>NC_089851.1:16556344-17196769 GCF_036373705.1 Amia ocellicauda | reverse complement strand
CTCAAATTTAGGCCGGCTTTTTTCAGACACCCCGTTCACACTCGCGCTTTTAGGAGGCCTAAGTGCGTTCACATATGCGGGCAAAAAGCCGGCCTAAACGAAATGCATGCCGGGAAGTAAACAAATCTGCTCAAACAAACCAGTGACGCAGGACATTAGGTCTGCTTACAGGTGTATGCGCTGTATTTATAATCATAACTTATTCATATTGATTGGCTATTGTTCGGTTCTATATTTTATTTGAAAGTAATCTTATCCTTTGCAGCCGAAGCTTTCTAAAATAATTAAAAATGTGCTGGTTCAATGGGGAATCTAATTCATATATTTCCCTTTTCAAATGTCTCTTCCTTTTTTCAAGTTTAAAAGTGCTGTTATACAATTCACCCGAAAGCGAAGCACCTTTATTAGGACATCCACATTAAATCACAAGAAATCATATGCATTAGTATGCAATCGTATGCATCGAAAGCAGCCTCTGTGATGCGTCTATAGTGATATATCCTCAGACAGCAGCGCTGTGCACTTCCTGCGGTTTGTTTTTTAACTTTATCTTCCATCCACATTGTAAACAGCGCTTTCATTTCTGCATCGTCCCAGTTGTTACCTCCAACGCTGGCATTTGTGACTGTACTGCTCAGCTCAATATAAACAGCTGGTCTCGTATTAAAATGCATTGATTTGAATGGAAACCTGCTTCGGTTAAATTTATATAGTTTTAATACAAAATTCGGATAATTAATAAAGTTATGGTCCCGTTCACAATTTCACAAGGCAATTTCCATGTGTAAAATGCATGCTGTTAAATTTCAGACTTCAATCATACTTAGTACAAGAGCAAACAATAGCAAGTTTACCAGCTATACACTTTTTAATCGACTGAGTAGTTTGAACTGTTTACATTACAACATAAGAACATAAAAAAGTTTACAAATGAGAGGAGGCCATTCGACCCATTGTGCTCGTTTGGTGTTCATTAATATCTAAGTGATCCAAGGATCCTATCCAGTCTATTTTTAAATGTTCCCAAACTTTCAGCTTCTACCACATCGCTGGGGAGTTTGTTCCAGATTGTGATGCCTCTCTGTGTAAAGAAGTGTCTCCTGTTTTCCGTTTTGAATGTCTTGAAGCCCAATTTCCATTTGTGTCCCCGGGTGCGTGTGTCCCTGCTGATCTGGAAAAGCTCCTCTGGTTATAACTAATTATAACTCATTACTTAGCCTAGACTTTTATAATATATATAAAGATGTGAGCTAGCGAAATGTATCAGTACATTTAAGGCTATAGATCGATATGACATTCAAACAATACAGAGACAATACTGTGTCCTGCAGTGGTGTAACTGTGTCGGTGCCCATGTTTACTCTGTGTTTATTGTGTTTACTCTGTGTTTATTGTGTTTACTCTGTGTTTATTCCGCGTCTCTCAGACACGCAGTCTCTGGGGGCGGGGCTTGAGTTGCGTCACACGCTGACGCTTTTCACCCGGCCCAGGGTCCGGTGTGTTCACAGTTACATTTAGGCCGGCATTAGGCCGGGTCGAAAGATTTAGGCCGGGTTGAAAAGCGGGACTAGGTTTGACCCGGCCCTGGGCTGGCCTAAATCTCAAGAGTGAACAGGGTCTAGGTCTACAATCTTGTCCCTGACATCCTTGGACAGCTCTTTGGTCTTGGCCATGGTGGAGAGTTTGGAATCTGATTGATTGATTGCTTCTGTGGACAGGTGTCTTTTATACAGGTAATGAGCTGAGATTAGGAGCACTCCCTTTAAGAGAGTGCTCCTAATCTCAGCTCGTTACCTGTATAAAAGACACCTGGGAGCCAGAAATCTTGCTGATTGATAGGGGATCAGCTGTAGCACTCAGCTGTTGTCAGGAGCAACATATGTATATGATATATTGTATATGTACATTTATGTATATATTTTTTTCCCTTCAAATAAACCTTAACCTTTAATAATGGATTATATAATGTCATCCTTATTCTACAAAACTAAACCTTATGATGACTGCTATACACATCTTTGTATAAACATTATCATCTATAATCAACTGAAAGTTAGAACCAAATTGGCACTGTTCTAAGGCCAATTCTATCACCACATAGACTTGCTATGCTATAAACCTTTTTGACTAGAGCAAATATGTGTTCGTTCATTACAAAGCATTGGCTTTGTTACCACATACAATTATAGAACTAGTTTTTTAGTTTGTTTGGCTTCACCAGCACAATGTATAATCATCGCTTTTCACCATATCCCTGCTTTGCATTTCCGAAACCCTGCCTATATAGAGCCCCGACACTGCAGGTTTACCTATATATATGTACACAATATATATTTCCATCTTCTTTTACTTATTCTTTGACGCTACTGAGTGCATACTTGAATGTGGACTGCCCCCATCAAAATTATGTGATAAAAGTCTACCTGTCCCTCATCCATATCTACAGTATCAGTGCCTCAGATACCTCACAACCCTCATAGGTCAATACAGGGTTGTATTGGTGATTCCCCTTGTCACTCTATTTTGCACCAATGGGATTTTCTGTTTCATTTGTACCACCTTCATCTGCTGTACACTGTGTATTATTGGCTGGTTTGTGTGGCTTGCTGATGAGGGGCGGTGTTTAAGTTAGAATCGTCTCAGTCTGTAAGCGCCAAACCAGCGTTAAGTTCACTTTTGCAAGGAACTGTACATAAACATGTAATAGTATACTCCTAAGATCAGATTTGTATATTCAAGTTACATAATATTGTTTGTAATTATTTCCGCTACGTTATGCATGAGATGTGGTGTTTGTGCATGTATATTTTAAAAACCCCTTCGACTTAGTACTTGGTGGCAAAACCCTTGTTGGCAATCACAGAGGTCAGACGTTTCTTGTAGTTGGCCACCAGGTTTGCACACATCTCAGGAGGGATTTTGTCCCACTCCTCTTTGCAGATCCTCTCCAAGTCATTAGGGTTTTAAGGCTGACGTTTGGCAACTTGAACCTTCAGTTCCCTCCACAGATTTTCTATGGGATTAAGGTCTGGAGACTGGCTAGGCCACTCCAGGACCTTAATGGGCTTCTTCTTGAGCCACTCCTTTGTTGCCTTGGCTGTGTGTTTTGGGTCATTGTCATTCTGGAATACCCATCCACGACCCATTTTCAATGCCCTGGCTGAGGGAAGGAGGTTCTCACCCAAGATTTGACGGTACATGGCCCCGTCCATCATCCCTTTGATGCGGTGCAGTTGTCCTGTCCCCTTAGCAGAAAAACACCCCCAAAGCATAATGTTTTCACCTCCATGTTTGATGGTGGGGATGGTGTTCTTGGGGTCATAGGCAGCATTCCTCCTCCTCCAAACACAGCGAGTTGAGTTGATGCCAAAGAGCTCGATTTTGGTCTCATCTGACCACAACACTTTCACCCAGTTCTCCTCTGAATCATTCAGATGTTCATTGGCAAACTTCAGACGGGCCTGTACATGTGCTTTCTTGAGCAGGGGGACCTTGCAGGCGCTGCAGGATTTTAGTCCTTCACGGCGTAGTGTGTTACCAATTGTTTTCTTGGTGACTATGGTCCCAGCTGCCTTGAGATCATTAACAAGATCCTCCCGTGTAGTTCTGGGCTGATTCCTCACCGTTCTCATGATCATTGAAACTCCACGAGTTGAGATCTTGCATGGAGCCCCAGACCGAGGGAGACTGACAGTTATTTTGTGTTTCTTCCATTTGCGAATAATCGCACCAACTGTTGTCACCTTCTCACCAAGCTGCTTGGCGATGGTCTTGTAGCCCATTCCAGCGTTGTGTAGGACCCCGTTCACACTTATTAGGCCGGCCCTGGGCCACCTCAAATTTAGGCCGGCTTTTTTCAGACACCCCGTTCACACTCGCGCTTTTAGGAGGCCTAAGTGCGTTCACATATGCGGGCAAAAAGCCGGCCTAAACGAAATGCATGCCGGGAAGTAAACAAATCTGCTCAAACAAACCAGTGACGCAGGACATTAGGTCTGCTTACAGGTGTATGCGCTGTATTTATAATCATAACTTATTCATATTGATTGGCTATTGTTCGGTTCTATATTTTATTTGAAAGTAATCTTACCCTTTGCAGCCGAAGCTTTCTAAAATAATTAAAAATGTGCTGGTTCAATGGGGAATCTAATTCATATATTTCCCTTTTCAAATGTCTCTTCCTTTTTTCAAGTTTAAAAGTGCTGTTATACAATTCACCCGAAAGCGAAGCACCTTTATTAGGACATCCACATTAAATCACAAGAAATCATATGCATTAGTATGCAATCGTATGCATCGAAAGCAGCCTCTGTGATGCGTCTATAGTGATATATCCTCAGACAGCAGCGCTGTGCACTTCCTGCGGTTTGTTTTTTAACTTTATCTTCCATCCACATTGTAAACAGCGCTTTCATTTCTGCATCGTCCCAGTTGTTACCTCCAACGCTGGCATTTGTGACTGTACTGCTCAGCTCAATATAAACAGCTGGTCTCGTATTAAAATGCATTGATTTGAATGGAAACCTGCTTCGGTTAAATTTATATAGTTTTAATACAAAATTCGGATAATTAATAAAGTTATGGTCCCGTTCACAATTTCACAAGGCAATTTCCATGTGTAAAATGCATGCTGTTAAATTTCAGACTTCAATCATACTTAGTACAAGAGCAAACAATAGCAAGTTTACCAGCTATACACTTTTTAATCGACTGAGTAGTTTGAACTGTTTACATTACAACATAAGAACATAAAAAAGTTTACAAATGAGAGGAGGCCATTCGACCCATTGTGCTCGTTTGGTGTTCATTAATATCTAAGTGATCCAAGGATCCTATCCAGTCTATTTTTAAATGTTCCCAAACTTTCAGCTTCTACCACATCGCTGGGGAGTTTGTTCCAGATTGTGATGCCTCTCTGTGTAAAGAAGTGTCTCCTGTTTTCCGTTTTGAATGTCTTGAAGCCCAATTTCCATTTGTGTCCCCGGGTGCGTGTGTCCCTGCTGATCTGGAAAAGCTCCTCTGGTTATAACTAATTATAACTCATTACTTAGCCTAGACTTTTATAATATATATAAAGATGTGAGCTAGCGAAATGTATCAGTACATTTAAGGCTATAGATCGATATGACATTCAAACAATACAGAGACAATACTGTGTCCTGCAGTGGTGTAACTGTGTCGGTGCCCATGTTTACTCTGTGTTTATTGTGTTTACTCTGTGTTTATTGTGTTTACTCTGTGTTTATTCCGCGTCTCTCAGACACGCAGTCTCTGGGGGCGGGGCTTGAGTTGCGTCACACGCTGACGCTTTTCACCCGGCCCAGGGTCCGGTGTGTTCACAGTTACATTTAGGCCGGCATTAGGCCGGGTCGAAAGATTTAGGCCGGGTTGAAAAGCGGGACTAGGTTTGACCCGGCCCTGGGCTGGCCTAAATCTCAAGAGTGAACAGGGTCTAGGTCTACAATCTTGTCCCTGACATCCTTGGACAGCTCTTTGGTCTTGGCCATGGTGGAGAGTTTGGAATCTGATTGATTGATTGCTTCTGTGGACAGGTGTCTTTTATACAGGTAATGAGCTGAGATTAGGAGCACTCCCTTTAAGAGAGTGCTCCTAATCTCAGCTCGTTACCTGTATAAAAGACACCTGGGAGCCAGAAATCTTGCTGATTGATAGGGGATCAGCTGTAGCACTCAGCTGTTGTCAGGAGCAACATATGTATATGATATATTGTATATGTACATTTATGTATATATTTTTTTCCCTTCAAATAAACCTTAACCTTTAATAATGGATTATATAATGTCATCCTTATTCTACAAAACTAAACCTTATGATGACTGCTATACACATCTTTGTATAAACATTATCATCTATAATCAACTGAAAGTTAGAACCAAATTGGCACTGTTCTAAGGCCAATTCTATCACCACATAGACTTGCTATGCTATAAACCTTTTTGACTAGAGCAAATATGTGTTCGTTCATTACAAAGCATTGGCTTTGTTACCACATACAATTATAGAACTAGTTTTTTAGTTTGTTTGGCTTCACCAGCACAATGTATAATCATCGCTTTTCACCATATCCCTGCTTTGCATTTCCGAAACCCTGCCTATATAGAGCCCCGACACTGCAGGTTTACCTATATATATGTACACAATATATATTTCCATCTTCTTTTACTTATTCTTTGACGCTACTGAGTGCATACTTGAATGTGGACTGCCCCCATCAAAATTATGTGATAAAAGTCTACCTGTCCCTCATCCATATCTACAGTATCAGTGCCTCAGATACCTCACAACCCTCATAGGTCAATACAGGGTTGTATTGGTGATTCCCCTTGTCACTCTATTTTGCACCAATGGGATTTTCTGTTTCATTTGTACCACCTTCATCTGCTGTACACTGTGTATTATTGGCTGGTTTGTGTGGCTTGCTGATGAGGGGCGGTGTTTAAGTTAGAATCGTCTCAGTCTGTAAGCGCCAAACCAGCGTTAAGTTCACTTTTGCAAGGAACTGTACATAAACATGTAATAGTATACTCCTAAGATCAGATTTGTATATTCAAGTTACATAATATTGTTTGTAATTATTTCCGCTACGTTATGCATGAGATGTGGTGTTTGTGCATGTATATTTTAAAAACCCCTTCGACTTAGTACTTGGTGGCAAAACCCTTGTTGGCAATCACAGAGGTCAGACGTTTCTTGTAGTTGGCCACCAGGTTTGCACACATCTCAGGAGGGATTTTGTCCCACTCCTCTTTGCAGATCCTCTCCAAGTCATTAGGGTTTTAAGGCTGACGTTTGGCAACTTGAACCTTCAGTTCCCTCCACAGATTTTCTATGGGATTAAGGTCTGGAGACTGGCTAGGCCACTCCAGGACCTTAATGGGCTTCTTCTTGAGCCACTCCTTTGTTGCCTTGGCTGTGTGTTTTGGGTCATTGTCATGCTGGAATACCCATCCACGACCCATTTTCAATGCCCTGGCTGAGGGAAGGAGGTTCTCACCCAAGATTTGACGGTACATGGCCCCGTCCATCATCCCTTTGATGCGGTGCAGTTGTCCTGTCCCCTTAGCAGAAAAACACCCCCAAAGCATAATGTTTTCACCTCCATGTTTGACGGTGGGGATGGTGTTCTTGGGGTCATAGGCAGCATTCCTCCTCCTCCAAACACAGCGAGTTGAGTTGATGCCAAAGAGCTCGATTTTGGTCTCATCTGACCACAACACTTTCACCCAGTTCTCCTCTGAATCATTCAGATGTTCATTGGCAAACTTCAGACGGGCCTGTACATGTGCTTTCTTGAGCAGGGGGACCTTGCAGGCGCTGCAGGATTTTAGTCCTTCACGGCGTAGTGTGTTACCAATTGTTTTCTTGGTGACTATGGTCCCAGCTGCCTTGAGATCATTAACAAGATCCTCCCGTGTAGTTCTGGGCTGATTCCTCACCGTTCTCATGATCATTGAAACTCCACGAGTTGAGATCTTGCATGGAGCCCCAGACCGAGGGAGACTGACAGTTATTTTGTGTTTCTTCCATTTGCGAATAATCGCACCAACTGTTGTCACCTTCTCACCAAGCTGCTTGGCGATGGTCTTGTAGCCCATTCCAGCGTTGTGTAGGACCCCGTTCACACTTATTAGGCCGGCCCTGGGCCACCTCAAATTTAGGCCGGCTTTTTTCAGACACCCCGTTCACACTCGCGCTTTTAGGAGGCCTAAGTGCGTTCACATATGCGGGCAAAAAGCCGGCCTAAACGAAATGCATGCCGGGAAGTAAACAAATCTGCTCAAACAAACCAGTGACGCAGGACATTAGGTCTGCTTACAGGTGTATGCGCTGTATTTATAATCATAACTTATTCATATTGATTGGCTATTGTTCGGTTCTATATTTTATTTGAAAGTAATCTTACCCTTTGCAGCCGAAGCTTTCTAAAATAATTAAAAATGTGCTGGTTCAATGGGGAATCTAATTCATATATTTCCCTTTTCAAATGTCTCTTCCTTTTTTCAAGTTTAAAAGTGCTGTTATACAATTCACCCGAAAGCGAAGCACCTTTATTAGGACATCCACATTAAATCACAAGAAATCATATGCATTAGTATGCAATCGTATGCATCGAAAGCAGCCTCTGTGATGCGTCTATAGTGATATATCCTCAGACAGCAGCGCTGTGCACTTCCTGCGGTTTGTTTTTTAACTTTATCTTCCATCCACATTGTAAACAGCGCTTTCATTTCTGCATCGTCCCAGTTGTTACCTCCAACGCTGGCATTTGTGACTGTACTGCTCAGCTCAATATAAACAGCTGGTCTCGTATTAAAATGCATTGATTTGAATGGAAACCTGCTTCGGTTAAATTTATATAGTTTTAATACAAAATTCGGATAATTAATAAAGTTATGGTCCCGTTCACAATTTCACAAGGCAATTTCCATGTGTAAAATGCATGCTGTTAAATTTCAGACTTCAATCATACTTAGTACAAGAGCAAACAATAGCAAGTTTACCAGCTATACACTTTTTAATCGACTGAGTAGTTTGAACTGTTTACATTACAACATAAGAACATAAAAAAGTTTACAAATGAGAGGAGGCCATTCGACCCATTGTGCTCGTTTGGTGTTCATTAATATCTAAGTGATCCAAGGATCCTATCCAGTCTATTTTTAAATGTTCCCAAACTTTCAGCTTCTACCACATCGCTGGGGAGTTTGTTCCAGATTGTGATGCCTCTCTGTGTAAAGAAGTGTCTCCTGTTTTCCGTTTTGAATGTCTTGAAGCCCAATTTCCATTTGTGTCCCCGGGTGCGTGTGTCCCTGCTGATCTGGAAAAGCTCCTCTGGTTATAACTAATTATAACTCATTACTTAGCCTAGACTTTTATAATATATATAAAGATGTGAGCTAGCGAAATGTATCAGTACATTTAAGGCTATAGATCGATATGACATTCAAACAATACAGAGACAATACTGTGTCCTGCAGTGGTGTAACTGTGTCGGTGCCCATGTTTACTCTGTGTTTATTGTGTTTACTCTGTGTTTATTGTGTTTACTCTGTGTTTATTCCGCGTCTCTCAGACACGCAGTCTCTGGGGGCGGGGCTTGAGTTGCGTCACACGCTGACGCTTTTCACCCGGCCCAGGGTCCGGTGTGTTCACAGTTACATTTAGGCCGGCATTAGGCCGGGTCGAAAGATTTAGGCCGGGTTGAAAAGCGGGACTAGGTTTGACCCGGCCCTGGGCTGGCCTAAATCTCAAGAGTGAACAGGGTCTAGGTCTACAATCTTGTCCCTGACATCCTTGGACAGCTCTTTGGTCTTGGCCATGGTGGAGAGTTTGGAATCTGATTGATTGATTGCTTCTGTGGACAGGTGTCTTTTATACAGGTAATGAGCTGAGATTAGGAGCACTCCCTTTAAGAGAGTGCTCCTAATCTCAGCTCGTTACCTGTATAAAAGACACCTGGGAGCCAGAAATCTTGCTGATTGATAGGGGATCAGCTGTAGCACTCAGCTGTTGTCAGGAGCAACATATGTATATGATATATTGTATATGTACATTTATGTATATATTTTTTTCCCTTCAAATAAACCTTAACCTTTAATAATGGATTATATAATGTCATCCTTATTCTACAAAACTAAACCTTATGATGACTGCTATACACATCTTTGTATAAACATTATCATCTATAATCAACTGAAAGTTAGAACCAAATTGGCACTGTTCTAAGGCCAATTCTATCACCACATAGACTTGCTATGCTATAAACCTTTTTGACTAGAGCAAATATGTGTTCGTTCATTACAAAGCATTGGCTTTGTTACCACATACAATTATAGAACTAGTTTTTTAGTTTGTTTGGCTTCACCAGCACAATGTATAATCATCGCTTTTCACCATATCCCTGCTTTGCATTTCCGAAACCCTGCCTATATAGAGCCCCGACACTGCAGGTTTACCTATATATATGTACACAATATATATTTCCATCTTCTTTTACTTATTCTTTGACGCTACTGAGTGCATACTTGAATGTGGACTGCCCCCATCAAAATTATGTGATAAAAGTCTACCTGTCCCTCATCCATATCTACAGTATCAGTGCCTCAGATACCTCACAACCCTCATAGGTCAATACAGGGTTGTATTGGTGATTCCCCTTGTCACTCTATTTTGCACCAATGGGATTTTCTGTTTCATTTGTACCACCTTCATCTGCTGTACACTGTGTATTATTGGCTGGTTTGTGTGGCTTGCTGATGAGGGGCGGTGTTTAAGTTAGAATCGTCTCAGTCTGTAAGCGCCAAACCAGCGTTAAGTTCACTTTTGCAAGGAACTGTACATAAACATGTAATAGTATACTCCTAAGATCAGATTTGTATATTCAAGTTACATAATATTGTTTGTAATTATTTCCGCTACGTTATGCATGAGATGTGGTGTTTGTGCATGTATATTTTAAAAACCCCTTCGACTTAGTACTTGGTGGCAAAACCCTTGTTGGCAATCACAGAGGTCAGACGTTTCTTGTAGTTGGCCACCAGGTTTGCACACATCTCAGGAGGGATTTTGTCCCACTCCTCTTTGCAGATCCTCTCCAAGTCATTAGGGTTTTAAGGCTGACGTTTGGCAACTTGAACCTTCAGTTCCCTCCACAGATTTTCTATGGGATTAAGGTCTGGAAACTGGCTAGGCCACTCCAGGACCTTAATGGGCTTCTTCTTGAGCCACTCCTTTGTTGCCTTGGCTGTGTGTTTTGGGTCATTGTCATTCTGGAATACCCATCCACGACCCATTTTCAATGCCCTGGCTGAGGGAAGGAGGTTCTCACCCAAGATTTGACGGTACATGGCCCCGTCCATCATCCCTTTGATGCGGTGCAGTTGTCCTGTCCCCTTAGCAGAAAAACACCCCCAAAGCATAATGTTTTCACCTCCATGTTTGACGGTGGGGATGGTGTTCTTGGGGTCATAGGCAGCATTCCTCCTCCTCCAAACACAGCGAGTTGAGTTGATGCCAAAGAGCTCGATTTTGGTCTCATCTGACCACAACACTTTCACCCAGTTCTCCTCTGAATCATTCAGATGTTCATTGGCAAACTTCAGACGGGCCTGTACATGTGCTTTCTTGAGCAGGGGGACCTTGCAGGCGCTGCAGGATTTTAGTCCTTCACGGCGTAGTGTGTTACCAATTGTTTTCTTGGTGACTATGGTCCCAGCTGCCTTGAGATCATTAACAAGATCCTCCCGTGTAGTTCTGGGCTGATTCCTCACCGTTCTCATGATCATTGAAACTCCACGAGTTGAGATCTTGCATGGAGCCCCAGACCGAGGGAGACTGACAGTTATTTTGTGTTTCTTCCATTTGCGAATAATCGCACCAACTGTTGTCACCTTCTCACCAAGCTGCTTGGCGATGGTCTTGTAGCCCATTCCAGCGTTGTGTAGGACCCCGTTCACACTTATTAGGCCGGCCCTGGGCCACCTCAAATTTAGGCCGGCTTTTTTCAGACACCCCGTTCACACTCGCGCTTTTAGGAGGCCTAAGTGCGTTCACATATGCGGGCAAAAAGCCGGCCTAAACGAAATGCATGCCGGGAAGTAAACAAATCTGCTCAAACAAACCAGTGACGCAGGACATTAGGTCTGCTTACAGGTGTATGCGCTGTATTTATAATCATAACTTATTCATATTGATTGGCTATTGTTCGGTTCTATATTTTATTTGAAAGTAATCTTATCCTTTGCAGCCGAAGCTTTCTAAAATAATTAAAAATGTGCTGGTTCAATGGGGAATCTAATTCATATATTTCCCTTTTCAAATGTCTCTTCCTTTTTTCAAGTTTAAAAGTGCTGTTATACAATTCACCCGAAAGCGAAGCACCTTTATTAGGACATCCACATTAAATCACAAGAAATCATATGCATTAGTATGCAATCGTATGCATCGAAAGCAGCCTCTGTGATGCGTCTATAGTGATATATCCTCAGACAGCAGCGCTGTGCACTTCCTGCGGTTTGTTTTTTAACTTTATCTTCCATCCACATTGTAAACAGCGCTTTCATTTCTGCATCGTCCCAGTTGTTACCTCCAACGCTGGCATTTGTGACTGTACTGCTCAGCTCAATATAAACAGCTGGTCTCGTATTAAAATGCATTGATTTGAATGGAAACCTGCTTCGGTTAAATTTATATAGTTTTAATACAAAATTCGGATAATTAATAAAGTTATGGTCCCGTTCACAATTTCACAAGGCAATTTCCATGTGTAAAATGCATGCTGTTAAATTTCAGACTTCAATCATACTTAGTACAAGAGCAAACAATAGCAAGTTTACCAGCTATACACTTTTTAATCGACTGAGTAGTTTGAACTGTTTACATTACAACATAAGAACATAAAAAAGTTTACAAATGAGAGGAGGCCATTCGACCCATTGTGCTCGTTTGGTGTTCATTAATATCTAAGTGATCCAAGGATCCTATCCAGTCTATTTTTAAATGTTCCCAAACTTTCAGCTTCTACCACATCGCTGGGGAGTTTGTTCCAGATTGTGATGCCTCTCTGTGTAAAGAAGTGTCTCCTGTTTTCCGTTTTGAATGTCTTGAAGCCCAATTTCCATTTGTGTCCCCGGGTGCGTGTGTCCCTGCTGATCTGGAAAAGCTCCTCTGGTTATAACTAATTATAACTCATTACTTAGCCTAGACTTTTATAATATATATAAAGATGTGAGCTAGCGAAATGTATCAGTACATTTAAGGCTATAGATCGATATGACATTCAAACAATACAGAGACAATACTGTGTCCTGCAGTGGTGTAACTGTGTCGGTGCCCATGTTTACTCTGTGTTTATTGTGTTTACTCTGTGTTTATTGTGTTTACTCTGTGTTTATTCCGCGTCTCTCAGACACGCAGTCTCTGGGGGCGGGGCTTGAGTTGCGTCACACGCTGACGCTTTTCACTCGGCCCAGGGTCCGGTGTGTTCACAGTTACATTTAGGCCGGCATTAGGCCGGGTCGAAAGATTTAGGCCGGGTTGAAAAGCGGGACTAGGTTTGACCCGGCCCTGGGCTGGCCTAAATCTCAAGAGTGAACAGGGTCTAGGTCTACAATCTTGTCCCTGACATCCTTGGACAGCTCTTTGGTCTTGGCCATGGTGGAGAGTTTGGAATCTGATTGATTGATTGCTTCTGTGGACAGGTGTCTTTTATACAGGTAATGAGCTGAGATTAGGAGCACTCCCTTTAAGAGAGTGCTCCTAATCTCAGCTCGTTACCTGTATAAAAGACACCTGGGAGCCAGAAATCTTGCTGATTGATAGGGGATCAGCTGTAGCACTCAGCTGTTGTCAGGAGCAACATATGTATATGATATATTGTATATGTACATTTATGTATATATTTTTTTCCCTTCAAATAAACCTTAACCTTTAATAATGGATTATATAATGTCATCCTTATTCTACAAAACTAAACCTTATGATGACTGCTATACACATCTTTGTATAAACATTATCATCTATAATCAACTGAAAGTTAGAACCAAATTGGCACTGTTCTAAGGCCAATTCTATCACCACATAGACTTGCTATGCTATAAACCTTTTTGACTAGAGCAAATATGTGTTCGTTCATTACAAAGCATTGGCTTTGTTACCACATACAATTATAGAACTAGTTTTTTAGTTTGTTTGGCTTCACCAGCACAATGTATAATCATCGCTTTTCACCATATCCCTGCTTTGCATTTCCGAAACCCTGCCTATATAGAGCCCCGACACTGCAGGTTTACCTATATATATGTACACAATATATATTTCCATCTTCTTTTACTTATTCTTTGACGCTACTGAGTGCATACTTGAATGTGGACTGCCCCCATCAAAATTATGTGATAAAAGTCTACCTGTCCCTCATCCATATCTACAGTATCAGTGCCTCAGATACCTCACAACCCTCATAGGTCAATACAGGGTTGTATTGGTGATTCCCCTTGTCACTCTATTTTGCACCAATGGGATTTTCTGTTTCATTTGTACCACCTTCATCTGCTGTACACTGTGTATTATTGGCTGGTTTGTGTGGCTTGCTGATGAGGGGCGGTGTTTAAGTTAGAATCGTCTCAGTCTGTAAGCGCCAAACCAGCGTTAAGTTCACTTTTGCAAGGAACTGTACATAAACATGTAATAGTATACTCCTAAGATCAGATTTGTATATTCAAGTTACATAATATTGTTTGTAATTATTTCCGCTACGTTATGCATGAGATGTGGTGTTTGTGCATGTATATTTTAAAAATATTCTGTCAAATATCCTTTTGTTTTTAGTTTGCTAGCTAGAGCGAGATTGCGGCGTGAGTAATGGAGTCTCATGTATTTTGTACAGTGTGTGCATGCAGCGGTGATGATCTGCGGCTGCATCGTATCATCTGCATCCCCTTTGTTTCTGACCAGATCTTCCAAATAAAGCAATGACTGGTGATACATACTGGAGTCCTGTTGCTGTTTATTAAGAACATACACAACGCAAGAAGAGTGCCGTTACACATACACAACAGATAACATCATTCTTGAATCTCATGAAATAGCATGTGAATAGCAGACATTTTTCACTGCAGGGTTAGATGATATGCATTTTGCTTGTTGTTTTGGATTTGATCTTTTTATATTTATCGGTCTAAAGAGGATCAAATTAAAATAGGACATTTACTTAGCACTTCATCAACTGATTCACCAAAAAAAAAAGCAGCAAGTGAAATCATCGAGGCACTTATAGCTTGTCCTGAAGTTGGGCTTCAGAACATCACTCAGATTATCGATCCAAAGGGATCAGCAGACCCCATGTGTCATTCTGACATGCAAACACATTGCAGGCAGCATTGCCACACATTCATATCACAAAAGAGAAGAGTGTTGTGGAATGACAATTATGTTTTTTTTTAGCTGTCAATATCCATCTAATCACAGTCTAGTAAAGGTTTATTTATAATAACTTTTGAAACAATCATCTGAAGCCAGTAAAGGATGTCAGATACACCCACCTAAAGGCATATATTTCTTAAAGAACCTAACTTTCTTAGTGTCACATACCATGGGAACAGGGGGACCCAGTTGCAGTGCGTGGTAGAGGTGGTCAGACAGGTGTGGGTCGGATACCAGCAGGACAGGGAATCAAAGGTAAGGCTAAGATGTGGTTGTGGTCACAGGCAAGGGTCAGGCGATCAGAATAAGGAAAGTCCAAGGTCATGGTCAGAAGGTTAAGCAAGAAGTCAAGGATTCAAGACACAGTCAGATTGCTTCAAATTGTAGGTGAACTGACAGAACTGACACAGACTGAGAGTGAGTGAGGGGTTTATGTGGAGCAGAAGGAAGCAAGAAACCAAGTTTGGAGATGCAGATCGAATGGGAGCAGATTGATTGAACAAGTGCACATGGTGTTCAGGAATGTTGATTGATTGATTGAAGGGAGCTGGCAGAAGTGACTGATAAGGAAGGGTGATGGCGGCAGCTAGTGGGGATATGTAGAGGTGCATTTAGACAGGGATTGTGACACTTAGCAAGTGGAAAGCATTATTGTATTCATCAACAGTTGTGTTGTGTATTTGTGGTAGTGGTGCTGTAATTCCAAACTGCATTTCAAGATGAGAAAGTAAAACCAATCGTGGCTAAGCCCCAGCTGGGAATAAGTTGTTACCAGGCTGCCTGTAAGCGTATACAGCTTCAGAATTGTTGCTAACCTTTGTGACACTCTTTATCTCAAAGGTTTGTGCACTACTCCCATGGTAGTATTCTCTTCTGTTATCCTGAGGTGCTTGTAGACCATTAGGTGTCTGTTTATAGAGTACATTTTTCTGTGCAGTTTAGATATATTCTAAATGAATACTTGTACCAATTTTCCCTGTTAAAATGCTGAAGATTTTTGGTATAGTTAATTGGGTTCTATAAAGGTCATTGAAATGTTGTATCGAAAAGACTAATAGACTTCTGTGCAACAGTACCTCATGAGAAATGGGAATATCACTAAAGTCATTTATCATGGTCCCTTTCTCTTTCTTCTTTTACTCTCCCCATATCATTCTGTTATTTTTCTAATGAATATGTTGGCAAGATACACTTAAGAGCATAAGAACATAAACAGAAAGTTTACAAATGAGAGGAGGCCATTCGACCCATCGTGCTTGTTTGGTGTCCATTAATAACTAAGTTATCCAAGGATCCTATCCAGTCTATTTTTAAATGTTCCCAAATGTTCAGCTTCCACCATACCAAGTTGTTGTGTGTTTATTGATATACAGTACTGTGCAAAAGGTTTAGGGAGGTGTGAAAAAATGCTGTAAAGTAAGAATGCTTTCAAAAATAGACATATTAATAGATTATATTTATAAATTAACTAAATTAAAAGTGAGTGAACCGAAGACAAATCTACATCAATCCATATGTTGTAAGTTGCCCTGGATAAGGCCTTCTGCCAAGAAATAATAATAATAATAATAATAATAATAATAATAATAATAATAATAATAATAATAATATTTGGTGTGACCACCCTTTGCCTTCAAAACAGCATCAATTCTTCTAGGTATACTTGCACCTTGGCTTTATTTGCATATTTGGCTGTAGCAGAAGGCAATTTGTTCGCCGAAGGGCTGGAGAGCAGTACACGAATGAGTGTCTGCAGGCAACAGTGAAGCATGGTGGAGGTTCCATGCAAGTTTGGGGCTGCATTTCTGCAAATGGAGCTGGGGATTTGGTCAGAATTAATGGTCTCCTCAGTGCTGAGAAGTACAGGTAGATACTTATCCATCATGCAGTACCATCAGGGAGGCATCTGATTAGCCCCAAATTTATTCTGCAGCATGACAACGACCCCAAACATACAGCAACAGTCATTAAGAACTATCTTCAGCGTAAAGATGAACAAGGAGTCCTGGAAGTCATGGTATGGCCCCCACAGAGCCCTGATCTCAACATCATTGAGTCTGTCTGGGATTACATGAAGAATTAGAAGCAACTGAGGCTGCCTAAATCCACAGAACAGCTGTGGTTAGTTCTCCAAGATGTTTGGGCCAAACTACCTGCCGAGTTCCTTCAAAAACTGTGTGCAAGTGTACCTAGAAGAACTGATGCTGTTTTGAAAGCAAAGGGTGGTCACACCAAATATGGATTTGATGTAGATTTTTCTTCTGTTCACTCACTTTGCATTTTGTTAATTGATAAATATAATCTATTAACATGTCTATTTTTGAAAGCATTCTTACTTTACAGCATTTTAGCATCTGCCTAAAACATTTGCACAGTACTGTATAACAGTAGATTTGTATTATGAGTTGTTTCACACAACACATTCACCCAATTGTGCCTCTTATGACAATACATCAACATATTTTCATTGTTTTGTTAAGGTGAAAGGAGGATCAACTGTGAAGAAAAACAAAAATAAATAAGTCATCATGTGAGGAGAATGTGCTACCAAAGCAACTTATCATTTATCAGTACTGTTTTGCAGTAATATCAAAATGAGTATTATTCATTTTGTTTCAGTAACTTCATTACAATGCATCATTCATAATTTATTTAATTAAAAATATATCTATTTTGTTAAGATTAAGACACTTAAAATGTGAGATCCTATATCTTTTTAAGGATAAATGGAATTGAAAGATCCTATTCTATCTTAAATGCACACTCATGAAACAAAGAGAACTTTGAATTGTTAATAAAAAATGGCAGGAGAATGTATGGCAGTTATTATCCATCTGAACATAACAGACCCTGTAATTATTATAAGTGCTGGTACCTTCATGTGGAGTGTATACCTTTCCACATGCTGTGTGTGTTTGGGACACTCAACCGCCAATTACTATTCATTTTACCTAGAAAAACACACTTAACCAATGAAGTGTAGTAGAAAAATACTTTAAATAATGTACTTCAACTATGATTGGTACAACCATTATTTGTAGCAGATTTGTTAGTCAGACAGATTTACTTAAAGCAGTGTTTATAGATAATCATGGTACACAGCAAAATAAATAATGAATAGGCTGAATACATCAGGTACCACCAGGCTTTAATCTAAATATGTAAATTAAACAAGAATTGTTACTAAGGTCTTCTCCAAATAAGCACTACGGAGAATGAACCTCAAGACCTGAATCTGTGTCTGTACTCTGTGGTATTTGGCAAACCAATGTACACTGTTGCAAAATACCAACTTAAGTTGGATGAAATCATAAGCAGAAAAAACTAAACAAAAAACAAAAATCAAACGAACAAAAAAATAGTTATTGCCCATTTATCATTTGTGCAAACCACAAATGTAACCAGAAGTGGAACAATGACTTATCCAAACAAGTAATGCATTTATTATTATCATATATTAGTGTGTATTACATAGTTTTGTATTGTGGATAGCTGGTGATTTGTGGTTTGCACAGAGTAAGGTTTTGCATTTTCTTCTTTTTAAATTGTACTTTTATACAGGGAAATACGGATTGTGAAATGTGTGGGGGGCTTGGGCTTGGTCATCACAAAGCAGAATTGTACCTTGGAGCTTGATTTGAAGATGCTAAAACAGTTTATAGTTTTTTGTGTGCATTTATAACATTTTATATGGGGGTAAGCATAGCTTTCCACATTTTAGAAAGGACTATCTGAAGCTGGGTTCCAGCAGCAGACCAGGCAGCACTGCCAAAAAGTTTAAAATACAAGTGCTTTTGCTATCACACCGCTCCCCAGTTCCCTTGTGCTATTGTCATGTCAATCACAACAACCCCACCCCAAACCCATTAACAAATCTGAAGCAGACCACCATGTCTATGCAATTTTCTGGGGGAAACCCTGTGAAGTTAACAAATAAAAAAATGCAGTTGTACATTAGCAGGTTCTTAAACACTAGCATACTGTATTGACATTGTGTGAACTGGAAACTGCTAGTCACATGTTGAGATTAAATAGGCTACATTAGGTGATTAATTGTTTTTTTGGCAAACTCTTCCTGTTTCCTCTTCTTTGGTAAACCCTCTGTATTTACTCTGGTGAAGTCTTCTCTTGATTGTTGACTTTGACACAGATACGCCTACCTCCTGGAGGGTGTTCTTGATCTGGTCAACTGTTGTAAAGGGGTTTTTCTTCACCAGGGAAATAATTCTTCTGTCATCCACCACAGTTGTTTTCCTTGGTCTTCCGGGCCTTTTGGTGTTCCTGAGCTCACCAGTGCATTCTTTCTTTTTAAGAATGTTAAAAAAACACCTAATGTTTTTGCTCTCTCTCTGATTGGTTTGTTTTGATTTCAAAGGCAAAACTGAAGCCAAAACACCCCAAGAACAAGCAGGAACTAAAGACAGCTGCAGTACAGCTGTACACATCTACAAATTGGTGTAATTCCTACACCGTTCACCCAATTTGGATGTAACTACCCTCAAAGATGAAAGTCTACACTTAAAGCACATTTTGGTTGTTTCTTTGCAAATCTATTGTGGTGGCGTATAGAGACAAAATTATGAAAATTGTGTCCTTGTCCAAATATGTATGGACCTAACTGTGTTTAAAAACCATGATAGTTTAAGAGAAGGTAACATAATGATCAAAACTCAGCAGATAGTTTTTGCTAAGAATATTCAGTCATGACATCTTGCGGAGTTATAATCAAAACCTTATATTTGGTTTATAGAATGTATATACATTTAATCATCCATTCTCCTGTTTGTGACCATGGAGGAAATTAGGAAGATTACATTGTGCATAAAGAAATTGACAGCAGCAATAGTAAAATCATGTCTAATTCATCTACAAATTCCCAAAGCATTTTCATAAGGATAGGCCAGAGGCTGATTCACAAGTAACATTCATGAAAAACGTAATTTCTTTCTTGGATAAAATATCTTTTAGCTAACAGATATGAAAATGTGTTAAAATGTTTAAATTGTAACACTTATTTATTTTATTCATTCAATAGTTTACCTCTCTATAGGAAAAAATAGTCTTCAAAGGAATGTTATTAATTTGATTAACCTCTTACATTGGCAGTTACCAATGTGTCACAGCAAATCAAATTAACAATTTCAGTATTGTTAAAGAACCCTGTACAATTCTGGAACAACATCCCATGGACAGATGAGACAAAGATCAACTTGTACCAGAATGATGGGAAGAGAAGGGTATGGAGAAGGGAAGGAACTGCTCATGATCCAAAGCATAACACCTCATCTGTGAAGCATGTTATGGCATGGACATGTATGGCTGCCAAGGGAACTGGTTCCCTTGTATTTATTGATGATGTGACTGCTGACAAAAGCAGCAGGATGAATTATGAAGTGTTTATGGCTATATTATCTAATCAGATTCAGCCAAATGCTTCAAAACTCATTGGACAGCACTTCACAGTGCAGATGGACAATGACTCGAAGCATACTGCAAAAGCAACCTAAGACTTTTTTAAGGTGAAGAAGTGGAATGTTCTGCAATGGCCAAGTCAATCACCTGACCTGAATCCAATTCTGCATGCATTTCACTTCCTTATCTTTCAAGTCAGGTGGAGTGGTTACTGTATAACAAAACCATCGCAAGGGAGGAGGCGAGCTGATAAGGGAGCCTGCCCCGAGGTGCACCACCAGAGGGCCTCAGCAACACAACTCCAGACAGTAATATTAGGGGCCCCATAGGGCCGCACCTGAGCCACCCAGGAGTGAGGACTGCAGTGGACTGCCAGTGGACTGTCTACAATCAGCATATACAAAGCAGGGCTTCTTATGCACTCCACATACAATAGCTAGGAGCAAGGCCGTAATCTACTTGCACAATATCTGGTGTGTGCAATCAAGCAACCTGTGTGGCCTCCGTGCATTATCATGGCAGTGGACCCCTGATCCAATAGGAGCGGGGCCACAGATCCACTGAAAAACAGAACATATTACACAGTCGGCTAGTCAACAGAGTAGCCGAGCTGAACAACAATATACATATATATACACATATTGCGTGACAGCAAGAACATTAATGCTGTCAGCGCACAGCACAAGAGTATCCTACTCAACTGAATAGTACAGAGTGGAAGAGCTCCACTGTGCTGACAACTTAGATTTTGTATAAATGAGCTATATACACCATGGGGCGCAGGACCGAAGTCATGTGCCACCCATGGAACACAGGAGCAGTTGACGCCTGCTGGTTAGACCGGCTAATGCAGGGCAACATTAACTCTACTGTGTTGATAAATGAACTATATACACAGCGGAACATGAGAGCCTGCTCAAGTGCTTACCGCTGAGGACAGTAGCAGCGGACTTTTGCTCTGTGGCACACAGCCAGAGCGGGCCACAGACCTGCTGACCAAGGAACTATGTACACAGCGAGGCAATGAAACTCGAGAGCCATCAGCTGGGAACAGCGGAAGTGAGCTCCATTCTACACATTCTCAGAACGGAGCCACAGTTCTGCTGTTTAACACATATTATATATACAGAGCGGGGTACAGGCCAGATGCATGCACCACCGCAAAACAATGCATAATGAATGAACTATATACAGGGCGGCCTCATAAGGCAATGTACCTGGAGGCCGCATGACAGACCCTGAGACACATCATTAGGGTGTCAGCAAATCCAGGAGCAGCTGGTGTGGGTGCTCGACTGAAAGGCATAATCCGGTGGAAGGGAAGACACGGTTCAATAGCTCCATCAGGATGCGCTAGACCTGCTAGGGGCAGACTGGGAGAGGTAATCAGCCCATAGGCTACTGGGGCTCGACTGCAGCCAACACTGGGTTCTCAATGGAAGGGACCGGTCCCGTCACATCCAACCTGTAGAACCAGGCAAATGTAAGCGGCGAAGCCCAAGCTGCAGCCGCACAAATGTATGCCAAGGGGGTGCCTTGAAAAAGGGCCCATGATGTGGCATCATATCAAGTCAAGTGGGCCGCCAGGTGTTCAGGCACCAGGTGTTCAGGCACCGGGATCCCAGTGGACTCAGGCCATGGTAATGGTGTCCACAATCCAATGCAAGAGGCACTACTTTGAAAGCGCCTGGCCCTATGTCCGCGCTCCATAAGACACAAACAATTGGTCTGAGCTCCAAAACAAAGGAAGGAGGATAAAAAGCCATCAACTCAATAGGCCTGTTGACATGAAATGGAGACAGCACATTCGGAAGGAACACAGGGTTAGGCCATAGTGTGACCCTGGAGCCATCTCCCGCAAAACGGACACACGATGGGTGTACAGACAGGGCGTGTAACTCGCTCACGTGTTTTGCAGAGGTGATTGCCAACAAAAACACAGTCTTAAGTGACACCAGCTTCAGCTCAGCTGAGTTCAGTGGCTCAAATGGGGCTTGGAAAAGTGCGTCCAGCACTACATCAAGGCGCCATGTGGGCGGCGAAGGGGTGTGAGGAGGCCGCAGCCGTTGAGCTCCCTTTAGGAACTGCACAGGGAAGAAATGAGACCCAGGGGGTTCACCATCAATCCGGACATGACATGCGGAGATGAGTTAGACTGGAAGAGTTACACTGGAGCAAACTGGATACAGATTCAGTTGAAAATGGATGGTTATATTTTAAGAATATACTACTTGAGGCTCAGGAGAAATTTGTACCAAAACTTAGCAAATTGAGCAACAAAAAACATTGGCCAAAATTGTTTAATAGAGGTATCCAAAAAAATATAAGAGAAAGAAAATGTTGTATAGTGCATACAAAATATGTTGAACTACAAAGAGATGTTAAGAAATTGATCAGGAAAGCAAATAGTGAAATAGAAAGAAACATAGCTCTTGGAGTTAAAACTAAGGCAAAGAGCTTTTTTCAATACTACAACAGCAAGAGGTCAATAAAGGAGGAAGTATCTTGGAAAATGAGCAAAATGAACAAAAGTAAAAACGGATTACATGCCACAGGTTAACATTCAGTCCAGTCAAACCCTAAGAGATCAGGATAAATGAGAAGGATGTACTACAGGGACTAGCAGAATTAAAAACAAACCAATCACCTGGGCCAGATGGTATATTTCCAACTGTACTTAAAGAAATGAGGGAAATTATGTTTAGGCCGCTAACTCAAATATTCCAAAAGACACTTAGAACAGGGGATGTGCCAACTGACTGGAAGATGACAAATGTCAAACCAATCCACAAGAAAGGGAACAAAACTGAGCCAGAAAATTACAGACCAATCAGTCTTACCTCCATTACTTGTAAAATGTTGGAAAAAATTATTAGACAGAAAATAGAGGAGCATCTTTATGAAAACCATATTCTTGGAGATAGTCAACATGGGTTTAAACGAGCCAGATCATGTCTTAGTAATTTATTAGAATTTTCTGAACATGCAACTGCACCTGTGGATCACATGAAAGCATATGATATGATATACTTAGATTTCTGAGAGAAAGCTTCTGATAAGGTTCCACACCAAAGACTGATCCTCAAACTGAAAGCTGTAGGCATTCAGCGTAATGTAAATAGATGGATTATGAACTGGCTGATGTATAGGAAACAGAGTGTGTCGATTACAGGAGTTGCTTCTAACTGGAGTGAGGTTGTTAGTGGAGTTCCACAGGGATCAGTACTAGGGCCTTTGCTTTTTCTAATCTATATTAATGATCTGGACTCAGGGATAGTTAGCATACTTGTCAAATTTGCAGGTTATACTAATATAGGTGGCTCAGAAGATACAATCTCAGCAGGACAGGTTATTCAAAGGGACTTAGATAATATTTAGTTGTGGGCCGACACTTGTCAGGTGACATTCTAAATTAGTAAGGAGAGAATTCAATTATGAACAGAGACTAAGCTCATAGGGTTCATGGTGACCGATCAAAATAATGTATGTGATGTTTACACAAATCAATTATTGACACTTGCACTAGACAAATCAAAACTTTGCTTTTTACCTGGATTTGGTTCACAGAAAAATCACTAGGAAAAAAAAAAAAAAGAAAAGGCTTATGTTTGACAGACATGGTTACTTCATCAGAAGATATGTGTTATTAAATGATATTTGATCACCTGTACAAGAATAACTGTAAGCGCAAAACAAAAACAGTCCTGAGTTACACACACATAGAAAACACGGATTTAATTAATCATACCTGTTTGAAGTCTTCATTGTCATCTTGTCCTGATTGCCATTGGTTTAAACTCAACAAAACAAACACTGGCGGCGGCGACTCAATCCCAAAAATCACATGTCAGCAACAAGTCTTTTAATCCTTGTCCGCTCAGGAGAACATTTTACATAAATGACATGAAGCAAAAAGGAGAAAATTCCATTGTTTGCTGTCCCAGTTTCCATCTTCCCCAGGGGATTCATTCAAACCTTCTCTCTGCCTCCATCTTCGTGTCACACTCCCCCTTCTCTCTCTCCTCCAATCAGCTCCAAGTATCAAGTGTTTCAAACTTGTTTGAAAGCAGAGCATATCACGTCAACTCGGAGCCTGTATGGCTCAAACTCATTATAGAAAGATAGATGTATAGATTGGTAGATAGACAGGAGTCATATATTAGGAATATGTAATATTTTAATAATGTAAAGATTAGATTAGATTACAAATATATACTGGTATATACAGGTCCTTAAATTAATCCTTAATTTAAGCATTATTCACAAATTTAGTTTGAAATGTATTGCATTATTTAAAATTTGATTGAGCCTAGACTAGAGAGCAGTAGAAAAGACAAACAATACATTGAGGGACAATTACTAATAACTGAAACCGGTTTAAAATGCCTTTACTGGCCAGGGCCATAACTATAAAATCCCTACCCTAATCTAAACAAAAATAGAAAAGAAAATATAACGATCCTAACTAAAAACCCTAAAATACTAAACTAAAACTATTCCCTCACACAAAGTGACCATGCACAATACCCCTGGGCTTGTCCCCACAGACAGCAACACCACAGACTACCACCACTAGGTAAGCGTGATATCGGGGCTCTGTGGGATTTCCTCTTCGCAAGCCGATTACCTCTTTACCTCGTCTGTTGTCTCGTCCAGATGTCTCCCAACCAGACAGCGTTCTCAGCACTACAGGCAAGTGCCTCCGCAGGTGATTGGCTGGGTGATAAGCAATAACAAAAACACACTTGCAAATAATAACAACATTAAGCAATTGAGTGATTAAGTGATTACAAAGCAAACCAAGTATAAAGTGAATAAATAAATACATAAAAAAATATATATGCATATAACAGAAGTAATAAAATAGTGAAAAACCCAGCTGTCACCATCTGTGACATATACGAGATATACAGTAAACAATATATACATCCTACATATGACATATTTTGAGTTATGATACAGACAATGGCTGGTAGACAATACATACCTCCAACACCTGAGTTTGAGACTCAGGCATTTCACTTAAATGCATTGTTAAATATGTATTATTGAAACTGGAAATAATATACTTGGTGAAATATATTTTGTAAAAATTACAAACACATTTGGTGAAATATATTAATGTAAATATATTCTTAAATGTATTTTAGATATAATTTAGAAAAATGTATTTTTAACTGAATATATTGTACATTATATCAAATTATATGTCCACATATTTTTATAATATATTGCAATATATTTTCTTTCCATATGGGAATGACTTAGAGAGGAGTTTTGCAGCACTGAAAGTGATGACCATACCCAAGGATGTGATGACATGTGCCAGGTTCCAGTTAAACATGGAGAACTGCTGTGCACATCTTGTATTTTACTTAAATTACTCAATTGCACAGTTGCACATGTTTAAATTATTTATTACTGTTATTTACATTTCATAGTCAAAATTATAGATGTTATAAAACCATCACTGTTCATGTCTTTATTTACTTAGTCTTTTACAGTTGTCTTCCCCGAGAGCTGGTATTATCTGTCCTTAAATTCCCAGAGCTTTGATTACAAATTGATGAATTGATGTTTAGAATTGGAATACAATTTGATTCCTGCTATTGCTGGTTTCATTACAACCTTGAGTGTGACTGAATGTGTTATGTTAAGTGGTTGTATGGATAGACAATGTTATTTGAGTTAGTACTTCTAATGTTTCTGCGAACAATTCATAGTGCCATTTTTTAATTTATTTAGAGGCACTGTTATGTCAATAAATACTTTTCATACTGTGTAAGTATGTGAGATTAGCATGCAGTGCCTCAGATGTACTGGTAACTGGAAAGCATTTTATCATTTAATCTATCAACTTCAATGAACACTAAATCCCCTATTACAGGTCATAAACAAGCTAATGTTCTTCATGCTTTTAAGAATTCAGGATTATAAATTGTTACAAAAACTCCCCATTGACCCCATACAAAATAGGGTAACTGTTCTGCTGTTTGAAACAAACAAAGACAGTTCTGATATTTAGAATGGAGGCAATAAATGGTGTTTATGCATAAATTATCATTCTGTGACCTCTAGGGAGAAAAGGTCTTATCCATTGAAAAGGTGTTTGTAAAATATCATGCCACACATTGTTCATAAATGATTACACATTTTAGGAAATCTCCACCTGCATTTTATAAATTACCTTTTTGATCCAAATACACTACATGGCCAAATCTATGTGGCCACCCCTTACAATTAGCCATTGCTGACAGGTGTATAAAATCAAGCACACAGCCATGCAATCTGCATAGACAAACATTGTCAATAGAATGGGCCGTACTGAAGAGCCCTGTGACTTTCATCGTGGCACTGTCATAGGATGCCACCTTTCCAACATGTCAGTCAGTCAAAATTTCTGCCCCAGTCAACTGTAAGTGCTGTTATTGTGAAGTGGAAACTCAGACTCAAAGTAGAAGGCCACTCAAGCTCACAGAGCGGGACCCCCTTTCTGTCCTTGGTTGCAACAATCACTACTGAGTTCCAAACTGCCACTGGAAGCAACGTCAGCACAATAACTGTTCGTCAGGAGCTTCATGAAATGGGTTTCCATGGCTGATCAGCAGCACACAAGCATAAGATCACCATATGCAATGCCAAGCTGCGGCTAGAGTGGTGTAAAACTCACCGCCATTGGACTCTGGAGCAGTGGAAATGCGTTCTCTTGAGTGATGAATCATGCTTCACCATCTGGCAGTCAGACGGATGAATCTGGGTTTGACGATTGCCAGCAGAACGTTAACCGCCCGAATGCATTGTGCCAACTAGTGCCAAAATACAAAACAATACATATGTTGAAATAAAAAAATATATATTGTTTTATTACATTACAGGATGTTGTGAATCAAGTGTGCCAAAATTACAATGCAGGGGTGGAGATTGGATTTGATGAATCCTGGGGTGGGATTATAGGCATTTTGATGTTTTGAGATTTGGTTATTTCATACCTTTATATTCTGGAATGAAGGTGAATTGTTATAATGTGTTTGTTAATTTAAATATTGCCTCTGTAGTAGACTACCAGGCATAATCTGTCGTAGATACCAATAAAAAGGAAATCTTTCAGTGGAAATTAAACATTTAAAAATGTTACAAAAAAGTTTTCCAGGAAGTGCTTTGTAGCATGCAGTAATGTAGTTTCTGGATTTTTAATAAATAATTCAAAATATTAATTATTTCTGTTATTTGAACTCAATAAATCAGGCAAATTATTAGTGATTTATTCCCCCCCTTGAGGTAGGGGTGTGGCTTAATTCATAGGGCTACTAGCTATCTTTCACCTCCTTCTGTTATATTTTATCATATTTATTATTCTGGCCTAAAGATATGAACAATATTATTATATGTCACTATATTCTGTGGCATGGAGGTTCATCAAATGCTACAGCATGGGTTCACTTCAGACAAAGTGACTTAAAGTAATAAATCTACATCAAGAAAACGTATTTTGCTAAACACATTATGTAATTCCTATTATGCTGTCTATATTTAGCAATTTTATAGAAAACCAAGTCTATCATGATTTATTGTTAACTCTGAAGGTACTTCCTCCAGCTGCAGCTCCTTTGAGAAACGTAAATTAGGTCTCAAGTGTATTCACTTAACATACACACAGGAGTTTTATTGTGCCACTTTTCAGAGCTAGTTTTTAAAATGCATTTAGTATACTCTCATTTGCAAACTTTCAGCCCCTTTCCTAAATTGCCGCAAGCACACTGTATCATCAAAAGCAATATTTCTTCCTAAGGCAGATTCATTGATCTAAATACATTGTTAATTAGTATATTTATGGGACAATCTGTTATAATTAGATACTGAAACTGCCAACTTGCCAAGGTCATAGTGCTGAAAAATTCACTGACATTTTTTATTGCTAGAGAGCATTAAAGTATCTGCTGACACAGCGCTTGTTTATAAGGAAGTTTGAGTTATAGGGGGAACTTTTTGAAATAATTATTGCTTTTATAAAAATGAGGGACATAGGTCTCATGAAAAACTGTCTTGCCATCATATTTCAAAACATTTGTCTGCAACTCCCTATTCCCCTATGTGATGTATTTAAAATGGGATAAGTACAACTAATTGTAGATTGCAGTTCATATGACATAATCTGGAATCTCACATGTAATTTATATGAGGAAACAACACGCAAGTTCTGTCATCTTCTTCTGACACGCAACAATTAAGAATGAGGAGAAAATAAACATTGAATATCCAGAATACTTTCACTGACATGAATTTGGAGGTTCCAAACTGCAAGGCCAGGGCATCTTCAGATTCTAATTCCAGTTGCAGTTCTCAATACTTAATCAGTTTTGTAATTTTATCAAATAAGCCCCATTCCACTGAAATGCCGGCAAATTGCCAGCAACATTTTCCTGCTTTTTTCCCATTGCCCCCCATTCGCACTAGGTTTGAATGCGGGAAAATTGCAGGCAAGGATGCATTCACACAGAAAACAGAGATTGCCGGCAAGAGCGTTGTAGTCATGGGACTGAGACAATACAGAAGCCCGTGAATCCGGAGAGGAGACCCGGACCGACGCTCTGGATGTGTTTGTGCGATAATTTCCCCGTTTCAATTTATATTTGCATACCGCCGCGCAACTTGTTTGCGCAGACAATCGCACGTCATCAGCGCGGGAACCTTGACGCTGTGCAGAGCGAGCGTGAGAATGGAAGGCGAGTCTCCTGGAGCTGCTCCTTCTTTCTTTTTTAAAACAACATAATAACCGTAAATAAGTTGTTTACGTTCATTATTATTGTAATGTCTAACCTGCGAATGAGACATGAGGTAATATGAAACTGTTGTAATCGATTCCACCAACACGTCTCTCCTCCTGGCGCTTTTTTTGCTCTGTGTTCGTGTGTGATAGAGGGGGCGTGGCTTTGGAGACTCCTCTGAAGCGAGGGTGGGCAACAAGCTAACATGGCTAACCTCTCTGGATTACACACTTTAGCTTTAACATCACTGCCCTTAAGTTCCAAATTCTACACTTTTAACAATATACCCTGACATCCTGTTTGCCTTTTTTATTGCTTCCCCACATTGTTTGGCTGGAGAAAGTGAGGAGTCCACATAGACTCCTAGGTCCTTCTCATGCGTTACTTCATCTAGTTCTATTCCTCCCATAGTGTCATTATAGTGGACATTTTTGTTACCTGCCTGTAATACCTTGCAATTGTCCACATTGAATTTCATCTGCCAGGTGTCGGCCCACAACTGAATATTATCTAAGTCCCTTTGAATAGCCTGTGCTGCCGAGATTGTATCTGCTGAGCCACCTATTTTAGTATCATCTGCAAATTTGACAAGTTTGCTAACTATCCCAGAGTCCAGATCATTAATATAGATTAGAAACAGCAAAGGCCCTAGTACTGATCCCTGTGGAACTCCACTAACAACCTCACTCGTCGCCTCGTCTAAACCCATGGTGACTATCTCCAAGAATAGGTTTTTCATTAAGATGCTCCTCTATTTTCTGTCTAATCATTTTTTCCAACATTTTACAGGTGATGCATGTGAGACTGATTGGCCTGTAATTTCCTGACTCAGCTTTGTCCCCTTTTTTGTGGATTGGTATGACATTTGCTGTCTTCCAGTCAGCTGGCACATCCCCTGTTCTAAGTGTCATTTGGAATATTTGAGTTAGCGGCCTAAAAATAATTTCCCAATTTTTTTTAAGTACTGTTGGAAAGATCCCATCTGGCCCAGGTGATTTGTTTGTTTTTAATTCTGCTAGTCCCTTTAGTACCTCCTCCTCATTTATCCTGATCTCTCTTAGGGTTTGACTGTGCTGATTGTTAACCTGTGGCATGTTATCTGTTTTTTCTTTTGTAAAAACCTCTGTGAAATACTAATTTAGAACATTTGCCACATCTTATTCATTTTCCAAGATACTTCCATGTTTGCCCTTTATCTGTTTCACTTCCTCCTTTATTGACCTCTTGTTGTTGTAGTATTGAAAAAAGCTTTTTGCATTAGTTTTAGCTCCAAGAGCTATGTTTCTTTCTATTTCCAGCTTTGCTTTCCTGATCCCTTTCTTAAGATCTCTTTGCAGCTCAACATATTCTTTGTATTTTGTTTCGTCCCTATCCCTTTTGTATGCACAATACAACATTTTCTTTTGCTTGATATTTGTTTGCATACCTCTATTAAACCATTTTGGCCAATGTTTTTTGTTCCTCAATTTGCTAAGTTTTGGTACAAATTTCTCCTGAGCCTCAAGTAGTATATTCTTAAAATATAACCATCCATTTTCAACTGAATCTGTATCCAGTGTGCTCCAGTCTAACTCTTCTAAGTGTCGCCTCACACCTTCAAGTTTTGCTTTTCTAAAATTGTAAACCATTGTTTTAGACTTGGTCCTTGTTTCTTGAAAGTATGCCTCAAAGCTAACCATATTGTGATCACAGTTTGCCATTGGTTCAATAACTAGTGTCCCTCTGACTCGATCTTGGTCATTTGAAAAGATCATGTCAATGCGTGCACTCTCCCTGGTTGGTTCCCTGACAAATTGAGTTAGAAAGCAGTCATTTACCATCTCAACCATTTCTATTTCTGCTTCTGTAGTCCCAACTGGGCTTTCCCAGTCTATGTTTGGGAAATTGAAATCCCCCATTATAACAGCCACATCCTTGCTACATGCAGTCCTGATTACATTGTACAATGCAACATCTTTCTGAATATCTGAGTTGGGTGGCCTGTAACACACTCCTACCACTAATCCTCTGGATCTTTTATTCAAAAGTTTAACCCACAAAGGTTCTGTTTCATTACTAGGATCTAATTTGAGTTCTTCTGCCTCAATGTCATTTCTGACATATAATGCTACCCCACCACCTCTTTGATTTTGCCTGTCTCTCCTAAACTGTGTGTATCCTTTCAACTTGTATTTATCCCCATCGTTATCTGTAAGCCATGTCCAGGGCAACTTACAAATAAGAGCAATTCAAAATGCAAACCTACAGTTCAGTTCAAAGCATAATGCAATTTACAAAATCAAATTTACACACATGTATAGGAAATATACACTAAACAATACAATGTAGTCATATGTATTTGTTATTGTACACGTTATGCTGCCATTTCTTATATGTACTAATCATGTGAAATGATTAGTACATATAAGAAATGGCAGCATAACGGATGGAGAAGTATTCCATCCATCCACTGAATCAGCTAATCAGACCAGCTAACTAACTTTCAGCTTCGGAGTAAAAAAACGCCAGAAGACAATTAGCCCCACCAGGAATTGAGTTTGAGACCCCTGTAGTGTACACAAAGTCAGAAATGAACTTCTCCATCTCTGAAGACATTCTGATTACGTGAACCTGATTACCATGTAGCTAGATTCAAACTTTTAAACTTTTTAAATAACTTTCAGAAATGTCTGGGCATTTCCTTTCTGCAAAGCAAAAACAGACTTTGTTTTCAGCCAGTAGGGGTAGTTTCAATAACAGCCCTGAAAACACCTGCAGACTGTGTTGAAGGGATTACAAACTTGGTTCAACAAATCATAACTGACTGTACTATTTGTATGATACTCTCACCTATCCGGAACACATACCAGTTGCCAATAAATAATGTAATTAATGCATTCACAATCAGATTAAAATGTAAATGTGGTATTCAGTTCGCACAATATTGCATTGAAAAAAGAAAATAAATGTCATATGTGTTTTGAAAATGAGTAATTATACTTGTGTAATAATAATTCTAACACTTTGGACACCATTTCTGCGATATATTTTCCATACTTCTATTTGCTTTCACAGGACTGTTGAATTAAGTGTACTAGCAGCTATATTCATTATTGTACCAATTCCAGATTCATCTGTTGTCTACCATTTTTCTTTGCATATACCATTGTCTTCAATCAGAATCATCTGGAGGAATAACTGCATTGTTATTTAAATGATGGTGTCTTGGGTAATGTACTTGACTGGACTATTTAAATGATGTTCTAAAGAATCTTAATGCTGTTTTGTTTTGAATAACAAATGGATCATGGCTATTGACCTGCCTTTCTTTCTTGTAAAATACTCATGGTCATTTAATCAGTTTTCATCAGTTGCTTCTCTCATTCTGTCAAGCTGCATACATCTGTAGACCATTCTTATCTTCATATTATTCACTGTTATGTGCTTGATTTTTATAGTGATGTTTTTACCTTTACCATATTAAGAATATGTCTTACATTTTATGTCGGCATTGGGAAAATGATGTATGTCACCTTGGAAAAATACTTTTGCTAAATTTGTTTACTGAATGTTATTTTTCCTCATCCATAAAACTAACCTATGTCTTTAAAGTTATATTTTTGTTAGAGATGTTTAAGGAAATATTTGTAGAGGCTTTTATGGACATATTTATAATTCCATTCACAAGGAAGTCAAACATATGTAGCAATGGATATGTTAAGAACCAAAAATGCTGTAAAGTCAAATTAAACTGGAAAGAATTGTAGCAATATGTACATTATTCTACATACATTATACATTATAAACAGAGAGGCTTGCAGCTTGTCCAGAGACTGAGAAAGGGATAATAAAGTGACACAATGCAGATCAATATATGCTTATATGTTTTGTTAGGAATCTTTTTTCTTTGGCATTTCGACATGGATGTATTGATCCATTTATGGTGAAACTTGGATCCAGATACAAGGGCAAGTCAAAGTGTTTTCTTTGCAAGAAATCTGTCTCCATGTGACAGGGGGACCTGTATAAATATATTTATTTTGTTTGTTTTCTCCAGGAACCTTCCCTGTTCCTTTCCTGTGAGATTATGTGTATTTATGTGATACGTATGAGTTGAATGGATTTACTGTCCCTGTTTTCCCAAAATCACTGCAGTGTGTCCTCATTCTTGGAGATGTTTGTTTAATGCTATGATGTAGCCAAAATGACTGCCTTGAAAACCTGATGCATATCAGTGCTAGGTGCCACATCAGTAGATCAAACATGGCTGCTGACCTTTGGTTCATCCTTTTGGGTAAAAATTAAGCCTATATAAGGTTGAGCCTGGCATGTACTGAAGGAGTGAGAAGGTAGGTGTTACAGATAGGTCAGTGCTGTGCTTTTTTGTCTGTAATTTTTTGTTTTGGTCTGCAATTTCTAATGTTACTTTTTGTTACTACTAGTGTAGTTTATCCCTGAAAAGTCAAACCCAGTTACTTGACACTCCACTAAGATGTCACTAATTATGGAGAAATACCTTCTTCACTGGTTCTTGCTCACAACATATGAAGAAATTTGTTCTGTTGTCCTTGATGGGCACAATGACAAAGAAATGCATGATCACAATGTCCTGTCAAAGGGAAGGCCATCTTCAAGATATGCTGCTTCTGGACCAGAAGTGTATCAATTTCCTGATGTTACACTGTATGCTTGGATGCCAGGCATTTGTGTAGTTCTCCTTTCTCAATGTCCCCAAGTTCTTGTAATAATAAATGACACACAGTGGGTGCATGGATTTGCATTTCCCTATGACTGTACAATCTGAATTTGTGGTAAATAAAACCTGTGTGTCTAATGGTAATTTCCTGAATTTGTCTTTATTGTGTCTGTAGGACTCTGCAGCATTGGTACAGGTCTCCCATCTTGAAACAGTAAATAGCAAGTGAACATCTAGGTTGCTGTCACGTCTGTTTATCATAACTGGACAACATTCATTACATTGGACAGTTGCTGTGCCTAGTAGAGATGGTGGCTCAGAGAGAGGTTTCCTGTGAAGTGACCTCGATATAACAGGAATTATAAGGGACAAGGAGTCACTGCACAGGGCACCAGTGATGTAGTGTCAATGTGTCATCTGACAACTAGAGATGCTTTCCTTTGAGAGTAGAATTCATTGAGTGAAAATATTATTATATTATTTTATTAATCAGTAACAATTGTACATTGTAATATCTCCATGTATTAATACAGCATGATTTTTTCTTCTTCTATATTTTCTCAGTATTAAGAAATTAGTTGAAATACCAATATAATTAATTACTTTATTTATCATAAACACCACTCAGTGGTAGTTACGTTTATTTTTTATAAATGTGTAAGATTCAGATATGAGTGGTAAAATTTAACAAGGTGGCTTAATATACAGAGTACTAATTATGATAATAGGCTGCTTCACCTAGGGGTAGGCTCAGTTATCTACCTCAGTAGAATGGTTCACCATGGGTAATATACATTTTGCAGCTGCAGAGCTCTCCCAGTATGGGCTGAAGACAACATTTATATATGCAGAAAAATATGCCTATTTTGGATTAATCCTGTAAAAACAATACATATTTCTTCTTCCATACAGTTTATAAATTGTAACTGTTTGTGTTAGAAGATGATGCAATGACCATTTATAAGCAGTTTTATGGCATTTGAGTTTTGACAATGAAAAAACTACAATACAAAAAATAAAACAAATACTTATTAAAAACTTGCATATTGATTTTTTATTTTTCCTCTTTAATTTTTCCTGCTTCATTTTACATTTATAACTTGGGCATTTTGAGCGCAATACGAATCCATGCAGGGACTGAAAGAGTTTGTCTGCACGGTAAGGAATGAGGGTCCGGTGATGCCAAGTTCCTGCAGTCTTTCAAATGTAACATTAGGAGGTTCAGTCACTTAGATATTCTACTGAAGTGATGGCTCTTCCTCAGGGTGTTCAAGGTCTCTGGGGGAATCCAGAGACAGTTCTCTGGGCAAGATGAGTGTTCTGCATCTGCAGTATCTAAAGCAGGAACCAGGATTCATCAGCCCATGTGATGTTTTTCCAATCCTCCATTGTCTAGTGGTTGTGTTCCTTAGTCCCCTGCAACCACAGTTTCCTATTTTTTGCAGAAAATGCGTACAGAGCAGTGGACAGTATACAATATGCATATTTGCTATGTGTGTGATTTGGGGTGGGTTTCATGTCTCATGTTTCCAACCCTATCTGTGTGCACGCTTGTCTATCACCCTGGTGCTGGTAAACACCTGTCAAAGCCTCCCTACTTTTTCCTTCTGTCTGCTTCTCAGATTCTGCCTTCAGACCTTTTAAGGATAGAATATGTGCATGAGTTCTGAAATAAAGAGAACCCTAAATTCCTGTGGTCTGTGCTTTGAAACCTACCTTGTAATTGAGAATTGCTACACTATGTTTAAATCCATCGTTGTTAGCAAAGTATACAATCTATTAAATACAAATTGTGATATTGTATACCAAGTATGCATGTTTAATTAGGAACATCTGATAGGGATTGAGCCTTTTCCCAGAGTGCCTCTGCTTGACAACCACTGGTTTGTGGAACATCTGTACCACATTATTGGGTGAGTGATTGACAAGTGAGGGCCCCATGGGTGCTTTTCACAGGTATTATCTGGGTTGTGATAGGAGGTTGACCTCTGAGTGGGAGAGAAACGGGATTAATTAGATAGGGATGCCTGAAGCAAGTCTAGGCACACTGAGTAAGCACGAACAGAACAGCACAGGGAGAACTGGCCACTATTGTATCACAGTATAGGCTCATAAAACGTGTATACCATGTTTAATTACATGCTGCAGTTTGTAAACATAGGTTTGAGAACAGACAGCTCCCAATACGCTTGTATTATTACCATTCAGATATCACATTCAGCACAAAGCTCTTTCTTTGTGTTTGTTTGATGCTTTGCTTCCTTATGCCGCCCCCATTACGATCCTTACAGAGACTCACATGGGAGACAGCCACATCTTTGTAATGGGGAGGCTCCTGTCCCACATTCAAGAGGATGTTTGCCAAACATGTTTGTATATTGATCTATGCAAAATCTCTCTACATTCCAATTAAATCTAAGAAGATTATGTCATATATGTCTTAGTAATAGAAAATGAAAATTATTATGAAAACGTACAATTAATAAAAAATTGCCAAATACCAGTTTAGAATGTTTTTATTTTAATCAAGGACTAAACTGATAATAACGTCTGTCATATATATGATAAGCAGCAATGAAAATCTGGTGTATTATAAACACTGAAAGATGGTGGTAAATATATACCACTGTTTAAGGATTTGGAAGAATTGCCATAAATGCCCAATGAAGATACAACACAAGGTCATGGTATTATTGGCTACTGTAATTAAGGTAAGGCTATAACATGATGATTATAAAAAAATCAATACTGCAATGGAATGCAGACAAATGTATAATATTTCTGAAAATATCTATTACATATAAGTCCAAGGAAATAACCACTTTTAAAAAAAGATTAGATTTATTTTGTATTTTCTTCCTTTCAGATAAGCATGTTTTAAAAATGCTTAACTCAAATAACAAGGAAAGAACCATTGATTGAAAATTGTATACCACTACATTTAAAATACTTAATTCAAGACATGACTGTATAAGTGCATTATGTAATGTTCTCCTGCTCTGAAACCCTCTGCTGTATTTCTGAATTCAAATATTTTTGTAGGTCAATAATACATTGTTGAACAGAATGCCAAGTCAGCACAATAACAATTCACCAGAGCGGTGGTAAAACATGATTACATAGACTGCCATCCTTCGGACAGGACTGCTTTGTATCATATCAAAGCTCTAAAGACAGTTCATGTGAAATAATGAAACTGGAACTCTAAACCTTTTTTGAACTATGTATATTCATATTTTGAAATTAATTCATTTTGTACACATGATCATTTTAGATAGAAAATCATTTTACAATACAAAAAATATAAAATTTTGGAAATGTATAGTACTGCACAAGCATACTGTTAACATCTATAAAACGAATTATTAAATTGCATGCAAGGCTTCTCATGTTTTTTTATCATACTTACAACGTCACTATTACTTTGACAAAAATAATGTATTGTTTATAGGCTATTACTGACAGTATTTCCACTACATTTTTAACTAAAACACATGAATGTAGCATTACAAATTCCTCATGATGGCATTGTGAGATCGCAGAGCACCACACTTGTTAACCACCTGATTTAAACAGCTATTAGTAAGCACTCGTGTACTACATTATAGATTACTTCCAGTCTAATCTTTCTTTTCAGAAGCTTCAGGTGATTAGTCATTGTTCACAGAATACTGCAATCAAGACTGGACAATTACTTTTACTACCAAATACTTGCATGTATTAAGTATTTATTTATTTATTATTGTCTGCAAATGTAATAACTTTTATGCCAACTAAAATTAATGTATTGATTTATAATACTAATGACAACACATTGTGGCTGTTTAATTGTACAGCATGTTTTTTCTTTATTTTTTCATGTATTATTATTCGATAGCATGGCTATGCTAACATAATAATATAATGCAAACAACATATCAATTTCAGAAATTGATTATTGAACAGTTATAGAGTTTTACCAATTACCTTGTTTCACAACTGTCAGCTTGAGGATAGTCCATAACAGAACTCTTCACCCTGCTAGACACTCTGTCAAGCATAAGGCACAATGCAACCATACCTCACAAACAGGAAATGCCTTAATGATTTTATCTTTTGTAATGTTTTAAAAATATATAGAACTTTATTGTTTTATTTGCTTTGTGTTTGTATTGAAGATGTTTTTTTTCTCTTTCTTGTGATATGTTGATACCACAAGAAAACTTGCTTGATATTGAATAAAACATAATCTAAACTCCCCAAAACTCCACACATGACTTAAAAAAACAACAGAAGGGGTCTCTCTCTCTCTCTCTCTCTCTCTCTCTCTCTCTCACACACACACACACACATATTAAAAAGAAGTACACTTAAGTAACAGTATTATTTTGTCATAAGGACAAATACAAATTAATAAAAAACAAATAAATACAATTAACAACAAACTGCGGATCACAAAACAGTGGCTAACATGGTTTAATAGAAGTATGCAATAACATATCAGGAGAAAAAATGTATTGCGCATACAAAAAAGATAGACACGAAACAAAATACAAAGAATACCGAGATGTTAAGAAAGGGATCAGGAAAGCAAAGATAAATAGAAAGAAACATAGCTCTTGGAGCTAAAACTAATGCAAAGAGCTTTTTTCAATACTACAACAGCAAGAGGTCAATAAAGGAGGAAGTGAAACAGATAAAGGGCAATAATTGAAGTATCTTGGAAAACGAACAAGATATGGCAAATGTTCTCAATGAGTATTTCACAGAGTTATTTACAAAAAAAAAACCAGATAACATGCCACAGGTTAACAATCAGTCCAGTCAAATCCTAAGAGAGATCAGGATAAATGAGGAGGAGGTACTAAAGGGACTAGCAGAATTAAAAACAAACAAATCACCTGGGCCAGATGGTATATTTCCAACAGTACTTAAAGAAATGTGGGAAATTATTTATAGGCCGCTAACTCAAATATTCCAAATGACACTTAGAACAGGGGATGTGTCAACTGATTGGAAAACTGTAAATGTCAAACCAATCCACATGAAAGGGGATGAAACTGAGACAGGAAATTACAGACCACACATACAATACTTGTAAACTGTTAGAAAAAAAAAAAAAAAACAGAAAATAGAGGAGCATCTTAATGAAAAACATATTCTTGGTGATAGTCAACATGGGTTTAGACGAGGCAGATCATATCTTACTAATTTATTAGAGTTTTTTTTAACATGGAACTGCAGCTGTAGATCATGTGAAAGCATATGATATGATATACTTAGATTTTCAGAAAGCTTTTGATAAGGTTCCACACCAAAGACTGATCCTTAAATTGGAAGCTGTAGGCATTCAGGGTAATGTAAGTAGATGGATTATGAACTGGTTGATATATAGGAAACAGAGGTTGTCGATTAGAGGAGTCACTTCTAACTGGAGTGAGGTTGTTAGTGGAGTTCCACAGGGATCAGTATTAGGGCCTTTGCTTTTTCTAATCTATATTAATGATCTGGACACTGGCATAGTTAGCAAACTTGTCTAATTTGCAGATGATACTAAAATAGGTGGCTAAGCAGATACAATCTCGGCAGCACAGGTTATTCAAAGGGACTTAGATAATATTCAGTTGTGGGCCGACACCTGACAGATGAAATTCAATGTGGACAAGTGCAAGGTATTACATGCAGGTAATAGAAATGTCCACTATAATTACACTGTGGGAGGAATATAACTAGATGAAGTAACGCATGAGAAAGACCTAGGAGTCTATGTGGACTCCTCACTTTCTCCATCCAAACAATGTGGGGAGCAATAAAAAAGGCAAACAATGTTAGGGTATATTGTCAAAAGTGTAGAATTTAAAACAAGGGCAGTGATGTTCAGACTGTACAATGTACTAGTTAGAGCTCATCTGGATACTGTGTGCAGTTCTGGGCTCCACACTTCAAGAAAGATATCGCTGCTGTAGAGGCAGTTCAGAGGAGAGCAACCAGACTTATTCCAGGTCTGAAGGGAATGTCCTACTGAGAGACTGAGGGAACTGAACCTTTTCACCCTGGAACAGAGGAGACTACGTGGGGACTTGATTCAAGTCTTCAAAATCATGAAAGGCATCGACAACATCAAACCAGAGGAGCTTTCAGATCAGCAGGGACACATGCACCCGGGGACACAAATGGAAATTGGACTTCAAGGCATTCAAGATGGAAAACAGGAGACACTTCTTCGCACAGAGAGTTGTTACAATGTGGAACAAACTCCCCAGTGATGTGGTTGAAGCTGAACATGTGGGAAAATTTGAAAATAAACTGGATAGAATCCTCGGATCACTTAGATATGGACACCAAACGAGCAAGATGGGTCATATGGCCTCCTCTCTTTCGTAAACTTTCTTCTTCTTTTTCTTCTTCTTCTTCTTCTTAATATGATTTATTTCTTGGCAGACGCCCTTATCCAGCGCGACTTACAACATACTGTAAGTGCAATACAAAGTGCAAGAATACAGTTAAGTACAAGGCATCACACATTACAAATTCAAATTTACATTTACATTATACAAAGCAATTCATAGTATAATACGTTTTACAACTTCCAATTTACACAGGTAAGTACAGTAAGTGAGGTCATACATCCTGGAAAGTAAAAGCTATGTGCTGTCAAGATGTTAGGTCACAGTCAAGGGCTACGGGAAAGGGAGCAAGGGGGATAATCAATCAATAATATAAGGATTAGTAACGCAAGAAGCATGGTAAAATGTTGTGAAGTGCTATCTTACAAGGGATTTAAAGGACTAATATTACAAGTACTGTCTGAAAAGATGTGTCTTGAGTAAGCACCAGAAGGAGGTCAGGGACTCTGCTGTTTTGACTTCAGTGGGCAGGTCGTTCCACCATTCAGGGGCCAGGGATGAGAAGGAGCGGGTTCTGGAAAAAGGGGAATGTTAGCACTGGATATGTTAGCTTCTGGCACCGGAAGACCACAGTGGTCTGGAGGGGATGTATGGGGAGACGAGGGACTGAAGGTAGCTTGTTGCAGTGTGGTCGAGACAGTGGTAGGTGAGGGTCAAAGTCTTGAACTGAATGCGTGCCGGTGTTGGGAGCAAGTGGAGGGAGCGGAGCAGTGGAGTAGCGTGTGCGAATTGGGGCAGAGAGAATACCAGACGAGACGCAGAGTTCTGGATGAGCTGGAGTGGGCGAGTAGTAGATGCAGGCAGGCCGGCCAGGAGGGAGTTGCAGTAGTCCAGGCGGGAGAGGACTAGGGACTGGACGAGCAGCTTAGTGGAGTAGTCAGTGAGGAAGGGACGGATTCGGCGTATGTTGCTTAGGAAGTATCTACAGGTGCATGTCAACTTGGTGATGTGCTGGGTGTAGGAAAGCGCAGGATCGAGGGTGACTCCTAGATTTTTAGCGGAAGAAGAAGGAGAGAGTGTGGTGGATTCCAAGGGGATCGAGATGGAGAGATAAGCAGAAGGCGAGGAAGAGTGGGGGAGAAAGAGGAGATCCGATTTGGAGAGGTTGAGCTTGAGGTGGTATGAGTGCAACCAGGCGGAGATAGCAGACAAACAGGAAGAGATACAAGAGGGGATGAGAGGGTCCGAAGAGGGAAAAGACAGGAAGATCTGGGCATCATCAGCGTAGAAGTGGTAAGAGAAACCATGGGATGCGATGAGGGGGCCCAGGGAGCAAGTGTAGAGAGAGAACAGGAGCGGGCCCAGGACGGAGCCTTGTTGTATGCCTGTGAGGAGAGGTTGGGGGGTGGATATCACTTGGGGGGTGGATGTCACTTGGTAGGTCTGGTCGCTGAGGTAGGAGGAGAACCAGGTGAGAGCAGTCCCAGAGATTCCAAGGTCAGCGAGGCAGGAGAGGAGGATGGAGTGATTGACAGTGTCAAATGCTGCAGAGAGATCAAGGAGTATGAGGACTGAGGAGAGGGAGGCCACTTGAGCACAGCTGAGGGAGTCAGTGACTGCCAGGAGAGCTGTCTCAGTGGAGTGAGCTGTGCGGAAGCCGGATTGCAGAGGATCAAGGAGTGAGTGTTGGGACAGAAAGGCAGACGAGAGCTGACGGTGGACCGATCGCTCAAGAGTCTTTGAGAGGAAGGGCAGTAGGGAAACAGGGCGGTATTTCTGAGGAGAGGTGGCATCAAGGGTTGGTTTCTTGAGGAGTGGGATGACAACAGCTTGTTTGAATGCAGACAGGAACAGCCAGAGAGGAGTGAGGAGCTGAGGAGGGAGGAGATGAAGGGGAGTACATCAGGAGCGGTCACTTGAAAGAGGCAAGAAGGGAGAGGGTCCAGGGCACATGTTGTAGGTTTGTGACGTAGGAGAAGAGAGGAAACTTCAGAGTCCGAGAGAGGTGAGAATGAAGAAAAGGAAGCTTGGTCGGTGGGAGGTTTGGGTGTGATGGGAGAGAAGGGAGGACTGTTGAAGAGCTTGCGGTTGTCTGCAATCTTGGAGGAGAAGAAGGAGGCGAAATCATCAGCAGTGAGAGATGAGCTTCTCCTTGCTGGAGTCCCGCAGCTAGAGTCCCTGCCCTTTGGAGATGGGGCCCTTCAGAAGGGGTGCACTGAAGGCTGCTAGCGCTGAGGTGCAGGGGCCTGTTAAATACTTCACCTGTAACTAATTAGGACAGTGCACACCTGCGTTGCGTTGAATGAAAGTCAGGATGGCACTCCCTCCCATGCAGGACTGCTAATAGCACAATTAATGGCCGCTTTGTATCTGAATAGTTGTTAAAAACTATCAATGATTAAAGACAAACAAAACACATGCGCTTTATATTATAACAGCAATACAAAATATATCAAATGATTTGTTTTTCACATCTTATAATTTTATTTAAGCACAGTAAATTGGTGAGGCAGTCTTAAAGCCACTAACTAATCTGATAAGCTTTTTTGTTGTATTATATTCAGTATTAATTACAGTATGTTCTTGAAAAAAACACATTATAGAAAGGATATCTGACTAATGGTTCTTACTGGCCATCACCTTACGTTACCCTTTCTGGAGGTCATTACCCTGTAGACAATCTGTCAGTTCTGTTGAATTGATACCAGCAAGTTTTAATGTAGTACCATGACCTTCTCTGCTTTGTCAACTAACATTCTCACCATCAAAAAAAATCCACTATGAATTCTAATATCAGACATATACATACAGGAACTACAACTAAATTACAACCTGTTAATGTCTTACCTAAGGTATGAATCAATCCAACTTGGTGAAAATGTAAAGATGTTACTTATTATGATGTTGCAGGTGCTTTTTACAGCCCAGTGTGCGTATGCCTCGTTGTAATGACCTGAAATAATACAAATACATGTGATTACATCACATGGTATTGAAATAATTAGTCATTTATTTATTAATTTTTTCAGTAAAGAAAATACAAGTGGATAAGTTTCAAGTAATGAGCTTTGCAAATCACACAATCTGTTTATTTGTCTTGTGGTGAGAAATTAGTTGTTTCCTTTGTTAATCAGTATGAGGAGCTCAGACCTCCTACCATAACACAGAATAGTGGCCTCTCCATCATCCTGGGTACTATTATGCACATGTAGCCTCTTATTATACACTTTATATTTTATATAATTATTATAATTAATGTAAGTACTGTGAGAGGAGAGGCAGCAGGTGAAGTTTGTATAAGTCTCTCTGGGATGTGGCACAGTAATGCTGCAATCTAAATTTCTGTTGCTGCCTGTAATTGTTCAGGACAAAGAAAGTTGCCTTCTGAAATTGGTTTTCCACTGTTTTGGAGATTCAGACAAGCTGCTAACTTATGTAGAGACTGAATACTGTACAGGCTAATGTTCAGCAGATACATGTGTTTCCTAGATTACAGTATCAGAAGATGCAATACTTCCAGCTGAATCTGTGTGTAATGCAAAATAATTAAACACAGACTTGATCATCCTTGATAGAACCAAAGGTCCGTGAAAAAATATATATATTGGATAAAACTCAGCATTCTGTTTTTCTTACACAATTGTGCTTGCATGGTAAAACTTTATGGAAAAAATAACCACATATGCACATTTAAAATTTTGAATGACAGTAATAGTCAGTAGTACGTATAATACTAGTATTAATATAATATTGCAATACTTGGAACTTGCCTGAGAAAAAAAGATATTGACCAACACAGTTTAGAAATAACATTTGAGTCCAAAATTAAAGTTGAAAGGTGAATGTCACAACATCCCTTACAAAATAAAAATAACATGGAATATAAAGTATAACAGTGCAAATCCTATATGTTATACAGATCGATAAATTATAGAATATATAACCTTCTGGAAGAAACATCCTTTATTAAAACAATAAATAAATAATCTCCATACTATATGACTTCTGGTATACTTTTTTAATATTAAAAAATAGGTCAATGTGGATAAATAACCTCAGCTCCAACATTAGCCATTCCATCTTTGCCTCATGAATTTAAATAACCTAGTACATAACTTAAAGCTACCTTGTGTAATTATAGGCTATTTCTTAAATGTCTCCTTAATTGCGTTGTATAATGAGTATTTAGGAATTAATATAGTGGGATTAATGAGGTGCAGTTGAATCAACAGCACACTCAGCCATTGCTGATTGCTGTAGGGATGAGAAATCAAAAGCCTGAAAAATAGCTTGCTGACTGAGTGAGTATCACACTGGCAGATTTTATGCATTATCATTCTGTTGGGAAGCTTCAAGCACAAACTAAATGTGTGTAACCATACTTAAGGTCAAATGGTGAGATTTTAAATAAATAGACAATCATTACCTACATATTGTTCCTAATCTTATTAACATACTCTGGTCGAAATGCTCCAGCATTTTGACCCAATATGTATATATTTTTATACAGATTCGGTTATTCGGAGGAGGCTCACATCTGCATCTATCCCAGACTCACACAAAAGGTAATTCACACAACAGAAAAACATAATAATCATCTTTATATGTGCAAGACAACTGACAACTGAAATAACACAGTCTGGTACTTCTCTCTATTCTCTTTTAGATGTCCTCCCAATAGCAGAAACATATTGAATGCATTATATCATAATTAAAATTATAGCATAACATGTTTGTTAACATACCATTCTAACCTTTTTATGGTTAAAAATACTTTAATGAAGTGCAAAAGCATTACTTACTATAATTAGATTTCTGCAGTGTGATTGAAGTAAGGCTATCTTAAAACAATACAATGTAAACGTACTGGATGCCCTTGCATGGCTATTTCATTAAAGCAAATCAAAGCATTCTCCTTTGCAAGGGCATTGTCCCAGCCCACTCAATCTTTTTGACTATTCATTTATTCAGCTTTGTGGCAGTAATTTTGCACAAAAGCTAACAGAAACACATTAATTTTCTGGTCAGAATAAATATTTTATAGCAATACCAAATAAAAAGTATGAATAATATTTGTAGTTATGGTTTCAATTACTTACAATAATGCAATGGAAATTATACTTATTGTGATATAATAATAATAATTTTATTTAAGACATACGTTTTTATTTAAGTTTATACAAAGCTGTTTACAAAACTATTCAAAACCCCTTGCATTGACACTAGTTTGACTCTTGCTCTTTCACAGACCTTATTATACAGGGTTTGCTTATGCTTCAATGACCGATTGATTTATTGATTTCTCAAAGAGAAATCACCTTGCTTTAAATTTAAGGTTTATGGTAGAGACATTGCATTCTGCCACTATTGATTGAGAATGATAAACAGTATGATTTAGTTTTCCACAGTACCACATTACATAAACAAGAATAAAATAAATGGGTTTCACCAGGCAACTTACTTAGTAATTCCAGAACAAAATGTTAATATCATGTGATTGTATTTTCTTTGTTTCCCTTAATAATCCCAGTAAACTATTCAGCATAGGTGAATAATGGTACATTTTCTATTTCATAAATGTTGGACTGTTTTGGATTAAAGGCTGTAACTAAGGACCATTGTGATCTCAGAGTAATGCCTGCTAAGGCATTGTATTTCACCGTAAAGACCATTCTATATTGTTTCCAGCTGGGGGTAATTTCTGTTCAGTGCTGTGTGAGTGGTGGTAGACCCAGGGAATCATTGCAACACGACTAATTTAATCTTGATTGGTATACATTGGTAATTTTAGAATAAAACATTGTGTAAATACTGTTGATACATTTATTATATCTTAAAATGATATTTAATCTCATAAAGTAAGGGGCCCCTTGTCAAGTGTATTTTAAAGTGAAAGATCATTTTTCATGCCGCTTGGCAGTATAAATTTGAAACACAGGGCAGAATCTTAGATTTGTTTTCATCCATTTTCAATTAAACAGTATCTCCATACAATTCTAAAAATTGAAAATGCAACAGAGATATTTCATTGATATGATTTGTGCAACAATTTGTCTCGAAGGTTATCTGAATGGTATTTCAGTAAAACTAAATTATCAACACAAACCATTCTATTTCCAAAAAAGTATTTATAAGGTATTCCTGCCTTGCACCCTATGCCTGCTGGGATCGGCTCCCACTTCCCAGCGAAGCTCACCAGGATTAGCGGTTTCGAAGATGGATGGATGGATGGATGGATATTTATAAGATGTAGTGTTTGTTCATTTAGTTAATGGATTTTGGAGCTCTATTTTTAATTACTAATACACTGGCTTCAGGCCTACAGTTTTTTAATAAACTTATATAGGTAGGGGAAAAATATTATTTCTGTAAAAATTGGTATTGCATATTACACACATCAAGGGAGATATGTAATACTCAAGGCAAAAGCTGATATGGTTATAAAAAGAGCCAGTGGCACCAGCACAAAAGGCTCTATCCCTTTCTTACAATAGTAGGATTTTTTCCCCAAAACTCCATATTTTCTTATTTAAAGACAATAAAGGAATTCAATAGATCATATTGATATTCTCAGTCTGAAAAGGGAAATGTCTGTTCCTTAGTTTTATCTTTGTTTTTCTCTCACAAATTTAGGGTAAGTATCTGATGAGTCATACAAATTAGGCATACAATCTAATGAAGATCCAGCTTGAAAATTTCAGTCCATTAGATGAAAACTAATGGGGCCAAGGTTGGAAGATGTTTCCATTTTTAATGTTTAATTTAACAGAAAGAGAATTCTCAACAAAACAAAATCGTGTTCTGTAGTGGAGAATATTCTGACAAGCATAAACATAACATCATAACCTAAAATGGATGGCTGGAAGCTATAAAATCAATCTGGACTACATTCAATTAGTGTAATGTTTGGTACTGTATTATTAGTATATATTATACCAGATAACATAGTTGGCCAGGCATATCTGGTTCACGAATTACATGATATTTGCTGTATTTATTTAATATTTTTAATCCTTTGGGGGCGAAATATGAATTGTGATTACAGTAATGAAAGCATATTTGGTAAATCATCTTCTGTGATCTTTCTTTATAAAACTACACTGTTTTAGGGCCCAATTAAATAAAACATGTTCACACTGTGAATCACTCGCAGAGGCATTAGTGGCATTACTGGAAATGGATATCACACTGCTAAACCTCCATGGTATCAAATCTAAAATGATTTGCGGTGCCACATGAGCTTCTCACAGATTTCACCCAACAACCTGAAATGATATTGATTATGCATGTCCAACAGCAGATATCTACCATTGAAATAAATAAATATGCATTTGATAAAGACTAATTGCACGGTTTCTGGAAATAATAAATACATTGTTTTATCTTGATTGTTCCCTGCTTAGTAGAGAGTACTTATTGATTTGATCTCATGTAATCTTAATGCTGTACCTTAGATAATACTGCAGAAACATTTAAGAACAACCACAACAAAACAACAGCATTCCATTATTTTAAAAGGTATTGGTCCTGAGTTACCTTAGTATCTTAATATCAAAATAAAATGTCACTATTCCAGCAATAAATATTTCTCACTTTGCCTTATGTAATTCTTCAAATCCTAAGAGAGATGCTCTTTGTCATTGACACTCATTGTCAGCGTAATACACTGAATTAATCTCAAGATACAATCAACAGTATTTTAAATACAACATAGTATAGTGATTGGAAAAATATATTTTTGTAGAGTAATTATTTTAAAACAATAATAAAAATATTTGAAACAAACAAAAAAACAGAGATAACCAATTAACTCCAAATCCTTTGGAATAATAGGTGGGTGTCGCAATAAAATATAATCCAGGAAAACTCATAATAAAAATACAATTATATATATATATATATATATATATATATATATATATATATATATATATATATATATATATATGGGATGAGTGAGGGCTGACCCACATAAAAGTACAAGGGCAAACCTTTTTTTATAGCCAGACTATGCCATCTTGTGTTTTGTGAGGGCAAGCACCTCAGTACCTATAACTGGTCAGAGGGTCCCTCAAATCACAAAAAGGAACAGAGATGAGATGTCAATTTATAAGTTTATTTATAATATTTTATTTCAAAGATCTGGCATTCTGGGTCCAAATAAATCACCAAATTGTATTGTTTCAAATGAAAAGTGAACAGTATTTATATATTGACTGTGATCATAGGTTAAATTAGTTCTGCTAAGGATTAAAAGCAAATTAAATGTAAATAGAGGAAAAGTATAAGGGAGGTAAGAACTACCAGGGATAATAAATCTTTAAAAATATATATGTAATGTAGTGTAGTGTGAGAGATGGTGAAAGGTATATTTAGGTCACTGGAAGATTTGTGATCTACAGAACTGAATGAATGTATTATCCAGTATATCATAAGAAAATATAAATCCTGAAAATTACATCTGGCTGCCCCGAATCTACGTCCACATAAGTATACAAAATCAATAATCATGGATGATTTCTCCATGTTAACAGGTTAACATTACTGTAAAGTCTTAATTAGCTTTCATTGAAAAAGGGAAAACATTATCTTCTCTAAATACTTCCCTTCATTATAAAAACTAATTATTGGATGGATATGGTCCAAATATATCAGATAATCCATCTTAATGTTCAGAGTGGTCATTCAAAAGATTCGTTTTTATGCTTTTATGTGTAAAATGTGAAGATGATAAAAATGTACTGTTGATCCACTTATTATGAGCATATTATTTCATTATAAAAATGTCTGTTTTGCAACACCTTTCATTAAAATAAATGTAATAATAATAAAAATAACATTGAATGTAATTAATTAAATATTGTTTTACAGCAAATAAAAATTAAATAATAACAATAAAGTAATAATACATCACACTAGAATATAAATACACACCTTGGGTTTTAAAGATGATGAATAGGGAACAGATAGATTTTGGAATATATGAAAGAGTGAAGCTTTTTAAGCTTCTTATCATGAAGGTCTGAATATAAATAGAAGATTATGGTCAGTTCAAAGAAGGCACTATGAAACAGCACTCTAACCAAGATTATTATTACCTCTGTCAGATCTTTCAAAATTATTTCATTATCACAACATTTTAAAACAAAACTTCTTAGTTAGAAGAATGCATCTTTTTATCAACACCACGTCTTACAATCTGTCATGATACAGTCCTGAACTAATAACCTTCCCTCAACGTATGTGATTTGTTCTCACTTTGCTACTAAGAATGTTGTTCCTCCTCAGTAGTTTGATTCTAATGTACTGAAAATAGTTGTGTTTAACAAAACACAAAATCAGTCATCAGATTGTTGTTCAAATGCTAGTTTCAGACTTTAACTTTTACTTGCAAGTCTTGTTTTTTTTTAAGGTTTTAGATATGGTGGGGACTTGAACACTTGAATTTAATGTATTTGTGAGTCTCATATATGTCCCATGTATGTCATTGTTCAGTGAAACTAATTTCATTATTACTTATAAGGAAGTATTTGAATAACACATTCAGAGATACTGTACTTTGACAATGTTATCAGAAAAATATGTTTTGTGTTGTGAAGTCTTTCACCATAGTGTAAGGCTGCAGTGTTCTTAACCAGTTGCAGGGCTGCAGTCCTGTCCCCATGGTGAGTTTAATTGGCTGATTGATGAGCATGAGAATGCAATGTCATGTTTACAAATGTTGTCCATATACAAAAATCCATATATTCTATTTCACATATATTTTGGACAAGTACAGAAATATCAATTGTGTCATTACTTAACTCAAATGTCACCCATTTGTAGTAAGCATAAGAAGGATCAACAGCCCAATCCAGCTATACAATTATTAATCAGTAATAATCTATTTAGTCACCAAAAACAGTAACAGATTTTTTTTAAATAAAATAAACAATTTAAAATACACATCTATTGCAATAATCCAGTTTATTCTGGCTAATGGTAATTGCAATGTAGAACGATAGGTTGTGAATACAACCCAGGTTATCTGAAAAATGAAGCACTGCCCAAGGGGGGGGGTTTCTGCACACTTCCATAGGAACCCGATCGAAACATCACTCTAGCAAAGCTGCCATTGGCCCCTGCGCTCGTCACTCAAACAGGTCCCTTCCTACTTCCGGTTTGCATAAAAGTTGATGTCTGCACAGGATCTTCCTCTTTTGCTGGGAGCTAGGATTCCCAGGTGACCTTGCAGCCCGTGGGCAGTGCTTCCTTTTTGAAATAACCAGGGTTGCATTCACAACCTATCGTTATCTTTCAAGTCAGAAGCACTGCCCAAGGGGGAGGGGTTACTGTATAACAAAACCATCGCAAGGGAGGAGGCAGCGAGCTGATAAGGGAGACCACCCCGAGGCGACCGCTAGGGGCCTCGGCAACACAACTCCAGATGGGAGCACGTCAATTTATCCCTGACAATTCGCCCCGCGACAATTTGTCCTCCCTGACAGTTTGTCCCCACGTCAATTCGCCCCCCTCATTATACATTCTCCACTTGAGCATTTGTAACCATGAGTGCATTCACTTACTGTACAGCCACAGAACACACATATGGGTATATATAGTAGGCAGGCTATATAAATATAAATATAAATACACACACACACACACACACCTATTTTGTATTATTTATTATAATGTATGTTTTTAATTGTTGCATTCATTTCAGACTATAACCCCAATAATGAAGTTTTATACAATTAGTCACGACAGCTGGCAGCGGTGGCTATTGGCTACTTAAAATGGGTTTCATGTTTACATTTTTTATCAGCTGGCGCAGTGGTTAGGGACTGGTGATCTGGTGATCTGGGTTTGATTCCTGATTCGTACTTATTTTCTTATGTGTACATTATTATTATTATTTTTTAAATATATCATTTCCTGGAGTTAAACGGTATCAGAGTAGAGCAAACAATTAGAAGGCTTTTGAAAATATAGTGCTACACATTATCGGTGAAATCAAAAAGGGATGAAAGCAGCCACAATTATGGGAAAACTGGGGATTCCTATATCAAAGAGCTTGGTGTTATTACATGTTTTGTGATTAACAAACCAAGTGCAGATCAGTTCATGGTTAAACCTGAAGAGCTAAAGTTTAAACAGCAGGAGTCCTAGGGCAGACATCTATGAAACGTAGAACATGCAGTTTGTATGTTAAAGTGCACTATATGGAATGTATGATGTATACATTAACATAAAGATCATTGTTTAAATAAATGCTTTCAAATCCTTTAAATTCCAGTCTGGAAACATTCCCAATGCATACCACCTCAGTAAATAGTGTACACACAACAGATACTCACGGCAACACTTTTGCCATACAGGAGACATAGAGGAGTGCATATTCTCTGAGACCATGGCTTATGACACCGGTACTCAGACCTGAGTCTGCTGAAGAAAGGGCTTACAACGAGACTCATATATCTACACGGAATGCCATTAAGCAATGTTTAGGTATGCTCAAAATGTGTGTCCGATGTTTGGATGACTCAGGAGGAACACTACAGTATACCCCCGAAAAGTTGTGTAGAATATTCCTAGCCTGTTGCGCACTGCACAACATAGTGCTTGCCCATGGAATACCCCTACCACCTGTACAGGGCAACACCTGTGCAGCAGACTCCACACCCCCTGCAGTGGATGCCTTAGAAGAAGAGGTTTGTGTGCAGCTGGACAGACGGGACCACAGCTGGCACGTAGGTCCAGGGATGCTAGACGACTGCTGATAGAAGCATTGTTCTGAGTTGAGTAAGTGTTTCCCCCCCCAGAAAATATATATATAGGCACTATATGGATCGAATTAATACTAATCCATACCAGGGCTGGTGGCAGCATGAACGCTCTGGGTGGGCAACCCCAATTGTAAAATCAATTAAATAATATTCTTTACCATTTTACTTCCCTATAATCACATTAAACAATGGAAATAAACCAATCATATCATATTATAAACTATGCCACAGCACGCATTACTACAGCTTTTCCCATTTTTTTTTTTATTACTATTATTACGGCATAATAGACAATGTAGCATCTGAGAAGAGTTAAGTACTTGAAACTAAAACAGTGAGCAGCCCTCTACAAAGTGAATACACAGGTTCACATATACACGAAGTTACCATCAAGTAAGCAATGCACATATAGGTTAATGCTTACTTTTAACTGACTATTCAAAACTCCACCTAAAAATCATACTCATAAAAAAACGATTCCCTTGGATGCAGTTATTTACTAGGGCAAATTACAGGCTATTATTGGTACCTATTTTCTATTCTAAAAGTGACACCACTGCAGCTCAGCTACATTATTATTCAATGCAATTATGAATATGAGCTCAGTTACATTTTAATAAAATACCATCACAGCATGCCCATTATTCATAGCAGAATGCTTTAAAAATGAATTAATGAATTAAAAAATTCATGTGTGATGGGAAGTGCCCATGTATTTGCTAATGCCGTTCTTTGTATATGAATGTACATCTAATAGCGCATGTTTAAGACATAACTTACCTCCGTGCAGCACACTGCCTTCATTCATCCACCTGCAGAGCCCTGTTCCTTTAACGCCGTGGCTTATTAACATATGGTAATGAATCGGTAATTGAAAACATGAGATGCAAATATATTTTTTAGAGGTCATTAAACATGCACATATAGCAATTGAATTTGAATTGCATGAAAGCAAGTGGGTGCGTACCTATACCCAGTATAGGTGTTTTACACTCACCTGAAGGATTATTAGGAACACCTGTTCAATTTCTCATTAATGCAATTATCTAACCAACCAATCACATGGCAGTTGCTTCAATGCATTTAGGGGTGTGGTCCTGGTCAAGACAATCTCCTGAACTCCAAACTGAATGTCTGAATGGGAAAGAAAGGTGATTTAAGCAATTTTGAGCGTGGCATGGTTGTTGGTGCCAGACGGGCCGGTCTGAGTATTTCACAATCTGCTCAGTTACTGGGATTTTCACGCACAACCATTTCTAGGGTTTACAAAGAATGGTGTGAAAAGGGAAAAACATCCAGTATGCGCCAGTCCTGTGGGCGAAAATGCCTTGTTGATGCTAGAGGTCAGAGGAGAATGGGCCGACTGATTCAAGCTGATAGAAGAGCAACTTTGACTGAAATAACCACTCGTTACAACCGAGGTATGCAGCAAAGCATTTGTGAAGCCACAACACGTACAACCTTGAGGCGGATGGGCTACAACAGCAGAAGACCCCACCGGGTACCACTCATCTCCACTACAAATAGGAAAAAGAGGCTACAATTTGCACAAGCTCACCAAAATTGGACAGTTGAAGACTGGAAAAATGTTGCCTGGTCTGATGAGTCTCGATTTCTGTTGAGACATTCAGATGGTAGAGTCAGAATTTGGCGTAAACAGAATGAGAACATGGATCCATCATGCCTTGTTACCACTGTGCAGGCTGGTGGTGGTGGTGTAATGGTGTGGGGGATGTTTTCTTGGCACACTTTAGGCCCCTTAGTGCCAATTGGGCATCGTTTAAATGCCACGGCCTACCTGAGCATTGTTTCTGACCATGTCCATCCCTTTATGACCACCATGTACCCATCCTCTGATGGCTACTTCCAGCAGGATAATGCACCATGTCACAAAGGTCGAATCATTTCAAATTGGTTTCTTGAACATGACAATGAGTTCACTGTACTAAACTGGCCCCCACAGTCACCAGATCTCAACCCAATAGAGCATCTTTGGGATGTGGTGGAACGGGAGCTTCGTGCCCTGGATGTGCATCCCACAAATCTCCATCAACTGCAAGATGCTATCCTATCAATATGGGCCAACATTTCTAAAGAATGCTTTCAGCACCTTGTTGAATCAATGCCACGTAGAATTAAGGCAGTTCTGAAGGCGAAAGGGGGTCAAACACAGTATTAGTATGGTGTTCCTAATAATCCTTTAGGTGAGTGTATATGGAGACTTTTTGTACCCATGTGCAGTACAATTGCTAAGTGTCAGCATAATTAAGGAGAATGACATGCCACAGCTGGACACAGATGCAAGCCCTTGAGGAATCATTGCAGTTCATTGCAGGCTTCTTTGGTAAATTGATTAACATGTTGTCGATGTTATTTTAAGATAATGGTGATAATCACATCACCTGCTGTGATGGAATTCTGAAGGTGCACTACAGAACATTAGCACACACGTGTAACATACGATTTCAATCGTTCAGCCCAACATTATGAAGCTAGTGATTAATAACATTCAATAGCCTACATGAGACAATGTAATGGTTACAGTGTGGTAGAAACTGTGTGTTTATGTACATATGCCTTCCCTTTGCTCCACAGGCAAGTCCAACCTGTGCCATCCATCCTGTGGTGGTGGTGGGGAGATATGGATGGTGGGGGGTGATGGAAGGGAAAGATGGGGGCATTGTAAAAGTCACACTTTAATATTTTTGCTTTATTTCTATATTTGGTGTCACCACTGAGAGCAGCTTGTCTGGTTAATGGTAACTTTCGTTATTCTGCATTTTCCCTTGGCTGTCGTGTATGGAGCACTGTTTGTGCCAAAAGTGTTCATCCGTCAATTTGGTAGTTCATTGGGAAATTCATTCAGAAATTCATAAATTTGGCCATTCAGCCGGCAGTTTGGCCATATAGTAGTAAATTTATCCAGTAATCTGTCAAGTAATTTGTTAATTTGTCCGATTCGTGTATCAATTAATCTGTAATTACATTGATCAACTATGTAATAAATGTGGCTATTAATTAATATAAACAGACAAACTTCCAGACAAACCAAACAACTTCCAGACAGACCAGTGAACTTCCAGACAACCAGACCAACTTCCAAACAAATTTACAGACAAAACACTGAACTTCCAGACTAAGAGACCAACTGTCAATCATGCACTGTGCCAAACCCATTTCAATCTTTCTAGCCAATAGGAGCAAACATTTTAACCAATACAATTCCAGGCTCACATAAAACAGCTTCAGCCCATAATGGTGCAGTTCATTAGAAAGGGCGTTTCTTATGTCTCTGTGTAACTGTATGGAAATTAAAATCACCATTAACATAGGCTCGTTTATGAGAAGATTAATTGTTATATAGGCAAGGCTTAGAAGGTTAGAATGGGCAAGGCTTAACCACAGCTTTGCTTAGAGTAAAAAAAGTATTTGTAATCACTATATATTATACATGCAGCGTTAACACATTAACACAAGTACTGTCGAAATAAGTGACAAATGTGTTATGTTTTTTCTTAAAAAAAGTCTTTGAAATATTAAAATATAGAAAACGTTTTAAACTTGTGGGTGTTGTTTCATTTGTCTGTACTAAACACTTACCTATTTATAATTATTTAACTGGTTACAGCCACCCGTTTCTTCTTTGAATACATACATACATAAATTTATGTTCAGATGAGTTACAGATTATAAAAGTTGAATTCCATGAATAGCTTCAACTTCAGAGACGACAAAATGTATCTTAGCCCCCCGTACCCCCCCACCCCCCCCAGCGCAAAGGTTAAACTTTGTATTTTATTACAGTATTATTATGGACAGTGCACAGTGTGGTGTTGACCCAAACATCTGTATATTTGAATGATAATGGCGAGTCGGCAACACTGAGAGCTGCTGGAAAAATACTGCTCATAAAAAAATTAGCATAATCTATATAACACATGCCAAGGTTGAAGTTCTTGGTGTTTTTGTATTAATTGTTAATTGTTAATGCTTTTATCATTTTCACAGACTGACAGATTGTATGTATTTGTATGAGGTTTAATTGTATTTAAATGTTATACATGTTCGATTGGCTAGGGCAAGGAGTTTATTGTTAGTGAGTTTATTTGGCTTTAGTATGTATTGTTTAGTTTATTTTCGTGTGCATATATTTAAAAAAAATACCGTACATTATCCAACTTAAAGTAATTAGCTAATATTGCAATGATTTGCAATCGGTAAAGTTTAAAACCAAAATCTTTCTGTATGAACACATGTAGTGCTTAGAGTTAAATAAATAAAGAAATACAAATGTGTGCCAACAAGGTGTAAAGAGAAGCCCACCCACTGAGAAGAGGCTGCACAGCCCCTGCCATCACGGATCCAATCTATTTTGAAATAAATATAATCCATTGATGCTCGTCCTTCTATCTCACGAAGTAAAGACTGCAAGTACGATTTTATAGCCTGATGCATTTCTGATGAGTGATTTGGATTCATAGCGCACATTTTCTAATGAGGGGAAAAGCGAGGTGAGAGACAGAGAAACGCCCTTTCTAATAAACTGCACCATTATTGGCTGAAGCTGTTTTATGTGAGCCTGGAGTTTTATTGCTTAAAATAGGCGTGTTTGCTCCTATTGGCTAGAAAGACTCAAGTGGGTTTGGCACAGTGCATGATTGACAGTTGGTCTGCTCGTCTGGAAGTTCATTGGTTTGTCTGTAAGTTTGTTTGGAAGTTGGTCTGGTTGTCTGGAAGTTTGTCTGTTTATATTAATTAATAGCCACATTATTTACATAGTTGATCAATGTAATTACGGATTAATTGACACACGAATTGGACAAATTAACAAATTACTTGACAGATTCTTGGATGAATTTACTACTATATGGCCAAACTGCCGGCTGATGTCCAAATTGACGAATTTCTTAATGAATTTCCAAATTAACTACCAAATTGACAGACGAACACTTTTGGCACAAACGGCGCTCCATAGTCGTGAGCAGTTATGGTAATGGGTGCATAGGTGCCTTTGCACAGCGCACACAAATTTGTGCGATGCAGGAAAAAAATGCTATATTACATCGTCGCGCAAAATGCCAAAGTGGCATTTTTCTTGCGCAGCACTCATTTTGTGCGGAAATTGTGTGCAGTTTGAATATCTAGCCCCTTGTTCACACACTGCATGCGACCAAAGCCATGAGAAATTACCTTTATTTATTTAAAAAAATCATCAGGTCTTGAAGTCCTATTTATGTCCTCTGGCCCCGTGAGTGGCTCCCCCAATCACAGCGCCTCCCGTGTTCCCGCGCAGGGCCAACCTTTAACCCCGCTAAACTAGCAAGCACTCTATAAACAGCCCATCCCCCATCCCCCATCCCCCAACACACACACACATGTACCCCACCCCCCAGTCCCAGATCGCTACACTGCCCCCCCCTCAGTTCCTCGCCCCCTGAGTGACTGGTGACTCTCCATCTTGGGGCTGCACTGGGGGCCCGGAGAAGCGTACAGCAAACATGGGGGCAGAGTCCAGAAAAGCGTCCGCTAAAGGTGGCTGTATTTACCCCCCGCTTCCGGGCCCGGTCAATGTTCCCCCCGGCGCGCCCCCCCCAGGATCCGGGCTTCCATGGGCAGTAACCCCTGCCCAAATGTGTGGGTTGAGGCTGGCAAACCCAGCTCCATTCTCTGGAGTGGGCCCCCCTCTCGGACGCCACTCTTGTTACACTCAGCTGGACACCGTGCATGGGCGACCACCCTTTGCTGCTGGAGTGGTGGTTTTGGTCGGCTACCACCCATCCGCTCTCTTGCCGTGCCCCTCTTTTGGGCACGTAGAATCTGCCACTGGAGTGGGCCACCCCTCTCGGACGCCACACTTCTTACACTCGGGTGGACCCCGTGCATGGGCCGCCACCCTCTGCCATGGGAGTGGTGCTTTTAGTTGGCCATCACCCGTCTGCTTCTGACACTTCGGCACCAAGTCGGCGTCTTCTGGCGAAGTCTTGTCGTCATAGCCGTTTTGCTGCGAGTGCCCCTGGCACTGCTCCCCCTCTTGAGTGTCCTCTTCTGGGTGGGGAGCTGTATCTGGGCCATGCATGCTGGTGCTATCTCCGGTGGAGCTCCGGAGGCCAACTTGTTTACATCCACGACAAGATGGCTGCACTTCTGCTCTCCGTCTTCCGGCGTCGCAACGGTGACGTCGTCACGCCGCTCTTGGTTGCTGTCATTCTCTCTCTCCGCAGGTCCCGTCGGCTCAAGAGAGGCCTCTTCCAGTGGGGCCTCGCCATCGTAGCTGGGTTGCTGCGAGTTCCCCTGCTTGCTTGCTGGCTCGTCACCGTCGTTACGCAGTCCCTGAAGCTCAGACCCCAGCTCGTCACCGCCGCTTTGTGGTCCCTGGAGCTCACCCACCGGCTCATCACCGCCATCCCACGGTCCATGGAGCACGGTCTCTGGCTGGGGTTCATCGCTGGCTCCCTTCTCGAACTGCACCCAGACCAGTCTCATGGTTTGTTCTGCGCTCGCCGTGGGGAAGGCTAATAGCGCTGCTCTCCAGAGCTCCCCAAAGAACTCCGAGTCGGATTGTCTGGTCTTCTGGTAGAGCCCGCTGAACCTCAGCCTGTGACACCCCAATTTTTCATTCCCCACAGGTCGGGCCCCCGCTGTTCCCCTCTCTTCGCTGCACGTGGCGAATCTGTTTTGCTTTTTTTTCGGATGGATGGCTGTGGTGTAGGTACCATCCCGTTTTTCTGACACCAGTGTAACGATACAGGCTTTTTGTTTGCCATATCGTTGTTGGAGTTCGCCACCAACAGCAGGAATGATGGAGAGGACGCAGGGTTAACCACAACTTTTTTTGAGAACACAAGACACTTCAGGCCTCTCACCCAACATGCTCTCGCACTGACACTCTCCACACAAACTACTCCCCTGAACTCCTTCTCTAAACTGAACTACTCCCCGACTCCCTCTGAAGTTCTACTCTACTGCGCGGGAACTGGGCACCCCTATTTATGTCCTCTGGCCCCATGACTGGCTCCCCCAATCACAGCGCCTCCCGTGTTCCCGGGCAGGGCCAACCTTTAACCCCGCTAAACTAGCAAGCACTCTATAAACAGCCCATCCCCCCCACACACACACCGCACCCCCATTATAAATGATTGCGGTCATTGACCTTTTAAACATAATTCTGGGGTTCAAGTGCTTTCCACTGCTGAGGGGAAATGGCGGTTCATGTTCGAAAAAATACTTTTCCAGAAATATACAGCGTATGTTGTATTTCAAACCTTGGGTATTACAGAGCCCAAAAAGTTTGGCTTAGGTCCGTAAAGTAAACGGGTACAGCCATCTCTCATAACAGTGGCAACATGTGCGTATTATGTTCAGACTAGCAGCGCTCATGTTAAAGTAAACCAACCAATTTTACTCTAACTTCGGGTACAAAACGTCTGTTAACCTGCTATTGGTGGGGATGTACCCTATCAAATGACACCTTCATTAGAGGTGTGCATGAAACGACCATTATAGCTCAGTGCCACTTCCTCGCAGTTGGTTCCTTATTAAGATAAGTTCCTTATTCAATTTTATACTTAAAACCCCAACTGTTTAGCATAATTAAGGATTCAGTTAAGTAATTGAGAGCTCGGTTGAAATACAAAAAACAGCAGGGTAGGTAATCCAGGACCAGGGTTGAGAGCCAATGCTCTAGCACTAGAACCACCAGGATTTCAAATGACTTAAAATGTAGCCACACGTTGTGCAGGTATGGCAGTTGTATAACGGCTTCGATATGAAAATGAAAAACTTAATATTTTTATTTATGAACACCTAATACAAAATAATTAGCATACACCTGAAAAGATATTTCTTATGACTGATCAAGGCATTGTTCACTACAGGTGGTTTTCAATGTTTTGAATTGGTTGGCTCACGTTGGCCATTTTGTTTTTTCAATCAGCTTGCCTTGAACAAATCTGACAGAGGAGCTAGCCAAGGTCATGTGTACAAAATTTCGTATTAATCGGACCAACCATTTTGGAGAAGATCTTTGAAGATTTTTGGCCAATCCAATATGGCTGCTAAACCATGTGACCTATCAACTTGTCTTGAACTAAATCTGAATATAGGCCATAACGTAACTACACACACCAAGTTTCACATGTGTCTCATTTGCGGTCTCAGAGAAAGATTTTTGTAGATTGTCCAGAATTTTTCACTTAAGCCAGTATGGCCACCAGACCATGTGACATATGGCATCCATATTACACATGGCATAGCTCTACATAGCCATCTATCACTGTATGAAGTTTCCAGACTTTTCGTACAGCAGTTTGGTTTTGAAAATAATAATAATAATAATAATAATAATATTATTATTATTATTATTATTATTATTATTATTATTATTATTATTATTATTATTATTAATAACTAGAATTTGCATGCAACTTTTAAGGCTTCCAAACTGTATCAGTAGGACTCAGGCACTTGTAGTTTAAGTGGTTTTGTTATTAAATGTGTAATTTTCAGTTTCAATCCAATATAGTATACATTTGAGGTTTTCATTCTTGTGTCTTTTGAAGGGTGTATTTCAGTCCCAATGGACTTGAATATACATTTATTGATGACATGCTTCAATTATGTGAGGTACAGTTGCATTTTTAATTTGATTCTAGCATATATGTGAAGTTTTCATTCTTGTGTATACAAGATAAAAAATGCAATTTCCAGGTTTGGCCACACGATGGAGGTAGAGGTCTACATAAGGAATGTCATGATGTTGCTAAAATGCTTTTTTTGTGTCTTATCAACTTGGCTTCATCAACTTTGGTAGATTTTTGTACTAGTGTTAATCACTGAAAATGTAAGCACCTTAGGCTTGATGGTTCTGCAGATATTCACTGCTGGATGTGACATGGCATTAAGTATCATGGCCACCGTGCCATATGACCATTGGTGACGAAACTCGCCACAATAAAGCATAACAGTGCCTTTTATTATTGTACCAAGTTTGGTGAGTTTTTGAATTTGGCTTATGTGTTTTTTTCTGGGGTCAAATTTCATGTTTGAAAATATGCATATTTAACATACATTCACAGTCATTTGCTTGTGGCGGCCATATTTTAATGCGCACCCACTTGCCTTTTACACATTTGATAGATAGCAGAATCTATGTAATACACCAAAAGTTTCAGTACACTGGGCTTCATAGTTCCGGAGCAGTAGCCATTTTAATGTTCGCACACAGACAAATGTTTAATGTGTGACACACTCAAAATGTATTGTTACATTTTTACCTTTATTTGTGGTTTTCTTTCATTTAATGTAACAGTTTAAAGGTTGTCTCATAGATGGGTTGGTACTTGTGTCCTCCAAAGAACACGACACGCTCGGCTTCACACCCAAACACTCTGGTGCGCAGGCAGTTGGGACTTCAGTAACGCCTAACTGAAAAGAAGCCAGCGCTGTTGTGTCTCATCCTTTCTCCTGTTTCACAGGATTATCATCTGTTAATGTGGTCCTATTCCTGGGACCTGTAACAAATGCAATATGGCAGCTTAACCATGTACCCCACAAACTTAATTCTCTGGTTTTAAGTTCAAGACACAGGCATAAAGATATCTGTAGAGTTTCATGTGTGTACTGTATTCCAGTGTGCAGGGAATGTATAACGTGTCTGATGCGGCACGTATGTTTTTTTTTGCTTGGCCCACGGTACCCATGTTTTTCATTGGGGCAACTCGCCATTAACAATCTTGGTAGGACTCTGTACTAGTGTCATGCGTGCCATTTTGTGGCACAGTGGGAATTGCCGTTTTGGAGTAGAAGGCACCAGAGGTTGAATCAGAGAATGCAACATGGCAGACAAAGTGTGCAACCAAGCAACTTCTGATGAACAAGCGTAATAGTGGGGCATAAGGTATGCATGGGTATGAAGTTGCACTTGCTTGTGATGTATGAGTTTGGAGAAGAAGATTTCCATAGGATTTCTAACTTCCCTGCAAAACACAATATGGCGGCTACACCATGGGACCAGCATTTGTAGTTTTCACTGGGATTGAAGGTCTTAGTGACTTCTACAACACTGGGAGGTTTCATGAGTTTTCATGCATTTTTTAGCTTCTTAGGGGCATTTGAAATTGTGGTGGTGGAAGAAGAACAAATCCTAACTTTGTGCATGGAAGACTAATAATAATAACAAAAATCCTAACAAAAACAATAGGCTTCCATGCGTATTTTTTGTAATAATACAAATAATGTGTAGAATGATGTTTGTCAGTTTGTTAGCACTTGAAAGGATTATAATTTTTATATAGTTTTTTTACAAAGCCAACTAAATTGTCAGCTGTATTTTATTGATTTCAATATGCCACATAAAAAGAAAGTACTTATAATGTATTGATTTTTACGATTCTGCAGCTGAAACACTACGTTTATGTTTAATTAAAATATTTACTTAAAAACGGACATGTGCAAAATATGAACAAACAGAAAGATATTTAAGTTTGAATGGCAAAACTCGTTCAAAGTGTGGCAAGTGCTCAAGCATATTAAAAGTAAACAAACACAAATTAAAAACTGCAATACAAATCCCTAAAAAAGACGTCTGCTAAAGTATAAGAAATTACTATAAAAATGTTCATACAAAAAAGCAGCTTAGTTCAGACTGCCCCAATACAGCTGTCTGGTTCTGTCTCTCATGACTGTGTGTTCCTTGAGCTTGACTTCACTGTCTCTTCACCCACTTCTGAGCTTCTCCGATCTCCAGGGCGCTCACCCACCTGACCTTGGAGTAGGGTGTAATACCAATTAAGCAGGGGTCCAGCTTAACACTGATGAGTTACTCTCTTTGGCAGGAGACATGTCCTTTCCTACTGTGACCAATGTGCCTTGTGCCTTTTCTCTCCTCCCTGCTGCACCCCCCAGGATCCAGGGACTGTGTCTGCTCCAGCGGAAAAACTCAGGGAAGAAAAAATTATCTGTGGACTCAGACGAGATATTTGCTCTGCAGCAGTCACACAGGTGTGTGTATGTGTTGGGGGATGGGGGGAGGGATTATGCCCATTTCTGTTATCAAAGTCAGCCTAGGTTTTCAGGTTTCTCATTTTCCACTTTGTGTTATATTTGGTCCAATCAGGTCAGTTATTTATTTTCAGTTTTGTCATCCCTAATTTAGAATTGTTTTTAGTATAAAAAAATATAAGGTATTAACCTGATTGTTTAACACAGCTGTATGAGGCAAAGGACATGCAGATGTTTTTCAGTCTCTGTTAGGCCAGAATATTCATTGTTTCTTATGTGTATGAGAAAGAAGCTATTGCCAGGAGAAAGGAATGTTTGATGTTTATATATCAAAATTCGCATACACAACAGGGGACTGAAAACAAGTACCAGCATGTTTCTTTTGTATTTTTTTGTATTTTTTTTCTGGTGACTTTGTTTGCCAGAGACTTCTTGAATCAACCCAGTGGAACACTGCCATCATTCTATTTGGGGAATTGGTGAAAAGCCTAGTAATGTACATTTTTATCTCACAAATTCAGCTCACCAAAATATATGCTTATGCATTCTTTTTTAAGTACAAAACCACAGAGTATGTTTCACTAAAATACGGATCTATGTCAACCTCTACAGTAAATTAAATAAAGTCCCGATCGACAGTTATACCTAGACCAAATCAAAACTTTGACCTTCCTGCAAATTACAAATAATAAATGTGTACCGTATCACAGTTTTCATTTATAAGCAGTAGAAAGTGGCCTCTGACAATAAATTAAACCAGGGTCGGATACAATGTAATTTGCAATTCATGGGCAAGTCAAAGTTTGGATTTGGTCTAGGTCTAAGTTCAAATTAAACTGATTTAAACAGTTTCACTCAACAAGATGTAACCTAACCACCACACATTTCCTGTCCAGAGTCTCTTGTGTAAATGTTCATTGCACATGGAACTTTCTGGGAAAACAGCATGAAGACAATATACGTCTTATTTGTATATCAACATCCGTTTTTGTATCACATGGACAACAGAACGTGTCATGTTATAGTGTAAGAGAATTTGGAATGCTTGGTTTTTCAGTCAATCTAAATAAATAGTCGAACTGAAAACTCATAGGTCAATTGGTTTCTCTTTTAAGATTCTTTTTAGAGGGAAGATGCGGTCAAGTCACAGATGTGCAATAATCATTTATTTAGACAAAAATAGGAAACTAATATCATTCAATTATATTACTGAAAATAAGTAATATTAAGCTTCTGCTGGATTACAGTAAGAAACAGATAATACCCATTTTCTTCTTTCTCCTCACAGTACAGCTTATAGGCCAGTCTGGTCAGGCAGGAAGCGGTGTGTCTCTCTCTGTCTCTCCTCTGCAGCTCTGTCTTGTGTCTCGTTGCAGGATGAAGAAGTTAAGAGAACTCGAATTATCTTTGCTTTCCCTTTTATAAGGTTTCCTTCCAACCAATAGCATTTTGCCACCACCAAGACTTGGGTGCCTTATGCTAAAGTAATTTAGAAGTGGGGGTCATTTTGAATTTGGCTAGGAGCCAATCAGAGGACAGGTCCCTTTTTGGTCTCTGGTCATAAAGTTAGGGTTTCCAGGGCTACCAGGGGCTACCAGGGAACTTAGATAAAAGGGAGGAGGTCTGTTTCCTCTACCAAACCAGATGGTATAGAATTTCCCATAGAAAAATATATTCTAACAAATAATATCTTACAATAGTAATTAAATTAATGATTACAGAAACATGTATAGGCACAGTTTTAATTTTGCTCAAGCCAAAAGTGTTGAGTAGATTTATATCACATATTTGAAATAAATATATAACTCTAATAAGTCCTTATCATGACTTTAACATAATAATAATAATAATAATAATAATAATAATAATAATAATAATAATAATAATAATAATAATGTGTGTATTATTATATAGCATTTTAGAAGACAACATATTAATTTAGGAGCAATATGTTTATGGAATTATATATTTTGTAACCTGTACTATTTTAGGGCTGTAACAAATTCAGATTAACTCACATGCAATTAAATAAATAGGATATTCTGTATGTGACAATAACCTTTAACTTCAGTTTCTGTGTTCGACTCCTATACACACAGCTGTGAAAGATATATTACTATGAAGTTATCTCTGTCAGACAGAAGAATGTTGTTTTTACTTTCCAAAAGATAAATGTTCTTTTGGGTTTGCATTACTGATAACTCCATCTTTCAAAGGTCAGTAGATAAAAGCACAAAACTACATGGTTGAAAAGAATTTGGATTCCTGGTGGTTGGTGTTATCACTAATGTGTCAAAAATGATAGCTTCACTCTTTCAATGCTGAGATGCAGTAAAGGCATGTTTTGATGGTGTGGTCTACACAAATGACAAGCACTAAGAAACAACATGGACAAATAACAATGGTGAATTATTTAATTTAATAATCATTTGCAATCCTGCTTACAGTAACATCGATCGATTAGAATATTTACGGGTAAGAGAATGGGGTTTGTGATCTGTTGTCTGTTGTTCAATTGATTTCTTATCTACATGAGTAATAATTAAATATATTGTTTGTGCCCTGTTTTCTTGGGTACACCACTCACACCATTTAATTTTATTGATAAACTTTTATTTAAAAAATAAAAATAAATAAATATATATATATACACTCACCTAAAGGATTATTAGGAACACCTGTTCAATTTCTCATTAATGCAATTATCTAACCAACCAATCACATGGCAGTTGCTTCAATGCATTTAGGGGTGTGGTCCTGGTCAAGACAATCTCCTGAACTCCAAACTGAATGTCTGAATGGGAAAGAAAGGTGATTTAAGCAATTTTGAGCGTGGCATGGGTGTTGGTGCCAGACGGGCTGGTCTGAGTATTTCACAATCTGCTCAGTTACTGGGATTTTCACGCACAACCATTTCTAGGGTTTACAAAGAATGGTGTGAAAAGGGAAAAACATCCAGTATGCGGCAGTCCTGTGGGCGAAAATGCCTTGTTGATGCTAGAGGTCAGAGGAGAATGGGCCGACTGATTCAAGCTGATAGAAGAGCAACTTTGACTGAAATAACCACTCGTTACAACCGAGGTATGCAGCATAGCATTTGTGAAGCCACAACACGTACAACCTTGAGGCGGATGGGCTACAACAGCAGAAGACCCCACCGGGTACCACTCATCTCCACTACAAATAGGAAAAAGAGGCTACAATTTGCACAAGCTCACCAAAATTGGACAGTTGAAGACTGGAAAAATGTTGCCTGGTCTGATGAGTCTCGATTTCTGTTGAGACATTCAGATGGTAGAGTCAGAATTTGGCGTAAACAGAATGAGAACATGGATCCATCATGCCTTGTTACCACTGTGCAGGCTGGTGGTGGTGGTGTAATGGTGTGGGGGATGTTTTCTTGGCACACTTTAGGCCCCTTAGTGCCAATTGGGCATCGTTTAAATGCCACGGCCTACCTGAGCATTGTTTCTGACCATGTCCATCCCTTTATGACTACCATGTACCCATCCTCTGATGGCTACTTCCAGCAGGATAATGCACCATGTCACAAAGGTCGAATCATTTCAAATTGGTTTCTTGAACATGACAATGAGTTCACTGTACTAAACTGGCCCCCACAGTCACCAGATCTCAACCCAATAGAGCATCTTTGGGATGTGGTGGAACGGGAGCTTCGTGCCCTGGATGTGCATCCCACAAATCTCCATCAACTGCAAGATGCTATCCTATCAATATGGGCCAACATTTCTAAAGAATGCTTTCTGTACCTTGTTGAATCAATGCCACGTAGAATTAAGGCAGTTCTGAAGGCGAAAGGGGGTCAAACACAGTATTAGTATGGTGTTCCTAATAATCCTTTAGGTGAGTGTATATATATATATATATATATATATATATATATATATATATATATATATACTCACCTAAAGGATTATTAGGAACACCATACTAATACTGTGTTTGACCCCCTTTCGCCTTCAGAACTGCCTTAATTCTACGTGGCATTGATTCAACAAGGTGCTGAAAGCATTCTTTAGAAATGTTGGCCCATATTGATAGGATAGCATCTTGCAGTTGATGGAGATTTGTGGGATGCACATCCAGGGCACGAAGCTCCCGTTCCACCACATCCCAAAGATGCTCTATTGGGTTGAGATCTGGTGACTGTGGGGGCCAGTTTAGTACAGTGAACTCATTGTCATGTTCAAGAAACCAATTTGAAATGATTCGACCTTTGTGACATGGTGCATTATCCTGCTGGAAGTAGCCATCAGAGGATGGGTACATGGTGGTCATAAAGGGATGGACATGGTCAGAAACAATGCTCAGGTAGGCCGTGGCATTTAAACGATGCCCAATTGGCACTAAGGGGCCTAAAGTGTGCCAAGAAAACATCCCCCACACCATTACACCACCACCACCAGCCTGCACAGTGGTAACAAGGCATGATGGATCCATGTTCTCATTCTGTTTACGCCAAATTCTGACTCTACCATCTGAATGTCTCAACAGAAATCGAGACTCATCAGACCAGGCAACATTTTTCCAGTCTTCAACTGTCCAATTTTGGTGAGCTTGTGCAAATTGTAGCCTCTTTTTCCTATTTGTATTGGAGATGAGTGGTACCCGGTGGGGTCTTCTGCTGTTGTAGCCCATCCGCCTCAAGGTTGTACGTGTTGTGGCTTCACAAATGCTTTGCTGCATACCTCGGTTGTAAAGAGTGGTTATTTCAGTCAAAGTTGCTCTTCTATCAGCTTGAATCAGTCGGCCCATTCTCCTCTGACCTCTAGCATCAACAAGGCATTTTCGCCCACAGGACTGGCGCATACTGGATGTTTTTCCCTTTTCACACCATTCTTTGTAAACCCTAGAAATGGTTGTGCGTGAAAATCCCAGTAACTGAGCAGATTGTGAAATACTCAGACCGGCCCGTCTGGCTGCCACGCTCAAAATTGCTTAAATCACCTTTCTTTCCCATTCAGACATTCAGTTTGGAGTTCAGGAGATTGTCTTGACCAGGACCACACCCCTAAATGCATTGAAGCAACTGCCATGTGATTGGTTGGTTAGATAATTGCATTAATGAGAAATTGAACAGGTGTTCCTAATAATCCTTTAGGTGAGTGTATACCTTATAAGACTTTGAGGAGGCTTGATTGACCAGGATAATAATGGAGCATAATGCTTCGTCAGGGTGGCCAAACAGTCAGTTATCCCCCTGGACAGGCACTATGGTCTTTATAAGCTGTAACTGAGAAGAAATACATCCAGAGGTTTGTCTATACTTTCATTTTGTCTGCCACTATTTTCCTCAAGAACCCTGGAATCTGCCTTTTCCGGGTGCCAGCTCACAATATGTGTGTTTGTGTATTATTATTATATATGTATTGTAGAGATCCTGGCGGGTGTCTGTGTGAATGTGCCAGTAGCGCATCCCAAAGGTGGGGTGCAGGGTGTAAAAGTGTATATGCAGGGTGGGTGAGTCAGTTCGGGGAATCTGTCTATTTGTGTGTGTGCATGAGTGTGAATGGGTGTTACGTGTGGGGCATTATTGTGTTGGGTTAGGGAGGGATATTTTTTGGTAAGTGTGTCTGTGTGGCTCCCCCCGTCTCAGGGTGGTACAGCCGGAGAGCGGTAATTGGACGGCAGGGAGTCACCAGATAGGGGAATATATAAGGGCATGGTGACAGGTTAGAGTTGGAGTTGAGCGGGAATTTAATACAGAGAAACATCTGTGTGCTTAGAGAATCTGAAGGAAAAAAGGGGGAAAGGGAAGTACCTCTGTCACAGATTAATAATTCACAGTTCTTGTTTTGGAAAAACTCCGTCTCGAGTGCTTGATTTTATTAGCAACCTTTAAAAAGGCAAGGTCGCTACAGTATTATACTGGACACTAGATATTTTACCAATTGTAACATGTATTCTTTATTAATTAGTTATCGTAATAACAAACTTTTAGCTGCATTTTCAAGGATAAATGTATTGTTCTCTGTGGATTTTCTGCTTCACATGGCATGCACAGACAACCTTGTAACCCTGTTACAACCCATTTAAGCATGAGAAGGAAGATCTGTCCCAGATTATTCCTCCATTTTACAGAAGCCTTTTAAAGTAGCTACTACTTCCTCAAGAAACTGAGGTAAAATCTGGGAAATATGAGTGTAAAATCTATTTAGAAACGGTCAAAATTCTAAATACTAACCACCACTTCTAGAAGCACTGTTACTAGGCAACAATAAATTAAATTACTGCCTAACTCACTTGTGTTATGAGGTGCATGTTACCAACAACATCTTTAAATCAGTTCTGGGAAGCTAATGCAGAAAAGCCCAAACAGGTTGCAGAACTCAGGACTGAAGACGATAATCTCCAAACATGGGGTGTTTTTATACTTGGTTTGTTAGGTTCACTGCTATTTCTGATTTACATCAATGGATAATCTAGATGTAGTATAGCAAACCTGCAAAATGATTCTTGAATAGGAGTATGGTAAACTCTCTGTGGTAAAATCACATAAAAAACATCTTCAATTACTGGATATTTTATAAAATATTTTATTTAATTAGGCTATCTCATAGGTAATCCAACATTTTTTTATCATTTGGAAAAAAATAAAAACATACTTTTTCAATTTAGATTTTCATTTTAGAGAGATGGATGAAATGTTAGAAAATATACTTACAAGTTTAAAGATCCCCATATTTAGCAAAATGCAGCCTAACTGTCTCATGAAGTTTTCTCCTCTTGCATAGTGTTTGCTGTGCTGTTTGGATATTGAAATAAATAAAAAAGCTGCTGCTGTAAAGCAAAGTCAGCATGACTAAGTTTTCAAGTTTGTGTGTGTGTGTATATATATATATATATATATATATATGCATTTCATCATGTTTCTTTTTTATGAACACTATACTGAACACTAAGCTGGTATAAATATTGTCTTAGATGCCATGGATTGTATATGCTGTGTATTGGTGAATAATAACTTTAGATTCCACCATTCAAGTGACAGTTGTCAGTTATGACAGATCAGATATTTTAAACAGCAAGAAAGACCCTAAACATAAATATGTAAACTGGTGACAGGGAAACATCCATACAAAAGAAAATAGGCAGCATAACGCTAAAATGGAGAAGTTAAAACCTTCAATTTCAGAACCAATCATGGCTATAGTGCTACATAAAGTTTTCTTTTTAACTTTGCTTTACATAATTTAGTTATTGTATGTTTTATACATGAACATGATTTTGTTCCACACGGCAGTAGCATATATTTTAATTTAAACACTTTCTGGCCTCTGTACAAAGCAATTATGTAAAAAAAAGTTATACTTTGTTATAATTAGTTCTGTACATAATTGAAAGAAAACAATAGTAAAAATGTAATGTGGTAAATGGACATTAAAAATGAAATGTATAAATTATGTAATATTAACAATGAAATACACAATTGTAAATGTTATTAATGATACACATGAATATAATAAAGCATGGAAATTAACACATAACTTTTTTTTGGATACTGAAGTTGAATGGAACAATATGATCACATGACATGAATTAAGTGCACCCTTATATGTTGACATGCGTGAAGATGCAGTATTCACAGTAGATTAAAATAATTTGATTGAGGAAGGCCTGAGATATGTGCGTGTATGTACATACAACATAAATATGTATGTATTGTTTGGAAACTAATATTGATGAATACCAGAAGGATAAACTAAATAACATGTAAATAAACATAGTTAGTGATGGAAATGATTAATTATGTTGTCTTGTCAATCACTGAGATTGCATTGGGACTCAACATAAATTAGATAGTGACTTAAAAATATGACACTTTGCAGTGAACATTAGTGGATAAAAACAATCTTTAATCCCACAATATTGCTCTAATTACCGTTACTTATGATTATCTTTAAAACTGGCTCAAGATTTGTCAGGTTGCATCATTTTTTTAAAATAAATCATGTAAAAACAAGCAAGAAGCATAAATAAGTTATATTTAGTCATCTAGTCATTGGCAAAATAGACCCTATTGCACATTTCCATGCCTCTGGGATATTTACAAAAGTGAATTCCAAACCACTCTAGCCTGTACAAATGTCAAAACATTTATATTTAAATTTACATTAACTTTTGATTCTTGGTGCTGTACAAAGAGAATATAAAGTACACCAGGAAGTGTATTGTTCCTGCTTTTCTAACCCAAGCATCTGCATGTCATGTTACATGTGTCTAAATCCCAAGAGGTTTTAGGTTGTGATGAAACATTCTCGAGAACCAATTCGCCACCAGCTGACACTCACTGAACGGTGTTGGTGTAAGTCCCTAAATGTGTTGTACTATGTTGTAGGTCACAGAATGCTAAGTGCAGCAGAACTGTTATTTTTATTCTTGAATTGCTTCTTGTCGCTTACAAGTGGTTAAAAAAAAGCATAGTAATAAAAAAATCATAGTACGGGTAAATACAGATCAATCCAAGAAATCTCAATTTTCCAGTTCAGATTACTGTCTGATCTTCTTGCAGAAACCCCAAAAAACAAAATAAATGATGATCCCTCTGTCATTATTGGTGAGATGTTGCTGATTTGGCCACGATGATCTTACTTCCCTCAAGGCTATGATATGATGAATATTTATGGACTGTGTAACAGCAAACAACTGCTAGAAAGAGACGGGAGAGTACAGAGCCTGTCAGGTGGAGTATTTTATCTTTCCTGTAGCAGCAGCACAAGTGGCGGTGGCAGCTGCTGAAGCCATCGCCGCAGCAGCACCCTGACTTCCCACATAGAGAGGGTCCAGGCAAGCAACTTTGGCAGCAAAGAAAGAATGTATACAGTGGAGCACAGCAAAGAGATTTGAGAATTCCAGCTCCTGGAAAGGGAAAGAGAAACAATGAGATAGCAGGCCGTAATTTACATTCAGCAAGACATAAATACAACTCTAATCTTGCTATAGACACCTTAATGCTAGCAGCTGATTTTTTTATACAAAAATATAGATGAAAGCTACATACTGTGTCAGCCATATTTAATTTGTCCTTGCATATACCTACTAGGTTATACAACAGAGATAGTTCTGTGTCCATGCCTCTTTTATGCAATGGGTGGCATTTAACAATCCCTACTTCTTGTTATAAAAACATCAACAGCAACTTGACTATCCAAAAATATGTTGCCTGGTGTAGCATGCCGAGAGGAAATTGCCACGCAAAACAATCCTGTAGCATGTCTGTGCATTCCTGAAAATGGCATTATTCCCAAAGGAAATATCCTGCAGGACACCCTTCACAAGGGAAATACATTATTCCTACAGGACACATGCAGAAATCTGTATGGATTGTGGGGCCAGAATTATTTTTGGTTTTGATGAAGCGCACACACAGTGTGGAAGAAAATATTAAAATATAATTTCAGTTTCCTTGGGATCACCACGGATATAGACGGCCCTGTTTTTTAAAGTACTATACATAGGCACATGCAATTGTTTACAGTTGAAAAAAAATGTCTAGCTTAGTTGCCTATGTGAATAAATTATATATCTCCAAATACAATTAAATTCCTTAAACTATTTTCTACTTTTTTGTGAAGCTACTTCACTAATGGCAATGGAAGCAAAGTGTAAATGTTCCTTTCATATCCATGATATAAACTAACACATATTCTATATCAAGAATAATCCAGAAAATATGCATTTAGTTAAGCAGCTAGTGAACCAAAATAAATGTTGATGTTAATTAATGTTACTGTTTAGAAAGGCTGAGTAATTACTAATATAGCACCAAAATGCAATATTTCATTTCAGTTTGGATTATATTTATATTACTAAAGAAGACATGTCGTGGATTTATAATCAGACATTCATAATTTGTAGCTGGAGACAATTATGCTTCTGAAAGTATTTAAATTGAGTTTGTATTTTTATGAAGTCAAAAAATATTTTGAATTTACAAAAATATAATTTACCTTTAACTCAAGAAAATTAAGTAATTTAAGAAGATAACATCGCTTCAAGCATTTTGTGCAATTCAATTATATATTTTAATCTGAAATGTGTTGACTTTGCCACTTCATAAGTTTAGTCAAACAAAAGAAAAAAAGCTTACAGGAAAATAAAATAAACACAAGGCAATTACGCATACTGTTGGAACATTATTTGTGATTGAGGACTGAAATTAAAATTTAAATGTCGGCATATTTGTCCGTATTATTTGTCAATTTTTTTCCTAACAAATGGCAAGGCAAGACAAATCTTATTCTTTCATTCACTGTAGATACACTAATGTCATAATGAATTGTGTGCAGGCACATACATAATGACTGATTATGACTGAAAGCCAAACTAATAAATGTACTGGGTAAATAAATGGAACTGAATCAAACTCAAACAATCTAGCTTCTGAGAACAAAGACCTTGTTACCTTTGCTTCAATATGTTTAGTGTCCTGATTTTGGAACAGAAACTTTATCTTGCTCTTTCCATCATCAGATGACCCCTTCAGTTGGGAAAACTTGTATCGCCAAAGCACAGCCTGAATGACAAAAAGTTATAAAAAATACATTGAAAACTGTAAACTTGGGGTTTTATTATTATCTTAGATATGTATAGGTGTATGCTTTCAAGATACATGTTACATTCCTAAACACATACACACACATTGACAACAACTGCATCCCCAAATTAGCTAATCAAGTGTGGAGATAAAGGTGTCTCTTAGTTTGTGCTGGGTGTGTGTAAGTGGGGAGAGTTTAGGAAAGAGGTTATGCGTCTGCACCGACGAAAAAGCTTATCTGGGCTGTGGAAGAGGGAGAAAGCTGCTGTTGGAGGAAAAACAACTGCCTTTTTTTTATTCACCTAATTACTGGTTTTGGTTTGTTGAGCAAGCGGGTTAGCCATCCCACCTGTAGTTAGGGGAACCTGGGTGAAGGTAGTGCTCGTTACAGAGCTAGGCTTTTATTTTTTGTTTCACTATTTTGTTTGTTCTGGATGGCGAGAAGACCCTGTGCTTTGTTTACTTTCAAACCCTAAAAGTAATAAATTGAGTCTTTTGTTTTGAAGAACAATCTCTGTCTCCAAATCTTGCTCCATTTTGCATGCAGCCACATCACTGGGTCACTATATATATATATATATATATATATAGGCTATGTAGTCATTTAAATGGTAGCCCATATTTCGCACTGTTTCATAAAAATAGAACACCTCAGAAAGATATTTTTAAAATACCAATAATTACACGAATGCATAATTAAAACATTAAAATCAGCCAGTAATTACATTCGTCAATAACTTTAACAAAGTAGTGCTGCCCCCCGGTTAGATTAACCCTTTACACCATAGTAGAGGTTCTCTCTCTCTCTCAATGTCTCGATGTAATGATACGTCTATATATCTATATAAGCTTAGAGAAATAAGGCTGAAGCAGGTGTATTGCAGCTTCTGGAGGCGACACCTAGTTTCCATACAGAGCGCATGAACCTGTCCTCATTCTATTACGTTGTCTTAAATACACTACATATACATACATACATAAATACACACATGTATAAATAAAGGCTCCTTCAAGACATCACGTGTTTAAAATGTAGCCTATCCATTTGTCTCTCTGTGAAATCATATGAAGGCGATAAATGGAGAGCTGTTACACACTGAACCGAGAGAATACGGCTAAAGCAAGTGAATAGCGGCTTCTGGAAGTGCGGAGGCCTTGGGCTAAAGCGCGGCTTGTGCGGCACCTGGGAGCTGAGAGAAGTCAGGTTGAAGCAGGTGTATTGCGGCTTATGGAAGTGGCGCCTAGTTTCCACAGAGATCGCAATACAGGCTACATGAACCTGTCCTCATTCTATTATGTTGTCTTAAATACAATACATATCATAGATACATAAATGCATAAATATATAAATAAATGCATCACATGTTCAAACTGTAGCCTATTCATTTGCCCCTCGATGGGATCAAATGAAAGGTGATAAATGGAGAGCTGTAACACACAGAGCTGAGAGAATAAGGATAAAGAAAGGGAATAACGGCTTCTGTGTGTGCAGAGCCCGTGGGCTAAAGCATGCTGTGTGCAGCACCTGGAAGCTGTGAGATGTAAAGCTGAAGCAAGTGAATGCCAGCTTCTCAGGGGCTGGGAAAGTATAGGATAAAGCAGCGTTTTTATGCCTCTAGCGGGGATTTGCAGTAGTTGTTCCATAGACTACAATGGGGGGCTAAATCGTGAATGCTCAATGCATGCTCTATTTTTGTACTTTGTTTTGCACTTATGTTGTAAGTTGCCCTGGATAAGGGCATCTGCCCAGAAATAATAATAATAATAATAATAATAATAATAATAATAATAATAATAATAATAATAATGTGCCTTTGTTTCCGGGAGTTTCCTTGCCTCTATTGGATAAAAATGTATTCTACTAGGTGCTTCAATGTATGTAGAATCTCAAGATAGTGTTTTGTCCATGGTGCTACCGGGGAGGTGGGGGGGTTCCTGACTGTGTTTTGCCAAGCTGGTTTAGGATGAGAGCATATAGCCAGCAATGTGTGAATTAAGTTTCACTAATATAAACCCCTTAAACTTTAGTTCACAAACATTTTAATTCTATATTAATTTTACACAATAAGACTGATTATCTTCATTTGGATTTCATACAATAACAATTAACTTAATTCAGATTACGGAAGGATTTGCTCAAAAGGTCACTAGGCTGAAAATATGGAGGACAAAAACTGAATTAATTTGGAGATTTTGTCTGAGAAATCAAGAACACTTATCAATGCAGTCATTTGTATTCTTGGCAAAGACTTCTGAAAGGCTTGTTAATAGTCTGTTTTTTTCAGAATTTACTTTAAACTTGATTGCTCCCTACATTTATTTAAAAAATGTACTTGACATGAATATTCATAGAGGCAGAAAGATGTGCTTTTCTTCATTAACTTACCTTTGATGCTGCATCAAAGCAAACAAACCCCATGCTGAAATCTATTGTGAGTCCCATAAGGTGACTTTCCATTATACATGCATATGTTTTGCACTATAGAAAAAGAGAGAAAGAAGATGTTTCCTTTTTGTTTTCTTTTTCTTTTTTTTAAAGTTACACCTTGTACATGGTTATAAAGAATATTTGTAAAGGATGACAAGATTACTTTTAAGCATGTTTTACTTCATTGGAAAAGTTGCTCCCATTGCTTTTTCAAACATCATATAATGTTCGCCCGAAGTTGCAAAACTGTTAATATAAATACATAAATAATCCCAAGGGGCTCACAACACTGATTAATGCCACACTTTATTCACAGTTCACACTATATTGTTCTGACTGTAGTATGACAGTGTAGCAGAGAACACACGAGTTCCTGAAAACCTCATCTATCACATGTAATGTTCATTGTACCAAAGAATGTTTCCAATGCATCCCAAAGGTGATGTCTGCTTTGAGGATGACAGCATTCTATTATATTCTGTGTACACATTGAGAGTAATTTTCCCCTTGGGTTGTACAGTGAAAAATGTATTGATACTTTATATTTGTAATTTTACATTTTTTCTTCTGTTGGGCAGAGATGTGGCATTATATTAGTGAACAGAGTTTGAAATAAAGTTAAACATCTCAAGTAAAAGTATCCTAATTTAACTGTCTAAAACTTGGACACTAATTCACCCTGTTGATCAGCTAAGACTCTATGTGCTTCTCTTCACACAGATCCACAAGTTGCTTTTACAGACAGTGAAATGGACCTCTTTTGTTAACAAGTCTATCCTTTCATGTAAACTTAATGATGCTCATTTTCAAGATTTCTTAGTTTTGCTAAAATTGTCATTGTGTTTTCTGGATTAGTGTGTTTTCCAAAATTGTACTTGCATTTTCCACTTTGTTATTGCGTTTTGGAATTTGATATGTTTGTGTTCGTGGCCAGCATAACAACTGACAGGTACTGCATATCTTTCTAAATAATAGACTTGTAATCTGAAAGTTGAAGGCTAGCAGGAACAAAACTCTACACTATGTCATTTTCATCATCATGCACAACATGGATTTTTTATTTTTTTTGCAATACTAACATACTAGTCACAAAGATCAAGTTTTCACATAGTTTGTAAATGGTTAAAGATACTCTTTCAACTGTTGTTTGAACATTTTTGAACCATGTTATGTACCTGTATTCTTTCAACCTCTAGAAAGGTTGCTGTCTGGAAAGCTTTCTCCCAAATTGTCAGTTCACATTCCAGCTCCACACTGAAGAACATGTCCTCCCCACTTTCTGTCTGAAGACTGAAGCAATGTTTCCGCTGGTCCAGAAGGTCACTGTCCTGAGAAAATGGACAGTTATACAATCTGACATATTTGATCAAAATTTTGGTTTGAAGAAAATAATACCTGCTGACCAATTACATATGTTGCCCTTTAACATCTTTCCTTTATTTTGAAAATATGTTATAAACTCTAGAGAAATGGTGCTCTCTGATTCCCCCAAGACCTTAGAACATCTAATTTTTTGATATTGTTACTTTTTTCTTTGTTCAGATAGTCCAGTAATATTGAGATTTGGGCTTTGATGGGGCAATTCCATGCATTGGAGGAATCAACTTTCCTCTTTTGCAAATATATTGAATTATTGCAGCTGAGAGTTTTGGATCATTATTTTGCTATTCAATTAAGTTTGGACCAATAAGTATTTTCCAACACAACTTGAAAACACAACCCAAACATGAATTTAACCTTCATGATTCTGTATAAGCTGTAGATGTTTGTCATCTCACATCCTATCTTTCATTAGATCAAAATAACTGAATATTTTACTGATCTGTCAAAAAAAAACTTTGACCACTGTTCATAGTCAAATTTCTGTATTCTTGTTCTTATTTAACTCCTGTAATAATACAGTCAAAGTTATAATATTAGATGTAATTACATTATGATCCTAACATCAATTGTAGACCCAAGCAACTAAAATAGCAAGAAAAAAAGTCCATACCTTCAATATTTTGCACATAATTTCATACACAGTGAAGCTCTTTTCAGCCCTTGTCCAGTCCCATGTTGTGACCTGGTATCATATAATGAAAGAACATAAAAAATGTTATAATAATTAAGCATCTTAGAACAGATATTAGACTATGTGCAAACTCAAATATTGCATTTCTTTTAGATCTATATTTACTGTTTTCACTAACAGTTGCACAGATATAACTTGATGTTAATGTATTAAAATGTGTTTAAGGACCTCTAAACATTGCCATTGCTCATAAGACATGGTTGTGCAGCAGACATTACAGGGACTTTGTGGCAGTACACTGAACTCATCTGAACTGCTGCATTCTCTCAGGTGAAATGCCTTAGAAAATACCTGAATGATTGGAGGAATAACGTTTCTCTGTGACATTCCTCAGTGCTGCACATAGTCCAATATATTTAATCATTCTGCAGGCTGAGAGTAACCAACTGCTTTTAATCATTTTAGAAAATGTGTTTAAGGGTTTCATTTCTCAAAATGTGTGAATGGTGTACCAATTACATCTCACAAAACTGCATGGTGATGCATAAACTGGTCCATATGATTTCTGTGTGTTTTCAGTCCTTTTTCAGGTTTTCTCTGAGCAACATGCTGGTTATGGTTTTATCATTTCGGAAATTCAAGGAGCTACGTTAGCAATCTTAATTGTTATTTTCACAACTAATTAATTGCAATTTATTGCTGCACAGTGTTCTAAATTGTACTCTATACAAGCTAGTAAATGACAGTGCCTCTAGGCTATGAGATAATTTCAAAAATTTTAGAACATATCTGGCAGGGCATAGCAAAACAATTACCTTTTATTGAAGGTTTTAAATATTTAAATGTGTATTTATCTATAGGGAAAAATATAATTACATTTTTTGCACCTATCCTAACTAAATACAAGGGTGCCCTATTTTGCACATTTGGTCAGGTGACTGCTATTTTATGCTTAATGTGTTTTAACTACTCACCGTTGCCTTCAAACACATATTTCACATTGATGTGCATTCAGGCAATAAACTGGTTCATGGATTTTAGTTCATTCTACTTAATTTTCCCAAATGTTGGAAGGTAAAATGGACTATTAAACGTGGCCCTCTGATAGATTTAAGACAGTGCACTCAGTGGAATTAAAATAAATAACTAAAAGGTAATAAATGCAAGAATGCCATAAAATACAAATCTTGATGACTAGCTCAGCCCTCAGCATTTTGCCTGGGGTTCTGTATTAACTATTTGAAGAATACATTAATAATAACATCATGGAAAACTAAGACTGGCATCAAAGGTAGTTATTATTATTATAAATTATTTATCATGATCAAAAAATAGCAAAAATTTGGAAGACTTGCTTTTAGTTATTAAAATATACTGCCCAAATATTTGGAAATAATATTCATATCCAGACAGTTATATTTTCTTCTGTTCCCAGTTGCTTTGCAAACCTCATTGAATGGGTAGAAATATTAAAATGGCAATGGACACATTGCAAGTAGAACAGATCAAAGAAGAACAGATCAAAGATGGACAAAGGAAGCCATTGAATATATACCAAGAGATTAAAAAAGAAGACTGACACATAAAACATTGAAAGATGAAATCATACACTTTGCAGGCGTGCCGTGGAAAAGAGAAACTGTAGATCAAAGCAATTGGAAACATTTTGGGGATGCCTTCATCCAGCAGTAGATTGATAAAGCTGATGGTGCTGATGCTGATGATATATATATATATATATATATATATATATATATATATATATAAACTATCAATATTGTATGTATCGATAGAATAGTTAAAATACTGCATCTATATATATATACATACACATATATTACATGTATGTCTAAATATATAATGATCAGTTATCTACAGGCCCTCCATATTAACGTCCTGCAGTTACAAGCAGTACTCCTTGGACTGTCTCATTTCCTGCCAGTCCTGCGGGACAGGCATTTGCTGGATCGGACGGACAACACAGTAGTGGTCGTCACAACAGGCAAGGAGGTCTCCAGTCACGCAGACTATACTGTCTAGCACGCCGTCTGCTTCTATGGGCACAGCCACGGTTCCGCTCCTTCAGAGCAGTTCACCACCCAGGCCTGGCCAACACGGTGGCGGACCTCCTCTCTTGGAGAGGCCCCCTGGTCTCGGAATGGCGCCTCCTATTGAGTTGATGGCTTTTCATCCTCCTCCCTTCGCTTCAGAGCAAGAGAGTTGGCTTCACCTGCTCTGCCCTGTGCGGGCCCTCAGGTGTTATTTGGAACGCACTAAGGACTTTTGGCACTCAGACCAACTGTTTGTGTCTGATGGAGCGCGGACACAGGGCCAGGTGCTATCAAAGCAGCGCCTCTTACATTGGAATGTGGACACCATTACCATAGCCTACAAGTCCACCGGGACCCCGATGCCTGAACTCACTCGACTCAAGGCGTTGCCACATCTTGGGCCCTTTTTCAAGGTGCCCCCTTGGCAGACATTTGTGTGGCTGCAGCTTGGGCCTCACTGCTTACATTTGCCCGGTTCTACAGGTTGGATGTGACGGGACAGGTCCCTTCCATTGGGAAACCGGTGTTGGCTGCAGTCGAGCCCCAGTAGCCTACGGGCTCTGGCTCCTGCCTTTTCCTCTCCCAGTCTGCCCCTGTTAAGTGCATCCTGAGGGAGCTAGTGAAACGTGTCTTCCCTTCCATCGGACTATGCCTTCCAGTCAAGAACCCACACGAGCTGCTCCTGGATTTACTGACAGCCTGTTGATGTGTTCCCAGGGTCTGTCATGCGGCTTACAGGCACATTGCCTTACGAGACCACCCTGTATATAGTTTGATCATTATGCATTGTGTTGTGGTGGTGCATGTGTCTGGCCTCTACCCCGTTCTGTATACATGTATATAATATGTGTTAAACAGCAGGACTGTGGCTCTGTCTGACCTGTGCAGCACAGAGCTCACTGCCACTGTTCCCAGCTGATGGCGCTTGAATTTCGCTGCCTCACTGTGTATATAGTTCCTTGGTCAGCAGGTCTGTGGCCCGCTCTGGCTATGTATGACGTGGAGCAAGGGGACCGCTGCTGTTGTCCTCCAGCGGAGGGCGCTTGAGTTTCTCCAGTGCCCTGCTGTGTACATAGTTAATTTATTAACATGGTAAGAGCTGTAGTTGCCCTGTGCTAGCTGCACTATTTGGCAGGTGTCAACTGCTCCTGTGTTCCACGTGTGGCGCATGAGCCGGCTCCTGCGCCCCATGATGTATATAGTTTGTTTGTCACGACATGGTCAAACTGGTGTGGCCTTGCTTCTAGCTGTGCTAGTGGAGCAAGCGGCCACTGCTCTGATGTCCCCGTGGTGTATATAGTTTGTTGTACCAAATCTAATTGTCAGCACAATAGAGCTCTTCCACTCTGTACTATTCAGCTGAGTTGGATGCTCCTATGCTGCGTGCTGATGAGCATGAAGGTCTTGCTGTCACATGGTATGTACATATTGTATATTGTTGTTCAGCTCTGCTACTCTGTTGACTAGCCAGCTATATATTCTGTTGTTTTTTCATTGGGTCTGTGGCCCCGCTCCTATTGGTAATGTGCAGAGACCACAAAAAGTTCTTGATTGCCTGCAAGATTTCTGGCTCCCAGGTGTCTTTTATACAGGTAACGAGCTGAGATTAGGAGCACTCTCTTAAAGGGAGTGCTCCTAATCTCAGCTTGTTACCTGTATAAAAGACACCTGTCATAGAACCAATCAATCAATCAGATTCCAACCTCTCCACCATGGCCAAGACCAAAGAGCTGTCAGGGACAAGATTTAGACCTACACAAGGCTGGAATGAGCTACAAGACCATCACCAAGCAGCTTGGTGAGAAGGTGACAACAGTTGGTGCGATTATTTGCAAATGGAAGAAACACAAAATAACTGTCAGTCTCCCTCGGTCTGGGGCTCCATGCAAGATCTCACCTCGTGGAGATTCAATGATCATGAGAACGGTGAGGAATCAGCCCAGAACTACATGGGAGGATCTTGTTAATGATCTCAAGGCAGCTGGGACCATAGTCATCAAGAAAACAATTGGTAACACACTACGCCGTGAAGGACTGAAATCCTGCAGCGCCCGCAAGGTCCCCCTGCTCAAGAAAGCACATGTACAGCCCTGTCTGAAGTTTGCCAATGAACATCTGAATGATTCAGAGGAGAACTGGGTGAAAGTGTTGTGGTCAGATGAGACCAAAATCGAGCTCTTAGGCATCATCTCAACTTGCCGTGTTTGGAGGAGGAGGAATGACCCCAAGAACACCATCCCCACCGTCAAACATGGAGGTGGAAATATTATGCTTTGGGGGTGTTTTTCTGCTAAGGGGACAGGACAACTTCACCGCATCAAAGGGAAGATGGACGGGGCCATGTACCGTCAAATCTTGGGTGAGAACCTCCATCCCTCAGCCAGGGCATTGAAAATGGGTCGTGGATGGGTATTCCAGCATGACAATGACCCAGAACACACAGCCAAGGCAACAAAGGAGTGGCTCAAGAAGAAGCACATTAAGGTCCTGGAGTGGCCTAGCCAGTCTCCAGACCTTAATCCCATAGAAAATCTGTGCAGGGAGCTGAAGGTTCGAGTTGCCAAACATCAGCCTCGAAACCTTAATGACTTGGAGAGGATCTGCAAAGAGGAGTGGGACAAAATCCCTCCCGAGATGTGTGCAAACCTGGTGTCCAACTACAAGAAACGTCTGACCTCTGTGATTGCCAATGGGGGTTTTGCCACCAAGTACTAAGTCGAAGGGGTCAAATACTTATTTCCCTCAATAACATGCAAATCAATTTATAACTTTTTTGAAATGCGTTTTTCTGGATTTTTTTGTTGTTACTCTGTCTCTCACTGTTAAAATACACCTACCATTAAAATTACAGACTGATCATTTCTTTGTCAGTGGGCAAACGTACAAAATCAGCAGGGGATCAAATACTTTTTTCCCTCACTGTAGCTGCACTAGTAGAGCAGCCGGTCTTGCTATTATGAGCGGAGGACGTAAGAGTTGACCTCTGTAGCTCCGCCTTGTATATGCTGATTCTAGACAGTTCCCGGTAAGAGCGTGACTACGGTCCTCACTCCTGGGCAGCTCAGGTGCGGCCCTTACAGGGCCCCTGAGGTTACTGTCTGGAGTTGTGTTGCCGAGGGCCCTAGCGGTGCACCTCAGGGCAGGCTCCCGTATCAGCTCGCTGCCTCCTCCCTTATGACGGCTTGGTTATACAGTAACCCCTCCCCCTTGGGCAGTGCTTCTGACTTGAAAGATAATGATAGGTTTGCGAATGCAACCCCGTTTATCTGAAAAAGGAAGCACTGCCCAAGGGTTGCAAGGTCGCGTGGGAGTCCTGACTCCCGGCAAAAGAGGATGAACCTGCGATTACGTCATGTTTTATGGAACAGGATGTGGGAAGGGACCTGTTCTGAGTGACAAGCACAGGGGCCAATGGCAGCTTTGATAGAGTGACGTTTCAATCAGGTTCCTTTGGCAGTGCACAGAAACCCCTCCCCCTTGGGCAGTGCTTCCCTTTTCGGATAACCGGGGTTGCATACGCAATCTATCGATTTATTTGAATCAACAATTTGTGACACTACATTTAGGTGCAACCTATACCATTATAGTTGGAAAAATATTTGACCACTTCTTCATGCAGAACCCCTGCATGGAGTGTGACTGGTTTAGCTTTGGGGCTGTTTTGCATCCTGGTCCTGGTGTCCTTCTTAAAAATGAAGGATTGTAATAAACTTCTGTCAAGAAGCTTACACTTTGTCACAGATTAACTTTCCAGCAGGATAATAATTGAAAGGACACATTCAAGTCAGTGTCCAAGGGGTCAAGGGAGCACAAAATCAATGTTCTTGATTGGCCATCACAATCTCCACACCTGAAGTCAAATAAATATAATTTTGGTATGAATTGAAGAAACAGTCTACAAACAAAAGCCAATCAACCTTGGGAACTTGAGAGGTTCTGCATGTTGGAGTGGTTGAACATCTGTCCTTAGAAGTGGCTCAACCTATTAGACAGCTACAGGAAGTGATGTTATCTAAGCCAAAGGGAGATTCTCAAAATACTGATAGATCTGAATAATTTTGAATCATTATATACATATATTAAATACATATAGTTCTAAAAAATGTGTTTAATTATAAATATATGTCACTGTTTTTGACATCTGTGTAATTCATGTGCAACACTCATAGCTGAACAATTCTTTAAACTTTCTATAATTCTCTTTCTCTCTCTCTCTCTCTCTCTCTCTCTAGCTTACATTGAAACCAGAATTTAATTACATTGTTCACAATCTGTTGATATAAAAGGCCTCTGCCTAAGAGAAGATGAGAAAATAACCTAGCGATCTTTATGAGGAATGCTTCATATTATCAGGACTCCCCAATGGATAACATGGAGTGCAGATAGTTTACAATGAACATGTCAAAAACGCTTGATGTTTTTAAGTTGGACTATGCCCTACACACGTTTTACACATTTTGAATTAAAACCCCATAGTTATAGTATATCACAAAACTTAATAAACTATTTGAAAAATGTGACATGAAAAACTAGATACACATCTTGGTTGATAAAACTTGAGGGATATCAGCAATAGTTCTGTTCTAGGTAACAATGTTTGACACCATAGGCCTGATTTCCAATCCTGGTAAATTATTTACTCATGTGTAAGACCAACAGTTTCAATTTGATTTGTTATATTATGTAGATTTTCAAATTAAGATAATTTATGGGGACCTTAGAGTGTGAAGATAGAACTCTAATAAACACACATATTGCATTTGTCATTAATAAATACTCGACCAACTTTGGAAATTCAGGTCCTATGTCAGTAATGAGGAATTTGAAAAAACCTTTTTTAGATACTTGCTGGATAAATAAATCAGAACAATACAACATGCAGAACAATTAAACATGCATCATTGTGAATTGCCATTTCGTATTGTTCATAAATTCTGAAAACAAAATAACGGTGCATTTACCAAGGAGTGTTGTTGTAGAGTTAAAATATTGCCAAGACAATAATCTATGCTTTGTATGGTTCAATCTGATGTGCTATGGAGATCTAGGGCAACAAGTATAAACAGTCCTCATCAAATCACAATTATTCAAAGGTTACCCATGCTCACTTTTATCAATTAATTGAATTAGAAGTTATTAAGGAAAATCACTCAATTGAATTAGGCTAAAATTGGCTCAGCAGGTCATTATAAAGCAATTTCAGTGAATGATCAGCATTGTTAAGAATAACAATTGTTAACTAATACATGCTTCATAAGTCTGTGCATTCTTAAATGAGTCTGTTATACATACCATTTAAATACAGTTTGACTGTTTTCACAAAAATGTATACAGTGTGTGGGGGATTGGTTATACGTCTAGTGGGGGATTTATTGCTATGAAAGTCAATGTAAAAGATCAAAAACAGTGGGTTGTGAATATTAATATTAAGTATAATGTAGCAGATGTGAAGATAAATATTAAAGATCATTTTCAGTTGCATTCAGTTGGTCATTAACTGCTATATTTTATCAGTCAAATTCCAGATGACTTGAAGCTTGGTACTGATTCAGGAAATTATAGAGCAATTAGCTCAACAAGTATAATGTAAAATCAATAATTAGGGCCAATAATTATACAGTAGGTGAATAAAAGAGGAGATCTTCCTTGCTGAAATTGTAAAATTCTGTAGTTAAGCTCCATATAGAAATCTTCAAAAACAATATCTTAAGAGAGACATGATGATGAATGTATGGAATGATGATGAATGTTTGTTTTGTTATCTGAATATGAAACGGGAAACTGGGGGTCTGAGTGGCTTATAGTCATCATAAATGGTCTTATGATTTAATTTCCATTCACTTTACCAAGAAAGATTAACTATTATTTATTTGTTTTTATTGCAAAACATCATGTTATTCTATGTGATTTAGTTTATTTATTTGATTGCCGAACCTATCTTTCATGGTCTGTTATGAGGACCTTAATGAAATTCTGCACTGTTTGCCTGTTGGAAATCCATTGCAGGAATTCAAAATTAATGACCTTGGCTTCCATATTTACATATCTTACTTATCTTGGCTTCTGGCTGGCCTCAAATTGAGATTTAGGCTCTCTCTGAAATCATGTTTCCAAGCCACTGATCTTTGAGAATGCCTCCATCATAAACAACACTGTGCCACAGAAATGGGCATTACAGTTCCATTAAAAAATCCTAAATTGTTCTAGTTATTCTACCTAGTTATTGCACCCTATATCCTACACCCTTATAGTTGTTATGAGGATCTTAAGTATATTATCACTATGTATGCTTTTACATGTTTTTCTTGCTCATCAAATAAAAACATTTATTCCACTGTGTCTAATGTTTCCATGTAATAAGAAGGAAATTCAGTTTGGAATATACAATAATGTACAGTAGGTAAACCAATAACTTACTGGAGGTGCTGTAAATTTGAAGAGTGAAGAACCCCTCAGGGCAAGGAACTTTGGTGTGTACATTCGGTCTTGGACAGAGTCCTGTTCCTTTTCATCTACCCAGCCCATGTAGATGATCTGTTAAATACAGCAAGAACATTTATACAGAACTTACTCAACATAACACCATAACACATATAATATATATACACATAATTTTAAATAAAAGTCCAAAGCTTGATTGAAATCTTTAAATTAATCAAGCAGTCAGTTTGATTGCACAGGCTTAATATTTGAATTACATTTCTTCTAAAGATATTTTGACAAATGCCAAAGCCATTAAATGTAATGCTCTTGAAAAGTGGTCCTTTCTTATGATGGTGAATTGTTATGATGTTCCCATCAAGATAAGACTTGCATACATAATTCTGCCTTGCCAGTGCTTAAGTACTTAAGTTTGTAATGTTCACGGCTGGTTAGACTACCTACTCTCTCTCTAGCAAGTTTTACAAAGTGTGTCACTTAAAATGTAAACCATGGTTGAGGGATCAGAATCCATTGAAATAATTGAATTATTATTTGTATTATTACTATTATTAATAATCATCCTCATCATCATCATACAGTACACTTCTGTGGAGTATTGAAATTGTAATACTTTAATTCCTTAAAAAAATTAAACTTTGCAGCTGGAAAATATAGTTATAGAGTTATGGTACCATTCCGCAGTATTCTTTAAGGCCAATCTAGTGTAAATAACCACAGACCATGACCCTAGTGAGCTGCGAGTCAAATTGAGAGGTCCTAGTCCATAAATGTCAATATGTCAAGCTGAAATGCTTTCATAGAGGATCCATAATGAAATCACGTGAGTTGACATAGCTTGTTGTACAAACAAACAAACCAAAAAATGTTCCTCCTTATAGATATGAAAGGGTTATTGATTTATTGATTTATTTTTAGCTGGCTTTGAGTAAGCTTTTTTCCTATGTTCATATAATATATACACATGGTAAAGGGATCCTTCGATACCTATGGCTTTGAAAAGGGTACTTTGATTTAAAGCTGCAATAGATTTTTCTCTGTGAGTACAGATAAACCCCAGTCATATATAATTCAGAGAGAGCACTCAAGTGCCGATTTAAAAGTATAGACCTCAACGAACACAAACAGTTTTTCAATATTCTAATATGATGAAGAGTTGTGATATCTAATCGATATTATCTGTTTACTAATTAACTTCCTTGACTATCATAATAAAAAAGCTGTTCTGGTAAAGGCGAGTACAATTAGAACCTTGAAAGCAATACATAAAAGCTTAAGCCAGTGTGTGTCACAGCTTCACCATTTCACTTGTCAAAAGCTGTACATCAGAGTTACTACCAGGTGGAACAATGCACAACAGTCCATTAACAAAACATGGTCCACTTGGAGCCTTTCTGATTAATTGATGCTATTCAATGTTGATGTATACCTTAATTTTAAAGAACATCGATTAAAGGAGACAGTGTGACATTTACCATTTAGATGCTTAGGTCAAAAGTGAGATAGCCAGCAGAATTGGATTAGCTGAAGTGTTGGCTTTAAATTAAAATGCAAAAAAGGTAAAATCAATACTACTACAGAGGAAGTAAATTTTATTTTGTGTTCTGTTTTATTTAGATAAATATGTATTAACTTTTCTAAGAACAGTGTGAGGAGAATATTAAAGAGAGGGTAACACTATGTGACAGATTGTATGTGTTGCTTTCAACTGTGGTAATCATATTCATGATTCATGACCATGACAATACATGATTAGTAAGAATACATTTTTTCCCTTGTTTTGTGACCAGTTATATATCACTGCTTTTTTACATTGTCTGATTCTTATGCCCATAATTTAATTGTAAAACATGTTTAGATCTCATCTATAAAGTTACCTGTTGGTTCACTGGAAAGTTTCTGTTAATCTTCTTAACCTGCAATGAATAATAAGAATTTTATTTAATTATCCCATAGATATAAATGATCATGAACATGTTTCTTTTAACTTTAAGAACTCATTATAATGTGAAAGCTTATAATTTATATTTGTAAGGCTTATTCCAGATTCCTTATTCTTATTACAGAACCACTTTAAATATAAAGTCAATCTTAATAACGTGTGTAGCCCAGGATGTTGTTGTTGTTGTTCTTTGTTAACAGTTAGGTTTAATAGCATACAAGTGATGTTGCTTATTTGGGTACATCAAAGTGTAATACAGCGCCATGGTACACATGCTACAAATACACCTAAAGGAGTTAATGTATCACATGATTGAAGTGTTTGTGTTTATTTGAGAGAAATAACACTTTAAAAGTGCCCTTTCTCCTTTATGTTAAATAAATAAGCAACAAAGTAGAATAAACCCACAGGAGATTTACCTAGACATGTCATATCACTATATGAAAAAGAGAATACAACAATTTAGATATCGGTATTTAAAAAATAAAGTATGTTTCATGCATACACAAAACCAAAAATACAATTAAATATAGAAAGGTAATGCACAGTGTGTGATACTTACATTGTGCTTTGTGAGATTGGAAATATTAGCTGCTATTGCTTGAAGCCAGTCTAAGCAATCTTCAGCAGTCGGACACTGAATTATCCCACTGCATACCCCATCCACAGCAATTACTTGAAATGCATTTTGCCTAAAGACATGTCACAATGTATCAGGCCAGGACCCAAGATAATTAAAGACCTAACTTTTATAATACCCCTAAATGAGGACACTTAATTCTTTATATATTGAATGTACTCTGTTTATATGCTATTAATATAAACTACATGCTAAAAACTCAATTTGCATCAGTAAACCCACAATACAATACCATTATACCATAATACACCTGTGGTAGAAGTTCCAAGATTCCATCATTTAGCAACATACCATGACAATTATGGGATTGGCAAGGTTGTCAACACAAGGTGTAACTGCATTTCTGCCTTGCACGGTCCATATTGTGTTATAATATTATATAATAACTCCCATTTCCTTTTTTTTCAACAATCAGAAAATGACTCATTTGTGCAGAATAAAATTTGAGATTGGATTGCATGTTTCACATAACGTGCTACAACATGCTACAACAAAAAGGGCCACAGTGCCGAAACAAAATGACCATGTAGTCCATCACAAAACTTACTCTGCACGAAAACATGCATATGGACAACAAAGATGAGTCACAATCAAAGTGCAGCCTTGCTTACCTGCAGATGTCTGTGCCGGGAACATACTGAGAAAGACGAGAATGGAGCAGCGGAATGAGACGCAGGTCAACCCATCGCTTCTCCCACCTCAGTCCTGGGGATGTAGGCCATGATGAACAAGACAGTGTGTCCTGAATAAGTTCAGACACCGGTATAAAACATCAGAAGAAGTGAGAACATATGAAACTGACTGTCAGAAGAAAAACATCTGCTACTTGGAGATCATTCAGTCAATTCCTTCACAGGCCAAGCCACAGGCATTTCCTTTAATTTATGTCAATCAAGTTCTTATCCTTTGCACAGGCATACAAAAGACAAGCAGTTTCAAATACAAATGGTATCTTATTCTCATATTTAACTCACAACTGTATACATGTATATAACTAACAAATACATAAAATTCATGTTAGTAATACACAAGCTAAGAAACAAACAAATAAATGAATACACTTCTCTATTTTTATTAGATTTTCTTTTGGTCTGTTATAGTCACAATTTGAATATCCAAACAGATATATTTATGTATATTTTGCAGATTATAAAAAAGTATAGATACAAAATATTTGGCCTGAAACAAAGTGACCTACAGAGATTCCCATGAGAATACAATTTATTTTGAGCACTCTGGCACCTAATGTTGAGTATAATAACTGGATAATAACATTGTTATTTGAATGCCAGGCAGAGAAACCAAGTTTAAATTATACAACCTGTGATGTTAAACCGAAAATGCTTCCATTTGTAATATGCTTTGAATAAAAAAAAGAAAATAAAACAATTTTAATGTTGTAAAATAAACCTGCTGAGAGTCATCTAATTGACTGAAAATTGTATCTTTTACCAACAGATGAGCATATATATTCTTCACATTTTTACAAAAGCCAGAAAGCAACAAATCTCTTTAAAAGGAGTGTTAGAAGAAAATGTCTGAAACCACCATAAATGATTTCAGAAACACAGCAGGAGATTTATAATCCTTCCATGTGACAGTGATAATGTATTTGGTTTTCAAAATGTTATTTCTGTGATAGCTTCAGTCCTATAGATCACAGTACTATGGGTTGAGATGTTTCTGCTTCAGTAACACAAAGGTATTCTTTGCCTTCTCCCTTTCTTTATTCTGCTGGGTCCAATTTTGTTTCATATAGTATGACAAAAAACAATATCAGACAATATTTATTGCATTTACTAGTGCAGCAGAATGACACCTTTTTTCAAACACTATCTATTCACAGTGAAAACAGGTGTGTGTATATATTTTGTCATTGGCAAAACAAAAGTTGTTCAAATAAGCTCCGTTTGACTTGATTCCTTTTTCTTTCTAGTCCAAGTCTGGAACACTTCTTCAAGAGTTAATGTGAAGAGTTTTGGAGAGATTGTGTCTACATGAAGTACCCTCTCTTGGTGGAGTCAGATTGTTGATGTAGCATTGTTATAGATATATTTCATAAGAGTTATATAGGTTTCCCCAATATCTTTATTTCTTAGAGCTCTGATGACTGAGTTTGTATATATTGAATCAAATGCTTTCTTGGAGGTAACAAGCCCAGACACAGACGAAGCTCATATTCTTTGTATCTTTCCAAATACTTCTCAGACAACTTGTATATGATCCTTCTTGTTAGATCCACTTCTGAATCCTGCTTGTTCACTTGGTTGGGTGTGTCTTGAAGGTGATGTTAATATCTTTGTAAATATATTGTATAAGATGGGAAGTAGACTAACGGGCCTATAGTTCTTCAGATGTTCTCTGATCTGTCTCCTTTCTTGTGGAGAATGATGTTTGCATTGTTCCATTTTTTTGGTATTTGTCAATGTAATAAAAACATTCTTCATTTATTACAGAAATAGTGAACCATCGCTATTTCTCTAAAAAATTAACAATGTTTATCTTTCAAGTCAGAAGCACTGCCCAAGGGGGAGGGGTTTCTGCGCACTGCCATAGGAACCTGATCGAAACGTCACTCTATCAAAGCTGTAGGTTCAACCTCTTTTGCTACTTCGCCTGGATCATACGAACCTGATTTTAGGCAGTCTCTCCGAATTGGGCCTTCAGGTCAATCGAGAGAAGAGCCACCTGACGCCAACTCTGCAGCCACAGTTCCTCGGACTGCGCCTCGATTCCGTTGCCATGCTCGCCAAACTGGCGCCAGAGAGAGTTGCCTCAATACACACGTGTCTCTCCCTCTTCCAACTGGGAGCTCGTGTCAGGGTGTGCCTTTGCCAGAGGCTGCTGGACCTCCTAGTGGATGCATCACAGACCTTCCCCCTCGGCCTCCTCAAATTGAGGCCATTGCAGTGGTGGTTCAGGTCTCTCAAGATGCATCCTCACTGCAATTGAGGAAGGTGCTCCGTTGGTGGCGGAGTGTGTCCCTGGGGCCAGTCTACCACTGAGCAGTATGCCGACAGACGCCTGCAAGCAGGGTTGGGGAGGAGTCTGCGACGGACGTGGAGTCTGAGGCAGGTGGACAGAGCCAGCATAGGCCCTCCATATCAACATCCTGGAGTTACAAGCAGTACTCCTTGAACTGTCTCATTTCCTGCCAGTCCTGCGGGACAGACATGTGCTGGTTCGGACGGACAACACAGCGGTGGTCGCCTATATCAACAGGCAAGGATGTCTCTGGTTGTGCAGACTGTACTGTCTAGCACGCCGTCTGCTTCTGTGGGTGCAGCCACGGTTCTGCTCCATCAGAGCAGTTCACCTCCCAGGCCTGGCCAACACAGCGGCGGACCTCTTCTCTCGGGGAGGCCCCCCGGTCTCGGAATGGTGCCTCCACCCGTCTGTGATACGGCAACTGTGGAGCCGGTTCGGCAGGGCGGACCTGGATCTCTTTGCCTCGGCAGAGTCCACACACTACCCACTTTAGTTCTCTGTCCAAGACTGCTCAGGAACCCTAGGGATCGACGCGCTAGCCCACACGTGGCCGCGCTGTCTCTTTTATGCGTCCCCACTGTTCCCCCGTCTTCCAGTGGTCCTGGAGAAGGTCAGAAGAGAACGAGCAACAGTTCTGCTGATAGCCCCTTGGTGGCCTTGCAGATTCTGGTTCGCAGACCTGATCGCCTTCCTTCATGTGAGCCTTGGCAGCTCCCAGTGAGAGTAGACTTGATGTCCCCATCGTGTGACCATTTTGTGGGAGATGGCTCCGGGGTCACGCTACGGCCTAACCCTGCGTTTCTCCAGAAAGTGCTGTCTCTATTCCTTGTCAACAGGCCTATTGAGTTGATGGCTTTTCATCCTCCTCCCTTCGCTTCAGAGCAAGAGAGTTGGCTTCACCTGCTCTGCCCTGTGCGGGCCCTCAGGTGTTATTTGGAACGCACTAAGGACTTTTGGCACTCAGACCAACTGTTTGTGTCTGATGGAGCGCGGACACAGGGCCAGGTGCTATCAAAGCAGCGCCTCTCGCATTGGAATGTGGACACCATTACCATAACCTACGAGTCCACTGGGACCCCGGTGCCTGAACTCACTCGACTCAAGGCGTTGCCACATCTTGGGCCCTTTTTCAAGGCGCCCCCTTGGCAGACATTTGTGTGGCTGCAGCTTGGGCCTCGCCGCTTGCCTGGTTCTACAGGTTGGACATGACGGGACCGGTCCCTTCAATTGGGAACCCGGTGTTGGCTGCAGTCGAGCCCCAGTAGCCTATGGGCTCTGGCTCCTGCCTTTTCCTCTCCCAGTCTGCCCCTGAAGTGCATCCTGAGGGAGCTTCCACCAGACTATGCCTTCCAGTCAAGCACCCACGCTCCTGAATTTACTGACAGCCTGTTGATGTGTTCCCAGGGTCTGTCATGCGGCTTACAGGCACGTTGCCTTACGAGACCACTCTGTATATAGTTTGATCATTATGCATTGTGTTGTGGTGGTGCATGTGTCTGGCCTCTACCCCGTTCTGTATACATGTATATAATATGTGTTAAACAGCAGGACTGTGGCTCTGTCTGACCTGTGCAGCACAGAGCTCACTGCCACTGTTCCCAGCTGATGGCGCTTGAATTTCGCTGCCTCACTGTGTGTATAGTTCCTTGGTCAGCAGGTCTGTGGCCCGCTCTGGCTATGTATGACATGGAGCAAGGGGACCGCTGCTGTTGTCCTCCAGCGGAGGGCGCTTGAGTTTCTCCAGTGCCCCGCTGTGTACATAGTTAATTTATTAACACGGTAAGAGCTGTAGTTGCCCTGCGCTAGCTGCGCTATTTGGCAGGTGTCAACTGCTCCTGTGTTCCACGTGTGGCGCATGAGCCGGCTCCTGCGCCCCGTGATGTATATAGTTTGTTTGTCACGACATGGTCAAGCTGGTGTGGCTTTGCTTCTAGCTGTGCTAGTGGAGCAAGCGGCCACTGCTCTGATGTCCCACGTGTGGCGCATGAGCAGGTTCCTGTACCCCGTGGTGTATATAGTTCGTTGTACGAAATCTAATTGTCAGCACAATAGAGTTGGATGCTGCTGTGCTGTGTGCTGACGAGCATGAAGGTCTTGCTGTCGCGCAGTATGTACAGTGAGGGAAAAAAGTATTTGATCCCCTGCTGATTTTGTACGTTTGCCCACTGACAAAGAAATTATCAGTCTATACTTTTAATGGTAGGTGTATTTTAACAGTGAGAGACAGAATAACAACAAAAAAGTCCAGAAAAACGCAGTTCAAAAAAGTTATAAATTGATTTGCATGTTAATGAGGGAAATAAGTATTTGATCCCCTATCAATCAGCAAGATTTCTGGATCTTTTATACAGGTAATGAGCTGAGATTAGGAGCACTCCCTTGGAGTGCTCCTAATCTCAGCTCATTACCTGTATAAAAGACACCTGTCCACAGAAGCAATCGATCAATATGATTCCAAACTCTCCACCATGGCCAAGACCAAAGAGCTGTCCAAGGATGTCAGGGACAAGATTGTAGACCTACACAAGGCTGGAATGGGCTACAAGACCATCGCCAAGCAGCTTGGTGAGAATGTGACAACAGTTGGTGGGATTATTCGCAAATGGAAGAAACACAAAATAACTGTCAGTCTCCCTCGGTCTGGGGCTCCATGTAAGATCTCACCTCGTGGAGTTTCAATGATCATGAGAATGGTGAGGAATCAGTCCAGACCTACACGGGAAGATCTTGTTAATGATCTCAAGGCAGCTGGGACCATAGTCACCAAGAAAACAATTGGTAACACACTACGCCATGAAGGACTGAAATCCTGCAGCGCCCGCAAGGTCCCCCTGCTCAAGAAAGCACATGTACAGGCCCGTCTGAAGTTTGCCAACATCTGAATGATTCAGAGGAGAACTAGGTGAAAGTGTTGTGGTCAGATGAGACCAAAATCGAGCTCTTTGGCATCAACTCAACTCGCCGTGTTTGGAGGAGGAGGAATGACCCCAAGAACACCATCCCCACCGTCAAACATGGAGGTGGAAACATTATGCTTTGGGGGTGTTTTTCTGCTAAGGGGACAGGACAACTGCACCGCATCAAAGGGACGATGGACGGGGCCATGTACCATCAAATCTTGGGTGAGAACCTCCTTCCCTCAGCCAGGGCATTGAAAATGGGTCGTGGATGGGTATTCCAGCATGACAATGACCCAAAACACACAGCCAAGGCAACAAAATAGTGGCTCAAGAAGAAGCACATTAAGGTCCTGGAGTGGCCTAGCCAGTCTCCAGACCTTAATCCCATAGAAAATCTGTGGAGGGAGCTGAAGGTTCGAGTTGCCAAACATCAGCCTCGAAACCTTAATGACTTGGAGAGGATCTGCAAAGAGGAGTGGGACAAAATCCCTCCTGAGATGTGTGCAAACCTGGTGGCCAACTACAAGAAACATCTGACCTCTGTGATTGCCAACAAGGGTTTTGCCACCAAGTACTAAGTCGAAGGGGTCAAATACTTATTTCCCTCATTAACATGCAAATCAATTTATAACTTATTTGAAATGCGTTTTTCTGGATTTTTCTGTTGTTATTCTGTCTCTCACTGTTAAAATACACCTACCATTAAAATTATAGACTGATCATTTCTTTGTCAGTGGGCAAACGTACAAAATCAGCAGGGGATCAAATACTTTTTTCCCTCACTGTACATATTGTATATTGTTGTTCAGCTCTCCTACTCTGTTGACTAGCCAGCTATATATTCTGTTGTTTTTTCATTGGTTCTCTGGCCCCTTTCCTATTTGATCAGGGGTCCACTGCCATGATAATGTGTGGAGACCGCACAAAGTTCTTGATTGCCCACGCCAGATATTGTGCAAGTAGATACGGCTTCATTCCTAGCTGCACTAGTAGAGCAGCCGGCCTTGCTATTTTGAGCGGAGGACGTAAGAGTTGACCTCTGTAGCTCCGCCTTGTATATGATGATTCTAGACAGTTCCCGGTAAGAGCGTGACTACGGTCCTCACTCCTGGGCGGCTCAGGTGCGGCCCTACAGGGCCCCTGAGGTTACTGTCTGGAGTTGTGTTGCCGAGGCCCCTAGCGGTCACCTCGGGGCAGGCTCCCTTATCAGCCCACTGCCTCCTCCCCTACGACGGTTTTGTTATACAATAACCCCTCCCCCTTGGGCAGTGCTTCCTTTTTCAGATAACCAGGGTTGCACAAGCAACCTCTCATTTTATTAAATCGATGATTATAGACAGTTTATATATGGAAGCTGCTGTCCATCTTTTCCTTGAATGGTTCTTCCATTAGAGGATAATCCATTTAATATATATATGTTGTTTTGCTTTAAGTATTTTTCAGATATAGCATGGGGGTAGAATTATACCATTTGTGTGTGATACAACATTCCTGTTTGTACAGAATTAAAATAGCAAAACGAGAATATACACAATGTACTCCCCCTTTATTTTGCAGAAATAATATGGCAGAAGCAAGGTAAATGCACATCATTATTTCACACATATTTACTGATACTGCATTTTTCCATAGCCTATGTCTGCCATATAAATCATACTGCATACAGGGTATAAAACTGGATAAGAGAGCACAGATACCAGGGGGGTATTTTTTATGATTTTAAAGGCCTAGGAATGTCAGGCATTTAAACAAAAATAAGAGTGATGGAAATTGTACCGTATTGTTGGGATGGTAGTTCAAATGCAATCCACTGTCACATAAAGGGGACGAGGTCCCACTGCTTTGATCACTGGGAATACCTATTGAAGGCAAAAAGATTAATGATGCACTTAAAAAATAATATTTGTTGCTATCTAGTTGAATTTCTAATGTGTAGATTACCAAATTTCAAACAACAAAAATGTATCATAGTGACTCTTTTCAACAGATAGGGTAACCCTTTATAATTCTAAAACATAAATATGTCTACATGTAATCAAACATAAAGACTGTATAATAGTAATACTTTTTGTACACATATCTTGATTATAGTGAAAGTGTGAAATCAGTCTTATTATCATTATCAAGTATTCCTACATCAAAAAAGTTAAAGACTTTTACATCAAAGTTAATTTGCATAAAAAAGACAGCAGGCAGCAATGTTTGCATTTTTCGAGAACTGATAGAAATAGTGATGTTGTGTGTAACACTGTATTTAGAAAACACATACATGTACAATCTTCACAGAGAGGAAGTTTAAGAAAGGCCGGAGTCTTTTTCAGAAAGGAAACTGTAAGTGTAACTTCTTCTCCTGCATTTCTCAAAACTTGTACCTGAAATACAATGTGAAGTAGAATTTTACCATATTTTTCCATCATTAGAGAAACTTATTAGCTTTAAGTATAAGTTTAATTAATTATAAATATTGATGGACAGTTTCTAGATTACAAGGCATATAATAAGTGATGACGTACCTAATCAACATTACCTCTGAAAATAACTGTTTAGTTGCTGAGGAACTTGTAATGAACTTCCCTGGAGACTGCATATCTGCTTTGGAACCTGATGAATGACGTCTGATTGCCACCCCCTGCCGTCAGTGTTAAATACAGGATGCAAATATACTATTTCTGTGGTTCTTAACTCCATATAATAAAAATATGAATGAAGATCAACAACTATTGTTATTGTAGGTACTAGGTGAATAAATAACTATTCATTAAGCCTAATTGCTAATAATTTACACAACTACAGTAACATAGCTGTAAGAGAGGACATTGTCATGATATATTAATCTAAAGCACTAAAGTCTACACTATCTATGACTTCTTGGTACGTTTAATTTAATTATCCCTTCGTCTTACTGAATTTATTACAAAGACAAGAAATGTGCATCCTTTGCATGACAGGAATAAGTAATACCATATCACTAGCTATTTTATTTTATTTTATTTTATTTTATTTTATTTTATTTTATTTTATGTGTCTTATATATTTATATAAGGTTAATTAACATTTTACAGGTAAGTTATTTTCAATGTCCAAGTCTGATATATATGAAAATCAAACTATGAACATAGTAATTCTATCAAGCAGTTAACATTTAACAACTCACAAATATATGAACACATTTGGGTGCATGCAACTGTATGTTATTCACATTGTATATGATGTTGCCTGTCTTCAAAGGGATTAACAACTGGACGAACTACGGGTACATATGAATAAATATGAGCCATGGAATGATAAATGTTGATCATCAATATTTCATTTTAGTGTGAGACATCCTGGTTGTTTTTAAGAAAGAGTTGCTGACAGGTTCATGTTCAAACGTGATTTCAAGGGGTATGTTTTCTCAGCTGTTTCAAAATGCCATTAGGCACATTCGGTTTTCTTGACACAGATTATTTTATGTGGTATAGATTGTGAAACTCCGTTGGGTAATTTAAAAGTTTCAGCATTGTAAAAAAAATGTCTTTACAAATTGTTAAAATTTAGTTTTTTTGTACTCAAATAACTAAAAAGGTCCGTGAGTTTTAATCCATAATTTGGTAGGCTGGTAGAATTTGTTAATGAGGAGTGCCTTTTTGTGAAACATACACAATCAATCAAGTAATTATCAAGTCATTTTTATTTTTATTCATGCATCCATGGTTAGTTTGTTTTTCATAAATTTGAAATTACGTCTGCAGAGTGCGTACTTAGTATAATAACTGGATAATAATATTGTTATTTGAATGCCAGGCAGAGAAACCAAGTTTAAATTATACAACCTGTGATGTTAAACCGAAAATGCTTCCATTTGTAATATGCTTTGAATAAAAAAAAGAAAATAAAACAATTTTAATGTTATAAAATAAACCTGCTGAGAGTCATCTAATTGACTGAAAATTGTATCTTTTACCAACAGATGAGCATATATATTCTTCACATTTTTACAAAAGCCAGAAAGCAACAAATCTCTTTAAAAGGAGTGTTAGAAGAAAATGTCTGAAACCACCATAAATGATTTCAGAAACACAGCAGGAGATCCTTCCATGTGACAGTGATAATGTATTTGGTTTTCAAAATGTTATTTCTGTGATAGCTTCAGTCCTATAGATCACAGTACTATGGGTTGAGATGTATCTGCTTCAGTTACACAAAGGTATTCTTTGCCTTCTCCCTCTCTTTATTCTGCTGGGTCCAATTTTGTTTCATATAGTATGACAAAAAACAATATCAGACAATATTTATTGCATTTACTAGTGCAGCAGAATGACACATTTTTTCAAACACTATCTATTCACAGTGAAAACAGGTGTGTGTATATATTTTGTCATTGGCAAAACAAAAGTTGTTCAAATAAGCTCCGTTTGACTTGATTCCTTTTTCTTTCTAGTCCAAGTCTGGAACACTTCTTCAAGAGTTCATGTGAAGAGTTTTGGAGAGATTGTGTCTACTCTCTTGGTGGAGTCAGATTGTTGATGTAGCATTGTTATAGATATATTTCATAAGAGTTATATAGGTTTCCCCAATATCTTTATTTCTTAGAGCTCTGATGACTGAGTTTGTATATATTGAATCAAATGCTTTCTCGGAGGTAACAAGCCCAGACACAGACGAAGCTCATATTCTTTGTATCTTTCCAAATACTTCTCAGACAACTTGTATATGATCCTTCGTGTTAGATCCACTTCTGAATCCTGCTTGTTCACTTGGTTGGGTGTGTCTTGAAGGTGATGTTAATATCTTTGTAAATATATTGTATAAGATTGGAAGTAGACTAACGGGCCTATAGTTCTTCAGATGTTCTCTGATCTGTCTCCTTTCTTGTGGAGAATGATGTTTGCATTGTTCCATTTATCTGGTATTTGTCAATGTAATAAAAACATTCTTCATTTATTACAGAAATAGTGAACCATCGCTATTTCTCTAAAAAAATTACAATGTTTATCTTTCAAGTCAGGGGAACTCCACCAGGGGAACTCCACCGAAATTTTCTGTGGAATGTGCTTATCATGTCCCGCTCACGTCACATGGGTGCTAACTCTGGAGCTGCTTTGTTAGAAGTCAATGGGTAACCCCTGCTGTACAGACGCAATCATTTCAGAACAAAATTACTTGTATCTTATTTCAGTGTTAGAATATTAACATGACCTTGAGTAGTTTATACATTATGTTTTTGTTGTATGATTCATAAAGCACTAAAACCTAGCTGTATACACACAATGGAGCTTCCATATAGCTGCACTGGGTATGTGGACATCATGGTTAAGGAGAGTGCACTTAAGACACTGGCAGTGTGCCCGTTATGCAGATGTTTCAGAGCATAGTTATTATAAAATGATCAAATACACTGAGAACAGTAAGGCGAAATAGTTAATGTTTTTCTATTTAATTAGTGTGGATTTATTTGTTAACCGAATTGTTAAGTTTTATCAGTCACAAACAAATGTGTTTTGGTTGTAAGTTACCTTTTTATTATACAGACTTTAGGCGTACAATTAATTGTTAAACATGGTTGTTTATTGCTACTAAATATTTGTCTTCCAGGCTTCAAAAAAATGTGTTTCATGGAAATTAAAACTATTGTGCATTTCCGATATAGCTCAAAGCTTTTAGTCACTGAGATTTTTACCCACATAATGTTGTTGCCAAGCTCCAAACATGCCTAATTTGCTGTTCATTGGAAGAATAAAATGAATAATGTCAGACCTGTTTCACATTCCTCATAAGAAATTATAATCCTAGTGTTCAATCATTGTCATATATTTGTCTTGACATGAAGGATGGAAGGTCACAACACATTTATCTGAATCAAAGTTAACAAAGAAAGTCTAGAACAAATGCTTTCAATGTGTATGGGTTTATAAATCAACAGCAGTTTTATTGTGTTTAAATTTGAATCAAACATGTTTTCCAAATTGGTCAGCCTGTATATTCCAACTTCTGATAGTAGCCTTTTCACTTTGATCCAAGAACATCTTCACCTCTGCCTTATGTGTTCGGTTAGACTCTTTCACATTGCCCTTATTGTTTATGACACATTTCCTGTTTAATATTATTGCTTCTTGTTTCAATGTTAAGAGGATTAGAATAATATTGACTTTCCTGTAACTAATTATTAGTCTCATATAGTAGACTGTGCTGTTGTAAAGCATTACATCAAGACATTATTTGCATCCACCTTGCCAGTGTCTTGTAACTCTGTTTAGATAGGGAAGATGCTACACTGGTGTCAAAGCCAGATAATCTGGCAAGCCAAATTATCATTTAGAGATATCTTTAATTCATTTAAAGATATCTGAAAATATTTCAAGATATCTCTAGATCATTTAAAGATATCTGCAAATCATTGAATGTACTTTTAAATGAGATATCTTGAAGGATTTGCAGCTATCTCTAAATAATTTAAAGATATCTTTAAATCATTTTGAGATATCTTCAAATAATTTAGAGATATCTGCAAATCATTGACATATCTTTAAAAAGCACCTTATTTAGATATCTCTAAATGGTTTGCAGATATCTCTAAATCATTTAAAGATATCATTACATTATTTAGAGATATATCTGAATATTTGAAGATACAGATAAGCGGTCTATGAAGTGCTGACAGAGAATTAGAAAGAAAACGCATTGTGGCAGTTTGACAACCTGAAAGAGGATAGATAATCATTGGGTGTTTTTTTTTTTTTAGACCTTATAAAAAAGCTTGGATTGCTTCTCTGAGTTCTATCATATGCTCCAAGCTGGACTCTGACTATACCCAGGAGGGGATGACTCCTCTGAGACTCTACCAAATAATTTCGGCAGAATACCCCTGGGGATGTGATCTAATGTGAGAAAGGTCATCTTGGGGAGATAAAGCAGTGACAACAAAGATTATAGTACCACATTGGAGAAGGGGGACACTGCTGGAGAGAACGAGCACCATGTATGTAAACTTCAGGATCAGTGTGGTGACAGTGCAAGCTTCCACAAGGAAAGAAAGTCAAATACGAGTGCAGGCCGGAGGGATTGCAAGACCTCAGAGATGAGCTGTATTCACTGGGAGTTGTGTGCAGTCACAGACGTATGACACCACCATGCCAAGGCTTTAGAAGGAGAGAGGCAGAACACAGGTACAGTCCATACCCTTACAGTAGATAACAAGTTAAGGGCCCATCCCAGTTGTGGAGAGGTACCCAAGTCACAGGCACTAGGCAGCAGATTAATAGTCACAATTCTGCTCCCATGTATGTCAGCAAACACATAGCTTTGCCCAAATGGGATAAAGGGCACTTGTTAACTTCAGTTTCCAACTACTAGTAGCATACAGAAGAGAAGCTTGACAGTGCCTGTCTGTCCTCAACAAGTTCTGATGGGAGGCCAGGTTTTTGGGATTGTTTAGGAAGTTAATGCAGCCAACATAAACGCAACTCACCCAGGGCCCAAACTCTTGTGTGTTATTTACCACTTGGTACTGCAATGTTAATTTACTAAAATGACTAATAAGCGAACTGTGTATCAGAAAGGCTGTGTTTGTGTACCTGTGGTTCAATAAAGCCTACCTATCAGACAGACTGTCTGCATGTCTTGGAGACTGCTCAGTCATTGGATTAATGAGACGTACTGGCATGATGTCGAGGTCTGCCTGCCCTAAAGCTGTTTAATGAAAGGTCTTGTGGCTTATTGAACTGCAAAATGTGATTGATACCTACTATGTGACATTTGTTATTGTTCTTACTATCTACATTTACATAAATGCTTTGATTTCTCTATAAATCTGATCCACTTGCAAGTTGCTGAATCTATTTAACTGCAGGTATTAAAAAGAGCTGTCCATTTGCTGCTTTTTGTTAACTACCAAGCCACAATTTTGTTTAGTGGTGTTTTTCTTTGCACTTGACTTGTTTTCTGCCGTCATTGCTATATATATTAAAAAAAAGCTATAATCCAGGGTTCTCAATAACCAGCACAACATCACTGAAACATAAATAAAGTTACTAGGACCTACTCCATAATAGTCATTTATATCCACAGGTTCGTTCAGCAGAACTATTGAGTCATACTGCTATTGGGAAGAAACATTTCTAAATTATGTATTGTGTGCTGAACATACATTCACATTGAGTGGAGGTCTTTGTTCAACTTTTGCCTTGCAGTTAAATAAATATTTAGATAGAGATAATGTTGTTTTTAGCATTATCTCAGTGATTTATGGGTTATTTGAAAGTGCTGACAGAGAAATAAATGTTATCAGTGCTGTGCATGTTAATTGACAGTAAATCCTTATAATACATTACCATGACAACTTAAAAAAAATAGTACATATATATAAAGAGGCAGGGTAGCTCATGTGGGTTGAGCTTGTTGCCGATAACACCATGGATTAAGATTTAGTACCTGACCTCTCTTATGTTCTTGCCAATTCATCTGCTCACATGTTGTGGCCTCTTCCACCATTGCTACAGATACTGTCATATACTAATTGAAAATTATAAATATGTATATTCATACAAGTATATATAATGCTCATTTACTTCCCATCCTGCCCATTCATTGTGAAGGTGGCACTGTCAGTATGCTTCTCGTGGTTTTGGACTTGGGAGGCTGTTTAGTTAATGACTCTATGAACACCAGTGCATAATGTGATATTTTGGACAAGATGGTAGGGGCCCAGACCTAATAATGCACTATTTAACAGAGCTGGGAGGGTTACACAATGGATAAATGAGAATAGCACTGAAAACATTCAACTACTAGCAAAGAGCCCTGACCTCAGCCTCATAGAAAGGCTTTGGAATGAAACTAAATCAGGAAAACAGTGAAGATTAGATTGACCCTATTTTCAAGGACACATCACTCTTCTTTGAATTATTTCCATTGTTTGTAGCATACTGTATATAAACAATAACACAAGTACATACGTGGTTCTGTGCCACATTGATGTCAGTGAAGTATCTTTTACACAGTAAAATGATACAAAGCCAATATCCATAATGGATTTGTTTTTCATTCCACTACTTATAATAACAGTTTAGAAGGAACGTTATGCATATGTGCAGTCATAACCTTTTTAGATTATCAATAAAAATGGTGCAAAAGAGCAATATCCTTTAACAAGGACCTGTAATTTTATTCATGAAAATGTAAATGGCATGCACTTGTCAAGTATCCTGAGCTATAAATGGAAGCTTTATCAGCAAGATTTCTGCATACAAACTCTCATTTCTCCTACTGTTTCTTGAGTATTACCTCCAGGATTGTATCAATTCAGCAGTTTCCCTCTAAAATATACAGCTACATTTAAACAGGTGTTAAATGCTCTGACACTCAATTACTTAAAATGGAGAGATTTTAAATTAAAATGTGATTCACACATCTTAGACTGTTTGGAACTCAACAACATGTATGTAGGCTGTGCCTGTGGCATTATGGCATTATTTTGGATTTTTATTTAAAGTGACAGGTACTTTTTTTTATTCAAAACTGAATGCTTTGTTATATTATTAGTAATTGATCCTAGATTTAATGACTGGTTATTTGGTTTAGGTTTTCTTTTTTGCCTTTCATGTGTTATGCACACTTTATAAAAGCCAATGATTAAAACAACAACAACAAAAATGCTTCTCTCACTGTTATTTGGGGGCACATACATAAATAATAATTATATATATATATATAGTACTGTGCAAAAGTTTTAGGCAGGTGTGGAAAAATGCTGTAAAGTAAGAATGCTTTCAAAAATAGACATGTTCATAGATTATATGTATGAGTTAACTAAATGCAAAGTGAGTGAACAGAAGACAAATCTAAATCAAATCCATATTTGGTGTGACCACCCTTTGCCTTCAAAACAGCATCCATTCTTCTAGGTACACTTGCACAAAGTCAGGGAATTTGTAGGCATATAGTCCAGTGTATGATTAAACAATTATACCAAACAGGTGCTAATGATCATCAATTCAACATGTAGGTTGAAACACAATCAATAACTGAAACAGAAACAGCTGTGTAGGAGGAATAAAACTGGGTGAGGAACAGCCAAACTCAGCTAACAAGGTGAGGTTGCTGAAGACAGTTTACTGTCAAAAGTCATACACCATGGCAAGACTGAGCACAGCAACAAGATACAAGGTCTCTCCCAGGCAGAAATGTCAAGGCAGATAGGGGTTTCCAGATGTGCTGTCCAAGCTCTTTTGAAGAAGCACAAAGAAACGGGCAACGTTAAGGACTGTAGACACAGTGGTCGGCCAAGGAAACTTAATGCAGCAGATGAAAGACACATGATGCTTACTTCCCTTCGCAATCGGAAGATGTCCAGCAGTGCCATCATCTCAAAATTGACAGAAAACAGTGGGACCCTGGTACACCCATCTACTGCCTGGAGAAGTCTGGTCCAAAGTGTGGTCCCACATCCTGTTCTATAAAACGTGACGTCAGCACAGGTTTGTCCTCTTTTGTCATTTCGCTGGACTCAGGAACGTAAGCTCTCTGTGTCTGTGTTTGTTATAATTTGTTTGTTATATATTTTGGCTGGCTGGCTCAATTATAGTGTTGTTCACCACCGTTTTCGCTACACATCGTCTCTGTCTTGTGTGTGTTTAGTTATTATTGATAGCTACTCCCGATTCTGTCCCGTCCGCATACTGGAGGTCCGGCTGCGCTTTCGGTTTCAGTTTCGTTCACAAGAAGAGCCTTTTAAAAATAATAGTTGTGTTTATATAATGATATATATATTCCGACTGCTTGCTGTGTTGGTTTTTTGTCCACAGGGCTTTTTCCTCCACAGCAGGAGTGCTAGCAGCGGCAGTAAAATCCGTGGCCCAGCTGCCCGGCCGGAGCCGCGGTGTGTCGTAAGAGATCTCGCCCACGTGAGGTGCTCTTCCGGCGGCTTGTGCCCACACTACAGCCCGCGGCTGCAGCTGTAGGAGATCTCACTCTCTCAGTTTGCTGAGAACGAGCACTGATAGCCCTCCCGGTCCATGCGTGCGTGCCTCAGTTTTAGATCCCGCTACGGCTGGTGGTCTACTACCCTCGGCCCCCATGGACCCTGGACTCCGCGTCACCTGGTGTCCCCAGAAACCCCAGCACAAACAGTGTGGTTAAGCCTACGGGCCTACGCGGCGCTTTTATCCAGCACCTTGTGCTTGGTATACACAGTGTTCAGTCCGGCAACAGCAAGGTTGAGTGTGGTTGGTGTCACAGTGCCCCTGTGTATATAAATGTTGCTGGGTGGAGACGCACTTACAGCAGCGGGTCCACAAGTTGCTCCACTTGTTGCAGAGGCGTTCCAGTTGTTGTATGCCCCCGGTGCAAACACTGATCGGAGCCTCTGCTGCACGTTTCCGTGTGTGCTCGGAGCTTGGCGATGAGCTCCTCTCGCCCCCGCCACTGTGTCGCTTGCGGCCAGCGCACCTTCCCCTCCTGGAGTGGGGAAGTCTTAAGCCACGTCTGTCTGGGCACCGACAGCGGGTGCGATTTGACCGCGACTTCTGGGTCCGCTACGGCGTGCCCGGAGGTCCGCCATCTTACCGGGCGCCTGGCGATCCCCCACTCCAGCGAGGGGCCTCGGGGGCACTGGATCTCCGCCTCTCCCCGAGCCCCTCCGTCTCCTCCTCCAGGATGGTAGTGTTGGGGACAGCCGTGCCTCCTGCGCTGGCGTCCCCACCTACTCCCGCTGCTGCGCCGGCTGTCGCTCCCGCACCTGCCACAGCAGCTGCCCCCCCTGCGACAGCCGCGCCACCCCTGCCTGACGTGCCCGTGGTGTGCGCCGCCACAGCGATCCCTGACCCCTCTGTGGAGGAGATGGTCACACGCACCCTCCAGGAGAGGGCGCAGACCCTGCAGCTGGCCTGGGTCTACCCCGTAGACCACGGCTCCCAGGCCACAGCCTAGGCCACAGGCCGGACCACAGCCCAGGTCACAGCCCAGCCCACCTGCTGATCTCCGCCAGTGCATCACCGGCAGGCAGGTGCCCCCCCAGGTTCGCCGCCCTGGCCCCCAGCGGCACACGGCGGCTCGTGGTAGGAGGGGACCCAGCCCTACCCCACCCCCTCTGCCACCCAAGCCCTGTCCCTGAGGCATTCCAGCAGCCTCTGGCCCACCCTTACACCCCACAGCAACTCTCAAATTGGCAACTCCGCACCTAAGACTCCCTGCAATTTTAGACAGGACGTGGTGTGGAAGCGAGTGAGGGACCTGTTGCAGTGTGTTGCGCTTCGCGTTGAAATCGCCACTCTCCTGGAGAAGAAAGCAATCCGCGAAGTGCCCCCGCCATTACAGCACGAGGGATTTTACTCCCCACACTTCCTTGTGCCCAAGAAAGATGGCGGTTTCCGCACCGTTTCAAGATGCTCAACCTGCGCACCATGTCCCAGGCCATCAAGCCCAGCGACTGGTTCACCACGGTGGATCTGAAAGATGCTTACTTCCCACACAGGAAGTTTCTCCGCTTCGCCTTCGAGGGGCGAGTGTTCGAGTTTGCTGTTCTCCCCTTCGGCCTCAATACACACATGAGGCCGCTGGGCCTCTTAGTGGCTGCATCATAGACCCTCCCCCTCAGCCTTCTCCAGTTGAGGCTGCTGCAGTGGTGGTTCAGGTCTCTCAGGATGCACCCTCACCGCAATCGAGCACGCCGTGTCACAGTCACTCCGGCGTGCTGGAAGGCGCTCCGTTGGTGGCGGAGCCCTCACAATTTGACCCTTGGTGTGCCCCTGGGGCCAGTCTACAACTGAGCAGTCATGACGACAGATGCCTGCAAGCAAGGTTGGGGAGCAGTCTGCGATGGACGTGGAGTCCGAGGCAGGTGGACGGAGCCCGCATGGTCCCTCCATATCAACATCCTGGAGTTACAAGCAGTACTCCTTGGACTGTCTCATTTCCTGCCAGTCCTGCGGGACAGACATGTGCTGGTTTGGACGGACAACACAGCGGTGGTTGCCTATATCAACAGGCAAGGAGGTCTCCGGTCGTGCAGACTGTACTGTCTGGCTGCCTGCTTCTGTTGGCGCAGCCACGGTTCTGCTCCATCAGAGCAGTTCACCTCCCAGGCCTGTCCAACATGGCGGCGGACCTCCTCTCTCAGGGAGGCCCTCTGGTCTCGGAATGGTGCCTCCACCCGCTTGTGGTACAACAACTGTGGAGTCGGTTCGACAGTGCGGACGTGGATCTCTTTGCCTCGGCAGAGTCCACACACTGCCCACTATGGTTCTCCGTCCGAGACCACCCAGGAACCCTAGGGATCGACACGCTAGCCCACACATGGCCACGCTGTCTCCTTTACGCGTTCCCACTGTTCCCCCTTCTCCCAGTGGTCCAGTAGAAGTTCAAGAGAGAACGAGCGACAGTTCTGCTGATATCCCCATGGGGGCCTCGCAGATTGTGGTTCGCAGACCTGATTGCCCTCCTCCATGTAGAGCTTTGGCAGCTCCCAGTGAGAGCGGACTTGTTGTCCCAGGTGCAGGGCATGCTTTGGCACCCCAATCCGGGCCTCCGCCAGCTCTGGGCCTGGCCCCTGAGTGGGAGCGATTGATTGCCTGGGGTCTGTCGAACGCGGTAGTAGCCACTATTCAGTCGGCGAGAGCTCCCTCAACGAGGTCGCAGTATTCCTACCGCTGGTGGACGCTTAGCACCTGGTGCCAAGATGGCGGTCAAGACCCAATTAATTGCCCCATCAGGGTCATATTGCAATTTCTACAATAGCTGTTGGACTAGGGCAAGTCCCCGTCCATGCTCAAAGTGTATCTGGAGACCATCTCCGCATGTCATGTCCGGATTGATGGCGAGCCTCCTGGGTCTCATTTTCTGGCTGCGCAGTTTTTAAAAGGAACTCGACGGCTACAGCCTCCTCAAACCCTTTCACTGCCCGCACAGCGTCTTGATGTAGTGCTGGTCGCACTTTCCCAAGCCCCATTTGAGCCACTGAACTCAGCTGAGCTGAAGCTGGTGTCACTTAAGACTGAGTTTTTGATGGCAATCACCTCTGCAAAATGCATGAGCAAGTTACACGCCCTGTCCGTACACCCATCGTGTGTCTGTTTTGTGGCCTAACCCTGCGTTCCTCCCGAAAGTGCTGTCTTCATTTCATGTCAACAGGCCTATTGAGTTGATGGCTTTTCATCCTCCTCCCTTCGCTTCAGAACAAGAGAGTCGGCTTCACCTGCTCTGCCCTGTGCGGGCCCTCAGGTGTTATTTTGAACGCACTAAGGACATTTGGCGCTCAGACCAACTGTTTGTGTCTTATGGAGAGCGGACACAGGGCCAGGCGCTTTCAAAGCAGTGCCTCTCGCATTGGATTGTGGACAACATTACCATGGCCTACGGGTCCACCGGGACCCCGGTGCCTGATCACCTGGTGGCCCACTCAACTTGAGGCGTTGCCACATCGTGGGCCCTTTTTCAAGGTGCCCCCTTGGCAGACATTTGTGTGGCTGCAGCTTGGGCCTCGCCGCTTACATTTGCCCGGTTCTACAGGTTGGATATGACGGGACCGGTCCCTTCCATTGGGAACCCGGTGTTGGCTGCAGTCGAGCCCCAGTAGCCTACGGGCTCTGGCTCCTGCCTTTCCTCTCCCAGTCTGCCCCTGTTAAGTGCATCCTGAGGGAGCTAGTGAACAGTGTCTTTCCCTTCCACCAGACTATGCCTTCCAGTCGAGCACCCACACGAGCTGCTCCTGGATTTACTGACAGCCTGTTGATGTGTTCCCAGGGATTGTCATGCGGCTTACAGGCATGTGGCCTTATGAGGCCGCCCTGTATATAGTTTGTTCATTATAACTGTGTTGCGGTGGTGCATGTGTCTGGCCTGTACCCCGCTTCGTATATATTGGTCAGCAGGTCTGTGGCCCGCTCTGGCTCTATTACATAGTCTGGTGTACATAGTTCATTTATTCACACGTAGTGAAGTTATTCGACAGGTGTCCACTGCTCCTGTGTTCCTCGTGTGGCACAAAAGCCAACTCCTGCACCTCATGATGTATATATGTGTGTATATATATAATATGTGTTAAACAGCAGGACTGTGGCTCCGTTCTGAAATTGTAGAATGGAGCTCACTGCCACTGTTCCCAGCTGATGGCGCTTGAGTTTTGCTGCCTCGCTGTGTATATAGTTCATTGGTCAACAGGTCTGTGGCCCGCTCTGGCTGTGTGCCATAGAGCAAGAGTCTGCTGCTGCTGCCCTCAGCGGTAAGTACATGAGCAGCCTCTCATGTTCCGCTGTGTATATAGTTCCTTTGTTAACACAGTAGAGCTAATGTTGCCCTGCGTTAGCCAGGCTAACCAGCTGGTGTCAACTGCTCCTGTGTTCCATGGGCGCCGCAAAGATAATGAAAGATAATGATAGGTTGTGTATGCAACCCTGGTTATCTGAAAAAGGAAGCACTGCCCAAGGGTTGCAAGGTCGCGCGGGTGTCATGCTCCCGGCAAAAGAGGATGAACCTGCGCTGACGTCACGTTTTATAGAACAGGATGAGGGAAGGGACCTGTTCTGAGTGATGAGCGCAGGGGCCAATGGCAGCTTTGATAGAGTGACATTTCGATCGGGTTCCTACGGAAGTGCACAGAAACCCCTCCCCCATGGGCAGTGCTTCCTTTTTCAGATAACCGGGGTTGAATATGCAACCTATCGTTAGTTCTCCAAGATGTTTAGGCCAACCTACCTGCCAAGTTCCTTCAAAAACTGTGTGCAAGTGTACCTAGAAGAATTGATGCTGTTTTAAAGGCAAAGGGTGGTCACACAAATATAGATTTGATGTAGATTTGTCTTCTGTTCACTCACTTTGCATTTTATTAATTGAGAAATATAATCTATTAACATGACTATTTTTGAAAGCATTCTTACTTTACAGCATTTTTTCACACCTGCCTAAAACTTTTGCACAGTACTGTATACAGTGAGGGAAAAAAGTATTTGATCCCCTGCTGATTTTGTACGTTTGCCCACTGACAAAGAAATGATCAGTCTATAATTTTAATGGTAGGTGTATTTTAACAGTGAGATACAGAATAACAACAAAAAAATCCAGAAAAACGCATTTCAAAAAAGTTATACATTGATTTGCATGTTAATGAGGGAAATAAGTATTTGACCCCTTCGACTTAGTATTTGGTGGCAAAACCCTTGTTGGCAATCACAGAGGTCAGACGTTTCTTGTAGTTGGCCACCAGTTTTGCTCACATCTCAGGAGGGATTTTGTCCCACTCATCTTTGCAGATCCTCTCCAAGTCATTAAGATTTCGAGGCTGATGTTTGGCAACTCGAACCTTCAGCTCCCTGCACAGATTTCCTATGGGATTAAGGTGTGGAGACTGGCTAGGCCACTCCAGGACCTTAATGTGCTTCTTCTTGAGCCACTACTTTGTTGCCTTGGCTGTGTGTTTTGGGTCATTGTCATGCTGGAATACCCATCCACGACCCATTTTCAATGCCCTGGCTGAGGGAAGGAGTTCTCACCCAAGATCCTCCCTTGTAGTTCTGGGCTGATTCCTCACCGTTCTTATGATCATTGAAACTCCACGAGGTGAGATCTTGCATGGAGCCCCAGACCGAGGGAGACTGACAGTTATTTTGTGTTTCTTCCATTTGCGAATAATCACACCAGCTGTTGTCACCTTCTCACCAAGCTGCTTGGCGATGGTCTTGTAGCCCATTCCAGCCTTGTGTAGGTCTACAATCTTGTCCCTGACATCCTTGGACAGCTCTTTGGTCTTGGCCATGGTGGAGAGTTTGGAATCATATTGATTGATTGCTTCTGTGGACAGGTGTCTTTTATACAGGTAACGAGCTGAGATTAGGAGCAGTCCCTTTAAGAGAGTGCTCCTAATCTCAGCTCGTTACCTGTATAAAAGACACCTGGGAGCCAGAAATCTTGCTGATTGATAGGGGATCAAATACTTATTTCCCTCATTAACATGCAAATCAATGTATAACTTTTTTGAAATGCGTTTTTCTGGATTTTTTTGTTGTTATTCTGTATCTCACTGTTAAAATACACCTACCATTAAAATTATAGACTGATCATTTCTTTGTCAGTGGGCAAACGTACAAAATCAAATACTTTTTTCCCTCACTGTATATATATACACTCACCTAAAGGATTATTAGGAACACCATACTAATACTGTGTTTGACCCCCTTTTGCCTTCAGAACTGCCTTAATTCTACGTGGCATTGATTCAACAAGGCCCTGAAAGCATTCTTTAGAAATGTTGGCCCATATTGATAGGATAGCATCTTGATGTTGATGGAGATTTGTGGGATGCACATCCAGGGCACGAAGCTCCCGTTCCACCACATCCCAAAGATGCTCTATTGGGTTGAGATCTGGTGACTGTGGGGGCCAGTTTAGTACAGTGAACTCATTGTCATGTTCAAGAAACCAATTTGAAATGATTCGACCTGTGTGACATGGTGCATTATCCTGCTGGAAGTAGCCATCAGAGGATGGGTACATGGTGGTCATAAAGGGATGGACATGGTCAGAAACAATGCTCAGGTAGGCCGTGGCATTTAAACGATGCCCAATTGGCACTAAGGGGCCTAAAGTGTGCCAAGAAAACATCCCCCACACCATTACACCACCACCACCACCAGCCTGCACAGTGGTAACAAGGCATGATGGATCCATGTTCTCATTCTGTTTACGCCACATTCTGACTCTACCATCTGAATGTCTCAACAGAAATCGAGACTCATCAGACCAGGCAACATTTTTCCAGTCTTCAACTGTCCAATTTTGGTGAGCTTGTGCATATTGTAGCCTCTTTTTCCTATTTGTAGTGGAGATGAGTGGTACCCGGTGGGGTCTTCTGCTGTTGTAGCCCATCCGCCTCAAGGTTGTACGTGTTGTGGCTTCACAAATGCTTTGCTGCATACCTCGGTTGTAACGAGTGGTTATTTCAGTCAAAGTTGCTCTTCTATCAGCTTGAATCAGTCGGCCCATTCTCCTCTGACCTCTAGCATCAACAAGGCATTTTCGCCCACAGGACTGCCGCATACTGGATGTTTTTCCCTTTTCACACCATTCTTTGTAAACCCTAGAAATGGTTGTGCGTGAAAATCCCAGTAACTGAGCAGATTGTGAAATACTCAGACCGGCCCGTCTGGCACCAACAACCATGCCACGCTCAAAATTGCTTAAATCACCTTTCTTTCCCATTCAGACATTCAGTTTGGAGTTCAGGAGATTGTCTTGACCAGGACCACACCCCTAAATGCATTGAAGCTACTGCCATGTGATTGGTTGGTTAGATAATTGCATTAATGAGAAATTGAACAGGTGTTCCTAATAATCCTTTAGGTGAGTGTGATATCCTTGCAACACTGCACATTATGTGCATTTATTAAAAATTGCATTCCATTGTTAATTTTATAATTTTAGCTCATTTAGCTATTAACATTTTGTTTTGTTTCAGGGTTTATAAGAATAGCAACTGACCCTCATTGAACAGGCAGACAAGACTGAAGTAAAATAAAACACAAGCTCTTTATTTTAAAAAGTTAATAAATACAGAACAAAAACTATCCTCTTTGACTTCATGTAGACTTCAAGAGTTGTAAATTCTTAGTCTTTATATACATGTGGGTGTCTCTTCAAGAGCTTGGGTTGTTGTCAAATTCCTGTTGTACCGACTTGTATTGTTTTGTGTAGAGATACACTCAGCCTCATCATTTAACTGTCAGTATTATCTCTTCAAGATTAGCTTTTTATAACTGCTTCAGAGCTCGGTAACAACTCAAACACTGAAGTAACAACTAAAGTGAAATAATATACAGACGTGGGTGTAGGATATCTGAAGAGAACATACTGAAATATTTCCACACAATTAAGCCCCATGCAGTACTGTATACCTCAGTACCAATGTACTACATTTGTGGAAATGTGTGTGTGTGTGTGTGTGTTGTGTGTGTGTGTGTGTATGTGTGTATATATATATATATATATATATATATGCCTTAATGAGTCATTCAAATTAAAATGTTTTGTTTTTACTCACCACTTCTTCATGTCGGTAGTTTCTGACATTTATTCCATTTATCTAAATGGTAAAATAATAACAATAATAATAATAATTATTATTATTATAATTAATAATACATTGGTCAGTTTAAAAGTCAGTATAATGGAATTAATCATAATTTAAATATATTTACCTGGAGGATTCCATCTCCAATGAACAGCAGTCCTGATAGTTCAGCTTTAAAGATAATATGATACATTGTTCATTAATATAAGCAGGTAATATCAATAATCATACTAATAATACTAATCTTAATACGAAAATATTCTATACCTTTTTGTTCTTTGGAAATTTTTGATATTACAACTGGAATATTGTGTTCTGCACCACCCTGAAAGAAAATTCAGAAACAAAAAAACACTGAATTATCTTCTATAATTATTTTTCCAAATTGCCTGAGAACAATCAGGACAGTGTTTGTTTCTAAAAGGCTACTGCATATAATTGTCATGTAATCAATACGTTAAATGAGACCCTTTTTTAAATAATACAAATCCATGGAAAGCCATCAATAACATATTGCTTGTTTTAATGTATGATGTCTTTGTTATCTGAGCCTGAAGTGCAGTGATTAAAACTAATATATTTATGGATTCAATATATACCAATACTTAATAATACAGAGTGGTTGTATGGCAGTGTCTGTGATGTGTCGATTTATAGGGCTTGCAGAAGAGTCGTAACAGTGGTTATAAAATAAGACTGCTATGGTGACATCATTGCCAATTATCTTGGTAGCACATTCAAACCCCCTGCATCAGGGGACTGGTCCTTTGGTGCAGTGGGTTTGGTGCTCTCTCAGGGGTTTGTGGATCAGGGACTTGGAGCTGTGCCCGAGAATGAAACGCCGCATGTTCTGACCGCACACGCTATCAGCTCAAGCTTGGCTGCATTTACACTTTCCAGCACAATCTGATGCCCACATGCAAGTCTTTGACCAAGTGGTTGACGAAGCACAAAATCAGTGCTCTTGATTGGGCATTAGAATCTCCCAACCTCAATCTAAAAGGGGTGTAAAATCTGAAATGCACATTTGTTTTGAAAAATTCTGAGTGAACGCCTGTACTTTTGTGCTAATTCAGTTACACTTAATTACCCTTTAACAATGCATATGAGTACATTTGGAGGCTACTGTATATATTATAAGGAGGAGAAGACGAAGAAGATGAAAAGCTGCTTGTCAACTGTAATATTTTCAGTGTTTCATAATTGTCCCAATGTATGAGTTATTATTCACACCTTATACATTTTTTCTGTATGACATGTTTAAGTGCTCTCATGATGCTTGCAGTAAGTACCTGTTTGAAGAGGATTTAATTGCATCATCATTATTGGGAATATGCTCTCATGTATTTCCTGTTTCACCATAGCAAAAACAATAAGAACATGAGAAATGCTACAGATGAGAGGATGCCAATTGGCCCATACATATATGCTAATAACTACTTAATCCAAGGATTTCAAATACTATTTTTTTTAATAATCCTAAAGTGTCTGCCTCAACGATGGGTGGGTAACTTGTTCAAGACTCCCATGTAAGTCTATGTTAAAAACTTCCTCCTGCTTTCCATTTGATTTTCACTTAATTAACCTCTTAATTACCACTTGAGTTTGTGTGTCACTGTGTGTCAATGTCAAGTCAATCGGGTTGAATTTGTCAGTTCCTTTCATGATTTTAAATTCTTCTATAAAGACACCTCTGTTCTAGACTGAAGAGATTATTGTTCTTTAACCTGACTGTGTTTGGGCAAGACTAAGAATCAACCTGGTTTCTCTCCTTTGAGTGACTTTCGCAGCAGCAATTGATTTTTTAAACCGAAGTTTTCACACTAATCTTAACCTTGCCTTGCACATCGTTAGCACAACTTCCTTTGATTTAAGTTACACTTTATATCCTAACATAGATGCTATAATATGTTCTCTGTATTCCTATGGCTTACAGTTTGAGAACTAATCTTTCATAAGAAACCTTATCAAAGGCCTTTTGAAAATCAAATAATATTATATGATTTAAGGTATCAGTTTATATCATTGCTTGTTCAAAAAATCTAAGATAACTCCATGCTGTATATCTTCTTAACATCAGAGTATCTTACAGAATACTGCTATACATATATATTACTTAGCATAGAATTATCGATTATAAATAATAATACAAAAAAAAAACTTAAACTATTGTGATACTTTAGCATTTGTATTGATGCAGACATCACTGGTTTGAATTTGTGCTCTTTCATAGCTTGCTGCAGGATGCCCCACTGGGTGAAGCGCAATTGTCCGAGCACTGCTGGGGTTGAATATGCTTGAAATTACCTGGGGTTTCCTTGACTTGCCATGCAACACTAACCCCAGTGGGTTACTGAGGTCTCTGTGAGCCTGCAGTATTGTGAATGAGAGCTGCATTAAACCTCCCTGCAATGCTACAGCTCAACTGTTAGATTGATTTTAAAAAGAGATTCAGATCCTGAACTGTCTAATGGGGCTTCTGTTTGTATCCCACCTCAGTACAACAAAGATTGGAGCTCCTTTATCGGCCCACAATGACCAAGGTCCTAGCTGGAGAGGGAAAGAATCCCGAATACGCAGAGTAGAATTATAACACATCAAAAAGTATTTATTATGAAGCAATGTACAGAAAGACAAACAACAAAACAAGAGCACCCAACACAAAATAGTTTAGAATGTTTTTATACGCAAAACAAGGACAACAAAATCATAATCACACAGGTTTATAATATCAAAATTAAACAAACAAAAAAAAAAGTGATTCTATTCAATCAGGATGGAACAGACCTGTCTCTTTCCATGTGTGGGAATGGGATCAATAACTAGCAATCAATATATATATATATATATATATATATATATATGTAGTGGACAAAAAAAGACATCTGGGTAAATCAGGGACACAAAGTATATTGAAAGCAAGGGGTTCCACAAAGATGTGGCTCATGCATTAATTAAACAAATAACATCCCAGCATGCTTTTAAGGTTATGTATGAAAATGCTGGACAGTCCATTTGCCTATAATTATGGCTATGGCTGCAAAAGGAGACCTTGGTGATTTTGAAAGAGGTATGATTGTTGGGGCACATTTGGCAGGAACTTCAGTGAACAAGACAGCTCAACTTGCTGATGTTACACAAGCAACGGTGTATAAGGTGAAGTCAGTATGGAACTCTGTGGATGGAAGCACATCCTCCAGGATCGTAATGTCCATGCATTTATTCTATGTGCAAGGCAAAACAGGTGAGCAACTGCAGATCATTTGACTGCAAATTTGAACCTGGGATCAGTTTAAAAGTTTAAAGAATTTGACAGAGTTCCCCCATATGAATGCTGACAAGCTTTCTGCCCCCCCCAATAACTACTCAAAACTTATCATGCACCCCCCCCAACAACCCGCATGTCCCTTCCATTTCTGAAACCAAACCTTTGTCCATGCACACACATTCTGATACACACACACACACACACACACACACACACACACACACACACACACACACACACACACACACACACACACACACACACACACACATATTCTGATATATACAGCTCTGGAAAAAATAAGAGACCACTGCAAAATGATCAGTTTATCTGGTTTTACTATTTATAGGTATGTGTTTGGGTAAAACGAACATTTTTGTTTTATTCTATAAACTACTGACAACATTTCTCCCAAATTTCAAATAAAAATATGAATGGACTGGAATGGCTGCCATACATGTAGAAATGCTGATTTAAGAAAATGTTGCAGTGGTCTCTTACACTTACACACACACACACACACACACACACTGATACAAATACACACACTGATACAAACACATATTAGCACATATTTAGCGCTTCGTCTGCATTTGTTAGCTATTAAAACTAGTACATAGGACTTGCATTTTATATTAACTGTAAATTTACCTATGCACTTCTGTAATTGTATTTTGATTAATTTACAAATTGTTTACTGTATTTTTGCACTTTTGTATTGATCTTGTATCCTGTAAGACACCCTGAATAAGGGTCTCTACCAAGAAATAAATAATAATAATAAGCATGATAATAATAATAATAATAATAATAATAATAATAATAATAATAATAATAATAACAGAAACACACATACTGATGCACGGTAACAGACACACGCACACACATGCTGGCAGTCTTGTACATAAAGAAATGTAATAATGGGGAAGATGTTTGAGAGAAAAACATGCATTCTATGTTAATTACATCTACATGTACATTACAACCCTGTTATTTTAATTTTCTCTTGGCCTCAGTTTTTTGTCACCATATAAATATTAAACCCAACAAATTTCCTTTCACTTGAGAAAAAGTACTATACTATTCATTACTGTACATCGAACACAATTGAGGACCGATATTTGTATATATAGACATGATTTTCTCGAATAAAATAATCAGATTAAATCAAGATGTCTCGAACAGTTGGAAATAATGACTCAAAGTGACTCGAGCCAGATAGGTGACTCGACTCAACAAATTCAGTGACTCAACTTGACTTGACTCGAGCTTGGCACGCCACTGACTCGACTCGACTCGACTCGAATCCCAGTTTTAGTGACTTGGTTAGAACTCTGGTTCCTGTGGTTCCATAATGTTGTAGGGTGCTTTCTGGAATGGTTTAGACGCACTCATTCCCTCAGAAGGCAAGGTCAGTGTTAATCGCTGCTTAATGATACTGAGTGATCATCTTCAACACATGTTGCAATTTGTTTTTCCTGCTGGAAAGGGTGTCTTCCAGGATGCAACACCAGGTGTGAGTTGATTGATTTGGAAAAATGGTGCCACATCCCTCCTGCAGAATTCCAGATGCAGGTAAACTCTATGCCACAATGCATACAGGCCGTACTGGCTGCATTTATATATATATATATATATATATATATATATATATATATATATATATATATATTGCTCAAAAAAATTAAGGGAACAATCCAAGTTCAGAAATCAATGTTAAGTGTTCCCTTCATTTTTTTGAGCAGTATAGAGTGAGGGAAAAAAGAATTTGATCCCCTGCTGATTTTGTACGTTTGCCCACTGACAAAGAAATGATCAGTCTATAATTTTAATGGTAGGTGTATTTTAACAGTGAGAGACAGAATAACAACAAAAAAATCCAGAAAAACGCATTTCAAAAAAGTTATACATTGATTTGCATGTTAATGAGGGAAATAAGTATTTGACCCCTTCGACTTAGTACTTGGTGGCAAAACCCTTGTTGACAATCACAGAGGTCAGATGTTTCTTGTAGTTGGCCACCAGGTTTGCACACATCTCAGGAGGGATTTTGTCCCACTCCTCTTTGCAGATCCTCTCCAAGTCATTAAGGTTTCGAGGCTGACGTTTGGCAACTCGAACCTTCAGCTCCCTGCACAGATTTTCTATGGGATTAAGGTCTGGAGACTGGCTAGGCCACTCCAGGACCTTAATGTGCTTCTTCTTGAGCCACTCCTTTGTTGCCTTGGCTGTGTGTTTTGGGTCATTGTCATGCTGGAATACCCATCCACGACCCATTTTCAATGCCCTGGCTGAGGGAAGGAGGTTCTCACCCAAGATTTGACGGTACATGTACAGTTGTCCTGTCCCCTTAGCAGAAAAACACCCCCAAAGCATAATGTTTCCACTTCCATGTTTGACGGTGGGGATGGTGTTCTTGGGGTCATTCCTCCTCCTCCAAACACGGCGAGTTGAATTGATGCCAAAGAGCTCAATTTTGGTCTCATCTGACCACAACACTTTCACCCAGTTCTCATCTGAATCATTCAGATGTTCATTGGCAAACTTCAGACGGGCCTGTACATGTGCTTTCTTGAGCAGGGGGACCTTGCGGGCGCTGCAGGATTTCAGTCCTTCACGGCGTAGTGTGTTACCAATTGTTTTCTTGGTGACTATGGTCCCAGCTGCCTTGAGATCATTAACAAGATCCTCCCATGTAGTTCTGGGCTGATTCCTCACCGTTCTCATGATCATTGAAACTCCACGAGGTGAGATCTTGCATGAAGCCCCAGACCGAGGGAGACTGACAGTTATTTTTTGTTTCTTCCCTTTGCGAATAATCGCTCCAACTGTTGTCACCTTCTCACCAAGTTGCTTGGCGATGGTCTTGTAGCCCATTCCAGCCTTGTGTAGGTCTACAATCTTGTCCCTGACATCCTTGGACAGCTCTTTGGTCTTGGCCATGGTGGAGAGTTTGGAATCCGATTGATTGATTGCTTCTGTGGACAGGTGTCTTTTATACAGGTAACGAGCTGAGATTAGGAGCACTCCCTTTAAGAGAGTGCTCCTAATCTCAGTTCAATACCTGTATAAAAGACACCTGGGAGCCAGAAATCTTGCTGATTGATAGGGGATCAAATACTTATTTCCCTCATTAACATGCAAATCAATTTATAACTTTTTTGAAATGCGTTTTTCTGGATTTTTTTGTTGTTATTCTGTCTCTCACTGTTAAAATACACCTATCATTAAAATTATAGACTGATCATTTCTTTGTCAGTGGGCAAACGTACAAAATCAGCAGGGGATCAAATACTTTTTTCCCTCACTTTATATATCACTATCAGCCTATATTGATCTACTGCTGGATGAAAACCTCCCCAAGATGTTTCCTCTTGCTTAGTTCTACAGCTTCTCTTTCCATGTCACACCTGCAAAGCTTATTATTTCATATTCTCATATTTTTTGTGGTAATCTAGGTTTTTTTAATCTTTTGGGATCCATTTGATAGCTTCTGTTGTCCAACTTTGATTGTCTCTTCTTGCAATGTGTCCAGCCCATTTTAACCTTTTCATTCTTCCAATTATGTCACATATTTCCCTTTCTTCTCTGATCCATGTATTTATTATTCTATATCTTCTTGTTAATCTAAGCATACATCTTCAAATGCTTTTTTGTGTTATCCTCAGTTTTGTGCTTGCCATCTGAGAGTTCTTGAAATCGAAGCTGTGGGTCTTCGGGTGATTTTGTAATTATGATGATTTCATCGGCAAATTGAATGTTGTTCAAATAAGCTCTGTATAACTTGACTCTTATTTCTTCCCATTGCAAAGTCTTATTTATTTTACTTAAGTGTTGTTATTAAATTGAGTGCATATTTGAATGTCTTATTATTATTATTATTATTATTATTATTATTATTATTATATTTCTTACATTTAGTTTGGAAGAATTCGATTAATGATCCACTCTAACTGGATTTGAGTTAATTTTCCTTGCATTGTCATACATTTGCTAGGAGTTACGTTCCCTGTACCGTGTTATTGAACTGCAATTCTAATGAAGAGAAGCTGTATTAAAGCCTTATTAATTGCCTTATAATTGTTAGTTCTCATTTAACTTGTTTAATATTTATTATATATATATATAATAAATTACAGCCCAGTTCGGGATTCAAACCCACTTTGCTTGGTTCATAGCGCTGTTCCTTAACCATTGTGGCAATGTAGATTAGTACTAGACTGAGAAAACTGTTTTAAGTAGCCTATAGCCACCACAAATAACTGTCTTAATTAGCTGTATATGACTCCACTATTGGAATTAGGCACAAATATATTTGGAAACAATAAGAAATTAGAACAAAAGTGTGTGTGTCTATGCATATATGTATGTTCTATGGCTCTATAATAAGTGAATGCACTCATTGTTACATTAGCTCATGTGGAGAGCATATGAGGAGGGCGAATTGTGTCTGTGTGAGCTCGGTCACCCTGCAGCATCTTCGCCTGTGTTGGGGTTGCTGTTGCCGGGTGTACAGTGCAACATTACTGTCCAAATTATTATTATTATTATTATTATTATTATTATTATTATTATTATTATTGTTATTTCATAGCAGACGCCATTATCCAGGGTGACTTACAAAACATAAGAGCATTATAAAAGTACAATACAGTCTACAATTACAGATCAAAACAGTACAAATTACAAGATCAAAATTACATAAGTGCATAAGAAAATATACAGTTAATACAAGTTCTACATCCTTGCTCTGTGAGCTAATAATTGTAGACAATATATAGTCATAGTTAATAGCTCAGGGCAGGGGACAAGTTAGGAACTTGTTCTGGTACAGCACACATACAACCATAATTAAAAACAGACAGCCCCATTGTTGACTGTGTTTTGGAATGTCGTTGTGCAGTCACTGTCCCCTGAAATAGTGCTGTACGCAGAGTTAACGCCATGGTTTTCAATGCGTTATTTTGCCGGTCACAAACCTGTTTTTTGCACGGTGCACAGCTAAGAACATAGCAGAAATCACATACTTTTAGCCACTGCCCCTATTTTGTACCTTGCATACAATTAAAGGGTGAATGGCACAGAATGGATTATTTTTATTATTATTAATGAAACCATTGAAATTAATGGGAACATCAAATATGGGTTTTCAATATGGCAAATAATGCGCATTTTTGTGCGAAAGAAATGTGCGCTGACCTAACCCCTCTGCGCGGTGCAGAAACTACGAATATCTAGCCCATTTTCTTGCATCTTTGATGTTCCCATTAATTTCAATGGTTTCATTAATTAGGTTGCTGATAAACATTCTTCAGTAATATGTTTCCTTACTGTTTTACAAAGCTCAATGTAATTACATTTTGATTTGAGGTCTTGACTGTATTTCATTTCTATTATTTCCTTCATTTGTTCTCTTGTTTCTTGTCTGATCTATTTATCTTGCTTTGATGTAATGAGTTCTACAAATTCTCTTGCAATTTCAAGGTGTCACTCATTATTTTATCGCACAAGGATGCATCTAGGTCTTCTTGTTGGTCATGAAGTACACTAAATTGGTTCTTCCATTCTAATTTGTATTCCATCTGATTTCCCTTTAGTAATTACTAAAGTTATTAATAAACATACTACATTCATTTGGAACTCTTTGTGATTATGAACTTTCATTGAATCTTATTGTTTTTGCCTTCACCGGCAGAGCTCTTAGTGTAAATGTTTTTCACCAAGGACATTTTTTAAATACATGCCTGTTATGTTATGTCTGCTATGTCAGATAGAGAACATGTAATTGTAAAGTAAATAAATGAACTGTCAGAAAAAGAAGAAAAAAAATCTGGACTCAATATACATTAGAAAGAGATGTTAAAAAATTATAATAATGACAATAATAACATAATACATGTTCTAAAATAAGCAATGCATAGGACTTTGAAATACATTTGAAAAAACAAACAAACATTGATATCAGATACAGAAAGAAAAGCATATTATGCACCCACAAGAAGAACATGAAGAAATCAAATCTCTGTCTTTGGCTCTCTGTGGTATGGTCACATTAGGACATGTTTAGTGAAAACATAAATGTAAATCTATGGATTTGTATGGACTTTATACCTTTATGGATTTTTATCTCAAATTATTCTGTGATTTAGAAGTCAGGAATAATTAATACTCTAACAGATCGTATTGAATGTTCATGGATTAGAGCACTAAAGACCACAGAGAAATGGTACTATCCAAGCCAAAATATTCTTCTCACAATAATAATGAAATTATCTAAATTGGTTTCTAAAAGCAACAACCGTCTGAAGATAATTGTGAAACAGAAAAATCTGTGTCTTCGTGTTGAAGACATGAAGAAAAATCAATGTCATTAATAAAATAAAAATACAAAAATACACATAATTACATCAGTCATTCAAATGTTACAGCCAGGATGACATGTTGATAGATTGTAACAGGTATACATTATTAATAATTAAAAATATATGTTTGGTATATAAACATACAGCCTTTTAAATCTTGTTGTTATATTTATTTTTCTGTGAGTCTCTTAGATAGATATATGTTTATGCCTAGAAGTGTGTTTACTAAGTGCAAATGTAATGTATCTGCATAAAAATATGACTGATTGCCTTCCCTCCTGTATTGCTCATCTGGTGCTGAAGCACTTCACTGTTGCTTGTTTTAACAATATATATTTTTTTAATTCTGTAGTTACTTAACTGAAACCTTGCTAACTCACATCAAAAAAGCAATACTTAAAAAATATTATTATTATATTAGAAAATAGAAGGTTTGGGCATGAGGTATTATGTAACTGCTGCAGCATGCTGACTGACAGGTATAGCAAATCATTTTCAAACAACTGAAGGAACTATTTACATTTTGGAAGTAATCTTGAGAATATAAAATATAGATAACCCCCAGCACCAACTAAAGTGGTGTTCTTAAAAAATATTTTCAAAACCTCTAAATGGGTTTCTGCCAATCTGATGTACTACAATTTCACTGATAATTCAATTTCATAGAAATTTCAATCAGGCTTCTGGCCAGCAGGTAGCAAAAAGAACAATGATATAAGGGTCAGTAATGACATTTTAGTAAGCGGTGAATGTCGATCTTTGACATAGAGAGCACTAGGCCACAGGAGAAAACATTTATTCTGACACCATCTCTGAAGTTGAATTCTTGATTGGTGCTACTTACAGCATATCTTTGTCATGTTCAACAGTGACTATACATTACAATTCAAATAGATTACATTATTCTGAGTTCTGCTTCGGAACATGTTTTGAACAAAAACATATTTAATTTAATGCAGATATTTGGTGTTTGCATAATCTACAGCTATCAAAATCAGATTGATTTCTAAGGAGCGGCAGGAAACAGTTTGCACACTCACTGTTAAAATAGATCAATCAACTGTAATCTTCAGTTTTCTCTGGGCTGAATCAGTTCTCTACAAATGTTGAACATATATAATTTATATATTTAAGTATACTCTAATCTTTATTAAAATAAACAAATAATTGAATAACACACTTTCAAATGGAGGGTGTGACCAAGTGACCAGGATCCAATACAGGAGTGCCCTAAGGAAGTGACACAGTGATAAGACACCTGAACATTAAAAGTACACATTCTCAAGACTTAAAGATGCCTTTAGTCTTCAGGGAGACATTGGCTGTAGGAGGCATCACAGAAACAAATCTTATTTCTGTCTGGATAAAGGTTTTGTGGTAGGACCAAAAAGAAAAAAAGAAAAACTTGTCCTGGCCCAACCTGAGTAGGCTGGACCATTGACCCTGATGATATCATCATGTTAGCACAGTTGAATATAGTTTTAAAGTCTCTCATTTTAACATTTAGATTTAGGTTGCTGTCAAGCTAGTTCTTAGTGGTGAGGGACTACCCTTAACTGCACTGCACTGCCCAGCACCCCACGGGAGAGAAGTTACCCCTCGAGACAGGGATAATTGGAATTATGGTTACAAACTTTGGATTTGCTTTTTTTGTGTGATGTGTTTGTGTTTTTTGTTAAATATCTGTTTAGAGAGGAGCAAGGTGTTTATTTGTTTTTTGTGTGTCTGTTTGGTCTGAGCATTCATACACTGTTTAAAATAAAGCACTTGTTTCCCCACAACCTGTGCTTCGGTGTTACCCAAACCCCGCCTGAGAGTCACACCATTGTACAATAGATTGTATAGATCAAGCTAAGAATGATTTTTGTTTGTTTTTTGTTGACATGGTTTTGATACTCATCTTTAATCTGATACCATGTGTATACTTATTAGTGCCGTACTTGATTGCTGCTCACTTCAAATTATCAGCTCATTAAGATCACAATTTAATGAGCTAAGCCTGCATGCATTTGTCATTCCTTGACTGTTGACAATGACAATGCTCAGTATAATCTATCACTACAGAAAACACATATGCCTTTATTTAACTGAATACAAAGTAAGGTATTCAAATTACACTTAGCTACATTTCAACCACCATGTTTTATGTGTTTTTGCAGTGTTAGTACACAATAATATATACAGCATTAGAAATATATACTAACCTTAATACTTAGACCAAATCCTCCTATTGTTTGTCTTCTGATTGTCACTGTTCTTTCCTGCAAAGTGAATTAATCCAGTAAATTAAATGAGTATACTGATTTTATAACCTAGGCAAAACGAAATATTGATCTTCAGAACATGAGTGTATATATTTTTACTTGCACCCCCAGTTTCAGACGCTATAAGAGGTTATTTAGATAGGTAAATATGCAAAACAGAGGTTTCTTTAGGAGTCCAGCTTTTTGGTTAAATTCATCAATAGTTTACTGTTCAGGAGAGATATTCATATTGATCAGTTAAGTAAATAATTAACTTATTGGTGAAAGAGGACCCAAGAACACAGTTACCTTCACAACCCAACACAAGTACAATTAGAAAACTATATAAAATGCATAATACATACATAATAAAAAAATAAATAAAAAATGTAAACAAGAACGTGGAAGTAATGTAAAACATTCCATGATAAATCAGTACTGACTATTTGTCTTATTTGAGATGTGATGATGTGTAGTGGCAAGCCAGTTGCTTGTACTATCCCAGATATGTCATATATCTCAAACACCGCATCAATCATGATTTTGTACAAGGAGTTACAAACATTTCATATTCACATATACATACATTAAATTCCCTTGAGGTTAGCGTGCACACGTTTCTCCAAAATGTTCCACTTGTGTGACCGTGCTTGATAAAACCTTTGCCTTATCTGCAGTGAAACTCTTCTCCATCTCTGAAAATAAGTATGTCTTCTTTTCCTGTAATCTTCACTAAGCCCTGCAGTATTTCTGTGTGGCATTTGCAAAAGTGGACTGTGAGATGCTTGCATATGCAGGTGTAGTTTATTCAAAAACAACCTGAGGCAAAAATAATCTAATGACTGTGGAAGTGTCACATCTCTCAGAGTTGAATGAATCCTGTCTGGGGATGGTTCCAGAACGTGGGTTCATTTCTGTAATGTGTCATTTAAAGTGATGAAGGAATTGCGTCACATTTACTAATTTTCTGAGAAACTCAGCTCTGGATTCATGGGGATATTAGCATAAACAAATGTCTTCATCATGTTTTCTACCTTGCTGAAACTCATGACATTTTAATTTGACAGTAAGTTTGTGTTTTAGCCTGTACTTTTTGGTTTTAAATGTTGATCTGTGGAAAAGTTTAAATGTATCATATGATATTGAATATAATTTCATATAGGTACAGCACAGTATGCAGCAATGATTAATCTAACCACAAAGTGTTATATGATGTCTTAAAAGATAGTGAAACTGTTCTGATGGTTAGGTGATAAAACATACATAACCAGAGTGTTGCCAAGGTAAATGTGTGATGTAATCAGGCTTGCTAAGCTATTTTACTTTAACCTGCATATACAAATGTGTTGTGCCAATGTAATGCTTTGACTTAAGATTTCTGAATGTAGTAATTCAGCACAGAAGGAACCTAATTCATGGATTTCTGATACACTGGCAGTTGTTGCCTAAAAACGTAAGCTCTTTAGTAAATCATAAACAAAGTTGTCAAATGCCAAAGACTCCAACTGTTGTTACACTTTAAAAGTTGTTCACAGCCAGTATCCAGCACTGAAACAGCTGAAATATATTTAAAAATGTTTTTTGACAGAAAGGTAATGATTTTGACAGATGGCAACAAATCTGATACAAAGGAAGACATTCAAATGTCTTAGTTAAAACCAGTATATGTTTAATTGCAAGTTGAAATTTAACTGAAAAGAGTTAGCATGAGAACCTTAATCTTATTAAGATGATTTTCCACTGAAAGTCCCCAAAACTGTACAAGCTTAAAGCTGCTGTGCATAAGAAGCCCTGCATCTTTAAAGGATGGTTTTAAACTTAATGACCTAGACATAGAATAGCCTATATGGCACAGATTTTAAGAAGGTTTTACTATTTTTACAGACGTTGCACTTCTTAAGATTTTAAAGTTTCAAAAGTAAACTTTCCATTTCTCATCCTCATATTTATTAGTCCCTTTCACATTTATTTGTTAAAACTCACAAACCACCAATGCATGGGCAACTCCTTTATAGATATATGTTTTGTCAATGTGTACTGAATTTTGTTATGACAATGCCTTCAAATAGAGTTAGAGAGTTAATAAAATAAAAAGAAGGCTGGACTTTAATGTATAGTATTATAGGTATGTCATTTGGAAAATAGAAGATGTGTTGATAGTGTCAATTGGACATCTTTGCTATAGCCTGGGGTCTCTGTGCCATGAACACTTTTGTGTATATGTAATCTATCCTCAATCTATTTCTGCAAAATCATCCTAGGAACCCATTTCCCGTGACTCCCTAATACAGATGATGTGCCTGCGGCTGCAAACCTTTCTTGCACACACCAGATTTTTTGTATCCACATAGTGTATAAAGCCATTGCTGATTTGCATGCATTGCACCATGAATATTTTGCTATTAATCACTTTACACTAAGGGAAAATGTGTACTTTAATGTTCAGGTTTAATTTAACAGAAAATGACTTACACTTGAATAAAAAGGTTCCCCGGACACACAGATAACATCCTGTTCTTGAATAGTCAAAATGTCTTTAGCTAAGTGCAGTCGAACATTGAAAGGCTCCTGATTACCATCTTGCAGCAAATAAACCCCAGTCTTTGTCTGAAAAAGACAGAGAACAATTTAATAACATCACATTCACAGTGCAGTATACATTTTATTATTTATATTAATAAATATATCTGAATATTGAGGCTGTAATTTGTGACACATTCAGGCAATGATGACAATTTAAAGATGAATATATCAATAAGTACATATCACAACCAGTCCTTTAAAGAGTTTTTTTTTTGGTCCTGGGCAGAGATATCAGGTCATATGTCTGCTGTAGAAAGTATGTGTTGCGAGTGTGAGTGCAGAATCTCTCTCTACATCAGAAGGGTTTTCTACTCATAAACACAATCATGTATGTAGTATATTAAGATGTATCTCTGGGTATGTTTCTTCATGTAATTCAAAATTACAATAAAATTTGACCTTTAAGGACTATTTACCTCCCTCATTAGGTTAGTGAAGCATTATTGCAAATCATCACAGAGACTTGTGTTTGGACCAAATATATTCTCTATTGCTTATTTCTTTGCCTCTTGTTGGACAAGTGGCTTTTCTGTAAAATGAATCTCGTTTGCTCCTAGAAGGCCACTGACGGAAAATTCTTCAAAGGACACCGCGTTGGGCTAATTTGAACACTTTGTTGTAAAAGCAGTTTTCAGACTAGTCTTATCTGTTAGGACTTCTTGGCTCTTTCAGAAAATCCTCAAATTTTCTTGCCACATCTGGAGTGATTTGCTTTAGTCTACCATTCACTGCAAACCCCAAAAATGTCAGAATCCTTCTCTTCAGTTTTCTATTAGTGTCTCGTAAGCTCATTCACTGAGAGGATGCTAAATGACTTGGCCTCTACAGCATCAATACAGTCCGTGTATAGTTTCAGAGTGTGGTTGATAAAGAAAACGTTAAACTCAGCCACTTCATTTTCAATCCCCTTGTCCCCGAAGCATTCCCATTGTATTTTGGGACACTCCTCCAATTCAACAAAGCCCCTCAACTACTCTTCTCTGCACACAGAAATGTTAAAGTCAGCATAAACCATGAGAATTGTGTTTTCTGCATACACATCAAGGTTTCCGACAATGTACCTTGTTATGTTGTGCAAAATATGAGCATAACATTTGGCTGTAGGCATTCACTGGACCCATAGGCATAGGTTTAGAGGGGTACAGGGGGGACGCATCCCCCCCAATGTTGAGAAAATGTTAAATTGTCCCCCAAATCATGTATGCCCGGCTCCACAGGCGTAGGGGACACGTCCCCCCAAATTCTGAAATCAAACCTATGCCACTGACAAGACCAACATACTTGCAAGGTAAAATAAATGACATATTGTAGTGATCTAGGACATTTGGGACTGCACTGTGTTGGGGGGTTGGGAAGTTCATGTGTTCATGTATAGTTAGACAGTGGGGAATGCCAGTTCCACTGTCAAGGGTTAACCCCGAGCGGTAACAAGGGGGGCGCCGTCATAAGGGGGAGTCACAGAGCACAAGGACATAAATAGGGGTGCCCTGGGGAGAAGTGCTACAGTAGCGGTAATGGAGGTAGAGACAGCGTGATAGCGGTAGTAGATGTTGTAGATGAGTAGATGAGTGTTGCTCCAGTTAATACCTGTGCGTTCAATAAAGTTCTGTTGCGTTGAACCTGACTCCTTTCCATTATTGTTGCTGAGTGGTGAACCCACGTATACGGTATACCCACGTATATAGTAATATATTACTTATTACATTTCTTAATTAGTAGAAATTAATCTTTACTGCAAATAAATGTGCTGTGTTCATTTAACAACCTTGTGATTTGTTTAAATTACTGTAATGATTATTCCTTTACATATGTTTAAGAATACATGGTGGAAATCCAACACTATCCGTTAAAGACAAATAGTAATGATGCGTGATGTGTGAGGAGGAGACGTGAGGAGGAGCAGTGAGGATTGCCTGAGGAAGGGGTGAGTAACAATCCTGATACCAGAGACTTCAGTGGGTGTTGCTTGATACTTGACTCGAGGACAACTGATGCGTGAGGATGTCCTAAAATGGACACCGGACACGCAGAAAATAGCACAGAATGCTGCAATATATTAATGAATGAAAACTAACAACAGCATTAGGTGCCATATCAATACTGGACAGTGGACAGACCAGCTGAAAACCAGACTGTCAAATACAAAACAAGACAATTGGCCATCTTATTTGTTCCATCCCCAATTTAAACCAATTGTGGAGTTTAATAGTTTGTATTGACTGGGAACTAACCTCTAATATCCTCTACTGCCACTCAAAATAGATTGTAATTGCATTTAATGCTCACCAAAAAAATACTGGATATTCAGCTAATAGGCAAGATGACTTGCCAGCATGCAGCCATGAAATGACCCTGACATATGAAATATGAAAATCAGTCCAATAAGCTTTAGTTATTCACAAAAGGTAAACATTACCAAACAAGTTAAACCCTTAGTGGAAGTGTATCTTTATCCCACAGCTACATCTAATTTCTATCCATGTGTCCTTCTGATTTACTGTTTTCGTGAGAGCAGCATTATGTTATGGAGTCAATAATTATTCTCTTAACTTAGAATGGTCATTCCACTGAGGAAGAACAAAGTACATCTTCTTTTAATCAAAAATGTATCTATCATACATGTTTGCTGACATTTTAATAAACTCTTTGTACAGATGGAAAAAACATATCATACACCCCAGGGCTAGAAATAAACCCACATTTTTACAGATTAATTGAGATCAGATCATGTAAAGAAACACTGATCCTGTGTAATATTTACTGGTCCCACAAGTCTTTTTTCTTTCTGAATATGGCTGCATATCTAATTTTAAAATATAAGACAAAATTAAACAAAGCATTAGGTATTGCCATTTCTTTGTAATTTTTAAAAAGTAATACAAAATTAGCACAAAATGGAAATGTGTACAAACACACATTTATATTTCTCCAGTGTGTTTTTTCAAGCTTCCTTATAACTTCCAACACAATTTACCAGTCATCATTTCACACAAAATAGCATTTTAGTGATTCTACCAAATGAAAAGGAGTATCATAAGACTTTGATGGGGTTAATGAAATACCAAGCACTATGGATTTACTTTCCTTTTAAACTGTGTATCTGATTGGCATGTTATGGGCCTTGAAACCATAGTTACTGCTCACTAATGGCATTATCATCTCATATAACTAACATGATTCTTCATTAAATAATATCTAACAGCTGTTCAGACATGTTAATAAATTAATAATACATTAAGTTATCTTTGACAAAGGTAACAAAAGCATTGATCAATATAAAATTAAAGTTTTCTAAATTATTTTGTGGCTAATTAATTGCAACTATGCCTTAATGTGCAGTCTGCTGAGTGTTATGGTGCATCAGTAAATTGTAGTACCCGAGACAAAATAGGAAGATACTAGATATCTAAATCTTCTAAGAAATGTGCATTTTGAGTCCGTTTCTAAGCAACGAGAGTTCGCACATTACGCAGAGGTTTTCAAATAGACAGTACACAGTAAAAGTGGGCAAAGTGCCAAGCAAAAAATTGGACTGGTATCCTTAAGTAACTCAGAGTCAGACATCTATTTTTCAATATATCAGTACTTTAGATGGAATCCCTCTCTGGGAGCTTATTTTTGAAAAAGTGACAAGTTGCAGGGTTATGCCCTTCTACTCTACTGTGAAATTAGCAGAGCCATGTGTATAGGACATTAGGTTAACTGCAATTAAAAACAGCTGTACTCAGACTGTCTGGGTGCACCATAAAAAACAATCACACAAGGAGCTTCCTGATATGGAGAAATTGAGGAAATAAGATGAGCATACACTGTTATTCAGCTGTAATTTATTTTTGTTTTAAAATAGACTAGAGGAGAGGTCTTTTACAAGGAATTCAACAATCTCCCTGAAAACATGAATAATTATTGGATTCACGTTTAACGTTCTCCTATTTTTGACAGTGGTTTAACAACAGTACAGATGCGATCAGACAGAAGATAATTAGGTATTCATTTTCTTTTCCTTCTGTTCAATTTATTCATTTCATTGTTATATTCAGGGACATTTAAGTAAATACAACACTTCCATCAATCATTATTTCTTCATTTTATTTATTTATTTTATTTAAACAATAATAATACAAAAAACATAGTTTCCATTATATCTTTGGCATAAAAAAATATTAATTTTGTTCCTAAACTTTATCTTTAAACACCACTTAAGTACAATGGCCACCACATTATATTGACATATTGAGGATCCTGATTGAAAACCCATTTAGTTGGTCATTCAGTTTACCCTGTGAAATTCAAAGGATCCTAAATTAATGCACCTGCTAATTAAATACTTTTCTTTGTAGTAATTGGAACAATTAACATGTTTAAAGGAGGGTGATTGTGTAATGACTGCTTGTTACATGATTTATTATGGAGGATGCATCAATGTCTTGGGGCTCGAGAACTAATTACAGATTAAAATAATAAGAGAGTAAAAAACGCAAGGCACTACAAATAAAGTATTTATAAATTATACAGTTTCAAAAATATATAAAGAGCTGATAAAACCTTTTGTGAGCAAATCAATTTTTCTGTTTTGTGCATGTTGATGAATCCCCTTATTAAACTACTACAAGTATATCAAAGTCATATAAATTTTTGAATGAAACAAACAAAAACAGGTGGGGCATCTGTATTTCCAATTGTTATACTGCACAAATATATAAATAACAATATTTTAAAGACTTTTATTTCCCCCCTCTTTACACAAAGATCTTCAAATAGTGGCTAATAAAGTCATGTCAGAATACCATATGAAAGCTTTTCTTCTTGTACTCAGACATTGATGGAATTTCCTTGCATTTTTGATTGCATTTTACTTGAGCTAAAAGACAAATACCTATTTGTATTTCCATTGGCTCATTGCATTTGATAAGATATATCATGCCAATTAAAGGGAAAGTCAATATGCAAATTATCCAAGCATAAAGTTCCTGTGCTCTTTTGGGAGACAGAATCGTGATTGTGGATACCATGTACAGGCAACATTTACAAATGAAAATCTCAACAAGGAATTCATGTTGGCCAGGTGACATCATTTTTAAGGTACGATTTTAAACCACAGAAACACATTTTATAGAGCTATAATCTGTACATGTCTCATGGCTGATTGTTTCATAATTTGTTTTGTTTCACTGCTTTTTCCCAAATTGCTTTTTCAAATGTCATTGGTGGGGTGACACTCCATAAGTTGGAAATTATTTCAGCATCTTTATAATTATATTTAAAACAATAATTATTACTAAGGAATAATGGGAATATAATCAACACAGTCCAACACAGGTATTACAGATTACAATGTTTGAAAACAGAGCAAGATTTATATAGAACTATGATCTATGGCTGTCTGGAAGTGGAACGTTTTGCTTTGATTTGGAAGATGGAATCTCCAAACACGAAAGCAACAAACTGTGTGAAAGACCTCATTAACATCTTCAATGAGTCAGTTTCTCCTATGTCATACATCATTCTCACATGTAAACAAAAGGAATCCTTTGTTTCTCTAAAGCTTTTCTCTATATGACTCTATATGCAAAACTACACTGACAAAGTCACAATTTTCACATGTAATTTCTTAAATTTATAATAACTTCAGTTTAGTTAAGCATACTCACCAAAACTTTAAGTTCTGGGTAGGACAACATTCACTTTTTCCAAATACATTACTACATATTTAGTTATCTACACCTTCTACTCACCACAATATTATTTGAACTAAAACTGATATACCATATACTATTGCATAAAATATAAAAATGCAACATTTAAAAGTATTGCTTACAGGTTTTACCCTGTAGTAATGTGGTTCTGAAGAAGATTTGCATTAGTTACTGGTTAGGAATTCACAAGAAGAAAAATCATGTATAATTCATCACAGCAAATTGTATTTCTGCCTTCTAGAGACCTCAAATATAATGGCAGGCTTTGCCAAGATCAAGCTCAGGCTCTCGTGATCAATAAGAAGACAGTGTTCAATGCAGTTGTGATTCAAGGTTTCTCCTCTCCATCCTGACCAGTGTCTGTAACCTTTAGTTTTGTGGGAAAATGTGCTTACTTTGACTTTATTGCCTATTGTAACAACACATTTTCTTTTAAATAAGATGGTCTTAAGGCAATTGACAAAGATAATGTTTATTCTTCAAGATGGATTATTTAACATTGCATTGTGTTTCTTTTTCAATCATTTAAATGGTTTACTTTTATTTATGTATAATTTTTCAGAGAGAAAGCTAACAGAATCCATATACTTTTCTGTACAAGAAACAAGCTGTCTAAAGAAGATATATTTGTTTATCCTGTGGTTTTACCTTGACCCAGCTGCCTTATAAGAGTCTACGTGGTTGTCAGTGTAGCTTTACATTTTCGACAGGAAGGCAATATAAGGTATCAAACTGAAATTGTGATATGCATCTATAGCATGACACTGCAAAACTAATGACAAACCATCTGCAGGTAAAAAGAAAATGACATCAATAACTCAGTACCTTTTGATGAGTAAGCCAAAGCTGTAACATATTAAATGATACGCATCTGTTGGTTGTAAATTAATATTGAAATGTAGTGTAGTTTATTCATAGGTCACTGCATACATTATCTTATGAAAAGCTAATTAACTTTCAAATTCCTTCAAAAGTTGTTACTGATATTCTTCACCACGTATAATTATACAGTCTATTGACATACATTTCAGAAGATGTACCCCAAGTGCATCTGTACAGAGGTGACTGTATATATTATAGTGTTAGTAACAGTGTCAACTGTGCCAAAAAAATTACTATATTAGCAAAAAGGAATTCCTGTCAGCAGAGCCCAAATTCATCAAAATAAATTAACACAGACGCAGGTTCAAATAAATAAAAAATAACAGATTTTATTAAAGTAACAACTAAACTAGTAATACAAGAGGTATAAGAGTAATCAGTCAGATATACTAATGGTATATATGCCTAATGTACTTTTACTCAAATAATTAATTAAAATGAAGGTTAATCTTAATATTGTTGGTCTGACACAAATATCTAATTGCATTAGCATTTTCTATATAAAACATAATTGTATGAGTCTCATTATCAAATTCCTCAAAAGATTGTTACAGTTCTGCTTAGTTTGGGATGTCTTTGGTAATCCAACTAATTCTAGAATTAGAATTAGTTGCTATCACTTTAGATATGGCAGAGTCTACATGCAAATCAATCTACTATTAACTCCCATTAAATTTGGATTCCAAATAGCTATCAAATGAAGAATGAATATCTGTGCACAGTAGTAATTCACTCAAATTAAACACAATGAACATTAACAATAATTCTCATTAAACTCAAACATTTAATAAATGGGAAAAACAGATTATATCACTCATACACTTATGGACTCTTCGTTTCTGCTTTTTTCTCGAGTTCATAAAATGGTGATACTGAATGTTGAATACTTATCAATTTATTCCTGCCAAGATGTGGAGAGAAGTGTTGCAGTTCCAAGATTATTCTCCTGGAGAAGTTGGGAGGTCTCCTGCTTCTTTGAGGGGTGGTGAAAATGTTATCAGACTGTTAAGTGTCCATTGATAAAGGGAAACTTCTTTTGAATAATGAGTTGAAATTAAAGTTCTTTGTTCAAACATACTTTGTATAAATTACTCGTATGTTCCCTATAATTCGAGGCTATGTCTTCGTTTCTGGATTAGGATTCTGGATTCAAGCAGCTTCCAAAGTGGTTTGACTTCTTGGGGCTTTTCTTGGAGATACAGTGTGCAATGCATGGCAAACGAGAGAATTTAGAAGCCTAGGTTTGATCAAGAGGAAATTCATCAAACTTCTTATCTCTTCAGATCCCTCCCAAGCCTGTAGGGTCCTTGTATTATTGAATCTGGGAACCTGGGGAGCCTTATGAATCTTCTGTGAATGTTTTGCCTTCACTTTTTTCTACTTATTCACGTTTTTAATTTATTTTTCATCATTTTAAGGACTGCACTTTAAACACAGCAATGTGCTGCCTTAACTAATTGGGCAATAATGCTAATAATTACATTAATGAAAACACGTGTAACATATTTGAGGTCATGTTATAAAAAAACATGATAAACAAGGAAAGCTATTGGGTGTTTTAGATATGTTAGAGTAACACATTCTCAAGACATCAGCACAGTGATGCCTTGCTAAGTGTCAATTTGTCACCCAATACATCTGGGTTGGAATTGCCGGCCAGAAATCTCAATATTATTTTAATTTCTGTTGACAGTGTGCAATGTCACTTTTGTTTCTCTGTGCATCATTTGTTAAAGAAAAGTAAACAGATTTGGGATATTGTCCCTTACCCAAAATAAACTAGGTTATTATATTTGTACATCCAAAACATTACATAAAATGCTGTACACACATCATCTATTAAAAGTCCTATGAACCAATCAAGGGTTGAGAACCAAATGGGTAGAAGTAACATTTTCATGATTTTACAAGAAAGCAAAAACAGTTGCAGTTGTTCCTGTATTGTTTTCCTCTTTATTCAATTAAGTTAATTACTTCAGTTAATATACTACAGAGTGTGGTATATTCTGGCACCTACATCATACTTGCCAGATATGTTTTTGTAAGTGCATATACCCTTTCAGATTAGTTTCTTTGCTCTCATGACACAGATAATAAGATCTGTCACTGTATTAATCATAACACACTAGTATTAATACTAAAACTAATACGAATGTACAAAGTAATTATATAGGATTAACATATTACTGAGGGTCTGATCACTTTTATTCTACTTCATTTCAAGACAAGCAAACAGCATGTGCAATTTTCACAATTTATCATAGGTTACTTTTCTTGTGATCTATATTAATGACACTGATGCACACAGTTGCTTATAATGTAAAGTGATATCATCTTGAACTCATGTCCTCTGAAAATTCACTAGCACAAGATGAATATTACATTTCTTATTTGTCACAGTTGAACAGACCCTAGTGCTGGAAGGAATTTATTCTGCAAAGGGATATATAGCTCAACACCTAATGAATATGTTAGTTTTCATGATTATTTCTAGCAGTGATATTTCAGTATATACTGTAGATCAACAACCTTACCTCCTCACTGGAAGTCCTGAAATCCATGTGCTATGGCACAGTGAGGAAAGCTGGCCTGTGATGAAAAAGACAGACATTAAAATGTAATTAATCAAAACAATAATAATACAGGCAAGTAATATTTTATAAATAAATATACTCTGATTAATTCTTTGGAAATAATGGCCTACAGATGGATTCAATTTATGTAAAAAATATATTTGAAAAAGTAAACCAAGCTTTTGGAAAATTATCATGTTTTTTATTTAGATTCAGGGATTGTCATTTACCACCTTGAAAAATGTATCAGTATTATTTATAGGTGCCTTACTGGTCATTAAAGCCTGAGTGAGTTGCTCATGCTTAGCAATTTCAAACAACATTCATTTCAAAGGTCACTACAGACTACAAATTAGACTATTAGAATCCACTATTAGAATGAATATGAATAATGTATTGACTTTGTGACAGTTAATACATGGCAATTAATTAATTTAATTAAGAAAGAAAATTTACAAACGAGCGGAGGCCATTCGAACCATCATGGTCAAATTGTTGTTTTGTTTCAGTCCACAGCATTTTCCATTGCCATTTGTAAGCCACCCCTATGCTTGCAGTCAATATGGTCGCAAACGTATATATGAATTAAATAGCTAAATAGTGTCAGTTATCAATATTAGGGGTACTCAAAGACCTCTTAACATATAGAATATGCAGGGGATCCCATTTCAAAGTTCATGAACTGGAAAGACATTTGTACACAATATATTTTAAGGTAGGTGTTCATTTATTGTGTATATTATTGTATGAGAAACATCATAACTGAAACAGAAATCACTGAGCATGGCATTCATGACAGATTCAAGAAAGGAATCTCAGGGACAACTAATGAAGAACTGGTGGGGGGAGTGCAATCTCTGCTGGTGATTTGAGTTGTACTCTGCTGCAATTGATGGCCTCTATCATTTTATTGAGTCATGTCACATTCAAAGTAATTGGCATACTATAGTGATCCACTGTTATTGTGCTCTCTGTCAGGGTGGGTATATAGAACGAGAGGAGTATGTTCAAACAGCAGTACACACACACAGATCTATACAAAAGAAAATGACAATTTGTGTCTAATTCAGATTTGTCAGTATACCTTACATTTCCCTGTTTTATGTTTTTTTCTATACTGCCTTTCCAATATCTGCAAAATGAAATAGTTGACCCTCTCTACTGCTCTGACATCATATGAGGTTTGATGCATGTTTTCATCCCTTAAACAAAATAATACTTATTTTTGTTTATGGATTTTACTAATTGTTAAATGTATTTATTATTCATTATTCATACGTGTATATATACAATCCTTTTATATAATCATTTTGCATTAGTTTTTTTTGTATGGAAAAAAAAAACTATATATGTATATATATATTTTTAATTTTGTCAATTCAATAATCTAGAAAAATAAAACACTGTAAAACATCTGGCTACATAGTTAAACAGCCTGCAAAACTGCCTTCAGATAAGCAACCTGAGCTCCATGTGCACAAACCATTTATTTATTAACTGTATTTATTGTTTAACTAATTTCTATTAATTTTAAATCAGGATTGGTGTGCTTAATACAAACAGTTTTAGATTTTATTCTGTAATATATACTTTAAAAATATGTATGCAAGTACAGCTGTAGTTGAAACTATTCATGCCCTTTATTTGAGATGAAGTTATTCATTGATTAATTTAGTTAAATAAACATTACATGTATGCAACAATGATATACAATATTGTTGAACAATGATCCAGTCCACAGAAAACTGTAAATATACCAGGTAACTGAACTGTGTAAAGACAAGGTAAACATTTCACTGCCACTACACAGAAATAACAATTTTTACAATACCCTTTACAATACAAAAAGCTAATAATAAACTGCTGATGAAACTGGCAATGTAAAATATAGAAGTCAGATATAAATATGCAGTGCTAATGACTGTGAGGAGACACCGCACAGCAAGAGAAGGCAGCCATACAATCTCTCCGATTCCAGTCCGGCTCTCTCCTTCCACTTGGTGTGCACCTACACACCATTGCCTCCCTAATCCCTCTAACCTCATCTCCCTGCCTCTCCCCTCCTCCTCCCTTCCCTCTATTCCCCTCTCTGGAGGTCTGTGGAACTGCCACTCAGCTTCCAACAAGGCCGACTTCATCTCCGCCTTCGCCTCCCACCACTCTCTGGATTTCCTCGCTCTCACTGAGACATGGATCTCCCCTGAGAACTCAACCACCCCTGCTGCCCTATCCTCCTTTTTGTCCTGTCCCACTCCCCTCATCTTACCGGGCGTGGAAGATGAACAGGGCTCCTGCTCTTCCCTTCTCTCCTCTTCTCTGCCCCCCCTTCTCTCCTCTATCATGACTAACAGCTTTGAAATCACCTCTCCCTCTCACCTCTTCCTTCTAGTTCTGTACAGTCCTCCCTGTCCACTCACCTCCTTCCTGTATGAACTCGACTTTCTTCTCTCCTCCCTACCCTCACTGTCCTCACCTACCATCCTCCTGGGAGACTTCAACATCCACCTCTCCAACCCCTCCCACTCTGCTGGATTTCTTCCTCTCCTTCACTCCTTTAATTTCTCTCTCTCCCCATCTCCCCCCACTCACAGGGCAGGCTGCCAGCTAGACCTCATCTTCTCTAGAGGCTGCTCCCCTTCGACACTCTCCATGACACCCCTGGACATCTCAGACCACCACTTCATCTCCTTCTCCCTTTCTCTCCCCTCCCTCCCCACCCCACTAACTCCCTGTCACCTTCCACTGTAATCTCCGCTCCATCTCCCCCTCCACCCTTGCCTCCACTGCTCTCACTCTCTTACTTTCCGTTGACTGTTTTTCCCATATGTCTGTTAACTGTGCTACCTGTTCTTTGTTCTCCTCCCTCACCTCCTCCCTTGATTCTCTCTCTCCTCTCACGTCTCGTCTTGTCCGTCCCTCCTCTCCTCAGCCTTGGATCTCTTCCGTTCTCCGCTCAACCCGATCCAGTCTGCGTGCAGCTGAACAGAAGTGGAAAAGGTCCAAACTCCCAGCTGCCTCGAACTCTACCGCTCTCTACTGTCCACATTCTCCTCCTCACTCACCTCAGCCAAGAAGTCTTACTTCCAATCACTCTTTGAATCCACTGTCAACAACCCTCACAAACTCTACTCCACCTTCTCCTCCCTCTTTGCCTCCCCTCCCCCTCCTCCTCCCTCGTCTCTCACTGCACATGATTTTGCCTCCTTCTTCTCCTCCAAGATCACAGACATCCGCAAGCTCTTCAACAGTCCCCCTACTCTCCCATCACGCCCAAGTCTCCCACCGATCAAGCTTCCTTTTCTTCATTCTCACCTCACTCGGACTCTGAGCTTTCCTCTCTCCTCCTAGGACACAAAACCTACAACGTTTGCCATGCACCCTCTCCCCACTCACTTCCTTCAAGCTCCTGATCTACTTCTAGATTAACTCCTCACTCCTCAACTCCTCCCTCCTCTCTGGCTGTTACCCCTCTGCATTTAAACAAGCTGCTGTCATCCCCCTCCTCAAGAAACCTACCCTTGACCCCACCTCTCCTCAGAACTACCGCCCTGTCTCCCTACTCCCCTTCCTCTCAAATACTGTTCCTGTTTGTCTGCTATCCCCGCCTGGATGCACTCACACCACCTCAAGCTTAACCTCTCCAATTCTCTCTTTTCTCCCCCCCTCTTCCTCACCTTCTGCTGACCTCTCCATCTCAATCCCCTTGGAATCTACAACACTCTCTCCTTCTTCTTCCGCCTAGAACCTAGGAGTCACCCTCGATCCTGCGCTCTCCTACACTCAGCACATCACCACGCTGACACGCACTTGCAGATTCTTCCTGAATCCAACCCTTCCTCACCAACTACTTGACTCAGCTGCTCATCCGGTCCTCTCCTGCCTGGACTACTGCAACTCCCTCCTGGCCGGCCTGCCTGCATCTACTACCCGCCACTCCAGCTCATCCAGAACTCTGCGGCTCGTCTGGTATTCTCTCTGCCCCGATTCGCACACACTACTCCATTGCTCCGCTCCCTCCACTGGCTCCCAATAGCGGCATGCATTCAGACATTGACCCTCACCTACCGCTGTCTTGACCACACTGCACCAAGCTACCTCCAGTCCCTCGTCTCTTCATACATCCCCTCCAGACCACTGTGGTCTTCCGTTGCCAGAAGACTAACCCTGCCTCCTCTCCACTCCCCTTCCTCCAGAGCCACTACTTCTCATCTCTGGCCCCTAAGTGGTGGAACGACTTTCCCACTGAAGTCCTTGACCTCCTTCCAGCGCTTACTCAAAACACATATTTTCAGACAGCACTTGTAATTTACTAATTTACTCTCCTTTAAGATAGCACTTATACAACATTTTATCATACTACTTGCCTTGTGTTACTAGTACTCGTATTGTTTATTTTATTATTATTATTATTATTATTATTATTATTATTATTATTATTATTATTATTATTATTATGTATTATTTATTTCTTGGCAGACGCCAAGAAATTTGATTTCCCCTATGCTCCTTTTTCCTTGGCCCTTGACTGTGACTTAACATCTTGTTTGCACTCATCAGCTTTTACAATCCAGGATGTAAGACCTCATATATTGTATATACTTGTGTAAACTGGAACTTGTAAAATGTATCATGCTTTGAATTGCACTGTATTATGTAAATTGGAATTTAGAAGGTTTTATGCTTTGAACTGTACTGTATTTTTGCACTTTGTATTGCACTTATATTTTGTAAGTTGCCCTGGATAAGGGTGTCTGCTAAATAATAATAATAATAATAATAATAATAATAATAATAATAATAATAATAATAATGATGTCCTCAACCAGTATTACATAGACCATTTATGACTTGTTTATGTGGTGGGAAAAACACAGGGAAGCAGTGACAGCTTTAGGATGTCACACATTAGCTCTCTCAGGCTTGTGTGATTTGCATTAATCAATGAAGTCTCAAATAAATTAATTTGTATGACATCATGATGCTTTCATTGTACCCAGGACTGCCGAACTTCTCTTTATTATACAGCCTCAGAAGATAATGTTTTTAATATGCATATTTTCTGTATGGTATCCAACTGTACATAGTTGTATATATACAATACATAAGAATACATACAGTATTGTACCCTTGGCATGTGAAAAAAGAGAAGTCAAAGAGCAATATATCATACCACCTGAAAGTACTGTTAATATTGTAGCAAAGGCTACTGTTTTAATAAGACTAATTCAGTAGCAGTTTAAATAAATATATTAACTGGAAGAAATCATGCAACCAATAAAATAAAATAAAAACTTACTTAGAAGGGCTCACCTTACCTTAAGACACAAATCTTGTTTTGTTCACTAACATGTACATTATATATATTACTCTTGTGTTGTTTTTTATATGTAGAATAGTTTTGATTTAATCCGGCCCTATGTATTTTGGCTTGGATACATTTTTCTGGTAAAACCTAAGAAAATGCTATACAGAATAAAATGCCGCTATATTTACTCCTTGCCAAAGGGTAGTTTTAGTCCTCTGTCTTTGTAACTATATCAAAAAAATATAATACAATTCAGAGCATTCATCATGCTAATGTATATATTTGCAATACACAATGATACAAAACTGGATAATGTATGATAAACTGTACACTCAGCTTTTTGAAATGACTGGAATCAAACAAAGAATTTAGATTGCTATTTTAGATATACAGTAGAGTAACATTTGCATAAGATACTTAAAATGTCCATGTTTTTCAAATAATAAGTACCTGTAATCTGATCACCCAGTGTCTTGAAGCCTATTCATCTAGCAATGCAGCTATAAGTGGATCACGGTGTTTCCATGGACATTGGATGTAGGAAAGGACCATTTTAATTTTGTTGGACTGATTTCACTCAGTAATTCCTGTGGAAACAGGGCATAATGATTGAGTGTATGCTTGATAATATCCAGTGCCTTGAAATCAAATACAGTACATACACATATGATCATGTAATGCTAAATAAGTTGAGCCCTGTTGTTTGCAAATTCTTTGGATTTTTGAATTGTTTTTCAGTCATGCAAAACGCAGGGGTCTACAAGTAATACGACTGACACAATCAGAGAATCACTTAACCGGAAACCAGAATTGTCTATAAAATATGTCTATGCCTTCTTTCTTGGCATGCTGCTCATTTAATAAACCTTACTTGCATTATGTATACACAGGCCTCCAGAGCTACACTTTCAATTTGCTCTTCTGTTTCTGATGTAACCAAACACCTGTCAAGTATCTCACTGAAATTATCTACATGTTCAAGAGGGTTTGGGATGGTGGTGCTTTACAAGTAGTGAAAATGAATTAAATCCTAAACACTCTTATTTGTTCTGAAGGATTGTTAATTTGCCAGTTTGTTGAAGCCCCTTTTTTAAAAGCTCTGTTCCAATGCCAAGAAAAGCATCATGAGAACACGTCCTAATTCTATAGACTGAGTGCCACAGGGGTCACTGCTTGAGGAGCAATGAAGACTCAGAGTGCTGGAAGAGAGACGGCTAATTTTAATTTTAAATGCCTGACCTTGAAGTGAGATATTAATGAAAAGCACTTTTGACCAATTTTGCTTAAATAATTTTGCAGAAACCCAGATGGCACTCGTCCAAAGTCAGCCCTTGGTGAACTTAATGTGGAATATAAAGGGGCTAGTATCACTTCTGGCAAAGAATGAATTAAACTAGTGCCAGCAATTAATGAATGTGCATCGGCCATGAAGGAAGCTGAGTGAGGTGCTTTCTTCAGAAAACAAAAGCAAGCCCTCCAGAAAAGCAGAGCAGAAAAGCTGATGTACAAGAGTACAATATTCATAAAAAGAAAACTGATGCAATCTTTAAATCAGGAACCGCACAAAAGACCAGGAAAGGTTTTCTGCCTGTAGACATTAAAAGAAGTAAGGACTAACTACAGAATTCAGTTTGAAACATAAGTATTAAAATCTGCAAGAAAATCTTATTTTTAAATTTATTGACAAAACATCTGCAAATAATGCACAGCTGACCTACTTGCGTTACAGTTTTTAATGAATACATAGACTACCCCCGAGTCTGTTCTTTCCTTGATTAAACCAATAATGAGTTGCTGTGAGAGAAAAACAAAACAAACTAAAATATATATCCTAACAAATAAACATCAGTAATAATACAGTAATAACAACCAACTTAAATGAATTTGCAAAATAGTGACCAGCTCCACAATTACAATACACCATTTTCTGTACACACAGACTTCAAAATATGAAAGTACAACCTTGTCTTTATATGTTTTACAGTATTACAGCTCTAATTCTCCTATATAGGATTTGATTTAGTTTTGTATGTGTATTCTACTTACACTCAAGAAATTTTACCACAACCCAATACAGAATCACTCTTTGTTCTCTCTCCATTTATGTGAGATGAGTTTAGCTTTTTCTTTGCTACATTTAAGAACATAAGAAAGTTTACAAACGAGAGGAGGCCATTCAACCCATTGTGCTCATTGGTGTCCATTAATAACTAAGTCATCCAAGGATCCTATCCAGTCTATTTTTGAATGTTCCCAAATTGTCAGCTTCAACCACTTCGTTGGGGAGTTTGTTCCAGTTTGTAACAACTCTTTATGTGAAGTGTCTCCTGTTTTCTGTCTTGAATGCCTTGAAGCCCAATTTCCATTTGTGTCCCCAGGTGCGTGTGTCCCTACTGATCTGGAAAAGCTCCTCTGGTTTGATGTGGATGATACCTTTCATGATTTTGAAGACTTGAATCAAGTCCCCACGTAGTCTCCTCTGTTCCAGGGTGAAAAGGTTCAGTTCCCTCAGTCTCTCAGTAGGACATTCCCTTCAGACCTGGAATAAGTCTGGTTGCTCTCCTCTGAACTGCCTCTACAGCAGCGATATCTTTCTTGAAGTGTGGAGCCCAGAACTGTACACAGTATCCAGATGAGCTCTAACTAGTGCATTGTACAGTCTGAACATCACTGCCCTTGTTTTAAATTCTACACTTTTGACAATATACCCTAGCATTTTGTTTGGCTATTTTATTGCTTCCCCACATTGTTTGGATGGGGAAAGTGAGGAGTCCATGTAGACTCCTAGGTCTTTCTCATTCATTACTTCTCCCAGTTCTATTTGTCCCATAGTGTAATTATAGTGAACATTTTTATTACCTGCATGTAATACCTTGCACTTGTCCACATTGAATTTCATCTGCCAGGTGTCGGCCCACAACTGAATATTATCTAAGTCCCTTTGAATAACCTGTGCTGCCGAGATTGTATCTACTGAGCCACCTATTTTAGTATCATCTGCAAAACTGACGAGTTTGCTAACTATCCCAGAGTCCAGATCATTAATATATATTAGAAAAAGCAAATGCCCTAATACTGATCCCTGTGGAACTCCACTAACAACCTCACTCCAGTTAGAAGCAACTCCTCTTATCGACACCTTCTGTTTCCTATACATCAACCAGTTCATAATCCATCTACTCATATTACTTTAAATACCTACAGCTTCCAATTTTAGGATCAGTCTTTAGTGTGGTACTTCGTCAAAAGCTTTCTGAAATTCTAAGTATATCATATATAGGTCCCTGAGAAAATCACTGCTTTTTTTTTTACAAAAATCACGGTAGGTTCATGGGTAAAGTATCATTTTTCACGGACTGTGCACTGAACTAATACAAAGTGTGCAAAGTGTATTTTAATTTAACGTGCAAAAAATAATATGGAAAGATTTACCTTGAACTGTAGATTGTAGTGATTGAACTTGAATTAAACTTATGAAACTTGGATTTTTCATAAAATAACTATATACAGTCAAGGAAATGTCCATTTTGTTTTCTTTTTATATATATATTTTGGATTAAAGCTGAGCATTTTCAGATGGTTCACCGTGTGCTCTTTCATAGATTGTCTATGAGCTGTAAAAACCTGCCCGTGTGCTGAAACGCTTCGCTCAGCATCGACAGAGTTGGGGACAACAGACTCCTGTCGGATTTTGCTTTGCAGACACGTTTTTTGACATCCATTTTGTGATTGTGTTAATTTAGTGTACAGCGCTCCCACTTAGAATTCAAAAGTCACATGACAAGAATGACACTTCTACACTGCAGTGTCAAAGTCACATGACCACAAGGGCTGCTCTAGGCTGCACTGCTGTACACAGTACGTATGTAATTACTGTGACTGCAGAGCTTGTAGGTAAAGTGTGTTAATATGAAATAACATATATGTAGCAGTCTAAGCCCACTGCATGTTTTGCACTGATTACTTTGATTAAATAAACATCACATTTGCAGTGCATGTTTTAATTGAATCATTGATTGGAGTATTTAAAGCCCCTGTGTCACCAGTTACGGGTGGCCATTCCCGGGACCGTGCAGGTGAGAGGATGGGCGAGCAGAGGCAGTGGGCAGCGAGAGCGGGCAATGGAAGAAAAGCTTTGGTTTTAGAGTCCCCACTGCTGATCCTCTCACCTGCACTGCTCACTGGTTGTTTGTGTTTGTGTATCTTTAAAACATTTAAAATCGTATGTAATGTGAAAACCGTCTGGCTGCTCTCTCCCACAACACCGCTCCACTCATTTGCACCCGTAGCAGCCCCACCGAGGTCGCGGGCGCTACATGTATATAAATGGAAATTTTAAAAAAATGCGGTACATTTTTTAACACAATAAAATTTAAAAAAATCGTGGTGTTTGGCTAATTTCACGATTTCCGCGCATTCTGCGAAATCGTTATTTTCTCTTGGCCTTGATCATATAATATGATTTCACCTGATTTACAGCTGCAGTTAAATGTTAAAAAAAACTCTAATAGATTAGTAAGACATGATCTGCCTCGTTTAAACCCATGTTGACTCAAAGAATATGGTTTCCATTAAGATGCTCCTGTATTTTCTGTCTGATATTTTTTTCCAACATTTTACAAGTAATGCAGGTTAGACTGACCGGTCTGTAATTTCCTGGCTCAGTTTTGTCCCCTTTCATGTGGATAGGTATGACATTTGTAGTTTTGCAATGCTGAAAATTGTAGATAATTGTTTTAGACTTGGTCATTGTTTTTTGAAAGTACGCCTCAAAGCTAACCATATTGTGATCAAAGTTTGCTATTGGTTCTCTAACTAGTGTCCCCCTGACTCTATTTTGGACATTTCAATCCATGCTCTCTCTCTGTTTGGTTCCCTGACAAGTTGAGTTAGAAAGCAATTATTTATCATTTCAACTATTTCAATTTCTGCTTTTGTAGTTCCAACTGGGGTTTCCCAGTCTATGTTTGGGAAATTTAAAATCCCCCATTATATCAGCCACATCCTTGCTACATGCAGTCTTGATTACACTGTACAATGGAACATCTTTCAGATGATCTGAGTTGGGTGGTCTGTAACACACTCCTACCACGCCTCAGGCCTCAGACGCTGCTTTCCTATTCTGGTCTGCTCCCTCCAGTTATTTTTCTCAGTTGAGTATGACTTGTTTATTCTTTACTCTTGAGATTGACATTGTAACTTGTAACTAACCCTTCTCAATTACATTTTCTTTTCTGTGCCCAGTTGAAGCTCTACATCCTTGTGGGCCACTGGCTTTGGATAAGGCTTCCTGAGCCCTGCCGATAATCTATATATGTGTGTATATACACACTACTATAAAATGTGGTTGCTCCATACAATTATTATACATATAATCTTCCTTCACCATGAATCAATATATGTTAAGTTCTGTTTGTTAATTTAATTATTACAAGATCAGTTTCCTTCAACACAAAAGACAATAAACTCCAATAAACAAATGCTATATAATATTTTAGTCATAGCACTGCCATATTCACAATGAAATCACATGGTATGTTCATCCTAGCTTTTCTGCACTACTGTAGTAGTGAAGTATGTAATAATGTATTTATGTTTAAAATGTAGAAAAAACACAGCAACAAACTCCATGAAAATCTCACTGTCATTTAAAGAAGAAAACTATGACAGCATCGTATTCATAATAATCCTGTGAAACAGCTTCTGTATTAACCATATATTTCATATATCCATGTATTATCTGTTTTAAAACTGAAGTTTGTTGGGGAACAGGGGTGAGAGGTTAGGTTGGATTGGATAACTTAGTCCCACTGGATTTTTTTCATGGGCAGCTTCTGCTCTGGATAGCAAAATACTGTTTAATGTTAGACAATCTGTGCCTTGATATGAAAATGCTGAACTGAGATATTTCTAGCATTCAGTGCACAGAGCAACAGCATATTGTTTTTCATTTCACATCTGTCACTGAAATGTCCCTTTGAAATGAGCATAATTTAAAATGTTTTCAAACAAGATATTAACAGTGAGAAGTTGATTTTAAGCTCAAATAAGGGAAGGGAATTCACTCCAACTGTAATGATATTTTAAATTTATTTGATGAAAACAGTATAATGGTTCAAATGAATAGCATTCAGTATTTTATGTATGAAAATGTAATTTAAAGTAAGCAACAGCATGAATCAAACACATCAGGTGGTGAAGGATTCACATCAATAAACAGCAATGTTGATGTTTCTATATTGACATTATATTCATTCAACACTATGAAAAGCTGAAACATCCTTGACATTAACATTAACTTCAGTTGCTCCTGTGAGAAGAGTGGATAATGTAATCTAATCACCCAAAACATGAACTGCGAGCAAATCTTTCATTTTAATTTCAGAAACAGACGGCAGCATTAGCCGGTTACTCAAGCATGACTGTAAAACACATTCAAGTTGGTTGATTGTGAGACAATATATTATAACTGTAAACTGGGAACAGTGAAAACTTAAATATAATTACTTTTATTGGCTAATATTATTGATGTTACATTTTTCAACTTAATGTGGGTTGTAATTTTGAAGCTCTGAAATGCTCACAAACTATTTATCATTATGACAAACAATATTTCTAGTATTATTTAGAATGCTTACTGTCTGTCAAAAAGTGTCCTGTCATCAAATACATCAAGTCATTGTGAAATAATAAAATAATACAGAACTAACATAACAGAACTCTTGGTAGGGCGTGCCTCATGTGTCAAAGCTATACTTCAAAGAAGACGGGCTAGAAAACCCAGTACTATGTGTCACATACAGAATTAAACCTCTTATGCACAACACAGAGGAAGCTTATAATAAATATGACAACAGTCTTTCAAACTGACAAAGTCAATTTCAGAGACATATCCAGAAGGCATACCTAGAAAAATCAATAAAGACAGGTAGAGGCCAGAACAAGCAAATATAATAACAAGCATTAGAGTCAAAGCTTAGTCACTTGGACCATCTACGATTTGACATAATGTGATTATATAATAAGATGTGAGCATGACTACCTAAATGCTATTTTAATAATAGGAACATTCAAAACATGTTTTTATTTTTTCAATGTTCTACATTAATTATCATAAACATTAAAACCCAACTAAGCAGTATCTTAAAAAGTATATAAAATATAAATATGAACCACTATATTTCATTATTAGCAGCAAGATCCAATGCTACCTCTTTGCATTTTTGCATTCTGGAGGTCAATGTTGATTATATTGTAGCATTGTAGGCTTTATGCTACTTGGATTCACCACCAAAACAACAAATAGGCCTACTAATACTTCTGGCCGGCAGGAACCAGGCACCCCTATATATCAGCTCGCCACACTGACCGGCTCCCCCAATCACAGTGCCCCGCCTGTTCTCATGTGAGGTTAACCCATGACCCCACTGAAGAACCGCTTTTCTTTCCCTGTGTGTCTGTGAATGATGTCACTGTCTCTGTGCTATGGTACTGTGCTACCCAGGAGAACAGGATCTGAAAAGAACCAGTTTTCACCAGCAATTTGGGTTTGATACATCGTACGAGCCCCCCTTATATTAAACATTATGTATGCCTTAATTTTTCCCGTTTGACCACGTATGAGTCTTCCTGTCCAGTTGTCGGGCAGAAACCGAACTTCCACTCATCACAGGACAGATTTGTAGCCCTGTTATCTTTCTCTCCTGTCTGGTCTGCATAAAAGTGCCCGTAGTTTGTAACTTCTCTAAGACTGTTCTTGAGATTGCCTCTTGAACACTTCTTCCGTGTGGTTGCTCGTATTAAATTCCTTCTGATTGAAAATACATCTCTCTCTCAATTATTTGGATTCTTCACCGCAGACTTCACTATTTCCCACTAACTAACATCTATAACATTCAACTACCCCACCCCCAACACATAGAATAGACAGGTTGCAGTCCCTACATGCAAACAGTCCCAGATCGCTACACTAAAAATAAAATACATTTCCAAATAGTATTCCGAACATCTGTGACTTCCATGTTTGCATCGCTGTGATGTAAAGACTGAATTGCAATTCAAATAATTATGGGTAGACATCTGAACATCCAATCTATCTGTCTGTCTATCTGTTTGAATATCACTTATGCATTTCGTTCAATACCACGTGAAAGACTGCACTTTTACTTGACTGTGATCTAATGTTGTGAGACTTCTGTTGCTGAGATCTGACACTTCAGTGGCACTCATGCAGAAGTCAGATATACTTATGTTTTAAAATTGAAGTTCTCACTTTAGATTGAAATAAACTAAACAAATGGCACATAACATTAATACCATTGATAACCCCGTACAAACAAGGTAATGCATGTCAAATTATGAATCCCTCAAGGTGTTCCTTCATATATTTCACCTAGTATATTCACTGAGACACATGTACGTGTACATTTCAGCTTGAGGTACAGTAACTGAAAGGCTGTCACAGAAACATATCACCCTCCTCCAGATTTAGCTAGATCATTTTCCCAATGAACTGAGTAACTAACCAGTCAAATTATGATATGCTTGTCAAAAATATTCTGATCAAGACATGTCATGGGAAAAAATATTTTGTGTTGTCAACTGATTTGTTTGCAATATGTAAGCACTTACAAGTGTACAAGCTACCAGAGCAATAAGCTTACAAGCTAGTACATGGTTCACTAATTGCACATTTGGTGAACCCAAGCCAGCAGAGCTTTCTAAAAAATATAAGATGATCTTGTCTCATGGCAATTGCTGTTTTCATTTACCAAATACCATGAAAAAAATGCATGAGTGATATATTGCAAGGCAAGATTTCAATCATTATTCAGAAGAACAGTATGCCCTTCATACTTACATTATTTTAAGTGTATGTTCAATTTGATTTCCTTCAAAGAGTGACTGATCCCTTGCATACATACTGGTCTATTTGCATTGTTGAAGGTTATGCAGCTGGATTAAAACTGGTTGGTGCCTTGATTTGTAAAAAAATTGAAAATTCATTATTGTAAAATATTTGACATACAACTCTGTCCAAAGGGTTTGGATAGTACATGGGAGCAGACAGATATCAAATCCCATATCCCAGTATCACCATGTAGTCACCCTACCTAACATTATGAATGCTGATGGTATATGCATGTTCTTAAATTGAATCATATTGAACAGGGGTGTCACTAGACCCTGTATTTCTCAGCCCCACTAAAAATAATACAATTATGAAGTAACGGCCAGCCGTCAGCCATCCTTTGTATTTTCTCTCAGTCCCCCTAAAAATAATACAACAAAAGAGTTGAAGAATGAAGTAGTAACTCCGCAAAACACTGTCAGCAACCCCCCCCCCCTGGCTCTTACACCTGAAAAAAAAACACCGACAGCACCCCGACAACCCCGCTCTTTCACCATTTCGAAGCCCCCTAAACCTTGAAGTCTAGAAACGCACGATATTGAATAAACAAGTATTTCAGAACAATCGATAAAAAACAGTTTTCTTATAATCAGTGACATTTAAAAATGTATGACTTGGAAGTAAGTTTACAAGTAACGTTACAACATACCTTATCTTTTTTTTTGTCATTAAAACAATATGAGAAATTGATACAGTTATAAGTTCACCATTTATATTTAAATATAAAATAATTTAATGGTATAATTATCTTCATACAAAACAGTAGTGTATACTAGGGTTGGGCGATTTGGGGAAAATATCTAATTGCGATTTTTCTGAGAGATAGTGCGATTGCGATTTCATTTGCGATTAAATTTTAAGTCAAGCTTCAGCTCAAATATTCTCAATAGTGTGCAGCACACACTCTAAATTAGAGAACAACATGCCTTTAACTGTAGACCTTGTAGTCTAGTACAGGGGTCGGCAACTAGGTGTGGCCTCGGGACAATTTTGATCTGAGCTAATAGTCGCGAGCTGACGGTGTTTCCGCCGGTAGGGGGGGGATGGTACAGTTTTGCATTTGCCAGACTTAATGTAATTAACAACAATAATAATTAAAAACTTGTATATATATTTTTTAACAAGAGCAGAGTGCTTCACAGAAAGCAATGCAATTAACAATAAGTGAAATATAAATCATAAAGCAGGTAATTAAGTTATACAAGCAATTAGTCTCAAAGTGATTATATTCAATCAATAACATCTAAAAGACAAAAGCAACACTTAAAGACAATAAACAAGCATAAACACTGCCTTAGTCCATGGGCAATATTGTGTCCTGTGTGGTCTACAGGGAAGTTGCCGTTTGCAGACAGCGGGTCTTCATTGATAAAGCTTTACAGATGGAAATAATAAAACACATTATGACTATCCCTATGTGCATTTTTTTTAGCCATAGCCTTTAACTGAAGATGGAAAAATATCACTTTTAAGCCTTGGGCAATCAAAAAAGATTTATTTCTGTTCTGATTATGACCCCATGAGGAAAGGCCACAATCCATCTCTTCACATGTTGGGAATGCCATGATAAAATATGTGTCTCAGTAAAATGGACTTCTGTAAATGCAATGGTCAGGGTTATGTAAAGGTGTGAGGGAAATGGGGCTGCACCTTCATGTGAAGCCATATTGCAAATGCCATGGCCTTTATTAATCACACTGCAGCACATTTCACAGGAGCACAACTATATACCCATTTCAGTTTCCAATACTGCATTACTGTTATTGCTCTGGAAGCTAAATTCAAACATGACTATGCTGATGGAAAATAAGGACAGCAGATTTGTCAGTTCATTTTCCATACTGTTCATCAGTGATTATCTTAAATTACTTTAATACATTTGCATAATTATAATTCTAAATATGTATAAAAGTGATGGTAAGCAGCAAATAATGGGATTATATAATATATAGCATCATACAAGACATACATGTGTTGCTTCTGATGGTTATTTTATTTTTCACAGTCTGATGAGTTTGAATTTGTAAGTTATAATTCTCTTTCAATCACTTTCAAGATTTCAGTTTACATTTGTGAGGTAAGCATTTGTGAAGATATTTCTTTAGTTGCTGTGCATGGCATCAGATGATTTATCTCATCTTCTTTTGTTTCTTTCATATATTTTTCTGTTTTCAGGCAGTTACATTTTCAGTATCCAGTGCTACAGAACAACTCAGCTCACTGTGGTTTAAACCAAATGTCTCATGATTCTCAAAGTGCTACAGATGCTAGGGCTGTTAATACTAAAATAATATTTAAATGAGCAAATTGCAGGTTACTTAATTAACATATTTCCTTGTAGTAAACATGATAAAATCTATACTTTGGGATTGTTGTGTGTTTCCAGTATCAAGACTTAGTACCTCTGCCTCATAAGGAATAGTGACAACAGCAAATAATGTGTATCATGCCTTAAATCAGGATAATAATATGGTGTTATAATTATAACACCTATAACATAGCTGATGTTATAAATGATGTTGAAGGCGGTCACCAATATGTTTGTATGGTAAATTAAACTGGATTTTACATTACCTTAATAGTACATTTTCAGCCTTTTTGACTTCACTGATTTTGCATCATCTTGACTTATTTTCAGACGAGTTATTTGAATATACAGTAAGTATTCTTCGAACTGGATCAAAATGCTGAAATAAAAGAATGAATGATTGGTTAAACTCATGATAAATAATATATTTCAAATGTCGACCTAACTGTAAACATAAACAGTGTTTTTCCTAATAAATACAGAAAAAAACAAACAAACAAAAAAACATGTAAGGAATGGTATGTAAAATCATATTTCATTTTGTTGGCACTAGTTTATGGTGTACATTATTTGACATACCTCAAGCACACACTGGGCTGCTGCTTAACTACTGAATAGTACTTGTGAAAAATAAAGGACCTCTTCACAATTTCAGAACAGCTAAACATAACCTTCTGTGAAAGCATCAAGCACAAGTGGCTCACTTAAAGCACCTTATTCAAAGCTAACAATTTCATTTATTTCTGTTGTGTGAAATATTCCATGTTAATCATTGCATAAAATAATATTTCCTACGAGCATAATCATAATTTGAAACCGGTACTGTACTGTATGTGTTAACTTTAAGTCCTTGTTAATAATAATAATAATAATAATAATAATAATAATAATAATAATAATAATATAATGGAAATGTTGCTTATAATTAAAAATCACTACTGACTTTTTCTCCTGTTAAATAAAAGTAAATGCACATATTATTTTCCACATAAAAGCACTGGAAATCATTTGACATTTAAAAAACTATAATACTGTAAAATATAATATCATGTCACACACAACTTTTAAACAAATTATTGATTTCACATGTGAAGTTGTCAATTAATTTTGTCAGCGATGTCTGGACCCAGATATTTAAAAAACTAATAATTAAATACAAAAAAGACAAAATAAATAAATACATATGGATCTGGCATAGATGACCACTGCAAAATTTCCAAACTGTAAGTATTTTTTTAGAGGTTGAAAAAGTTAGTATAATTAAGTAAGTATAATTAATGAATTAACTAATTAATTAATAGATTGAGTTTGGGGTGTGCCTGTAAACACAGTTCTAAAATATGTCCACACACTCTACATAATTCATATGATAGTTATCTGTGGCTGGATAAACTAAATTCATTACTATGCCTAAATTGGTAACCAATCCTATATACTGTTGTTCATGTTGGTAGTTCATATTAGACTTTTATAATCAATTTGTTTATATTACACTACACAACTTTGGGCGAGTAAGTGATGATGAGATTGTATTTATTCTGTTATCTCAAGAATGTATAACATATCATATATAACACAAGAAAAGCAAATAAAAACAAAACAAATAGCAATTGGCCATATTACGCTCGGGGTCATAATTACTTGATATTCCCTTGATTTTTGCAGTCTGTAACTTACTCAGCATGAAATTGTAATTTGAGTTAACAAAGTCTGTATTTGGTGCAAGGCCCCAAAGCTGACATGAAACTATTCAGAATGATATCACTATAACAGGAACATATACACAAATGGATGCTTTGCAATCATTCGTCTGATCATAGATTTATCTGCATGATTTTTCTACCTGTTTAAGAATTACTGCTTTAACAAATAAATTAATAAAGAGACATTTTATAGTAAATGAGGGTGAAACTAGTCCTGGTTCATGACTAATATTACATAACAATGGAGGAGAAAATATATCCATTAACCTACATGTATAAAAACCTTAGTTTAACTACATTTCCCACATGTGTGATTAAATGCAAGAGAGGCTTATATTTGAGTTAGACAATTAATGCAGGGCATATGAGGCTACACATAGTGGATTAAGAAGAGATTGTGGAGAGGAGAATAAGTGGTAGAACTATGTATTTTTTCTCCTTAACAGAACATAGCTATTTTTTTCCGCCTTAACTGGTATTTGGTCTAGATCGGTAAGTGTTACTGAATCTGTTCAAACTAACTGGGATCAGGAAGATTATGACCCAGACCATATCAGAACATGACCCACCCTTCAATCAAATTACAGTTCCAGTACTTTAGGGTGGCAGATGGCTTTTCCTTCTACATAATGCAAATGATAGGTGGTAGATGCAACCCCAGTTATCTGAGAAAGAGAATACTACCCAAGGGGAATGGGACATTGCTTGATACAATGCGCACTTGTAAACACCATTGTCTAACAAAGCTGACTATATATACAGCAAGTCAGCGGTGGTTGCAGAGGTAATTAATCTCAGCGCATGTGCATATAGGACGGAATTCAGGTTCTGCCAGGACCAGGCATGCATGGTCAGGTCCAAGACAGGCCACCCACAATGTATGTCCATCTGTCAGTGGGAGCGTGTGCTGCCTGCATATGGTGCAGCAGGGGATGGAGGACATAGTGCCTTCATCAGAAATTGAGGGAGTTACAGAATAATAAGGTATAATAATAACCAATATATATTATATAAGTATATATAACCAGTATATATAATAACCAATATATCACACACTATTAATGTGTATACAGTAATAATAAGGGCAGAAACAGCATTGCTTCTTTGGCAATCCAACCACCAAGACACATCACCAAAATGTCAATTGTGGTTCCTGGAACATGGTCCATTATTTCCTGCACTGAAGTACACCACTGAAGGCACTGAATGCACCAAAACACACCAAGTTGCAGCATATTCTGCTATTCTGCACCTCATTGTACCGAGATGCACCATAATGCACCGTGTGCCAGATAGAGAGGTGGAGATATTAATGTGGCTGCTCATGCTCAAGGCATGCATGGCAAAGAGAGCAAGTATAAATTGCCCAAATGTCCTAGAACCCAGGGAGAAATAGGGAGCAAAATCCCAAAGTTGTAGTTGCAGCTGTGGCCTGGAGCGGGTGTTAAAGCTGGGAAAGCTGCCTTTAGCATCAGAGATCTGGACGGGAGTTACAGCAATACCAGATATATCAGAAGTTATATATATTTTAATACTAATACAACTAAAACAAAATCAAACAAGCTGCACAACACCAGCACTGTGTCACAAGAGACTAAATTAATAATCCAATAAATAATAATGAATTCAGCACTTCACTATCAAAACAATGCAATACAATCATTGTATTGAATTAATATTAAGAATACTAAGACAGAGAAAAGGCTGTTTGAGCTCACGAATCAGGCTGAAGTCCCCAGTGCGCTGCACTAGTTAAAGCAGACAGAGGGGGGGTCTGCCTAAGTGACAACGGACAGTGGCCTATACGCAGCTCTGTTAGACAATGCGTTCATGAGTTGCCATTGTAACTAGTGATGTCCCATCCCCCTTTGGGTAGTATTCTCAACTCAAACAAGTATTCTCAAATAACTAGCCATCATGTGCCGTGTTTTTGATTTGCAGTTGGCAAGTGGATTGTATTTTAAATTAGTTTCAGCCCTATGTCTAGTTGACGACAAAATGGCCAGAATATGTTCTGCTTTGTAAAATAAAAAGATTAATCAGACCCAGTGGTTGGGCCAGCTGCAAAGATACTTATCTTTTTTTTTCCACCTGCCACTGGAAGCAAAATGAATCTGATTTCAAATCAATCCCATTTATTCAATGGGATATGAAAGTGCATTAAAAGCAGACTATTACAGCATAAATGAGTGATGATTAATGTCAGTAGTTACATTTCAAAACCTTATACACTATTTTAACTCATCCAACTACATTTAATTATTTTCATTTTAATAATGAATAAGTAATGTATTTTATAAAATGTGAATATATATATATATATGTTTTTTACACTTTAGTTCATGGGCATCTAAAATGCTAGCCTGCGGGCCAAATGCAAATTTTGTTTTTAACTAATTAGCTAGCACACATCAGCTCGTATGCCAGTAGCGCTTAACCACCTGCCTGCCGCTACCATTGTGTAATTGATTTCTGCCAGATGTCATGCTAGCAGGCTTGCATCAATTAGTAATTGTAATTGAAGTTGTATGTAATTATTTACATAATTACTTACATAATTGCATAACCACAGCCCACTATTGAAAAAAAACTGATTTAGTTGAAATTGATTTGTTGTACATATATTTTAATTAGAAATATCTGTGTGCATAATTACACATATAGTTTTAGCCAACGGCCTTCACAACCTTCATTGGAATATTGTATTGTTAATCAAACTATGAGTATTTATCAATGATATATTTTGCTTGTATGCTGAATACCTGAACTGAAGTCTAGGGAACACTATATAGACTTGAATAAACTAAATAACTGGGTGCCTCAACAATTTTGTTTCTATGATTCAGCTTCTATTTATAGACTGAATCAGTATCCAACAATATATAATCAATAAACTAGTATAGTACGAACACTATTTATTAAACTATAGGTGTGAATATTTGTGACTTAAATTACATATTACCCTACACTGGACATCACTGCATTGCACAAATAACTGCTTGCAGCTGGTACCGAAGCACATTTGACTATGTGAAGGACCTATGCCAGTTTAAATCCAGTCAGCACCAAACCACCTCATTAGTTTTGCTTTTTTGTTAGAGCAGTGTTGCTTGCAGCAGGGTGAAAAGGTAAAGTGGTACTGACCCAGCACAACAGGGGGAGATTATTATTTTTGGTTCACAGCTTCAAGGTACTATACATTTCCACCTCTCAAATGTGCCATATAGGTGCGATTGTGCTTTTCTGTCCAATTGTCCAATTATGTTATTTACTCACAGACTCTTTAATACGGTAAGCAATAGATTGGGAAAAAATAATGAACCAGCTGTTTTCTGCAAATTACCCAGATGTACAATCATATAGCTTAGTACATCTGCAATGATACAAGAGAAGGCAGTGCATTAGACTGTGTCAAGTGATAAGTGTTCCACATGGCATTTTTTGTTTTTGATGTTTTGTGTGTTTCCTCAGTATCAGTGTGAGCATGTGCGTATCTGTGGGCTCTACATCTATGGCACACTGGTTGGAACACACTATGTTAAAAAGAGATCCTACATCTGTACTTAATTTTAAAATCAAGTGACAAATACAGAAAGTATTTCTTTAGACTGACATGAAAGCCAATCTTTTCAACACCTCGGTGGAATGAAATGTCTACGGTCATAAATCAAAGCATACACGATGATTATGGTACTTGTAGTTTAGAAGCAAAATGAAATCAGGTTCTACAGAGCCTTCAGGAAAAGTGTTTTGCTCCACATTGAACTAGCTAGGTGGAATGGTTAAGCAAAATACAGTAAACTTCTTTGTAGTGCTTTGCTTTAAAAAATGTCAAGGTTACACTATAGCCAAGCTCAGGGAAGAAAAAAAAGTGAAAATACCACCATATATATATATACACTCACCTAAAGGATTATTAGGAACACCATACTAATACTGTGTTTGACCCCCTTTCGCCTTCAGAACTGACTTAATTCTATGTGGCATTGATTCAACAAGGTGCTGAAAGCATTCTTTAGAAATGTTGGCCCATATTGATAGGATAGCATCTTGCAGTTGATGGAGATTTGTGGGATGCACATCCAGGGCACGAAGCTCCCGTTCCACCACATCCCAAAGATGCTCTATTGGGTTGAGATCTGGTGACTGTGGGGGCCAGTTTAGTACAGTGAACTCATTGTCATGTTCAAGAAACCAATTTGAAATGATTCGCCCTTTGTGACATGGTGCACTATCCTGCTGGAAGTAGCCATCAGAGGATGGGTACATGGTGGTCATAAAGGGATGGACATGGTCAGAAACAATGCTCAGGTAGGCCGTGGCATTTAAACGATGCCCAATTGGCACTAAGGGGCCTAAAGTGTACCAAGAAAACATCCCCCACACCATTACACCACCACCACCAGCCTGCACAGTGGTAACAAGGCATGATGGATCCATGTTCTCATTCTGTTTACGCCAAATTCTGACTCTACCATCTGAATGTCTCAACAGAAATCGAGACTCATCAGACCAGGCAACATTTTTCCAGTCTTCAACTGTCCAATTTTGGTGAGCTTGTGCAAATTGTAGCCTCTTTTTCCTATTTGTAGTGGAGATGAGTGGTACCCGGTGGGGTCTTCTGCTGTTGTAGCCCATCCGCCTCAAGGTTGTACGTGTTGTGGCTTCACAAATGCTTTGCTGCATACCTCGGTTGTAACGAGTGGTTATTTCAGTCAAAGTTGCTCTTCTATCAGCTTGAATCAGTCGGCCCATTCTCCTCTGACCTCTAGCATCAACAAGGCATTTTCGCCCACAGGACTGCCGCATACTGGATGTTTTTCCCTTTTCACACCATTCTTTGTAAACCCTAGAAATGGTTGTGCGTGAAAATCCCAGTAACTGAGCAGATTGTGAAATACTCAGACCGGCCCGTCTGGCACCAACAACCATGCCACGCTCAAAATTGCTTAAATCACCTTTCTTTCCCATTCAGACATTCAGTTTGGAGTTCAGGAGATTGTCTTGACCAGGACCACACCCCTAAATGCATTGAAGCAACTGCCATGTGATTGGTTGGTTAGATAATTGCATTAATGAGAAATTGAACAGGTGTTCCTAATAATCCTTTAGGTGAGTGTATATATATATATATATATATATATATATATATATATATATATATATATATATATATATATATAAATAAATAACATCTCAGATAGAGATTTGACCCTGCAGTGTCAGGGAAACTCTGAAGACCTGTCTGAGGAGTTTAACCAGTCCAGGCTTCAGAAATAATAAAGGTAAGGCATAAATTATCTATGAGGACATGTGGTGTTTAGGTCAAGATTAAAGTGTCTATTATTATACATTGATGCTCTGACTGTGTATGATCATTATGTAAACTGTAGTAACAAAATGAGAGAGAAAATAACCAAAAAACAAAAACATCTGTTTGCCCTATATTTAAAAGTGTCTACCCCTGGCTGTGTGACTGCAAGAGAAGGGACACTTTCCAACACTTTTTGATGATTGGCCTGGGAGTACTGTGAGATTCCTCAAGCATCGCAGTTTCTACCACAGAGAGAGAAGTCGGCCTTTGTGGTCTGTCAGATTCAAGGAGTTGCCAGATTCAGCACTCCACAGGAGATCTCATTCCACTGTTCTGGGTCAGCATCTACTTGCAGATTCTTCCCAGGTAATTTGTTTTTCTGCCACTCCATAATGTCACAACCTCAATCTTAAGAAAGTCCTTAAAAGAGAATCTTTACAAAGAAAATCTCTGCGCGTAAATTACACTTACAAAAATGTGCTTTTAACGAAACACACTAACGCATTACATAAAATTGCTCTAAACATAATTCAAGCCACGCACAAAGAATACATACAAAAGTAAAAATAAATCATACAGATACTGAAAAATGTTTGTAAAATAAGTTAAAACGGAATCTGTAGAAGCACATCAAGAGGCAATAATATATAATATTAATAATATAATATAATATAGGGCAGCAGTGTGGAGTAGTGGTCAGCGCTCTAGACTCTGGAACACAGTGTTGTGGTTTAATCCCAGGTTGGGGACACTGCTGATGTACCCTTGAGCAAGGTACCTTACCTAGATAGCTCCAGTAAATGCCCAGCTGTATAAATGTGAAAATAATGTCATATACTGCAACAATTGTAAGTCAACCTGGATAAGGGTGTCTGCTAAGAAATTAAGTAATAATGTAACAAAAAATCCTTATTTACAAAAGTAGAGCAACTCCACAAACCACTTAACTACCCTCCTTCACACAGAGCTAGCATTTAATGACAATCTACTATGTATCTGTAAGTAACATTTACTTCTTATAAATTTGTACAGTACAGTAAACTTAGTAAAGTAGAAAAGGGATATAAACAGAATGACACCACATAAAATATCAGCTGTATGAGCCATAATTAAACATATGCAGTAGTGTTTTAGGACAGAATAGTGTATCTATGAATATGAAATGTAAACTTTAGGTTATTAATGTATGTTTTGTTGTTAATATATCATTATTTTACAGCAATTACAAGTAGTTAAAGCATGTACATCCAAGAGATAAGAATCTGAAGGGCAATGGTTGATGAGGTTGTGCCAATAGGGGAACATCATTGTATTGACATTATTAAAGCAAACAGTCATAAGTATTCTTCTTATGGTAGAAGTGAAAAATATTCAAAATGCCATACAGTAACAATAGTAAATTGTTACATCCTAAAAAAATAATTTAAAAAAACTGATTTCCAAATTATTATTTTTTTTTAAGAAACTGGGACCAAGGGTTTTCTAAAGGTTATTTTGTATCCTTATTTTAGTTCACCACATTTATAGAGTAAAATACAAAAATAACCCAAAAACCTACCAGTGCTCCTGCTGCACAGATAGTGAAGCATCATTCTGACCTATATAAGCTATTTTGCTTTTGACATTTATTCTCCTCAGTTCTTTGAACACATGCATTAGCATAACATTTAGTAAACTAAGCTGACAGTTCCAGTCATAGCCTTCTATTTTATGATAGTGTAACATTCCTGGTTCCCTCATATTGCTTGAAGTCAACTTGAGATTCATTTATATTTTTGCTGTTTATGTAATTTGTTTCTTAATTCACGTTTGTTTCCAAAAATGTTTTTATCTAATCTGATTAACAATTTGGGTTAGCCAGTTGATGTGTAATGGAACTCAGTGTTGAACCATCATACTAGAGGGACGAAAGAATACATGTCATCTAAGGCATGTGGTTGCCAAGCCAATTGCCTCTTTTCACACTGATATCCACAATGGAAACAAGGGAGATTAAGTATCAACAGAAGGTCAGGCACAGCTGCCAATGCGAACCGCATGGTCCTGCAGGACCACAGTAAGCCTCAGCTGTTACATGACAAACTGAGTATGTCTTCGCTCACTGTGCCCAATTTAGTTATACCTCTGGGGTTCCTGACCACTATAGTGAGTGCCACAGCCTGGAAATGAACAAGGCTTTAGAGCTCATCCTGCACTCCATCTTAAAGCTTTTCCTGGGTGAACTACATTTACCCTTTTTATTTGTAAATACATTAAGTGTATCTATTACATTTTACATCATATTCTTAATACAAGTCAACCAGAAGATTAAACACTATACAGGAACTCTGATCAACTGCAGCAAAGTTATTATAGTTATTTTAGTCAAGAATAACACACAAAGGGGTCTATTGAAAGTTGTCTGTGTATTTAGTTTAGTATTGAAATCAGTTGCATTTCAGTGTACAGAGTCTATGAAGAATGCAATTTAATGCTTGAGCATCACTTAATTTAAACATTATATACTCCTATTTTCCATTAATATATTTTCACCAGTATTTAAAATGTGAGCATCACACATGTGACTTTTTCTGAGTGTCAAGGAAGAGTAAGCTTCAAAATATTGGCAGTTCGGTGTTGTCCATATTGTGGATGCACAACAACAGGTTGAGGACTGAGCCATCATCTCTGCTATGTATGAATATGATGTTTGAGATAGTCACATTACCTTTGCCATGCATACTTTTTTTTTTTCATATTGACTGTTCCATATATAATAAAATAGAGGAATTAAGTGTAAACGGATAAGTATTGGCATAAAAAAAAAGAAACCTAGCAGAGCCTCAATTTGGTACTTCAGACTTGTTTCTTTAATTATATTAAAGTGATACAGGAAAAAAGACATGTACATCTCAGTATTATGTATAGTGCATAGAGGAGAGATAAATGTCCTCACAGTTACTTTATGAAGCACTGGCTGTGGCAGTGTAATTTGCATACTGGAGAAATACATCACAAATGTTAGAGCTATTGGCAATAGAAAATATTGTTTTCATCCAAATTAAATAATAAGAACAATAATAAGAATGAACAACAATAATAATAATAAGAAGAAGAAGAAGAAGAAGAAGAAGAAGAAGAAGAAGAAGAAGAAGATAGAGGATTGTATAGAACTGTGAAATATTTCACAATTTAAAAAGATGAAATGTACAAATTAGTACAGGTTGACTAATATTGGGTTTCAGACATTTGCCTCCTTTACAATTTCCTTCATCCATGCAATATCACTTTAGGAATAATATATCAGCAAGATCCAATAAAATAAAATAATTGAATCAATAAAACTATCATAAAAATCAGAATAAGTGACAGACACTGGCCCCCAATCCCACCTCTCCACCACCCTTCTCCTCCATCAAAACAAAACAAAACTAAACTAAATAAATATGCTGTCTTGGTCTGGTGTGTGGGGGTGTTGATTGAACCTCAAATAATGTATGACTCTAAAGTCTAAACAAAAGCTGGTGGAAATAATTCAAATGAAAACATTCTCCAGCTGAATTTGAAAGCAGTAGTTCACCTTCTCAGTGGCTCACCTCACTGAAATGGTACATCACATGGTGTGTAGGGCAGGTTAGAGAACGGCGTGTCGGGTCCGAGTCCGACAGCTGGCGAGGCTGATCTTGGCTGAGGCTCACAGGGAACAACAAATACGTGTTGGTGTCTCCATGAGCTGAGGAGGAAAAATCAGTTGTGATTAATGTTCCTTGCTATGCCAGAGAAGAATGACTTATCTTGCCGGCTGAAAAAGCAGTAAGGTGCAAATAGGTTGGAGAAAGCTGCGTCAACTTACACTGCTTACTCATTTTTTTTCTTGTAGCCAGAAGGCAAACTTCACACTGGAAATTTGACACAGAGAAACAACACAGAAATAAAATGAATCAGGCCATGCTAACGTGAAATAAATAAACAAAACACAGAAGCAGACTAATTATTCTTCTGCTTCATCTAAGAAACATGGACATGTGTTTTTGAAGCATTACATAAAACAACAAATGACTGTTCTTGCCTCCTGCACAATACAATAACAGTCAAATTCTAGTTTGCACGTAAAAATTTATATGCATAAATGTTCATATATATTAATCAGAAAGGTTTGATTTGTATTCAACATTACAATTATTTAAAAAAATGCTTCTCATTAAATAAATAAATTATCTATAGCTGTGTATGAAAGTCTAGATTCTGTCAAGGTTTAGTACCCCATCATTCAGCAGAGAGACAGTTTTCATGTTAATTTCTTAATTTCTTTAATAATGCTGTTTAAATAACACCTTAGTTAAAATCTCACAGCTAAAGTGGCAGACTCTATCTGGTATTTTAGTTTCATATTTTACACTGTATTTTTCTTACTTACTCAAGGACTAGAATTATATGTGCTACAGAACACTTAAATGATGGAAGAAAGAATAACGAGTGTGATAATGGAAACTGAATTTGTTGTGTAATGTAAATATTAATTTATGTTAAAATTGCTGTAAAAGTGCCTTGTGTTTTCCTCAACTTTGTAAAGAATACAACATGAAGGGAAAGGGTCCACCACAATATCACCTTATGTGACTTTCACTTGTAGTTTTGCAAGTGAGATTAATAATTTACGTAATTTGATTAGTTGTGTACTTAACATGAACATTTAAAAATAATTTAGACAAGCTTTACTGAATATCTTTTAAAGTATTACTTTGTCTGAGCTTATATACATAAATAAATAAATAAATAAAAACAGAATTGGCTTTATTTTGTATGTCTGTGTTGTTTTTATCTCCATCTGAATTTATTTATCTGTTTGCTTGGTGCCAAATGTAATAATAACCCCAATGTTTTGCTTTAAAAAGAATTATGGCACTAATGTATGCACAAGTAACATATGTTTGTATATTTGCAAGAACCTAGGGATTCAAAACAGTTGTCTTTTCCATCTCTGCTGCCTACAAAGCCTTTTTGCAAAACATGCTTATTGATTTATGTTTCCTGGCCCTTTATGATGTCTTCAGCAAGAGAGAGGGTTCTGCATTTCACCTTTACAGTCTTTAGAGAACACGAACACTTCCAACTATCCAGCACTTCAACCAGCTTAATTCCTTCTAGTTTAGACTTATTTCATTTGGATCGATTTCAAACTGCTCAGGGTAAGCTGTACTTCACAAGAAAATGTCATCAACTTTGCAAACCTTTTCTTTACTTAAATTACCTTTCCTATTCTATCTTGCTGATCCTCAAACTTTTTAAACTTTATTTATTTTCGTATAAAACGTTTTTTTTTGTGTTTTTTTTTTTTAGATTGTATGCTTAGCCTTGGAGTGGAGCATGTAGCCATGATTGCTGCCTTGCCAATGGGTCTTGACCTTTTGTTGAAAGAATGGACTCTTAGATCATCCTTCTGAAAACATACAGGGATAGATTTAACTGTAAGAACTTCAGAACTTTAATCCACTCACCAACTGCAAATGACAAGCACAGCATTTGAGGGTAGGTTTTTGCTTGGCCGAGGTCTCTTTTCTTCTATCCAGTAGAAACCCGCAGTCGAGCATTCAGTTTATAATTTGTGATTTGTTAGGTTGCTGTGCTGCAGTAGCTGTGTCACAATGTTGCTGTAAGACACTAATAAGTACTGCAGCATAACAACACAGAACACTTTCCGGAGGTGAAAAAGTCTTGAGCCGTGTCACTTGGCATTAGCCTTGTCAAGCATTGTGACTCTGCTAGCAAAAAATGAAACTATGAAAGACATACTTCAGCTAAACATCACCTCTGACTAGGCGATATTTATAACATGATTTATAGCACTAAAAAAATAACATTTTTATTTGTTTTGGGCACTAAAACACTGTGGTAAGGCCAATTACATCTTGACCTTCTAAATATCACCATTCTCTTATATTTTACAGTATTTACTAATCATGCTGGATAACCAGTGAAGCAATAGCAGTAACAAAAATCAATATATAAAGTGGCAATAGCAAAGTTCAGGGGATGTTTTGCTGCAAATACAATAGTGAGGGAATCCTCAATTAAATATGCAATACTTAACTGCATACCAAGGAAATCTCTTGATTCTAGGAAAAATCTTGTCTGTGTATGTTTACTCATGCAGTCTTTTATGTTATACAAGGTAGAAATAACTCAAGGAAGGAGAAGGAAAACAAGGAAGCTATTAAGCTATGCACAGTTTCCTCTGTATAGTTCAGTTTTTAAGTGTAGGAGTAAATAACAAAAATAATACAACATATTTAGTGTTGACATACCTTTAAATTATACTCTATGTTTAGTTAGAAGCTATAGGATAAAAATAATGTAAACTTTAATAGCCAATTAAAACAGTCTATGTACTGTACAGATTCATGCATGAAGTCTACAGCATTGCAAAGGTTCTGCATGAGTCTATAGTTAGTTTCTACAACTCGAATCCTGGAAATCTGCAGTACAGTAGCTTTTCATAGCTGTTTGCAAATCATCAACTACTTCAAAACTGACATTACTACAATATTCAAATCAATTCAATTGAAACAAAAGTTGAATTATGTAAAGAGCAAGTGTAGAAGACTTTTGCAATTCTATTGTCATGTCAAACACTCTTACTCCCATTATAGTTACTGCTACCATGCTGTTCAATCGCTGACCTGTTTGCCATGCAGATGAGCCTTTTCCTCAATGTGTTGTCTGCGGTACTAGCTAATGATTGAATCGGTTCACACTTTTCAAATGAAAACTTGTAATGATGATTTCAATGAGAAAACAAGTTCTGCAACCTACAAAACATGTGTCTGTCAAGTAACTTAACATCTCCTTATGCTTGCTTTTTTAAACCCCAACCACAACATAAACAGTGATATTGCCAACTGCAAATCACAATTTGTATTCTTGTAATTGCAAAGCTCAGATACTATTCTCTTGTAAAACACAGCGAGTTACCTAATTTCACAACTTGACAAAGATGTGAAAAATCAAGTGCTCTTCTACATTCCAGATGAGCCAATCCTATATAATCCAAGTCAATAACAACTAATATAGCTACAGTTCTGCTTATGTCAGATGTATGCATGGGAATTAGCTGTGGTGTTTAATGACTTTCACCACAATTAAATACACTTCAGGCATCAAAATCCCAAAAAACTCTTTCCAGTCAAACGCCATCCAACTGTGACCAAAAACCACATTGACTTGTACTTGTTTCCCCAGAAACCCATTATTTTCATGGGGGATTCAAACTTATCCCATATACCACCTAATGACAACAAATTGATAGCTTCTCTTAAGTATCATTAATAGAGTCCAGACTAACACACACACAATTAGTGATTTTTGTGCATCAACTACAAGAACCAGCCATCAAACAATTGCAAAAAGCCTATAAAAAGGTATTCCCCAATGCCCACATTCAATTTCCTCTTATTAACTTTTCAAATACACTGCCACAGGAAGAACAACATAACCTTACAATCCTAAATGAATATATTCTATCTAACTATCCACATATTGAGCTTCTGTCAAAAGACCAGTTTGAGGTAACACCTGATAATATACACTGGGCACCTGCAACAGCACAATCTATCCTGGAATTGTGGACCAAAGATTTAAATGACCAAAACAGAAAATCCCCAACACAGATGTAGGTTTGAAAAGGCTTGTCCTTTATTCCAACCCCCACAAAAACAGCTCAGGGGAATTTTAAAACAGATATCTAGCAATATCACCGTAAACTGAAACTATAAGACTATTTTTCTGACACTGAAATGGAAAACATACACTTTATCCCCAAATATAACTGGGAACCAGCACTTAAAAACACCTGAATCCACAATTACAAAGGATCATGAAAGAAGACAGGACTCTACTGACCTACTGGGAAGGTCAACAATGGCAAGATATAAGGGATAACTTGCAACCAGAGGAAATGAGGGCCTTGTATCAACTTAGAAAGAATAAGAACATACTCATTAAACCTGCAGATTAGGGTAACATTATTCAAGACAGAAAATAATATGTCTTTGAAGTCATGAGACAACTTAATAACACTAACCTTTATCAAAAACTAAAAAGCCTGTCAGCTCGTCAGCCCAACGAATAACATTTGAAAAAGGCTCAGTGAGCTGAAACGTTGTGTTTTACATATTTACAAAACCTTTTTTATTATTTTATATGTTATAAAGTATGCTGGTCCAAATAAATATTTTTTATTAAAAATGCTGACCAGTTTACCAACTTTTATTATAATTAGTAGATTTTATAATTTTATCGTTTTCTTTAAAAAAAAAAAAAAAACAACCTGTAAAAAATATTTGTATCAAACTCTTTCCTTTCCGCTTCAAGGAAAATGGAAATGTACCTCAGACCACCAGTACCTTCAGAATGCACATGGTAGGTGAAAAGATTTTTCAGGATTTTCCAGGTCCAACACCACTTGAGCATTGTACAGGATTAAATTAGGGCTGGACAGACACCTATAGGATTTACCAAACAGACTACAAAAATTAGTTGATCTCCTCCACACAATATAATAATTCCAGAGAAGACTATATTAACAATACTTGAAATTAAACCACTCAAGAACAGGTACTGATTCACAATACAGCCAAGACCTCAATCCCGACCTGGCTACTCCACCAGATTTAATGAGTCATTAATTGACAGCCATATCAAACAGTCCACAATATTTTCCTATACCGCCTCAAAGTCTATCTACATTAGCTTTACCTTTCCCATTCCCCAATAAGGCAATCTTGGGAAACAGGTTTCCTTATTCCCCAATAAGGCAATCCTGGGAATCCTAGCAGAAAGAACAACAGAATCTCAACTCTAAATTAATACATTGTAATTAATTATCCACACACTGATCTTCTGTCTAAGACCTATTTGAAGTCACATCCGACAATGTACACTGGACACCTGCAACAGCACAACGGTAACGTAGCACGCTTGGGTATGAGGAACCCTGGTGTGGAGTTAAGGGAGTCCAGGGACAGGCAAGGGTCAATACCGGCAAAAGCAATGTCCAGGAAGATCTGAAGGCGAGGTCAATAAGCCAAGCAAGGGTCAATGATGAGGCGAACAGGCTGGTAGGGAGAATCCGGGAATCGTAGGTCAAGGCACACACGGAGGTCAAGGAACAGGCAATCAATAATCAAGAGGGAACACTGAGAATAGAAGCTCGAGAGAAGACTAGAATTAGCAATGAGTGGAGTGACCAAGGGATTTATATACAGGCCAGGAGACGGAAGGTAGGTGCTGGGGTGTGCTGAGCGAACGGGAGCTGAGGGAGATGAGAGAGTGCACACTGGGGTTTGTGGAATGTGGAATGACATGATTAGAACTCTGGTGACGATGACCTCTGGGGGTGATTTGGAGAAGTGTGGGGGGAAACCGAGACAACAACTTATTCTGGAGCTTTGGGGTAAAGATTTAAACGATCAAAACAGAAAATCCCACATACAGGCATAGAGCAGGCCACTTCTGTGTTAAATCTTTAAATCCAAACTTTCCATCTAACATCAGCACATAATTGTAATGTACCGCAAGCATGGGAACAGGGGAACCCAGCTGCAATGCTGGTGTGATGGTCAAGACAGGCGGGCGTCGTATACCTTCAGGACAGGGCAAACAATGGTAAGGCAAAGACGTGGTCATGGTCACTGGCAAGGGTTGGGTGATCAGGCAAGCAGGCAATCAGGGGAGGTTCAAAGTTGTGGTCGTGAGATAAAGCAGGGGGTTGAAGATTCAAGGGTTATACAAGGCTCGCAGAGAATGCTTGGAATTGTATTTTAAACTGACAGAGCTTCACAGTGACTGAGAGTGAGTGAAGGGTTTATATGTGGAGCAGAGAAACAAGATGAGAGGTGCAAGGTGAATGGGAGCAGGGGGTGATTTCTAATGGCTTCTGGCAGAAAATTTAACAGCAGTAGTGTACAGGTCTATACTTTGCTTTACATGGTTAGGTTGAGGTTTTTATTTGGTCTAGCCCACAGACTAATTAGAATACAACTTACAACTACTTATTTCAATGATTGAACCTCATACTAGCTGCAGTACTAGTCCAGCATTACTAATAAAATTCATTTTTATTACAAAATAAGATTAGCTTTTAATATGCCTGCTACATCCTGAACAAATACATGTTATATCTAATTACCTCTAGCAAGCATTAAAGCAGATTGTGTCATTGGCCACATTTCTGTTCTTCATGTATCTATAACGACAAGGTATATTTATAAATAGTATTATTTAAACAACAAAGAAATCAGAATCGTAAAGCAGGAGACAAAGTATCCTGCAAATAAATATTTGTATTTTTTTAATCCAAACGAATTACAGATAGGCAAGACAAGACAAACAAATAAAATAGAATAAAATAAAATATTAATATTATAATGAAAATAAATGTTGACACTCTACAAACAAATTGTCATGAGGTTTCACATCACTGATGCACGTTTGAGGGGAATAGTATGAATATGAAACAGAACAACAGCAAAAAATCCTGAGGTGGAGAATGATTCAAAAAAGGTTAGAACCCCTGGTATATTATGCATTGATGTGTCCTTTCCTGACTGGTGTTGATAAATAAGGTCCAGACAGGGGTGAAGAACAAGTGCCTTTGGTCTTATATATATTAAAAAAAGTTGAACTCAGGCTGAGGCCATAGCTGTAAAAACATGACAATATCAGAGCCACAAAGACTATTCCCACTCATAGTGTTACTGTATGTCACACTTACCATGATTTTCAGGTTGTGAGATAATATAATCTTGACTGATGCAGGGGACTAAGAAGGGCAGGATTTCTCATAGTCCCAAAGTGCTGCATTTCCTACTATACAGGTAAACAATTTTAGATGGACATTAGGCTTTACTCTGGTTGATCGTTTATTGTGAAGCATGTTCTGGCAACAACAATTATTTTTGTATCAGCTGAGACTTCATGAAATGACTGTTAATATATGCCTGCTAACACAAGTTATTATAACAATAATACTTGTAGACCTGGACCAAATTACTTTCTAGTCCTGGCTGAGGGCCCTGGAGAATATTTATTTCTTTGGAATGAGTGTGGACAGTCATGCAGAGTTAAAGTGACTTATCTTGCCACATTGGCCACTGCTAAGTAAGTGTTGTGTGAGGCCAGGCAGAAATCATTCAGCTCAAAGTCAGTCCTTCAGGACACACTAATTCAGCAACACCCTTTAACATGCTAAAACTATATGCTTTATAGCATGGGTTTCTTGCATATCTATTATGATGCTGTTACTTAAACAAAAAACAAACATGCAGATGTATTAACTATCCTGATAATCTGTCTGATGGATATAGGTTTTTGGATCTCCTGTTTATCATTGTAACACCCAGGTTCAATGCTAGAAATTTTGTTTGACTGTGGATTGGGCTCCACTTGATATTTCAATGGCTTCAAAAGAAATTATAATATTTAAGTCAGTAAACTATTGTCCAGTGTTATATAATCTCCAGTATAAATATAACGTAAAGTGTACTGTGTTAGAATGGGTCCAATGAGCACGTAGTGCGCAATTACTGACTTGCCAGTAGGTCTGAACCTTTTGACAAAGCAGTAGCTTTGGGCAGTGATGTGGGCATAGGAGATCAGGGTTCGTATCCCAGTGTCGACTGCCAGCTGCCTCCAGGTCTACAATACTATGTAATAAGGCCAATCTAATCACTTTACTCTTGAACAACTTCAACAATTGTGTTGAAGCGTTTATTTCATGCGAATGTTGTACTCTGATTTTCTCAAACAAAGTATTGATAGCATTTAATTATACCCGAAACAGAAAATGTAAAGGTAGTAGGCACTTACACTACATAGAAAACAAGTCATAAAAAAATCTCACTAATTTGACTGTAGCAGATGTCTCAACTGACCAGTTAAATAGACTGAGAAAGGGTTAATAAATACTTTATAGCATCTTTTACCATCAGTGATACAGTAAGCTTTTACTTTAATATGAAATTATTTAGTTCTCCCTCTCTAACATAATGGTAATGTCACTTTCCTCCTTAAATACTAATGAATACCAACCTCTAATCTTAAAAATAGGACCCTGCTAATGCTGTAAGGCAGAAATATGTATTTTAGATACATATTCTGTTCCAAATATTCTCTTTGTGAATCATCATTTAAAATATATTTTCTAAAAAGCCGCCTGTAGGGGAGCAATATTTACTGCTAATGTGTAAAAGCAGCTTAATGTGCTCAAAATGTATGCAAATTAATGTGTCGCTGATAAACATTATTTTCACTGGCATTTACATATTAATAAACCTCCTGCCCACCACATTATAACTTAGAAATAAGTATCTTGTATATGTAGAGATTTTTTAAGGTGAGGTTAAAAATGTGATTTATAGTTTAAGGAGGTGACTATTTATTTATGATAAATACATTTAGTGTAATCCTACTAAACCACCAAATACCTTACTTGCTTTTAAGTGTTTTTGTTTTGCATTTGCATTACTCGCTTTTTTTGCTTACCAGTACTAAAGACAACACATTTTGGAAGGTTAGCGATTCTAAAATCTCAATTTCTCCTTGTTCTTATTTTCCTTACATTTCTGTACATTGTATGTAATTATAGTTTGACCTCATATACACATGCCATTTAATCTTGGTCTTGAGTTTACACATCTTGTTTTGCGTGTGTGTGTGTGTGTGTGTCAATGTGTCTAATTTTTTTTAATTATAAAAGAAACATCTCCAATTGATGACAGTACCATCAACAAATTTACCCACAAAATACCTAATGAAAATAAATAAGTACAAATCCAAATGTTTTAGCTAATAAAGATGTGCAAACAGACACAAAATCACTTGTGTTGTGTATACATGTATTTATTATTCAGATGTTCTCCTACTGCATGATTCAGCAATATAAAAAAACATGCTGGGACCAGTAAAAATGTTTTTGTTTTTTTAACAGAATCCCCAGAAAAAATTATTAAAGCTCCCTAGGGAGGTGGTAATAGTGCTTACTGATTTATTTTTTACTTCAAATCTGTTCTCATCATAGGTCAGATATGAACAGCTCAGAAATGTATTTTATGCTCACGTTCCTTGCTAATGCAGCATATAGGTAATACTTCCATGGCTTGACAAATTGGCTGATATGAACCTAGCTGAACATGCCTGATCCCGTTTTTGACAGAACCTTCTGGAAATGCCTAAGTAAGCTGAAGCTGAAGTCAATTAATGTAAGTTCAAATGGGGGAATAGATTTAAAATCATTTAATATTACTGATTCAGAATAATGCAAATCTGTATGCTATAATCACCTCATCCTCAAGTATTTTGAAAAGTATTTCAATTGCACTGTATTCAAGGAAGAACTATGACTTTATAAAAAAAAATGATTTTGTGCTTTAAATCTCAAAACAGGGTTAAGGTAGAAAGAAACAATAATAATTAATAATAACAATAAAACAAACATATGTGAGCTTAGACCTTGGATTTGATCTGCAGCTCCAACAACAATATTTTATCATCCACAAACACAAACCAGAGACAAAGCCACTACACCAAAAGCCCAGTGCCCTGAGGCAGGGAGTCTCCAAGTCTTGGGGAGTGACCTCACTGGAGCAGGCTCATGTACACATTGCTCTCTCTTACACATAAACATTTTTATTTTCTTATTTAAAAATATGATTACCATTAATAAAAGTTAACATATAAGAATAAACAATAATAGATGTATGGCTCTTGAAGCAGTCAATTGGAAAAAGCCTTAGAGTGGAGGTTTGGTACTGTATTCTGGAGGGCCCGGAGCATGCTGCGAGCAGCCTACTGGACTGGCTAGTGGACAGGGGAGTGACAAAAGGCCTGAGTAAATTGTTGGAAGTGGGACCCTTACTGTGCAGGCAAGTGCCTTCCATTCTATCTGTGTCTCAGTTTTCACACTGGAGTCCTTTTATGGACAGTGTAAGACACTGACATCTGAATAATAAAGAACACCCACTAGTTATGCAAAGATTTCAGTTCTTCAGTGCTTCTGAAAAACACCTGCAATTAATAATTGCTATAGTATTTTGAGCATTGGGTAATATGTTTAGTCTACCGTGACAAAGATTATTCAAGATGCAGTCTAGGCTTTCCTCATTTTGCCATGCAACAGCAATCCCTGTGGCTTTGCTCTGTACCTGTGATCTTGCAGTGTTATCACAGGAACCCATGCCAACCCTCTGTCCAACATCCTAATTCCTTGGTTTGTAATTTTGGCTGTGTGTGCAATCAAAAAAGGAGCAGATGGCCTGCCTGTATTTCAGAAGACTTTAGCATGTTTTTTATCTTCTCTCTGGTATAAAGTTAGCAGCGGTGAGTCAAGTTGAAAAACAACTGTCCATTCTAAAATTGGAGGTATCAAAATAAACATAATAAGCAATGACAAAAACTACATACACATTCTAAAAAAAACGTACTATTGTAAAATTATACTGAAATTACTGAAATGGCATGTGTTTACTATCAATTTTCAGAATTCAAAAATATGTCTATGAATTGGCAATTTAAAAAATAATAGTTGTGAATTCTGTGTGTAGTAGAACAACACTTACTAAAATAAAACAGTTCTTTATTTATACAAACTAAGAATTGTGTATTTAGATACATTAGGTATAGTCCCTTCTTAGTCTGTTAAAAAGCCAAACTGTTCTTTGAAAGTGTATTTTTGAGAGACTTAAATATCTGACATAGAACTGTTTCTGTTGGTGACTAACAGGAAACATACTGACATGCAAATAGTTGTTTGTTTAATATACAATAAAGATCTGCACTACAAATTCTATAATTTCTTCAATATAAAAACTTGATAAACCTATGAATATATGGTTAATAAATGACAGCCATCATTCACCCAGCTACTGCCAGGAATTCACAAAGAACGAGGCATGCAGAAAAGCTCCTGTAATTTATAAGGAACTGAACCTTGATTTGGATCTAGAGACATTTTGCTATTTTAAATCATCAGAATCTAGAGATTTGGGTAATATTAGTACTATGGTGGTAACTGCATAACTGGTCCTCCTGTTTATAGGTGCTCCTATGTTTGTTTCCATCAAATATTTAATTTGTATTTATCCATGAATAGCCATTCTAACTGTTTGCCCCAACTCCGCCCCCACTATCTCTTTGGTTTGCCATCTCTGCTGTTTAATAGAGACACTGCTAAAGGCAGACCTTCTCGCCCTTGGGTCCTATATGAGGCGTAGGTAGCCATATATATGTATGTGTGTGTGTGAAAAGAAAAGTATGCATAAAATCTGCCCATTTTCCTCAAGAGAAAACTGACTAATGTCTACTACCAGTGTTCATCTATGGCTCTGAAACCTGGTCATTAAATGCAAAAATTAAACAAAATCTCCAAACAAACATGTGAAATTATGTGTATGCTTGGAATACTACGAAATCATAAAAAAATAATAACTAACACAGATATGCGACATCATTGAAAGAGTGAAGATGTTAAAATGGCTATGGGCCGGACACATTCTGGAGAAAACGGACCACAGACGGAATAAAGAAGCAATATGACAGATCTCAAAGGATGAAAAATTACCAATTAGACAGCATACAGGTTGTGAAAATGACATCAGAAACTTTGCTGGCATAACCTGTAAAAATGCTAGTTGAAAATCTTTGGAGGGCCTTACTCCATCAGAGGATTGACAAAGGCTGGTGATGATGACACAGTGCCAGTGATACATTTTAGGGAATCTTAGGCAGTCGCTTAGGGTGCCATTGTTTAGGGGCAGTAATAATGGGTGAAACAGCACTGCAATTTCTACAATTTCTGCAAAACTCTGACATTGCATTGAATAAGTTATACAACAATAACAATAACATATAATTTTGGATTAATTTAAAGATAAACAGTACACATTATGTTTATGTCTCTATTTTTAGGTCATCCCTCAGTTTTCTGTTTGTTTCCTTCGGTCATTATGACTCAACGAGTTGCGCACATATTAATTAGTGTAGTGCCTCTGTATTGTTAATAGTAGATTCTCATTAAGATTGGTATCTTAAAGTGTTAAGTTACGTTCAAATTTGTATCTTTGGCATTTAAAATGTGGGTTTTTAATGTAAATTATTATAAGATTAATTCCATCTTTGTGCAATCTAAGGTTTCTGCCATGAACGTAAGTTGGATTCGGGACAATTTGCTGGTTCCATTATTTTTTTTAATGGCTTTCAGTAGATGATGTGTGAAATTTGATTTGTATACCATTGTGATTCTTAATCTTGTGCACATTATTTCACATATCGACACATGCTAATCTGATTCATATATTGCTATAATATTCGTGTTTGTATAATTGTGAAATAAAACATGGCAGACACCAATACATTGATTTACTTTTATACTGAAACTAATGCTGGTTCTTAAGTAATCTGAGGCCAAATTTGCAACACGAAAAGCATGAAAAGTAAATTTCTAAATGTGTGCAAAATAGTTTCAAGAATAACTAAACATACCTTTATTTTTTATATGTAATATGGTAAGTTATAGCAGATGTTTCAGTGTAAATGTGTAATAAAAAGTTAATGAAAATCTATAAAACATTTAAGAGAGTGCTGAGCAATTATTGTTTACTATCATTTAGCTAATATTTAAGTAATTAGAAGTTTTTCAGTATTAAAAGCTGGCTATTCATGTTTGTAGGTTAGTAGAGTGTGAAGTAAGTAAAATGAATATGCTTGATTAAAATTAATAAAACTCAATAAGTATTTTGTTCTTCATTGCATACTATTTCTTTCATGTTAAATTCTGCAGTACATTCAATGTTTTATTGTTGCTGATACATACATATCTATATTGTAACACTTTTTGAGGGGTCTTGGGTACCAGCAAGATTGGGGATTGAACCCTGATCTCCTGTGCTGCAATGCAATGATCTTACTGCATCCCTAAAAGGCCCAGGCCTCTTAAGTAAGGCTCAAGATTGTTACAATATGTATATACATACATACATATAGTGATCATTTTATTTGAAGTATTGCCATTAAATAAGATAAACAAGCCAGTTATCAGCCTAATTAAATAAATACTATGTATTGTGTTTAAAGTATATAACAGTCTATTCTAGGTGGCAGAGAAAGTGGAATCAAAAGTCTTAAAAACATGTATAAAGCTTTATGAATTGTTTTTGTGTTATTTGCTGATATAGTTGTACTCTGCCTTGTCAAAGTAGTGTACTTTTGTCCAGAATGTAACATTTTCACAGAGCAAAGGTATCATATCATATGTGCTCAATATTATTCTTCACTAATGCAGAATTGCTGCAGAGAATATGTATAATTTAATTTGTATCTGTAACAATTACTAAAGTTTTGCTTGGTAAAATGCTGACAGAATAATATGTTTTTTTACATACATGGTTATCCATCTTGGTTATTCAACAATAAAATGAGACCCTGTGAGAGATACATATGAGAAGGATATACTTTCATTTAACGTGTTATAATGTTATATTGTGTGCTCATGAAAATAAAAAAGACGTAATTATTAATCTTATGAATTAATCGTATTAATCTTATTAAAACTTGAATTACTGTAAATCTGGTTGCATTGCGTATTTATTATGCATACACCAAAGGGGAAACATACAATGATACTTAATGTCTGAGAAATGGAATGTAGACAATATAACTTCTGATAAAAATCAACTTTGGAAAGTAAATGTAATCAACTTCTTTATTTTAAAAGTATTACATACAACTAAAATGAAACTGGCACTGTAGGCAGATAATATTCTTGAATATATATACTTACAAAATATGTACTGCAGCATCCAAGTAGTATTTCAATCCCTATGCAGCAAAGAACAGCAGGATAATCATCTACCATCAAGCTTTACTGCTCAAGTATATCAACCAATATTGTAATTCTGCATTACACAGCCAACTTTCATTACACATTACATGAATGCATTTGAAAAACTACTGTTTACTGTATATATGTATGCATTTATACATTGATTTATTTAAAATAAAACCATATCATTGGATTTGTTAAAATTATTAAAAGGATAGTTAGGATTGCATTGCAAATATTGTTACTTAGAATACTATCACTTCAGCATAACTTAATCTCGAGTTATGAGTTCTGTTCTGTTTTTGTGAATCAAATTTCAGTTTAGTTGAAAGGAATTTAGCAATCAAGCATCCATAACTTAACATTTAAGAGAAGAAAAACTTGCTGAGGCTTATTAAAGAAGCTGTCTCAATCAATTCAGAAATATGGTATTCAGGCATTTTGTGAGTACACATTACAATTATTTGATTATTTGCACACAAATTGTTATATAAATGATGCATATATAACTGTGAAAACATAAGAGAAATCTTATGCATGCATGAAGAAGATGCAATGTGAGATCATGTTGCTTCCAAATCAGACTTAATCACATTACAATTAAATTATTCCTGTTTACAAACAGAAGAACACTAACGATCTGGACAAAATGAACAATACAATTATTCCTGGCTTCATCCATTTTTTCAAGAATTTGAGCCATGGACAGGAAATAAACATCTGTACGACATGTTCTATTTCTCACAGTATAACAACAGTTTCTGGAAAAATGCAGTAGGTGGCAGTACTATGAACAAGCACAATAAGCATTGTAAAACCAAGTAAGCACCCAGAGATGGAAAGAGTACTGAAAAATCCTACTCAAGTAGAAGTTGTAGCGTAAGGTACACTTATAAATTTCAATTAAAGAAGTGAATTTATAGTATCACCTTATCAAGAATCCTGGAATCTTGTAGAACTCAATTTCTGTAATAATTGGACGCAGACACCAATTCCAAAGATATAAATTGTCAAATGTATTCAAAACAAAGACTAAATGTAGCACTACGCTAATTATACAAAAGGGAAAAACTAATTAAAATTCAACTCTAGATCAACAAATCAAAGACAAATCACTTCCGTGACCAAATCAAAGACCATGGGATCGCATATGATATCACACAAATCGTTAAACAAAAAAGGTTATAAACACATTGACTACAATACCGGTTAGTAAGACGAAGGTGAGTCTCTCATTAGTATTGTTAGTCAGACATTAAATAACTACGCAGGTTAGTATTTAATGTCAGGTAACTTCTCATTATATATATATCAGTCTCATTTACGTTTAGGTGCCGAGAAAGATCCTATCATTACTTGTTACCACAATTTCCCTTAACTGATTATTATTCAATGATTAAGGATAGGCAGGGCCACCAATAATCTAATGTCTATTAACTTGTGTCAATTTCAGACTAAACAGTTAAACAGGAATGAGAAGATATTTCTCGGCATTGACAGATTTTATTTCTAAAATTATCAACAAAACAGTTTAATGCAACACACATTTATATTTAAGAAAACTAAATGATATTACACATTCTAGAGTTATGAATCACAGATTAACATTTCTAATTGATTTCTCAAATGTCATGAATCATGAACTCCAAACTGTTAAACTTATCTGAACTTCGTCACAGAGAGGCCTCTTTGTCTTCGGGCTCAGATAACAGCACACAGCACTAGGTCCGTGTGGTTTGGAACAAAGGCAGTCCGGTTCGGCTTTGTCCAATAACTTCCACTTCAGTCGATGCTCCTGGAAGTTGGGGTTTCGCAAATGTAGATTCTTTTCCAAACAGATTTTCCACTGGTTTGAAGGCTCCAAGGTTGTGCACAAAATCTTCTTTGTAAGCAGGGTTCCACCGTAGTTACTTGAAGACAAAGCCTTTGAGGAAAGCAGGGCCCTGTTTGTTCCAAGGGTCAAGTTTCTTAAGACTCAAATAGCTATTTAAATGACTGACACTTTCGTATACAGTCGACTTAGTCAATTGTCCAGCTGTAAAACTCCACTCATCAGGTGGGCACAGGCGGGCAGCGCAGTCTGTAAAGTTCTTTATTTAATAAAGTCCTTTAAAAGAATTCTTCGTACGGCTCAATCTCCTTCTCCCAGTTTAACTCTTCTGTTGCCGGCAAAGACTTGGTTGGTTTCTGGTTCCGGTTCGGGCAACAGAGCTACAGGTTTAGCTGTGGCAGCGAGTTTCTGGTTCAGGTGAGAGAGAGAGATAGAGAAAGGCCGTGCGCTGTTCTTTATAGTCTGTCAGATCAATAGGTGATTGGTTCTTGAGTTTTTGAGATTGGATTTCGGTTTCAGCCCCCAGTGTCCTATTGGAGGGGGGCTTGACTTATAACTCATGCCAATCCATGCCATCTTTTGGAAATGCCGGTTGGCCCGGTTTCGTAGCTCTATGTCGGGATTTCGGCTCTCGATCACTTCAAAGAGTTTTTATCACCTACAGGCCCCTTTCTCCAGACATCTCATAGCAGGATTCCAACCTATTTGGCCTATTCTCGGTGCCATCCTCCCCAAAACTGTCACTTTGATGCAAACCAGTTCCAAGCTGATGAGCTAAGGAAATCTGATAACTTTGGGGGGGAAGAGGTCTTCTTTAGATCAGTGCTTCAGCTCAGAGCCCAAATGCTCTTATCAAAATACACCCAACATAACACTACAAAGTACTGTTACATTGATGAAATTTTACTCAAGTAGAAGTAATAGTACTGGTTTAAAAAACTACTCAAGTAAAAGTACACAGTAGTTCATTTAAAAAGTACTCAGAGTAAAAATTACATAGTTACTTTTAACAAAGCGTTGTCACATAATCTCTAACCAAACGTTAACACATATATATATACACTCACCTAAAGGATTATTAGGAACACCTGTTCAATTTCTCATTAATGCAATTATCTAACCAACCAATCACATGGCAGTTGCTTCAATGCATTTAGGGGTGTGGTCCTGGTCAAGACAAACTCCTGAACTCCAAACTGAATGTCTGAATGGGAAAGAAAGGTGATTTAAGCAATTTTGAGCGTGGCATGGTTGTTGGTGCCAGACGGGCCGGTCTGAGTATTTCACAATCTGCTCAGTTACTGGGATTTTCACGCACAACCATTTCTAGGGTTTACAAAGAATGGTGTGAAAAGGGAAAAACATCCAGTATGCGGCAGTCCTGTGAGCGAAAATGCCTTGTTGATGCTAGAGGTCAGAGGAGAATGGGCCGACTGATTCAAGCTGATAGAAGAGCAACTTTGACTGAAATAACCACTCGTTACAACCGAGGTATGCAGCAAAGCATTTGTGAAGCCACAACACGTACAACCTTGAGGCGGATGGGCTACAACAGCAGAAGACCCCACCGGGTACCACTCATCTCCACTACAAATAGGAAAAAGAGGCTACAATTTGCACAAGCTCACCAAAATTGGACAGTTGAAGACTGGAAAAATGTTGCCTGGTCTGATGAGTCTCGATTTCTGTTGAGACATTCAGATGGTAGAGTCAGAATTTGGCGTAAACAGAATGAGAACATGGATCCATCATGCCTTGTTACCACTGTGCAGGCTGGTGGTGGTGGTGTAATGGTGTGGGGGATGTTTTTTTGGCACACTTTAGGCCCCTTAGTGCCAATTGGGCATCGTTTAAATGCCACGGCGTACCTGAGCATTGTTTCTGACCATGTCCATCCCTTTATGACCACCATGTACCCATCCCCTGATGGCTAATTCCAGCAGGATAATGCACCATGTCACAAAGGTGGAATCATTTCAAATTGGTTTCTTGAACATGACAATGAGTTCACTGTACTAAACTGGCCCCCACAGTCACCAGATCTCAACCCAATAGAGCATCTTTGGGATGTGGTGGAACGGGAGCTTCGTGCCCTGGATGTGCATCCCACAAATCTCCATCAACTGCAAGATGCTATCCTATCAATATGGGCCAACATTTCTAAAGAATGCTTTCAGCACCTTGTTGAATCAATGCCACGTAGAATTAAGGCAGTTCTGAAGGCGAAAGGGGGTCAAACACAGTATTAGTATGGTGTTCCTAATAATCCTTTAGGTGAGTGTATATATACACACACACACAGGTGGGTGACAAATTAAAGGAAAAACCTGAATAAATGAGTGGAGGAACATAAGGAATGCAGATGCCTCTAAACAGGTGTACTGCATGATACAATTAAGCAATTAACATCCTATCATGCTCTGTGGCATGTATACAAATGCTGAACAGGCTCAGTTGACCTCAATTTTGGATCAAGATGGCAAGAGGAAAGGATCTAAGTGACTTTGAAAGAGGCATCATTATTGGGGCACGAATGGCAGGAGCTTCAGTCACACAGATGCTCAACTGGCTAGTGTTCTCAACAAGTGGGCGAGTGCATGTGTGGGACACCAAGAGAACAGTACAGGCCTGACTGCTTGACCCCTACAGTGAGAGGGTCTGGAGGCTCTGTTATGCTGTGGGGGGCATTTTCCTGGCATGGTTTGGGTCCACTTGTCCCCTTAGAGCAGTGGTTCCCAACCCTGGTCCTGGAGGACCTCTGAAGGTGTGCTGTGGTATCTGGCACCAATTGTTAGCAGCAGATCCTTTAAGTCCTGTAAGTTGCAAGGTGGGGCCTCCATGGATCGGACTTGTTTGTCCAGCACATGCCACAGATGCTTGATTGGATTGAGATCTGAGGAATTTGGAGGCCAAGTCAACACCTTGAACTCACGATTCATCAGACCAGGCCTCCTGCTTCCATTGCTCCATGGTCCAGTTCCGATGCTCACGTGCCCATTGTAGGCGCTTTCGGCAGTGGACAGGGGTCAGCATGGGCACCCTGACTGGTCTGTGGCTACGCAGCCCCATACGCAACAAACTGCGATGCACTGTGTGTTCTGACACCTTTCTATCAGAACCAGCATTAACTTTTTCAGCAATTTGAGCTACAGTAGCTCGTCTGTTGGATCAGACCACAGGGGCCAGCCTTCGCTCCCCACGTGCATCAATGAGCCTTGGCCGCTCATGACCCTGTCGCCGGTTCACTGCTTTTCCTTCCTTGGACCACTTTTGATAGGTACTGACCACTGCAGACACCCCACAAGAGCTGCAGTTTTGGAGATGCTCTGACCCAGCAGTCTAGCCATCACAATGTGGCCCTTGTCAAAGTCGCTCAGATCCTTACACTTGCCCACTTTTCCTGCTTCTAACTTTGATGACAAAATGTTCACTTGCTGCCTAATATATCCCACCCACTGACAGGTGCCATGATAACGAGATTAATGTTATCAGTGTTATTCACTTCACCTGTCAGTGGTCATAATGTTATGGCTGACCAGTGTGTATATATATATATATATATATATATATATATATATATATATATATTATTCTATAGTCATTCCAGGATTCCAGGCCTGTCATTCCACTTTTAATTTTTAGATTAGATTATTTTAAAGAAAGCATATTCAAGATTTTAGGATTGCTGTGTGGGATTTGGAGACATAGACTGTCCTTCTGTCACTGGGCATTCCGTTTTGTCATGCGTTTTAGTCTGTCCAATGTATTTTACAGAAACAACTCTTTCCAAAATGCAAATTGCTATAGTATGGTTTTGCAATTTCTGATATTGTCTGATATGCTGTCAACATTGCTGAATGATGTATTCATTATGATCGTGTGAATGTTTACCGTTTCAGAGATCAGTGTTATTTTAAAAAATGAGCGTGATGCTGATTGGCTAAAATGGATATATTGCGTTTTGATATAAATCAGGAAAGTCAAATATCACCATTTTTTAACATTGGGATTACAAGACATATAACTCGGTTTACATTAAACTGTGTATACTACGTGAAAATGGTACCCTCTAGTAGTATATCCACAGCATGAACCTGAATTATGTGTGGAATTGGCTTCATTATCACGTTTGCCCACAAAGCTCTTCAATGTTTGCTCACTATAGGGCTGTAATGATTCCACACATATTCCATTCGGTTCAATTTTCGACTGTAGTTATTTTGTACTTAACAGTATTTTTGCACTTTGTTTTGCACTTATGTTGTAAGTCGCCCTGGATAAGGGCGTCTGCCAAGAAATAAAAATAATAATAATAATAATATATGACTTGTAGAAAATCACGTTTTAGGAATCAACACGATTATAACTCTTTCACAATGACTATTTTGTATTACAAAGCCCAGATTGTCGGCAATATTGTATTGTATTGTACAGTATCCTACCACATGAACTAAGAAAGTGTTTATATAACTTATTACATTTGAGGAGTACACAACTGAAACGCCGTATCTAATTTCAATATGTAGTGACACAGAAGGACGGATAAGCGGGAGCAATGCACACACGCAGAGATATTTACTGTCTGATGTCGTTTTGTTTCTCTGATACTTGAATTAATTTTGGTTTGGCGAAGCCAGATAAATAAAGTGCGACCCCGTCTTTCAATCCGATGGTCGAAATGAAACGCTCATTTCGATCCATCTTCGATTTTGATTGAAAAATGTTCACCCCTAATCAATAATACTGGTGGCTAGATAGCGAGTTCACTGACCTCACTGCTGCTGGACTGGAGGACTGATTTATTGACTGACCAGCCGTAACATCACACACACACTGTGATTGGCTGCTGAGTGCTGTGGGTGGAATGCTGTACATTTGAATGTATTGCTCCTTCATTTATTCGTCTATCTGTCTGTCTGTCGTCCACATTTTGTTTTTCCATGACAGTCTACAACATTTGTACTCTGTCACGAATGCCTTTTTAAAAGTAGCGAAGTATAATACTTCGCTCAAAATATACTTAAGTAAAAGTAAAATTACCACATTGGAAAAATACTCAAAAAAGTACAAGTACCCGAAAAAGCTACTCAGTTACAGGAACGAGAGTAGTTGTAATTCGTTACTTTCCACCCCTGCATGCACCTACCATACATATATAATGATGTGAGAAATAATGTTGCAGGAAAGTAAACCCTGCTTCACAACAAACAAATAAAAACTGGATGGAATTTACATGACTGGGATATAGGCAACAAATAGAAAACTGCTGTCGGCAATGTAAATATCCTTGACACTTATTAGTCTCATACCTGTATACATATACTTTGGAGCTCCGGAACAATTGATTATCATTGCCTTAGCTACTGGTATTAAAACGCATAAAACAAACACTGAAACGAGCTGTTTGACTGCACAGATTTAACTGCATAACTGGTGAGTTGGAAGGTCATCTGTGTTTTTTCAATTGTTAAATATAACTCTTCAGAGATAGTTAATGTAATCTGTTTGGATATAGTCTTACAGCTGTCATTCAAAAACACTGACTTCAGTTGATATCAACATAAAAAATAATAGGCTAATACTACTACTACTACTAATTATTACTATTATTATTATTAGTAGTAGTAGTAGTAGTAGTAGTAGTAGTAGTATAATCTATATATTTTTGTTTGGTATGTGACTTTTGAGGATCACCAGACTTGATCATACATGGCTTAGGGGTTTGTTTCTTTTTAAGGCTGTTTACTTTTCTTAATACACATGTCATTGTGCACAGCCTGTACACACCTTGGAATTTACTACTCTGTTGCCAAATGCTAGCTTTATCAAAACAGGATCTATAGATTAATTATTACATCATTTCAACAATACACTAAGCACTGGTTTAGATACAGTAGCCCCATTAACGACACAACAAATTAAACCAACACTCACCATGGTTTAACGAACTCACTCGCTCACTTAAAACAGAATGCCGCAGATGTGAGCGTAAATGGAGAGAAACAAAACTAGAGGTCTTCTACATGGCATGGAATGACAGTATAATAAGATACAAGCAGGCCCTGTCCTCTTCTAGGTCTGCCTACTACTCTAATTTAATAGAGACGCATAAGAATAACCCGCATTTTCTTTTTAATACACAAGCGACACTTACTAATCAGCAGGTAAAGCCTTCAGAGGTTAACCCCCCCAATATCACCTGCAGTGACTTCATGGATCATTTCAATAGCAAAGTTAACGGCATTAGAAAACAGAAACAGAACAGGAAACATACACAAATACTATAGCCGACACATGCAGTCCTTCATAGCCCCTGCCTACCTTGGACTCGTGTGATGCAGTAAATCACCAGAAATTGGTCTCCTTAATTACTACCATGAAAACGATGGTTATCTGAGAAAAGAAGCACTGCCCAAGGGTTGCAAGGTCGTACGGGAGTTTGAGCTCCCGGCAAAAAGAGGAAGTCCTTGTGCAGACGTCACCTTTTATACAAACAGGAAGCAGAAGGGTCCTGTTTGAGTGACGGGCACAAGGGCCAAATGGCAGATTGATAGACAAAAGTCTTCGAAAAACCCCTCACCCTTGGGCAGTGCTTCTGACTCGAAAGATAACTACAACCTGCGCACTAGACCCTATACCCACTTAACTACTAAAACAATCTCTGCCATTAATTATTCACATAATACACAATATTATTAATGTCTCTTTATCCTCAGGATCTGTTCCTGAGTCGTTTAAAATAGCTGTAATTAAACCACTTCTTAAGAAATCCAGTGCCGACCCTAACAACTTAAACACTATCAACCTATCTCAAACATTCCCTTCCTTTTTAAGGTTCTAGAGAAAGTAGTTGCAAACCAAGTGCAAGCTTTTTTAACTGATAATCATCTTTAAGAAAAATTTCAATCAGGCTTCCGTTCCAGCCATAGTACAGAAACGGCCCTGTTAAAAGTTTTGAATTACGTGTTTCAGTCCTCCGACTTAGGGCACGCCAGTGTTATTATTTTATTAGACTTAAGTGGGGATTTTTACACAATCGACCACAAAATCTTGATACACCGCTTAGAAAACCGTGTTGGCCTGTCCCACAATGTTTTGTCATGGTTTAAATCATATCTGTCAAACAGACTCCAATATGTACAGATTAACGAGAACCACTCAAATTTAATTGAGGTTAAGTACGGAGTCCCACAGGGCTTAGTCCTTGGACCTATACTTTTTTCATTGTACATGCTCCCTTTAGGTGATATCATTTGATGACATATTATCTTTCACAGTTATGCAGACGACACACAATTATATCTGTCTGTAAATCCTAACAATACCATAGACCTAGAAAAACTAATCTGCTGTCTGTCTGAGATTAAAACATGGATGAAAAAAAATGTTCTTATGCTTAATTCTGACAAAAGAGAAGTCCTCATTTTAGGGGACAAATATTAAACTGTTCATCATGCACTGACAAAACTGAGTAATGATAACTTTAATTTCTCCCCTAAGGAGATGGCACGAAACCTGGGTGTCATCTGTGATCATAATCTATACTTTGAATCACACATTCAGAATGTGTCGCGATCTTCGTTCCTCCAGCTTAGAGACAATTCCTCTCGTTACAGGACACTGAGAAATTGATACACACATTTGTTACAACTAGATCGGATTACTGCAATGCCATTCTGTCAGGCAGCACAAACAGAGCTATTTCTGCACTTCAGTTCGTCCAAAAGGCTGCTGCAAGAATTCTAACTAAAACAAAAAACATGAACACATCACTCCAGTATTGGCTTCTCTTCACTGGCTGCCCATGCGCTACAGGATAGACTTTAAAGTACTCTTATTAACATTTAAAGCTCTTAAGGGACTGGCACCTCCCTACTTAAAGGATCTCCTTATTGAATACAGTCCAGGTCGGCCATTGAGATCCCAAGAAGCCGGTTACATAGTGCTCCCTAAAATACACAAGAAAACCGCAGGTAGTAGAGCATTCAGTTATAGGGCCCTGAAACTGTGGAACGATCTTCCAGCCAATATAAGAGATGCCCCCTCTGTCTTAGCCTTTAAATCACGACTGAAGATTCATCTGTTTAGTCTCTGTTTTTCTAGCCCATAGTGCCGCTGGTGTGCCATAGACATGCAATGCATAACTGTCTTTGGAAATGTCCTGCACTGCATGACCAGTATCTGAGCACAACTGCCTTCTTGTCTTCTAGCAACAGCCCCCTCTGAGGCACCTCGTCCCCCCACCATGGAAGTCTAACTGGGCACAACCCTCCTCCAGGGCACCCCACCACGGAGGGCCAACGGGGCATCCACACCCAAAGGCTGTTGATGGTCCAACCCCCCCACCCCCGATGGCCAGCGAGAGGCCTCCTCCAGAGGGAAGAGCACAGCCAGCAGCACCGATCAAGAACTTTCTGATCTCCTTGCTGCTGTAATAACTATACTGCCTGGAGGGGAGGCAACCATTAGGCCTAGGCCTTAAGCTGTGGACCCCCAGAGATTCATTTTCTCCTACATGCCATCCATAGGAGTTTTTTTGTTTTTCTCTCCTCCGTGCCTAAATTGTTTATTTACTTAAATGTTCACTCACTTTATTCTAGATCATATAAAATATTTACAGGTCTATATTTATTTTACTTTATTGTATCTATGTATTATTTTATTTTGCTGTACATTTGTTTTATGTTTACCAGTCTGTAAAGCGCTCTGTGGCTACCCTGCGAAGGGCGCTATACAAATAAAAATGTATTGATTGATTGATTGAATTCAGGGGCCTATTTCTATATTGTGATCAGTCTGTGTGCAGTCTGTGTGCAGAGTCAAACTCATCAAAGCTGCGTGAACAATAGCACCTAACAAGTATAATACACAATGTTTGCTTGTATCCTAGAAACTATGGTATTTAACATTTAATTCACATTGTAGTTGTTATATTTTACACTCATTTTCTGTTGTCAGTAAGTTTTTATTTCAGGTTGTATAATGTTTTGGGTCATATATTTGCCCGTTTGGGATTTCTTATCATTGTTCTGTACTCAACACAGGAATCTGGTTGCTAAAGATACCTCCTACATATCATTATTGCTTCTTCTTGCACCATTCAAAATTAAGATTTTTAATGACAATAGACATTAACAACACATATGCCCAAACTGTCAACATGTACAATTGTGTGGTATACCTCAGGAAAGCATTATATACAAACATTATTATTTAAATAGTTGGATAGTTGGCAATGAAGCTGTTTTCAATCTCTCCTAGTTTTTGACTGCCAGGGTCAACAGATAAATATCCAAATTTACCACACTCAAAGTGAGCTTAGAAATAGAGAAAAAAAAATGTAATCTGAAAATTGCATCTGTCACTTTTATAAAATAATTTCACTGAAACATATTCCTTGTTTAATGATATTCAGAAACAAATCACACTGTCATTAGTACTATTATTATTTTTCTAGAACTGACACAGCACTCGTGGAACATATTGCATTGGGGCTGAAGATTCATCTGTTTAGTCTCTGTTTTTCTAGCCCATAGTGCCGCTGGTGTGCCATAGACATGCAATGCATAACTGTCTTTGGAAATGTCCTGCACTGCATGACCAGTATCACTCATTTCCATAGGGACATCATAGCTTGAAGAACAGAGTTTTGAATTATACTTTAACTAAAATATCTGACTTGAGGGAGTTCAAATTACTGTATTTTGTAATATTGATATCACCATGTTCAAAAGGCGTTGACATAAAAAAAGCATGTTTTAGACTTTTAATGTTTAAAGATCATGGTAATGTAAAGCATTTTATATCTGCTATTTATCTTAGGGTTCCTTTAACTTAATCAATAAATATTATACTCATTCGTATTATATTTTATTTGGGTTCCCTGACATATTTTCTATTTCTGTTGTTTTTCAACGGATAGTGTTGGTTCAATAGACAGATGCTGGTTTTATATATTTTTATGTAGTGTTTGTTTAGTTTTATGTTTAAAGAACTTAGTAATTAAAAATGCAGTTATACCAGCATTCTCCACTGCAAAATTGTGGAGGGCCACATCAGTAATTACTGTTATGTCTGGGTTTGTCCCCATATACACTCGTCTAATCCCCAAACAATAAAAATAATATATTTTAAAATATTCCTTAATATTTTTAAACTTCAAAAACAAAGTGAACCTTATTTAAAAAAATGATATAAATAAATATGAATGGAAAGAATAGTTTATGGGTTATACAGAGGCTACTGAGAGACCACTTTTGGAACATGGGGGACAATTAAAACACCAGCTAAATTGAAAATGCTCACAAAGGGACAAGTTAAAGTTGGACTACTTCCTAAAGCTATATATATATATTAGACTTATAATCGAAGAACAGATCTGATCTCTCCCATGGAATATAAACTAATGAGGTTCCAGAAGGATTTAATTTTAAGCAGAAAGTACAATGAGGTGAGCTCAATTACATCTTAAACAATAGATCACATAACATTAATTTCACAATACCTCCTGTCTCAGCATTTAGGAATTATATATATATATATATATATATATATATATATACAGTGAGGGAAAAAAGTATTTGATCCCCTGCTGATTTTGTATGTTTGCCCACTGACAAAGAAATGATCAGTCTATAATTTTAATGGTAGGCGTATTTTAGCAGTGAGAGACAGAATAGCAACAACAAAATCCAGAAAAACGCATTTCAAAAAAGTTACACATTGATTTGCATGTTAATGAGGGAAATAAGTATTTGATCCCCTATCGATCAGCAAGATTTCTAGCTCCCAGGTGTCTTTTATACAGGTAATGAGCTGAGATTAGGAGCACTCTCTTAAAGGGATTGCTCCTAATCTCAGCTCGTTACCTGTATAAAAGACACCTGTCCACAGAAGCAATCAATCAATCAGATTCCAAACTCTCCACCATGGCCAAGACCAAAGAGCTGTCCAAGGATGTCAGGGACAAGATTGTAGACCTACACAAGGCTGGAATGGGCTACAAGACCATCGCCAAGCAGCTTGGTGAGAAAGTGACAACAGTTGGTGCGATTATTCGCAAATGGAAGAAACACAAAATAACTGTCAGTCTGGGGCTCCATGCAAGATCTCACCTTGTGGAGTTTCAATGATCATGAGAACGGTGAGGAATCAGCCCAGAACTACACAGGAGGATCTTGTTAATGATCTCAACACAGCTGTTACCATAGTCACCAAGAAAACAATTGGTAACACACTACGCCGTGAAGGACTGAAATCCTGCAGAGCCCGCAAGGTCCCCCTGCTCAAGAAAGCACATGTACTGTCCCATCTGAAGTTTGCCAATGAACATCTGAATGATTCAGAGAACTGGGTGAAAGTGTTGTGGTCAGATGAGACCAAAATCGAGCTCTTTGGCATCAACTCAACTCGCCCTGTTTGGAGGAGGAGGAATGACCCCAAGAACACCATCCCCACCGTCAAACATGGAGGTGGAAACATTATGCTTTGGGAGTGTTTTTCTGCTAAGGGGACAGGACAACTGCACCGCATCAAAGGGACGTTGGACGGGGCCATGTACCGTCAAATCTTGGGTGAGAACCTCCTTCCCTCAGCCAGGGCATTGAAAATGGGTCGTGGATGGGTATTCCAGCATGACAATGACCCAAAACACACAGCCAGGCAACAAAGGAGTGGCTCAAGAAGAAGCACATTAAGGTCCTGGAGTGGCCTAGCCAGTCTCCAGACCTTAATCCCATAGAAAATCTGTGGAGGGAGCTGAAGGTTCGAGTTGCCAAACGTCAGCCTCGAAACCTTAATGACTTGGAGAGGATCTGCAAAGAGGAGTGGGACAAAATCCCTCCTGAGATGTGTGCAAACCTGGTGGCCAACTACAAGAAACGTCTGACCTCTGTGAAGGCCAACAAGGGGTTTGCCACCAAGTACTAAGTCGAAGGGGTCAAATACTTATTTCCCTCATTAACATGCAAATCAATTTATAACTTTTTTGAAATGCGTTTTTCTGGATTTTTTTGTTGTTATTCTGTCTCTCACTGTTAAAATACACCTACCATTAAAATTATAGACTGATCATTTCTTTGTCAGTGAGCAAACGTACAAAATCAGCAGGGGATCAAATACTTTTTTCCCTCACTGTATATATAGGTATAGATAAGTGTGCGTGTGCGTGTGTGTGTGTGCGTGTGTGTGTGCGTGTGCATGCACACACACAATGATGGGAAGTCTCCAGACTACAATGCAAATTTTGGAAACATTAACATGATCAGACATCAGTACATAAACATGGATATTGAGATAGGAAGGAACATCTCTTCATCACAAATTCTCTCCAAGAAAAAGTAGACAAGAAAATGCATGTGGAGAAGACATAATGGAGGAAAGAGTGAAAACAGTAAAGATAGAATAGAAGACTACAATACTGACAGCAGAATTAATCTGAATACGAAAAGTAGAAATAAATGAAGAAACCAAACAAGCCAGTTGACATCATGAACCTCAGGAATTGTCAAGCAGAATACTAATTAGAAATGAAGAACTGATTTTGTGTACTTCATGAACAACAAGAAGGCCTAGATGCATCACAGCTGTGCAATAAAACAACAGCATTGAAATTTCAAGAGAAAGAGACTCTACATCAAAACAACATTAAAAAAATATCTGTAAAGGAATATGTCAAGTAGACACAATCTCTCCAATACTCTTCACAGCAACTCTTGAAGAAGTATTCAAGACTTTGGACTGGGAGGATACATTATTCAGAGCTTATTTAAAGCACTTGCAATTTGCTAATGACATAGTCATATTTGCAAAAACACCTGAAGTGCTGCAACTTCAATTTCAAGAACTCTCAGATGCAAGCATGCAAACTGGACTGAACATTAACTTGAGTACAACCAAAGTCATGTTTAACAATCAGCTTTGTTAAATCTAACAAAACTGTAGCTGATACAGAGTGGATAATTCACTATGGGTTTAATGTTCCCAGGGGAAATGTTGTTTGTAAGCAGTTATATAATGCTATAATGTACATCTACTGTTATTAATATAGACATGTGAAATCATATATAACATATCCGAGTGGCTCACCTTTTTAAATGATTGGCTTGGATTGCAGGACAGACCCAATTGGCTAGATGTCAAAGATTCAAATCCAAGCCAATGCCATCTGTTTACTGCCGTTGATTTACTTCAAAGCCACTGCATCAGAGTCAGTTGTAAAGTTTTAATGTCACATTTTCTGCTTTCATGCATCATGTCATAACTATAATTCTGGCAAAAAAAAACTCCTTTTATTTTATTATTATTATTTTATTTTACCCATTTTATTTTAACTATAGGACCTAAAAGACTGAGCTGGTGCTGTTTTTTTATATATACATGAATGTGCTGGGATTGCAGTGTGAAATAGAGGTTAGAGCTGTGGACTCTTGCGTGGAGGGTTGTGCGTTCAATCCCATGTGGGGGGGACAGCTGTTGTACCCTTGAGCAAGGTACTTTACATACATTGCTCCAGTAAAAATCCATCTGTATAAATGGTTAATTGTATGTAAACACAATGTAACAATTGTAAGTCACCCTGGATAAGGGTGTCTGGTAGAAAATATAATAATAAGAAACATAATGAAGTATAGATGGCTGGTTTATCATAAAATACAACATTATATATGATCACATGATGTTCTGTCCATGTGCAATGTAATTGGTTTGCACTGCTCTAGATTTGAAAAGACAAGTTACATTTTAGGATAGACACAATTATTGTCAGACTTCTGAGGTTAAAATTAACTCAACTAGTACATCTCACCAAAGACATAAATCAATTATGTGTTAAACAAAAATGTTAGGTAATTTGAAGATGTGTCAACACACACACAAATTTATTTCAAAACTTGTAAGATGGCAAGGCAATTTTTGTTCAATTTGTCTCTTGATACCAAACACAATAAATGTTGGACATAATCATGTGTGTTTCAAGTGTGTAGAACTACATCAGGACTAATGTGGCTATAATAATGAATAGCTGACCTTTTTGATTGAGAAAGTATTCTAAGTATTTTACAACTGCCAGTATAGCCTAATAAATTAAGTTACAATGCAACAAGTTATCTTCTTTTAAAGAGAGGTGTGAATAGACCATGCAATTGATAGATGAAAATGTAATACATCTTTCTTATTAGCTTCCAAAACTATAGAATTTCAAAAACATTATACTGTTAAAGCATACTCCTGATTTTATATTTGCTTGTCCAACAACAAATCATAGAACACAATATGTCAGTCAAGCGTAATTAAATCAGGGAAGCAACTGCCAGTATGTCAGCTCTAATATGGTCTAATTGACAATTTCACTATGAACATGGCTGTCCACATTAGTATGACACCTGCTTATTTTTCACAGATCACTTAATCCCTCTGGAAAATAATCAAGGCACCATCAACTATTTTAGAGGAATGCTATGGTGACCAGAGAACTCACAAAGCACAAAGGCAATTCATAATAATACTGCAACACTTTGGAATAATCTGATATTAGTGCCCTAAATAATATATTGTCATGGGTACATTTTAGTTTATTCTATTGATATCAGTTTAAGACCTTTATAAGGATACAGCTTTTGGATGATTCAAGAGATATTCCTGTAAAATGCAGGCAGTGGGAGGGCTGAGTATTGTTTTTCCTCCAGGTCAGAAGACTCATTAGACTTGGAGTCAGGCTCCACACAAGCATAGCCAATAATCTCCCCTGAGTCACAGCCATTCAACAGCATACTATCACATTCTGTTCCTGGGAATTATTTGACTGCTCCATGTGTGCATTTCAGTTAGCACTCATGTCATTATTAATATGCTAGAAGGGAAAATTCAGTGGAGACATCATTTATGAAAAAAACATAATACACATAATCCCTACGTACTAAAGGTGTTTTGTTTGTTTGCTGCTTTATCTAAAATTACATGTTGGATGTGTCAAGGGGATGAAAGCTGGTGCTATTAGTTAATGGTTCTGGGAAACCCAGATTTTCTTAGCTATCTCTCCCAATGAGCCACACAAGATTTTCATGTTTCCAAAGCCTCCTGCTGCTCGGTGAATAGGTATTCTTTTCAACATGTGCAGACCAGAGGCTACGATAAAATAATCCATAATGACTGCCTAGAAAAAGTTTTGATAAGTAAATACACTGATCATAAATGCAATAATAAAGCAATATTTCTCCATTACTTTACTTTGGAATTCATACACATATTGAATATATTACGGTTACAAAAAAAGGAAAATACATAGGAAACATCTTAACACTAATGTAGATTATTATGTGTACTACAAAATCTAAGCTTTGAAATAATAACAGTTGATCTGGTAACAGTCTCCTCCCACCGTGCTGCGGTCCTGTAGATTAATAGCTCTTTTCACATTGCTTTTTCCAAATGTATATAGCAGACCTCACAAAACAATTGGAGGAAAGCCATAGTTACATCTAATTCCTCCCAGTTTCATAGGTACCATGGATTATGACAGAGGCCAGTGCAGAGCAGCAAATTGATAATCCCCAACCAACTCTACCCAATCTAACCTCTGTAATACTCAGCCAGTTTTCAACCACCACAATGATGAATGCTTAAGAGTAGAAGCCCAGGTTTAAAGGAAAATACAATTTATTCAAAAGCACTGCAGCTCTTGACTGAAGGCAGAATAACCAGCCTCCTCATCTATACAAGCACATGCTTAGTGAGATAACAGATGGGGTGAACATTCTTTTGGCCATTCAAATAACCTGTAACACCATTGTTTGATGGCTTTGAACTGCTAAGTCACAATTAAACAAACCAACATACCTGCAGATATTGCTGGGATGAGACAGACATGGAAGTATTGGTAAGCAAGGACATTCCCCTTAAAAGCTCAAAAAACCTTATGATGCAAAATATTTATTGAAAAGGGCAAGCATGGTTTTCCAGCTGCCTAGACAGTTGAAATTTGCTGCAATGCCTCTCGGTAAGAGAACTGAGAGGGCAGCAAAGAGGGCATCCTGCCAGCTCGTTACAGTTACTCACGCAATATAATGTGGTCATCATTAGGCTTCATATTGGTCTCAAAACAGGGAAATTTGGCTCTATATTATTGAGTTGCATGTACTTAGCACTGTATTATAAATTACAATACTTGAAAAAATGAATTTGTAAGAATTGCTAGTATTGATCAGCAACTGTATTGAACTTATCCAAATAATTAAATTTGACTTATACAGGGCCTGTGTGGATTTGCCAGACAGAGTCACTTGGCTCCCATAACATTTGATTTCCCTTGCCTTGACACTTTCAGTGGATGAGGTAAATATGGTTACATTGATAATAAACCTTCCTGTTGTTTTTAAGAGTTGTCCACAAGGTCACAGAAGTGGTGTGGTGGAATTGTACCAAATAGGCATGGCAAAGGGGCATCATATTTACTCAGTATCCTGTTGATTATTTAGGAGCCAATATAATCTGTTAGACTATTTATCAGGATTTAATAAATGTTCATTGATTCTTCCAATTATTCCTCTCGAGGTATTAACTCAGTGGTTCCCAAATTGTGGGATGCGCCCCCCTGGGTGGGCACAGGTAAAGAGCTGAATAGGTAAAAAGTCAAGTCGAGACGTACAAAATCGACAAGGGGATCCGACAATCGTTCATTGCCGCCCCCTGTGAAATTGCTCTGGATTAATTGATTCCTTTTGCATCAACCTATCTCTGTGAAACAACTTTTTCCACACTTACACACATTTAAAACAAACTACGATCGTGACTCACGAGAGTGGAAATCGATTCTCGGTTATTGGATTCACCCATATCCAGTCATGGCCATTCAGAATAGAAGTTTGCCGTGTTGCGTCTGTGAGCTGCCAAAATACTCAGCAGTTTATGTGAGGTGGTAATTATGGTAAAATAAAATGTCCATGAGTGGGAAACAAGATCACGAGGAATTTCTACTGCAATATTTTGTAAACACATAAATAAAAAAAGGCATACAAAAAAATGTAATCGATGACTTTGCGCAGTTTGACATCAACCACATCTGAGGCAGATAGTGGAGACAACATTGGCAGCTGGAGTCAGAGTCCATGTCCAAACATCTGGAGTTCAAAGGTATGGGAAGAAAAATAAAAATAAAATTACAATTCCCTTGATTGTGCAGACGGTAAGCCGGGGTGTCATGTGTGAAGACATGTTTATACTTTGTCAGTTTTAAAAAGTAGGCAACTGTAGAAGTTTATTAAATGAAAAAAATTGCATAACAAATTCGCAATATATATTTTAAATAACTGGTAAAATCACATGAACTGGAAAGAAGGCTGCATCTTCTGTAACTACGTTGATTCAGGCTCATGTGTCTTATTAATCTGAGTGAGTAGTAGATAGATTAATAGGTTCCTGCATTGACCGTTTCTAGTATTACCAATATAAATGGCCAAATAGAAGTGTGAAATGTGAAATGCAAACAAGTATGTAAGTGTATTCATCTTTGTTAAGTGTTAGGGCTTTCAAAAATATAAATGATAATATAAATATGAATGTGTGAGAAAAAAGGGGGTTTGGGGGCATGAGCTATGACCCAAATGTATAGGGGGGCTCCAGACAAAAAGTTTGGGAACCACTGTCTTAACTATAAATGACCACACCTATTTTTACTCGGGGCTCAGAACCTTCACGGAGTCCGGGATTCTATCTATATCACCTGTTTCTCTAAATGATTTTATTACCATTATCTAATAAACATTTTATTGATTCACTGCCGCCCTGTGGATTTCTTACAAATTGTACCTGCAAATTGCATGGCAAAACTATAGGGAGACATCCAGATGTATTCTTAAAAATTAAAATAAGTCAATTTAAAATAATCAAAAACAAAATGCCAAAATTGAATTATTTCCCAAGGTGAAAACAACAGAAATAAATGACTCACACAAACTAAGAGAACAGGTCATCACTAGTGAACATCAAAAAACATTGCTATTAATGATTTGAGACATTAGCCTTTTTTTCAACAAAATGTTCTGAAACATCTCAAATATTCATGCAGATTAAATGTTTTGATAATTTGGTCATCACTGCATGGTTATGTTTATGTGGATATGTAAGGACATTTTCCATTGTGTAAAAAGACTCCCTGTTTTCTCTTGACTTGTATTGTATTGTGTATATTTATTTAACAGCAACAACTGAAAAGATACACTTCAGTCTATCCATTCGGTGGGCACACATACCTATGCATACTGTTGGAAGTGCAGGATCAATCCATCAAAATAAACAAAAGTGGATTGAGCCGTCTGATTCTAACTGGAAAACTATTTCACAACAATGTTAGGGTCATTATTAATTTAATGCTTCAGGTAAAATGTAAGCATGACACCACATCTGTCAAAAGAGCAAGCGGAAAGTAAAACTGATGGGTATAAAAAACATAAATTTGGAAACACACAACTTGTTTTGGATTTGCATCATTTAATTCATATGAATAAATGCATTTTAATTCAGAGATGTAGAAAATACATAATTAACTGATGACCCAAATACATTGAAGTTAAATCTTAGTATTAATCAGGAAGATCATATTGGTTTTCAATGTTAGAGCACTTCCTTTCAACAAAAAGAAAAACTAAGATAAATAGTGAATATAATAAATGATTTACATTGCCATGATCGGTAAACATTAAGAATCAAAATCATGCAAATTGTTGCTGTCAAAGCATCTCCAACATAGTAATATAGATGGTACAAAATACAGTACTTTGATCTGCCTAAAGTCAAGTGTCTTAGTGATAGCATAATTCAAACTCTGTGTTCATCAAGCTATGATGTCCCTACAGAAATAAGTGATTGTTGACACTGTAGTCCCAATAAAAAAATGGTCCGCTAGTTCTAATATACAAAAATAAATTACAAAATGAGGAAGTGAATCTATTCTGAATTCAATAAATAAGGAAAATGTGTTTCAATTATATGATTTTGTACAAGTGTCAGATCCAAGTTTTCAGATTAAATCATATTTATTAATTTGTAAACTAGCAAACACGTTGAACATAGTGACTATGGATATTTATCTGTTGACCCTGGCAGTCAAAAACTAGGGGTAATTTGAAAACAGTTTCTTTGTCAACTATGCCACTATTTATATAATAACATTCATAGATAATGCTTTATGTAACTATATGATTGCACATTATTGGGATATGTGTTGTTAATGTGTATTGTTATTAAAAATGTTAACTTTTTAGGGTGTGAGCAGGAGCAATATAATACATAAGGGGGTATCTGGGGCCACTAGAATGCACAAAAATGAAAATAAAATCCAAACAGGCAAATATATGACACAAAAAATATGTAACCTGGAATTAAATCTGAAATTAAAAGAATCACAGCTGTGAATATTGCATTGCCACTTCTGGCTGTATTTCGTTATTGTTATATTTCTTAGCCGATGCCCTTATCCAGGGTATTGCTACAATATATTAGATTTATTTATTTTTTACATCCAATTAACCATTTATACATCTGGGCTTTTACTGGAGCAATATAGGTAAAGCACCTTGCCCAAGGGTACAACAGCAATACCCCCACCTGGCATTGAACCTACAACCCTCTGCTCAGACCTACAAACACAAAAATGACTCAATGACTCAAAAGCCAATAGTAACTTTAGATACATAAATATATAAATACATAAATATATTTTAACTAAAATATCAGTATAATCACAGAACCAATTTTGCACAATGTCCTCAGTTGAAGTGTGGTTGTGCAACCACTAAAATATATCTATTGATAAAACATAGATTTTTATTATTATCCTGAGTTTGCTTTTAACTGAAGGAAGATGGTAAGGACCATCAATTATATTTCAGAGCTTGATGCAAATCTACTGTGTCATCAAGGACAGGATACATATTCTTAATTAATAGCAGATGAGCTCTATTAACAAAAATGCCTTACACTTAGCTTTTAGCTATTGAACGTACAAGTCTAATCATCTGAAGATATTATCATGAGGTAAAAAAGGCTTGTCATTTCAAGATGTATGCAACAATGGAAAAGACTGAATTTATTTCTCCTGAGGCAGAATTTAAATTGTGTTTCTTGAATTAAATTAAAAAGGTAAAATGACATATACATTTAGCTGTTTCCTCTTCAGTTTCCATTTTGCGAATAATCTTATTACTTGAGAAATATAATTGTATTATAAAAGTAAATATACATCGCAAACAAGTAATTGCAAACAACAATTTGTGAAATATGGTTATTATACATTCTATATCTCAATTACTTTATTTCCCCAATGGTCTTTGAAGTAATTTCAGAAGCCAATGGTTTACACACACACACACACAGAGATATATATATATATATATATATATATATATATATATATATATATATATATATATATATATATATATATATATACACTCACATGAAGAATTATTAGGAACACCTGTTCAATTTCTCATTAATGCAATTATCTAACCAACCAATCACATGGCAGTTGCTTCAATGCATTTAGGGGTGTGGTCCTGGTCAAGACAATCTCCTGAACTCCAAACTGAATGTCTGAATGGGAAAGAAAGGTGATTTAAGCAATTTTGAGCGTGGCATGGTTGTTGGTGCCAGACGGGTATTTCACAATCTGCTCAGTTACTGGGATTTTCACGCACAACCATTTCTAGGGATTGCAAAGAATGGTGTGAAAAGGGAAAAACAACCAGTATGCGGCAGTCCTGTGGGCGAAAATGCCTTGTTGATGCTAGAGGTCAGAGGAGAATGGGCCGACTGATTCAAGCTGATAGAAGAGCAACTTTGACTGAAATAACCACTCGTTACAACCGAGGTATGCAGCAAAGCATTTGTGAAGCCACAACACGTACAACCTTGAGGCAGATGGGCTACAACAGCAGAAGACCCCACCGGGTACCACTCATCTCCACTACAAATAGGAAAAAGAGGCTACAATTTGCACAAGCTCACCAAAATTGGACAGTTGAAGACTGGAAAAATGTTGCCTGGTCTGATGAGTCTCGATTTCTGTTGAGACATTCAGATGGTAGAGTCAGAATTTGGCGTAAACAGAATGAGAACATGGATCCATCATGCCTTGTTACCACTGTGCAGGCTGGTGGTGGTGGTGGTGTAATGGTGTGGGGGATGTTTTCTTGGCACACTTTAGGCCCCTTAGTGTCAATTGGGCATCGTTTAAATGCCACGGCCTACCTGAGCATTGTTTCTGACCATGTCCATCCCTTTATGACCACCATGTACCCATCCTCTGATGGCTACTTCCAGCAGGATAATGCACCATGTCACAAAGGTCGAATCATTTCAAATTGGTTTCTTGAACATGACAATGAGTTCACTGTACTAAACTGGCCCCCACAGTCACCAGATCTCAACCCAATAGAGCATCTTTGGGATGTGGTGGAACGGGAGCTTCGTGCCCTGGATGTGCATCCCACAAATCTCCATCAACTGCAAGATGCTATCCTATCAATATGGGCCAACATTTCTAAAGAATGCTTTCAGCACCTTGTTGAATCAATGCCACGTAGAATTAAGGCAGTTCTGAAGGCGAAAGGGGGTCAAACACAGTATTAGTATGGTGTTCCTAATAATCCTTTAGGTGAGTGTACACACCGATCAGCCATAACATTATGACCACCTGCCTAATATTGTGTAGGTCCCCCTTTTGCCACCAAAACAGCCCTGACCCATCGAGGCATGGACTCCACTAGACCTCTGAAGGTGTGCTGTGGTATCTGGCACAAAGACGTTAGCAGCAGATCCTTTAAGTCCTTTAAGTTGTGAGGTGGGGCCTCCATGGATCAGACTTGTTTGGCCAGCACATCCCACAGATGCTCGATTGGATTGAGATCTGGGGAATTTGGAGGCCAAGTCAACACCTTGAACTCGTGATTCATCAGACCAGGCCACTTTCTTCCATTGCTCCGTGGTCCAGTTCTGATGCTCACGTGCCCATTGTAGGCGCTTTCGGCAGTGGACAGGGGTCAGCATGGGCACCCTGACTGGTCTGCGGCTACGCAACCCCATACGCAACAAACTGCGATGCACTGTGTGTTCTGACACCTTTCTATCAGAACCAGCATTAACTTTTTCAGCAATTTGAGCTACAGTAGCTCGTCTGTTGGATTGGACCACATGGGCCAGCCTTCGCTCCCCACGTGCATCAATGAACCTTGGCCGCCCAAGACCCTGTTCACCGCTTTTCCTTCCTTGGACCACTTTGATAGGTACTGATCACTGCAAACCGGGAACACCCCATAAGAGCTGCAGTTTTGGAGATGCTCTGACCCAGCAGTCTAGCCATCACAATTTGGCCCTTGTCAAAGTCGCTCAGATCCTTACGCTTGCCCATTTTTCCTGCTTCTAACACATCAACTTTGAGGACAAAATGTTCACTTGCTGCCTAATATATCCCACCCACTGACAGGTGCCATGATAACGAGATTAATGTTATCAGTGTTATTCACTTCACCTGTCAGTGGTCATAATGTTATGGCTGATCGGTGTATATATATATATGTATATAGTGACAGTGTGGGGGGTTGATCCAGCACTGTCAGGGCTCGTAGGCATGTTTAAGAACACAAAGGCAGGGATGTGGGGAAATAAGTGAAGGTTTATTTAACAGTGCTCTGTGTGCAAACCAAAAGACATCCAAAACTACAAAACAAAACTTTTACTCTTATTTGAGCCTACCTAAACATGTAACACAGGGTCCCTCTAACTAATAATAATAAACACATATACATATATATATATGATGGCCAGTCATAATTGGCTAGTGGTTCTTAGCCCTCCCTGTTAAAAGTATGGCATAGAACTATGCTTAAATGAAAACCTCCTGTGTATGTATTTTGATCTATCTGTTATTTCCTCTCCCTATAGTGACAATGACAATAAAATATACAAATGGTCTGCGTCCCAATTGCAATAGAGAAAGGCTAAACTTCGTCAGCCCCCGGCTTTGTCTCCGATATCCCAAGTTCACCAAGAAATTTTGCAAATCTATTAGATTATTTAGAATTTTTCTCATAGTCTTCAAAACAAACTCGTTGTTCACGAGTTGTGCAATAGTCGGATTTCCAGTTCTAGGACTAAGCACTGGAACTTCAACAGCAAAACAGTATACACTCTTTATCAAAAGGCCCAGCAAGATTGTTTTGAGAAAATTCTAAATAAGGACTACTGGGATGATGGATCAGTCTGTCAATCATACAGACTGGAGAAACTTTTGATGGATGAGGATTTTCTTTTCTTTTCGACCTTTTTTCATTCTGCAATGATTCACATTGACATTCTTTAAAGCGTCTTACAGAAAAGGAGTTTAAATGCAGTAGTTGTGAAACACTCCTTGCAGAATTTAGCCAAATATTTGATTCAAAAGAAAAGCTGTCATCTGATGAGTCCAAAGATCCTCAGCAGGGTAGGCCAACAAAGAAAAGACAGTGATCAAGTAATGTTCCTGTAGTGAAAGAAGTGAGCAACATTGTCATTTTGCTGACAAAATAATGCTTTGAGAAAGGGGTCACCTTATATCATTTGAACTTATTGAACTTTTCTAGAAAGAATATTTTGTACACAACCTGATTTTTCAAACATTTTGGTCCACCATATTTAAAGGCTATACAAAGCTTTCAGACAACAGATAATACTGAACTTAATACTAAACTCTTTTAGTATTTAATATATACATAATGGTGTGTGTCAACCATAATCATCATGATCTCTTGCCATTGAATATAAGAGTTCACTGAATAACTCATGAGCAACGGTCAATTCAGTAATTGTGAAAGACAGAACTCTTTCTGGAGTTATTTTAAACAGATGTTTCTCTCTCATAGGCAATACATAAATAAAAAATGTATAATAGCTCTTTCAAATGTTTTTATAAGTAAAGGGAAACCTATGAAGCACAACATATTTGCTGAACTTACAATCAGTGCATCTAAATCCCTGAATGATGAATTTTAAAGTACATTTTTCAAGATTTGAAGAGAGGTTATTAGGAGAATTTGACAAAATATCTGTGTAACTGTAAAATCAATTGTGATCTATATACTCTCAACCGTTCTCATTAGGCAATGCCATAAGCAATGTCAACAATGTGTTTTGGTTTAGTATAGCCTCATAGTCTGCAGATTTATCCTTAAATCTCATTAGCTAATAATTAATTATTAATTTTCTCTTAGAGCAGGGGTGGCTAACCCTGGTCCTGGAGAGCCACAATCCTGCAGGATTTCCAGGTCTCTTTAAATTGTCAATTAATGGAAACCTTAAACACTGGGACATTTTGTCTAATTAGGACCCACAGTTGGTTCAATTAAACAGTTAACTACCTGAATAGAACAAAAGCCTATAGACCCTGCAGCTCTGTGGGACTAGGGTTAGCCACCCCTGTCTTAGAGAAATATTATTGGAAATTTTAGTTAAGAGTATGCATATTTAATTAGTGTATAATTTTAATATATGCAAGCCATTATGAATAAAGGGTGTTTGATACTGGTTTGTGATATGGTTTGTGAAAGGGGGAACTTTATCTGAATATACAGAAATGTTCTGTATTTTTTGTTTGATGGTGTTATGGCAGGGAGGGGGTTAATGATCCCTCTCTGCCTGTTCATAGACTGCAGGTGGTTGGGGTGATTGACCTTCATTTTTCAGTCAACCTGCTATAAAAGGAGGCCTCAGCCTCACAGTTATAGACCAAGCAATGTTTGTGGGTGCTTGCTGCTTTGTGTTATTGTTTCGCAGTGCAGTCAGCTGACCATCCTGTGCATTTTGTGCTTTTATTCAATAAAGGTCTTGTTTTTTGTGCCAATGTTCTGCCTCTGAACCTCCATTCCAAGCCATCCCATCACAGATGTCCATCCTGGTTGCTTTACAGAAGCTGATCTCCTCTCTTTCACGAACTGTCTGCTTTACCCATACTATCCTATTTGTTCTCTTAGACTTGGGAATTCCAAGTACTGCTCTCACCCAGATCTTCTATATTTCTAATTGCACCTTCCAGGTTTCCTGTTGTGGCTCTTTCTCTTCACCTCTTCCTCTCTCTACAGCCATTCCCAAATGATCTGTTCTAGGACACCTAATTCTCTCTACCCCCACTATTTGCCTTTTGTCTTCTCCTCTCATGTAGTATCTGACCATTTATTTGCTGATGATGCCCAGAACATCCTGTCTTTTCCCTCCTTTGATTCACAGATTTCCTCTTACATCTCTAGATGCCTTTTAGCCATCTCATCTTGGATGGATTTGCATCACCTGAAGCTTAACCCCCGTGAATCGTGTCTCTATATTCCCTCCTCCTTTACCTCTATTGACCTTTCTGTGTGGTGTCAAGGAGAACACACAACTTACCCCATTAAACTTGTGCTGCTTGCCTTGTATTCACTCTACCTCACTTCTCTCTAGCTACTCCTCTATTTCATCTTCTGCATTTAAAGGGTTGTGCCGATAGACAATATCATCATATATCGATGATAATGACAGTCATCGACAATGACACACCATAGATGATAATCCATTTAATTTCACTGCGTGGCTTGCAGGGGGGTAGGCACTGCAAACAAACGTATGCTTTCAGTTTTGCTGTTTGTGGATATCCCATGCCAAGAACTTTAAGATTGCTTTCCATTTAAAAACAAATCTTAAATGGTAGCCTAATACCCAATCATATTATCAAAACATTGGAGCCCAAAAAAGTGTCCCGTACTTTCATAAAAATACTAAATACTTTTACACACCTAAAATAGCCTACAATTATAAAAATAAGATGGCTATAACAGGAAAACAATGCCTGAATCCAGGAATGCAGCTCTCCAGGAACAAGGTTGGCCACCCCTGCCCTAATACTTAACTTCAACAAGAACCATGATTATATTGGTATATGTTTTTAAAATTACCAAATCATCTTGCTATTCAAATACTAACATCATTTGCCACTATACATTATTACCCAATGTCTTTGGGAGAAACTGTGCCAAATGTAGTTGTATAACAGAAATACAGCGATGCTTAATCTGTTGTAAATGATGCTGCTTGGCTGCCAAATTGCAATGCAGCAAATGAATGCTGACATTGTCACTTTGGAATTTATTTGCAAAAGACAGCATACTAATATGTTGTTGTTGGTTTTTTTTTGTTTTTTTTACTTAGTACAAATAAAAAGTATTATGTCACTAGCAGACTTTCTGGAATTTGTCAATAAATGTGTTTTACATTGATCTAAATTCTATGAAAAGTCGATAGTTAAATATAGGTTGATAAAACTGTCCAGTACTTAACTAACTAACCAGTACAGGTAGAACTAATTAATTCAGCCTAATTGCCTGTGTACTTAACCAGATAAAAATACATATCTGTATAAACTAATCATTATGTTGTTTTGCAACCTTTTAGGGATACGAAGCTTGGAACACTAAATCATTAGCTACCAAAGAGCAAAACAATGATACTCAGCTTGTAAAGTTTGCAATTATTATGTTATTTTATGTATTTTTTTTTCTCAGCTGGATGAGTACAGTATATCTTTTAAGCCTATATTATAACAATATCAGTTACCTCTTTGTCAGAATAAAGGTATGATTGTATTATTGTTATTATTTGATTATTAGCAGACACTCTTACCTAGGGCAATTAGTCACAAATGTCTAAAATTATACACATTTCAAAAAACGTATACAAACCTGTTAAAAATCTTTCAAATTGTGATGTGTAAAAGGTAACTATGAGTTCACTTGTGCATCTTAATTTGTATACTAATGATACTATTATACTTAAGGACTTAGATAAGATCTGTGCAGTATCCACTTACCTGTGGCTATACTAAACCAAAACACATTGTTGACATTGCTTATGGCATTGCCTAATGAGAACGGTTGAGAGTATATAGATCACAATTGATTTTACAGTTACGCAGATATTTTGTCAAATTCTCCTAATAACCTCTCTTCAAATCTTGAAAAATGTACTTTAAAATTCATCATTCAGGGATTTAGATGCACTGATTGTAAGTTCAGCAAATATGTTGTGCTTCATAGGTTTCCCTTTACTTATAAAAACATTTGAAAGAGCTATTATACATTTTTTATTTATGTATTGCCTATGAGAGAGAAACATCTGTTTAAAATAACTCCAGAAAGAGTTCTGTCTTTCACAATTACTGAATTGACCGTTGCTCATGAGTTATTCAGTGAACTCTTATATTCAATGGCAAGAGATCATGATGATTATGGTTGACACACACCATTATGTATATATTAAATACTAAAAGAGTTTAGTATTAAGTTCAGTATTATCTGTTGGCTTTTATTGAATCTAATAACTATCTTTCAGCTTCCTGGGATTTACCGTTTCCAGAGGATGTTTCCTCCTTCAAATTACAAAAAAACATTGTTTCTTTAGTTATGCCTGCACCATGTGGCCATCTCCACTCCAATTAGTAACATTCTCTCAGGGTAGACTTCAGGGTTGATCTAATTCTATTTATGGTTGGGTTTCTTAAATTAATTTGAAAAGCTTTAAAATACAATACATTGATATATTTACAGAAGCTATATATATATATATATATGTGTGTGCACAGCATGAGCACAGCCTTAAATGATACATTGCAAAAACCAATAGGTATTACAATGTCAAGTTATTATCTGAGTTGTTGTTGTTATTATTCAATACAAGAAATGTTGATTTTGAAACTGCTGCCTATATACGAATAAGAAAAGGTTTGAGATACCATTGATGTTATTGTCATATATTATATACTTACAGCATATTAAAAAGTAAATGTATGTCCTTAGGAACTGAGTTCACACTTGTTAGAGTTTGCTCAAAATATACAGTAATAAAACATAGAAAATAATATATAATGAGTAAATAATAGTGGTCTAGAGAATGGTGAAGATCAATGTAAACTGTATACCAGTAAAGATGACTGTTTAATGGTCTGTAATGTCTGTATGACAGTAAGTGTCCACATAAATAACTTTTGGAGCCGCTGTATCTGTACAATACACAGTGAGAGACACCCATCAACAATATATTAACTTGCAATCAAGCAGTACTCGTTTTTGTAGTGCTATCAGTAGAGAACCTTTTGTAAACAACAAGAAAAAATGTTTTTTAAAGGCAGGGAAAGAAAGAAAGCTACATCTTCGTTGAATAGTTGATAATACAATTGATAATACAATTATTATCAACATGTTATGTCAGAAAGCTATAGTTTATACTTCAAGTTATGTTAAGCACAATGTTTTTAGTCACTCAAGATCAAGATGGGAAGATGTATAGTTTTGTCATGAAGTTGAAGCTGTGACTATTATTGTTGTTAAGTATGTGAATAATTAATTTGACTGTTATTCAAGGTGCCTTACAAGGTTTACAACGGTACAATATATGATAGAATTTCTTTCCATAAATATGGGACTCGGGCAGACAAAATAGGCTTCAGTAGCTGGATCACATTGTGGGTTTCAGATATAAATGATAGTGCTTCTAATCAACTTAGGCAGGAAGAAGAACTAGAAGATGCCTGAACTAGAAGAAGAAACTTCAATCCACTTTTGTTTTTTTCTTCAAAATCAAGTGGATATGAAATCTAATTTGTCACTGTTTGCAGTTAAAAAAATATCAATAACTACTACAACACAAACAAACAAACAACACTATGTGTCCCAGGGGTGAGAGGAAGTAGGAGTTTAAGAATATGTAAATTGTAAGCTTGATAATTGCTCTGTTATAATGCCCTTGAGATATATATATATATATATATATATATATATATATATATATAAATCCACACTTTTATAGTGATATACTGCTGGGAAAGTAATATATGTAAGCTCCAGAAAATGTACATTTGAATGAACAGTTAAAACACAAATTATTAACTGTGTTAAGAACTTTGTACTCTCTTTATTTTATATTGTATTTAATTTGTTTCTTGCTGTGTGAGCTCTGTATAATCCACTGACACTGATAACAAATATGGTGAATTGTTATAAACTGTAAAGGGTTTTTCAAACTGCTTCTACCGCATGGTACTGAAATTCTAATTTGCAATTTGTGGGTCAAAACCTGATTTAACCAATGCCTTAATAGGACACAGGTAGAAGGGGGTGCAGGGGCAGATTCATCTTTTCTTGAGGGTAAAATGTCACAGAAATAATTCAAATGCATTAATGCATTTTAAATGATAAATACATTTTCAGTAATTTTCCCTAGTGTCAAAAATATGTCTGTAGCCTGAGATATATTTTCATATTTGTCTGTTGGAGTTCTTGATATATGTCTCTGTCTCTCTCTCTCTCTCTCTCTCTCTCTCTCTCTCTCTCTCTCTCTCTCTCTCTTTATATATATAACCTGTTGAACAGTACATCAAACCTGCAAAGAAAAATGTGGATCAATGGAGATGAGCAGTAATTAAAAGTTTCTGAATGCATTTTTGCCTAGAAACTTATATTATATAAACCCCATTCACACTGAAACAATTACAATGTGAATGGGTCATTGCAGGCAAATAATTGCCGGCAATATTCCGGCAATGGTCCTAGTCAAATTGCTGGCAATTTCAGCATCTGAGTGAATGGTGCAGGAAAATGATTGCCGGCAAATTCAGTGTCAAGTCCTTGCGTGTCGACTCAGTGCGTCAGCTGACTGACGCAACCAATCAGAATAGAGGCGCATTTTTGCCACCACAACACATCAAGGTTAAGCCACCTTTGAACAAGAACTTCTGACCGTAACGAGAAACGGACCGGGTTGTGAGGAATGGCGGAGGTTGAAAATAATATAGTTGCAATTCTGAGTGTTATTGATGAACCAACAGGTTGGCATATGTAATGCTAACTATTGTCACACGTCAGAAGTTATGTACCAATAAATAATATAAAATATATAATCTCTATACAGGCACACTGGGTTCGTTTCAAACTTCGTTTGCTGTGAAACAATGTATCAGTCCGTGCGCTGCTGTTCACTGTCTTGTGTACAAACGCGCTCGTAACTCAGGGTCATTTTCATGATTCACTTCCGTGTTTTCTCAGGACTCCGATCATATTGCAATAATCAAGTGAGCTCAGTTCCTTTTGTATTAAAACACTGGATATTTCCATTTTACATGATTAGTGCATATAAGAAATGGCAGCATAACGTGTACAATAACAAATACATATGACTACACTATTGTTTACTGTATATTTCCTATACACGTGTGTAAATTTGATTTTGTAAACTGCATTATGCTTTGAACCCTACTGTAGTTTTGCGCTTTGTATTGCTCTTATTTGTAAGTCGCCCTGGATAAGGGCGTCTGCCAATAAATAAATAAATAATAATAAAAATGGCAATACTACATGTAGTCTAACACATTTGACTACTTCTGATATAACCAAATAATACACCGGTGCGTTCACATTGTGCACATGTGCGCAGATCTGACCAGCAAAGCAATTCATTGTCATAATTGTGTGACAACAGTGTGAATAGAGACGCATCGGCTTGTCTATTTAAACACACTGTATGCAGTTATACAGATCACAACAATAAACTACTATATTTGTGAATATTATAATCAGCGAATGGTGATTGTTTTGCCTATATTAAAAATACAATAACACAGTAGTGTGACATCTCCTAAATATCCATCTTGGAGTATTTTACTGTTACTGGCTTATCTTTAGACGGGGAGATGGTCACACTTATACGGACAGTCCAGAGTGCCGGCCGGCTCTGCTCTCCGGATCCACAGGCTTCTGTAGCGGCTCGGCCCCAGGGCCACAGCGCTCTTGCCGGCAGTCTCTGTTTTCTGTGTGAATGCGTCCTTGCCGGCAATTTTCCCGCATTCAAACCCAGTGTGAAGGGGGGGCAACAAGAAAAAATCCGGCAAATTTTGCCAGCAAATTGACGGCATTTCAGATGGAATGGGGCTTAAGTGACTTGCCTACAATGAATATATTTTATTTATTTATTTTATTTTTTTTGAGTGCAAACAAGTTTGTAGCCTTTTCTGTTATATTGATGAAGATAACGTCCCAGTTAGTACAGTTACTTCTCAAGAAGCAGTTCCTGCATGTTTAGAATATTGATCATGCAGCATATAGCATAGAAAAGTGCTAAAATCCATGGCATAAACATATTCAGTGAGCTGAAAACAATTTACAATGCTGGCAAATTAGATTTGTAATAAGGGTAGTGCAATAACAGTCCTAATTATGTTATCAGGAGCTTCTTTAACTAACTCAGTGGTATTCTGCCTGAGACATTCTAGTGTGATGATAATATGCAGAGCAAACACTAGCATGTGATTACAGTTAAATACTGTATATATAAGCTAGTAGATATTAATTGACTACTGACAATTTATTATGCCATATTAAGCCTCAAAAAAATAAAAAAATAAATATGATTGGTCCAAAACATGCATTCTTACACACGTGTGTACGGAAGCCTATTAACATCACAGAGAAGGATATACTGCATTATTATGAGATAATATTGCGTTATTTCAAAATAATGATTGCATTATTATGAGATAATATTGCGATATTTCAAAATAAGAATGCTATGCTTCCAGATTCACATCATGGGAACTTTCACCAGTCGGGAGTTGGAAGCAGAACTGCTCTACAGTACGGTAAGCTTTATTCAGATTTAATAATAATGTGCAAAATACCTAATGCACCAAATGTAAATTAAATCTATGAAACACTGAGGCTAGTCAGACTTAACATAGCAAGATCTGCAGCATGCACAGTGGATGTGGTCTAGGTTGGGGTTAAATGCCGGTGGCAATTTGTCTGTTGTATTTAAAAAACATTATCCAAACATAACGTATTTTAAAAGATGAAATAAGTTTATGATAGCCCACTTTCATATTTTCCTGTGTTGCAGGTACCCCTAAAAGGCAGCTGATGACCTCTCAAGACATATTTTCAGCTGGGGTGACGGCAGATAGACATTGTGTCTTGCTTGACTCATAATCACAGCATCATTCTGAGCCATTAAACTTTGCTTAGAAACCTAAAGAGGTTACACTTATTTTTGTGGAAAAAAATACTTTTTTGTTCTGCTTAATCAGATCATTAATGCTTTATAGATACATTCTGGTAAAAAATAAACATCTTACAAAACACTATGTTTCAAACATGTACACATTATTTTCAGAGGGATACATTAATTATCTAAAGCTGACGCACCAAATACCCAGCTAACTTTTTACTGTGACTAAACTGTTATTACAATGTGTGCTGATCTTTATTCTTTTTTTATTTTTTTATGTTTTGGTTTTCCAGATTGCATGACTTTAATTATTTGTTTTCTTTTTAAATTATTTTGCATATCCTTAGAGTTTAGGTCCTTAGGTTTATGGCATAATTACAGTAATATTTTTGACCAAGCAAGGACATAATTTGTTCAATTAAGCAATTGCATTATCAGATTGAAAAACTGTGGTCAACATGTCAGGAGTTAGAATCTTTAGTTTAAAATAAGTACCAACTGACCCTTAACAGTTATATTTTCTTAAATATGAATGGGGAAAAAAATCTATATTCTAATTTCAGAACTGCATTTTTGCTAATGTTTTTCTTCATATATTTAACTAATATTTTAGAACTGATACAAAACAGGCAAGTCTAGTCTGTATTCAACAGAATCTGCATTTCTTTATGCCCTTCACACAGCAATTCAAGTCCAGTATTTGTTGCAAATAAATAAATCAACAGTATTTTAATATTATTGAAAACACAAGTAAATGCTGATAAAGTAGGACAGATCTTATGTTGTTCAATGCAAACGGATGAACAATTAAAAAATGCACAGTATCTGTCCCTTAAATATGAATACACCTGTGTTTATAGATATGACTTTCCAAAAATAACTGATTCACTAAAACATGAAACTACTATATCTTCAAAAAAGTTAACAGCGTAATTTTCCTAAAACAAGACTCGGTAACCGATAATTTAGAAACATTCAAGATTTGGAGAGATGTGATTCAAAGGTTCATAAGGCTGTAACTCCTAAGCATACTTACCCCAACACAATAACACAATAATTGTTGCGAAATTACACACTATCTCATAATAATGCAGTCATTTTTGAAAAATAATGCAATATTATCTCATAATAACGCAATAATTATTGCAAAATAATGCCATATTATCTCATAATAATGCAATATTTTTTTTTCTCTGTCATGCTAATAGGCTTCCGTATGTGTGTGCATATGTCCATGTGTATTTGTTTATACCTTAAACATTCAGTATGGTGGATGGAGTTCGTGTATTTTACAATTAGGTCCTAGCCCACACTACTACTACTACTACTACAAGTAATAATAATAATATGAATTCTGAAATACACTCACCTAAAGGATTATTAGGAACACCATACTAATACTGTGTTTGACCCCCTTTCGCCTTCAGAACTGCCTTAATTCTACGTGGCATTGATTCAACAAGGTGCTGAAAGCATTCTTTAGAAATGTTGGCCCATATTGATAGGATAGCATCTTGCAGTTGATGGAGATTTGTGGGATGCACATCCAGGGCACGAAGCTCCCGTTCCACCACATCCCAAAGATGCTCTATTGGGTTGAGATCTGGTGACTGTGGGGGCCAGTTTAGTACAGTGAACTCATTGTCATGTTCAAGAAACCAATTTGAAATGATTCGACCTTTGTGACATGGTGCATTATCCTGCTGGAAGTAGCCATCAGAGGATGGGTACATGGTGGTCATAAAGGGATGGACATGGTCAGAAACAATGGTCAGGTAGGCCGTGGCATTTAAACGATGCCCAATTGGCACTAAGGGGCCTAAAGTGTGCCAAGAAAACATCCCCCACACCATTACACCACCACCACCAGCCTGCACAGTGGTAACAAGGCATGATGGATCCATGTTCTCATTCTGTTTACGCCAAATTCTGACTCTACCATCTGAATGTCTCAACAGAAATTGAGACTCAGCAGACCAGGCAACATTTTTCCAGTCTTCAACTGTCCAATTTTGGTGAGCTTGTGCAAATTGTAGCCTCTTTTTCCTATTTGTAGTGGAGATGAGTGGTACCCGGTGGGGTCTTCTGCTGTTGTAGCCCATCCGCCTCAAGGTTGTACGTGTTGTGGCTTCACAAATGCTTTGCTGCATACCTCGGTTGTAACGAGTGGTTATTTCAGTAAAAGTTGCTCTTCTATCAGCTTGAATCAGTCGGCCCATTCTCCTCTGATCTCTAGCATCAACAAGGCATTTTCGCCCACAGGACTGCCGCATACTGGATGTTTTTCCCTTTTCACACCATTCTTTGTAAACCCTAGAAATGGTTGTGCGTGAAAATCCCAGTAACTGAGCAGATTGTGAAATACTCAGACCGGCCCGTCTGGCACCAACAACCATGCCACGCTCAAAATTGCTTAAATCACCTTTCTTTCCCATTCAGAAATTCAGTTTGGAGTTCAGGAGATTGTCTTGACCAGGACCACACCCCGAAATGCATTGAAGCAACTGCCATGTGATTGGTTGGTTAGATAATTGCATTAATGAGAAATTGAACAGGTGTTCCTAATAATCCTTTAGGTGAGTGTATAGTATATTAGGGTTGTGCTGTAGACGATAATATCATTGGATATTATCTTTGGAGCCCTGTCCTATCCTTTTATGTGCAACATCTGAGGGGCTTCATTTAAAGACAGGTCTCTAGCAGTAAAAAAAAAAAGTGTATAAAATAGATATTGTTTTTCCATAATTAGGATTTAAAGAAATTTAAAATATTGTATTCATGTTTTAAGTAATACAAATGTATTATAATTGTAAACACAATAATGCTATGGGACAAATCTGCATCATCTTATTGCTCCCAATCCAGCACACATAAACCCAATGCTGAAAGGCAGGTTTATGCAAGATATGACTAACCATCCCAGTTTTATACCAGTGAAGGACTTTATAGTCACCAGGCTCCTTTAAATAGCTTAGGAGCTCATGCTTATCATGTTGTGCAATAGAGTGACTTGTAAGGGCTTTGTGATGAGGAGCTATCCTCTAGGCAATCCTGTAAAACAGTCAACACAGTTTCCGCTAAAGTAATGTTTCTGTTTTGTTGTTTTTATTGCTGGAAGTAATGCCACTTTCTATGTCCGGAAATGTTCCAGTAAATCCAAGTAAAAGAATCAATGTAATGTTTACTTTGTACCATACTGAAAACTTTCCATCAGCATCATTGAAGATTACATATCATCCAAACAGATTAAAAAGGACATTCCCTTTAAAGAGAGACTTATGGAAATGAGCCTACACATACAACGGTGAATAATAACAGAGAACTGGGAGGTCGTAGGCCTATACAGCTACCCTTCTATCATTCAGCAAATAATGATCATAATCAACACATATATAACATTATAACTACACTGAATCAAAACTTTGATCCATCTGGCAATCAATAATAATAATAATAATAATAATAATAATAATAATAATAATAATAAACAGAATTAAATGGTGAATTTCAATTACCTAGAAGAAAATTTCAGTCAAAAGCAACATCAAATCTTGCAGTTATAATATTCGATTATATAATATAGATTATAATATAATCTATATTATAATATATATATATATATATATATATATATATATATATATACTGAATTTCTGCCTGTGGGATCGTCCAAAACCAATACCTGGTGTAGGTTTGTTTACAGTGGAAATTAAATATGTATTTGGGCCTACTTTTACTGAACAGGAAGATTTGTTACAATCAGAATGATTTATCCAATAAAGAAATATGAAAGAGTCAAAAACGAAAGTATGTTGAACTGAATTGATAACTGCTTAATAACAGGCTTAGCTTTGCAGCCTTACAAATTTGATGTGTTATCAAAGGAAAAATCTGTGACCCAATTTCATTATTTAACAAAAATGTATAACAAAGATTGTACTCATGTGGGCATATGAAATAACAGAAATTAATACAATTGCGCAGCATAACAGTTATTTTTTCACCAGCTGAAAAAGTCAGTGAGATGCAATTTAAGAAAGGTCTACACCAGGTGTGGACAAACAATTTTTTTTTTCCTGGTCGCTTGCATTGCCAGTCCACACCATAACTGACCACACCAATATTAAACCAGGAAATGTTAACAAAATACATTTATTTCACAATTCTAATGACACAACATCTGAACTTTACTGACAAAAAAATGAAATTTCAATGAGAGATTTGGCATTCTTTTTCTCACCAATTCAAGAAACTGCAGCTCAAAATTCAAACACAATGCATATCTCAGTTTTGTTTCCAGATTCATATCAACGAGGTATAATTTGTATTATCTGTTATAATAATCAATGACATTCACTCATACAGTAAAAAAATAAAAAATAAAAATTGAAATATTATAAAATTTCAGTTCACCTAAATGGAGAAAATGCTTACCAGTTTGTATGTTCACAGTTAGGCATTTCCTAATACTATGAATAAAGAATGTTTTTACTAACATAAACAATATGATTAGAACCTGTATACAATTTAATGAGAGAACGTTTAATGTAGAAAACACTAAAATGTGGGTTAATACTTAAAAGGTATTATTTACATGCAAACTACCAGTACTAGCTTCAAAAGAGTAAGCATTTAAAGTACTATTAAGAGCATAAGCATCATGATAACCCCTATTAAGCGCAATTGGTTATAATCATAGTGCATAATAAGATAGTTATACAAATCAAGACTTTTACCCAACTGTGAATCACATATTACAATCTTGTACCCTATTACAGATTATTACCCTATTATTTTGATTTAGAAATATACCTAGTAGAAAGGGGTTTCATACAATAAATAAAACCATAGATAAGGTACAGGATTGTACTTTGCGATTGGTGGGTAGGCCATAGTTTTGATTAGGTCTAGCCCTAACAGGTCCTATAGTGAAATCAGGATTTAGTATTTTTTAAAAGATATTTCAGATTTTTTTTTTAATCTGTGAGGCAGTTACTTCCAAAATATCAATAACAGGCACAATTATTTAACATATTTTTCTTCTGTTCCAATTATTCTTTCCCTCATCTCTTTATCTTTTTAGTATGTAACTAGGGCAATCATTAATCACTTCATTGTGTAACAAATTTGGTATCCTCTATGTCCAACAACAAGGGTTTTCATATAGTGAATTTGCTTCTACCTAAGTTAATTAGCATGCTCTGGGAGTCAATCCTAGTCATTCAGTTGGGTATTTTAGCAGCCAAATCCTCAGGAAATTAACATGTGGAAAATGACTTCCCATTGATTGAGGGATTCTGCAAAAGCAAAACAAATCCTTACTTTGAGTCATATTAACATTTCAATATATGCCAATACTGGGGTTAGGGTTACAACACATTTGACACCGAAATGTCTTGAGCTCTTTTTCTTGTGTACATACTCACGAAAGGAAAAATAAAACACTCATGCCTTCTACCACGAAGCATTTCTTGCCTCGGTTCCAGTGTCTTAAGCGCCGTGTCCGCCATGTCGTCCTGTAAAGCAGCCGCTGAGATCCGTCCTCTGAGGAGCAGCAGCGACTGCGGGTTTGGTTTGTTTCGTGTTAAAAACAGACAGAAACACTGCGACTTTGTGTCTGTGTTATTATGTGTGCTTTACATCATTGCACAGCGTAATAAATACGCGTTTCTGAGCGTGTAGAGACAACATTATATTCAGACAAGCGTGTTCGCATAAGAATACGGTTCCATGTGCAACAATAAAATAAATAGCAAATATGTATTATCGTCATAATTTGTGCTAGTATATATGTATTTAAAACGGCACAGCGTGACTCCCTTCATTTATTACTCTTACTACAGATTTGTAACTGCAAACGATACTTTTTGCCGTATTATTTATAATTTACTTATCAGACGTAAGTGTGCGCGTCTCAGTCATGGCGTTTATGGACGCCTTTATTAAACCAGTCCTTAATGTTTTAGAGGGAAACCCAGCTCTGCTGTATTAATGTATTCATTCATTGATCTTGTCAATGGACACGTTAATGACTCGTGTTCCTTCACACTGACTGTGTCTGATTGTCCTGCACACATTCAACACACAGCCTGAACACGGCCAGCTGTCCTTCAGTATTAATACCATCGGCTGCTGATGCGATTATTATCCTCCAGTTTATTGTAACTAGTCTGTGAATCACAGTGATTAATGCACTCGGGTATTAACTGTATCAGTCATTGTTTCTGTACGTGGATTTCACTCCATGCTGCTAATAAACCTGTAATTTCTTCGTGATCGCACTCGGCACTTGAGATTATATCCTCCAACACAATGTGTCTGATCTCCTCCCTGTCTCAAGTCAAACACACACCTCCGCTGCTGAATGTGAATCATGTCCTTAGTGGGGACGGACGCTTATGGACACGTCCAGCACCAGCAAGTTAACCGACACAAAACACGGCGCGTCCGGACGCTCAGCCAGTGGAAACACCCGTTTAAGCGTCCGGGGCCGCCAGTGGAAACAGGGCATCTGTTTCTACTAGATTCCAGTTGGATGCCAATTCAGGTGCACACACACATTTGTAATTGAGCAGAAATGTATGACCACACATTGGCAATACAAAAATGCAGTAGACAGCTGTAACAGGATAAAGGATACCCATTTCAACTCTGAAGAAGGAAAAGAGGAAGCTGGGAAAGGTGGATGAAATATTTAATGGGTTCAGGTAAAGGTAAATAAAAAAAATAATTCAAAAGGCAAATGCATAGTAATTTCTCTGCATTAGTCATTCTGCTAAAAATAGAATGTTCTGTTATGTATTCAGTAAGATGACTGAAGAAAACATGAGAACAAAAGAATCCTCTCAGATAGTTCAGGCTGCATGCATGTCTTTACTGACTCCATACTAGGTTCTTAATTGAGACATTTTACTAAAAACACAAATACGATTTATTTCTATAATTTGTAATTTGTAACCTTTATTTTCAACCTAAGATAAGCCAATGCCCTATGTCTAGCCAAACAAACAGCAATATTCGATACAACAAAACAAAATAAAATAATGTATATAATCTAAATACTGCATTTTGTGAAAAATAAACAATTAGTAATCATAACAATTCAGAGCAGGTATTTTCACTGATTCATGTTTTGCCTTTTTTAATCTAACTGATCTGTCGACATTAAAAATAATAATGTATTATTACAAATAAACTACTAAAGATAAAAAATAATACATCATACAGCCTATTAAAAATATGTTTAATACCAAATAATGTTTTTCCATAAAATATTTAGCTAGTAAGTGATGGCACAGTTTGACTCCTGGAAAACTGCAGGCTCACATTTTTAAGACAGACTGAAAATAGTACTGAACAGTAATGAAAATATTAACGTATTCCTCAAAAGAAGTTGTGATTTTCTGAAAGAGTTCAAACAGGAGTCTTGCATTAACTCTGATATAACCCAAACACTGCTGCATTTCTAAACTGAGGCCTACAATGCAAGCAAGAACAGCTCTGTTAATCACAGACTATCAGACTTGGGCACTTGCTATAAATCTGCTCTCAGAACCTAGGCAGCTGGCAACCTCCACATCACTTTTAATCTTCCATACAACTACTCTGTCCTCTTAGTCCCTGAAACAGGTTGAAACCATTTCATGTGTCAGCTCGCTCTTCAAAATCTCATAGGTTACCCAATGTGACACTTATCATTTGGACAACAGAAATACAGATTCTTAATGCACCACGGGAACACTAGAGTCAACACAAACATATTCACCATGCAATATAAATCATGACAAATAGAGTATAAAGCAGGGGTAGTCAATTCTTTTTTGCCAGGGTCCAAATTTCTTGGTCAAGGTCTAGACTCCAGAGGGGGGAAAAGAATCACACCTCCAAATGCCCCTTTCCAAAACACACACAATTCTGTGAATTAGTAATATACCCTGTTGCTTATATTTAGTAGATCCATTTGATGAAGTACAAAACTAAAACATTTAAATAGATGTAAATATAAATATTAAAGGGTTTTCAGACCACTTTTAATTGATTTAATTTGTTAAATATTATTGTAGGCATATAGATAAACGTAAAAGAAACTGTCAAGCATTTTGTGTCTTATTAGGTTCAAATCTTTACCTCTTCCCTTTATCACTTTACACTGTTCAAAATTAATGTTGAAAACTTAGCTGAAAATCTCCATGAAATCCATGAAATCAGGCAGATTTGGACTCAAACATATCTTTGCTTCACAACTACATATCACCAGCGAAATATCACATCAACCAACATTATACATGCAAACTAGACATGGTTTCAGGTGCTTGTCAATCACATTTCAGTGGAGCTCTGTAATTGTAATGGGTGAGGATGCACAATTTTCTATTTGTGCACCTACTAGAAATATGCATCTTCATTGGAAATAAGCTGTTTCCACCACTGATGTAGTTTCTAGGTGAATACAAGCTATGGCACCCCTCCACTCTCTGGTCATGTGTATGCAAGGTTGAAATATGTCCACACATCAAACGATCCACAGTTTACTTGTTTATAGAAATCAGGAAAACAAACCGAATACCTGTGTTTTTGACGAGTACAAAGTGACGCTCTTGCCCCAGTCCAGAACATGTATAGAGACACCCGAACCGGGAATCTGCGAGCAATCAACTAACTAACTAACTAACATGAACACAAGTTCTATAGGACATCCCATATTAATATGTAACATCCTATTGGCTAATAACCAGGAAGGGCTGCTACTAGGTTCCTAACAATAACAAGTATTGAGTGCAAGAAACCTCCGTAACATTTAAAATAAATAAAAAATCATGATAATAAGTTATTTAACATTCTCGCAGTCCATTCAAAATCATCTGGCAGTCCGGATTTGACCCGTGGTCCACCTATTGACTACCCCTGGTATAAAGTGTTATAATAATCCAAATCACATTGAGTAAATGTTTTACCCACAAATATCTGTGGTTGAATATGGTACCTACTGATGTCACTTGACAAGCCCTTTACAGTTCCTCTCCAGATTAATTAATATGACTGATCCGGCTCTTTAAAAATTGAGCTCCAAAATGGAATAAAGCAAATAAGCACTCCAGGATCATAATATTAATATTGTGAGAAGTATGATTACACCAGTGTGGCCAACTTTCGGTGTTCCTCGAGCAGTATGACCACACTGGTCTGACCACAGAATTTGAGAACTTGAATTGCATAACAAATAAAGCACGTTCAGATCAGAAAAGGCTGTGTAAAAGCGGTAAATATCAGCATAAACATCTGTGGTGTGAGTTTTTGTCTATTTTGATATAATATAATCTACTCTGAACTACACATGTTTTGCATATAGAAATTGTTCATTGTAATGAGGGCACCCTACAAATTAAGTACATAATTAAAGACAATTGTACACCTGCCTAAGGGCTGGATTAAATCAAAATTTTGACTCATATGCCAATTCAAATTCCAAGTTCTGATGTAACCCAGGCCTAAGTGCAACTAGAATTTGCATTCTGCTGAAGATAGTATTTTCAAACTGTATGTTTATGTGCCTATTTAGATTGAATATATTACTCTGTTTATATATGGAGTTGCACACATAAGCTGATTTAACACAATCAGCTGGTTCAAATGAAGGGAGCCAATACTTTTGCCTGTATCAGTATGTGTGCGTATATACATGTATATAGACATGCAGTATATTAACAAATCAGGTAAATATGTTATACTAACATTCTGCCTGAGGAGTACCACATTTCATTAATAGTAATTAATCTATGAATCACAGCAGAATGTCATCCACTGTTCTTTATGAGACTGACAATAGATCTCAAAACAGAGTTAATTTACCAGATGTCCCTTTGTGGACCCTAGAGCCATTTGTCAGCTGATGTACTTATTTTTCATGGTAAACTATGGTTAAACAGATGACAATTACTAAACTGCTAATGATATAATATGCCATAAACATAAAATAACCATAAGCACCGGTGGAGTAATGAAAGTAAGGGCATTATCATATTTTAAATCTGACATGCAAATCAATAAAATAAACCTTTCTCTAAATACTCTTCTGATTATACAGTACATTTAATTTATTTGACAAAGTTAATCCTTATTCTAAATTTCAGGAATTAAATCTTCATGAATTCTTAAGCTTTTTATTTATTTTTTTAGACATTATGAAATGTATTCTGCATTATTTAATGATACTCCAACTGCAAACCTGTGGAAATATATATATATATATATTATATATATAGTTTATGTTTTAAACATAATATTATAGTATTTAAACATTTTATAGTTTTGTTTTCTCCTGCATCTGTTTGTGGTCATGTAGATTGTCCATGATGTTGTATAAACATTTGAATCTTACTTGCTGTGTTAACTATGTAGAATTCAGTTTCCCTTGTAGTGAATTTGTGAGTACTTGTTTTACTGGTGACCATCAAGTATGCTAATATCTTGAAATCTTACTCTTTTCAGATACAGAAGCATTATGCTGTTCCAAGGATACTAGTAAGAATAATAGAAATTATATTGTTTATCTATATATAATAGTAGGAACAACAATAGCTTTACTTTCTGACATTATTATCACCCACATGTAGCCTTCTTACAAAATATAGTTCACAAAAGAAAGGAATACATGTGTGGAATTATAAAATATCTTCTGCACCAGCAAAACAATAACTAACATTTTTACCATCTCAATGTTTTACACAACATTTTCAATTGAGATTTGCAGGATGACTGTCAGTGCATATATACTATATTACCAATGGTTTTGACCCAACAAATATCAAAAGGCAGCTATTGACAATGACTTTAATATAGAGTCCACCCTGGGCCTTAATGCCTGCTGCAATGTTTTTGGTAGAGGGCTGTAATTATATAAATATATCCCATGGCCCTGAAGGTGTCCAACACAAAAACCAGTAGCCCTAGTCCAAACCATGACACACATATGCAGAACTCACACTATTGCTTGGCAAATGCACAAAGCATTCTGTAACAACATCACACCCAGACCTTCTCATTAGAAATAAACAGTGTGTAGACAGACTCATCACTCCATAGGATACATCCCCACTTTTCTAAACCATATTTTCAGTGGCCCTGAAACCACTGTAATCTGTGCATTCATGTGCATGAACATTGGCTCGTGGATAGCTACCTTGTGCATATAATTCCCTAGGTAGTGTGAATACACAGTACTTGTGAGTTCACTGATCTCCTGGGTGATGGCTTTAGAACCTTCACTGTTCACCTCGCAAACATGACATACTTCCTATGGGTTCCATGGCTTCTAGTTTCAGCAATATTCCCCACTCAAGCCTACCTAAACCAAGGAGTATCATAAATTTTATGTTCTGCATTCATTCTAAATGACAACTACTGGTCCATCTTGAAATGTTTACACTTAATCCAGATTGCTTTTTTATAGTTTTGGACTACTGTAGCCGATGCAGGTCGGAGCTCCGCACCTGGGATTCGAACCGTACACCACCAGCGCCCCTCCGAGCACTCCGCACTGTAGCGGCTCCAGCGTAGTACAATGTTAAGCCCTCTACACCAAAAGACTAGGTCTGGAATGGTGCAGTTTGGCCCCCCCATAAACCGCACATGGGGTCTGTTTGGTGATTATGAACACATTGAATGGTGTTCACAGCATTCACATTGCACTTGATCTGTATATTTAACTTATATTTCATGATGAAGATCTTACAGACGATCGCTGCTTCCATAACTTCAAAACGTTTACAAACTCCCACCTTCAAGCATAAGTAAATGACCCAATAAGTGAAACAAGGTTTTGGAAACCAACTCTGTAGGATAGAACTGTTCCCGAGGGCAGAGCTTACATGATGGGTTTGATTTGTTTCTAGCATTTGGAAGGCAGGACTTATATGACGCAACCTTAGTTTGTAAACTTGTAGATGGCACCACACCCCACGTCCTGTGTGTTTGCACAGGCTTGCTCAATGGGCAGGTCTGCCCTGTATATAGCCAATGGGTAAACGTGGTGTATTCACGAAGACTCTCACCATTCTGTGCATAATCTGCAGTTTTTATTTTATTTTTGCAGAACTATCATGGAATCAATGAGATATAACAGTGATCGTGTTTTAAAAAATGTTAAATGCGCATGTTCAATTTTTTTCATGTCACAAAAACGTGCCGGAGCTGTGCTTAGTTGTCCCAGAGCGCAGACAGTCTCTAATTGAGAGATACTGGAGTTCTGCTATGGTGTGCTCCAGCATCTATTAATCTATTAATATGTAACTGATTCTTCTTGTACCTTCTTGTAAGGTATGTAATGTTAAATAAGAGTACCACAGGGATTGCTATTTGGAATTGCTCATGTTTCTTCTCTGAGTAAATGATGATGACCCTGATGTATGCAGAAATCTATGTAAATCTGCAGCTGTCACAAAGCTGCCAAGGGTTGCTAACACACAAGAGAAAAGGCTAGAAAAGCCAAAAGGATTCAGTCTGGACACACAGCTGGGCAGCCACAGAGGGAATATTGATTACGAATATAAATTAGGCATCAAATCAGAATATATTATCTAGAAGGAAGTTACGTGTTATTGTAAAAATGCCACTATCTTCAATCAAACAAAGTAATAATAAAACATTATAATGCTTAACCATCCATTTAAAAGTGAGATAAATATATATTATTGTATTGTATCACATTCTGTTATACTGTATATACATGGTACGTACATGTGATTACCAACTCAAAATATACACATAAATATATATCTTTATCTATTTATGAATATACAGTACTGTGCAAAAGTTTTAGGCAGGTATGAAAAATGCTGTAAAGTAAGAATGCTTTCAAAAATAGACATGTTAATAGATTATATTTATTAATTAACTAAATGCAAAGTGAGTGAACAGAAATCTAAATCAAGTCCACATTTGATGTGACCTTTGCCTTCAAAACAGCATCAGTACTTCTAGGTCCACTTGCACAAAGTCAGGGATTTTGTAGGCATATAGTCCAGTGTATGATTAAACAATTATACCAAACAAGTGCTAATGATCATCAATTCAATATGTTGGTTGAAACACAATCATTAACTGAAACAGACACAGCTGTGTAGGAGGAATAAAACTGGGTGAGGAACAGCCAAACTCAGCTAACAAGGTGAGGTTGCTGAAGACAGTTTACTGTCAAAAGTCATACACCATGGCAAGACTGAGCACAGCAACAAGACACAAGGTAGTTCTACTGCATCAGCAAGGTCTCTCCCAGGCAGAAATTTCAAGACAGAAACGGGCAACGTTGAGGACCGTAGACGCAGTGGTCAGCCAAGGAAACTTACTGCAGCAGATGAAAGACACATCATGCTTACTTATTTTTGCAATCGGAAGATGTCCAGTAGTGCCATCAGCTCAGAATTGGCAGAAAACAGTGGGACCCAGGAACATCCATCTACTGTCCGGAGAAGTGTGGTCAGAAGTGTCCTTCATGGAAGACTTGCGGCCATACCTCCGACGTGGATACAAGGCCAAGCGACTCAACTATGCACAAAAACACAGGAACTGTGGTGCAGAAAAATGGCAGCAGGTGCTCTGGACTGATGAGTCAAAATTTGAAATATTTGTCTGTGGCAGAAGGCAGTTTGTTCACTGTAGAGCTGGAGAGCGGTACATGAATGAGTATCTGCAGGCAACAGTGAAGCATGATGGAGGTTCCTTGCAAGTTTGGGGCTGCATTTCTGCAAATGGAGTTGGGGATTTGGTCAGAATTAATGGTCTCCTCAATGCTGAGAAGTTCAGGCAGATTACATGGGATTACATGAAGAGAGAGAAACAACTGAGGCTGCCTAAATCCACAGAAGAACTGTGGTTAGTTCTCCAAGATGTTTGGGCCAAACTACCTGCCGAGTTCCTTCAAAAAAAGTGTGCAAGTGTACCTAGAAGAATAGATGTTGTTTTGAAGGCAAAGGGTGGTCACACCAAATATTGATTTGATGTAGATTTTTCTTCTGTTCACTCACTTTGCATTTTGTTAATTGATAAATATAATCTATTAACGACTATTTTTGAAAGCATTCTTACTTTACAGCATTTTCTCACACCTGCCTAAAACTTTTGCTCTATTATTGGCTCTGCCCCTTTATAAAACAGAAAGCTACAGGCATTTGAACCTTAATTACGGATTTGGATTACCGACTTTATTGAATACTGTGTGTGTTGTGTTAGTGTTTATTATATGTTTAGAGAGGTACCTGTGTCAGTGTTCAGTTTAAGTTGGAGACAAGCTAGGGTTGGTTTTGGTTTTCGGTAGTGTCTTGTTTTGAGCACCGTGCTCTGTGCCCCCTTCCCAAGGGCCCCATCTCCAAAGGGCAGGGACTCTAGCTGTGGGACACACAAGGGCCCCATCTCCAAAGGGCAGGGAGTGTAGCTGTGGGACTCCAGCGAGGAGAAGACTGCAAGGAGACGCTGCACATCAACAGCAGGCAGCCATGATAATCTCTCCGATTCCAGTCCTGCTCTCTCCTTCCTCTCATCGTGCACCTGCACGTCATTGTCTCCCTAATCCCTCTAACCTCATCTCCCTGCCTCTCCCCTCCTCCTCCCTCCCCTCTATTCCCCTCTCTGGCGGTCTGTGGAACTTCCACTCAGCTTCCAACAAGGCTGACTTCATCTCCGCCTTCGCCACCCACTAATCTCTGGATTTCCTCACTCTTACCGAGACATGGATCTCCCCCGAGAACTCAACCACCCCTCCCGCCCTATCCTCTCTGTTTGTCCTTACCCACTCCCCCCGCTCCTGCTGTCCCCCTCTCTCCTCTTCTCTGTCCCCCGCTTTCTCTCCTCTATCATGACTATCAGCTTTGAATTCCACGCAGTAGAACTAACCTCTCTCGCTCACCTTTTCCTTACTGTTCTCTACCACCCTACAGGTCCACTCGCCTCCTTCCTGGATAAACTCGACTTTCTTCTCTCCTCCCTCCCCTCACTGTCCTCACCTACCATCGTCTGGGAGACTTCAACATCCACCCCTCTGACCCTCCCACTCTTTTAACTTTTAACTCCCCGTCTCCCCCCACTCACAGGGCAGGCCGCCAGCTAGATCTCATCTTCTCTAGAGGCTGCTCCCCTTTGACGCTCTCCGTGACACCCCAGGACATCTCAGACCACCACTCCACTGCTCTCACTGTCTTACCTTCTATTGATTGTTTTTCCCATCTGTCTGTTAACTGTGCTACCTCCTCTTTGTTCTCCTCCCTCACCTCCTCCCTTGATTCTCTCTGTCATCTCACATCTCATAATGTCCGTCCCTCCCCTCCTCAGCCTTAGATCTCTTCTGTTCTTCGCTCAACCTGATCCAGTCTGCACGCCGCTGAACAGAAGTGGAAGAGGTCCAAACTCCCAGCTGACCTCGAACTCTACTGCTCTCTACTATGCACGTTCTCCTCCTCACTCACCGCAGCCAAGAAGTCATACTTCCAATCCCCGCAAACTCTACACCACCTTCTCCTCCCTCTTCGTCCTCCCTCCCCCTCCTCCTCCTCTCTCGTCTCTCTCTGCAGATGATTTTGCCTCCTTCTTCTCCTCCAAGATCACTGACATCCGCAAGCTCTTCAACAGTCCCCCCTCCTCTCCCATCCCACCCAAGCCTCCCACTGATCAAGTACTACCTGCCCGCTCCAGCTCATCCAGAACTCTGCGGCTCATCTGGTATTCTCTCTGCCCCAATTCACACACGCTACTCCACTGCTCTGCTCCCTCCACTGGCTCCCGATACCGGCACGCATTCAGTTCAAGACATTGACCCTCACCTACCGCTGTCTCAACCACACTGCACCAAGTTACCTTCAGTGTCTCGACTCTCCATACATCCCCTCCAGACCACTGCGATCTTCCGGTGCCAAAAGACTAACTCCACTCCCCTTCCTCCAGAGCTGCTCCTTCTCATCCCTGGCCCCTAAGTGGTGGAACGACCTTCCCATTGAAGTCAAAACAGCAGAGTCTCTGACCTCCTTCCGGCGCTTACTCAATACACATCTTTTCGTACAGTACTCCTATAAGATAGCACTTATACAATGTGTTGTCTTACTACTTGCCTTGCTTTACCAGTACTTGTATTGTTTATTTTGATTCCCCCTATGCTCCTTTTCCCCTGGCCCTTGACTGTGACCTAACATCTTATCTGCACTTAGCAGCTTTTACAATCTAGAAAGACCTAATTTATTGTTTACTGTATATCTCATATACAGTTGTGCAAATTGAAATTGGTAAAATGTATTATGCCTTGAATTGCAGTGTATTATTTGCACTTTGTATTGCTCTTATAATTTTGTAAGTCGCCCTGGACAAGGGTATCTGCTTAGAAAAAAATATATATAATAAAAAATAATAAAAAAAAATAATATAAATAAACCTGGACTTTTGCACCTGATTGATACCTGTGCTGGTAGTTTTCTGAGCCCTGCTTTTAGAGCCCAAATGCCATGTGCAACCACACGGTGTCAGAAATGTTACAAAAAATACACAGCAACCAGGCAATTCTTCTGAGAATAGCCTTTTTTTCTTTCAAGTTCAATTGATTTTTCAACAATCAATCCCAAACATTATTTTAGACTGAGAACAACAACTTAGATCAAAAGGAATATCTGGAAATAAAGTAGAGATATATTCAACTTCAAAGCTACAGCAGCATGCATTTATTAAAGGACAAAATGTTGGATATATGGAGCAGGTTTCCAAGACATGAAGTGTATGCTGATTAGCCTGAATCTTTCAAAATATGGCTAGATGAGGATGCTGGATCAATAATGCATTAGGAAACGGATGTATGTTGTGGCTGTACAGATTTTCTTATACAAAACTGAAGTCCTTTGTTACAGACAAAACAAAAACTCATGACTCAATTGAACTTTCAATTTCTACACTGTGTGGTTGAAGAAACCAGACAGTTCAGTTGGAAGATTATGGTTTTAATATTTAATTTCCCAAATGTCATTATATATCTGTCAACATCATCATTAACTAATATGGTAAATAAAAAGATGCATTTGCTATTAGCTACTTTATTAAAATGATTAACTTATACTAATGACATATTTACCTTTGTTTTTTGTTTTGTTTTTTAATCTCTTTATAACAAATACTGAACAATCCCATTCTACTGGCTATAGTGTCATTATGTATTACACTGAGCCTTGTGGCTGAGACAAGTTATCAACTTATAAATTCTATTAACAATACATCCAAACATGCAGTGGCCTTTTATATTGGTGCTGTGACTTGCATTTCAGTAGACCTGTTACAAGGTATTTACCTTTGGCTATGGGTTGATGACGGCAGCTGAGTTTTGCAGTAGCATACATTACTGTCATGGATAAGGCCAAAGCTCAGCATGCATAAAATGCTTAGTTCTGGAACACGTTGTATGTGTTGTTGAGATTGCCAGGAAAGCATTTACACACTTAAGTCCATTTCCTATCAACGGCTGTTTAAATATGTAGGCAGACCATGTAAGGAGCAGTTAGGTATCACAAAAAATAATTATGAGTTCCTTAACTTATATTTAACAATGGATATGTACCTAATATACTGGTCTATATAATTTTGCTTCACAAAAGGGTTAAAATAAAAATACTACACGTTTACTTTCCCTTCAAAACAAAACCTTGATTATTTTAATACCAGTTCCTAACATCCATAATCTCTCTGTTAACAGAGTTTGTATGAAAAAGCATGATTTAAGAATAAAGTTTAATAATATTAAAATAGGGATATTAAAAAGTGTATTCCTACGGAACAAGATTAAGTGATTATTTCAAACTAAACATTCTATATTTAAAAGAGAGTGTGGTTATAACTGTTCAATGAGTGCAGAGAAAAGCATGTATATACAATATTGCCATACATGTCAACCGTTGAAATATGGCTGTAATGTGTCATACTGAAGTTCTGAGTGTACACATCAATTCTGATTCTGTGTAAAGCTTGGAGTAGTGGCTTCATTAAACTTCCAAATATCCAAGGTCTAGTTTGGTCAACACAACTGTTTATTAATTAACAATAAGAAGTGTCCATAGATACAAAGAGTGTAATCAATAATGATCAGACCATTTATACATTTCTTGTGTCTTAAGTGCCATAAGAAGGGTATGGGGCTATATCTGAAGACTATAACTACTAATGCATGTATCTAACCACTGATTCAAAAGGGATTTAACAAATATCAGTGAATAACTTGCTATTACAGGGCCCCTTGGCTTGGTAGTTCCATTGAGTCTTTAAATTAGATGCCCAGGAACGTTAGATACTCAAACAAAAACAAATGCTTTTTTTTTAATCTGCACAGATTGACATTTGTTTCTCTTCCAGCATCTGTGGAAACAATACAGTCTCCTTCCTAGCTTTCTACATAGCTGTGTATTATTTGAATATATGTTTCCTTATTAAAAAAAATATTAATAAAACAGGCAGAAGGAGATAATCCCATTGCAATTTAAGTAATGAGGAGGAATGAGAGAAAATTATTTATGTTCATTTAACATCAAACTTGAGTGATGCTAAAGACATGTAGGGGACATCTGATGCATAACTAATGGATACATACAAGCAGACAAGGGCAGTGTGAGGGAGGGTATTCTTATGTGGACACATACTTATACCAATTACTCTTTTTCTGCTTATAAATTGGTTGAAGCCCTACAATACCAGGTTGCACCTTATTCCATTGACTTAATTTGAACCCTTAAATAGAGGTTTCAGATATGTTTTATCTATCTAACCATTTAGGCTAACTGAAAGGGGCAATATCAGGGGCAAATATGCAACTATTTAATTAAACTCAGTCTATTGCTGCTGAAATCAATTAGTTTTCTTTCTCATTTAATGACTTATTGCCTCCCCTCCCTTACTGATTGTCTTGTGTGAGTAGCATATCAAACTTATTTCAAAGTAGCAAAGAATAAAATTGGATGTAAGTTAGAAATATATTTTCAACACATTCTCTTCTGAGAGTTAGAAACCAACGTTTTTTTAATACTGCACACAATATTTAATTGACTTTATATAATAAAAGATGATAGCAAAAAAGTGAAATAGATCTTCATTCAGCTTCACAGGGTGATATTACTCTTGACATAATCTTCACATTTTGTGCCAACTATAGAAAGTTCAATTTTTGTATAATCTGAAGACAAAACATGGTCCTAGGAGATTTAATCATAATCTGGATATCTTTGGATGAATCTGAGCCTCTTATTTGTATAGAAGGAGACTAGAGGGACATACAAATGTTAAGTATATATGTAGAAGAAAATCATACCATAATCATATTGATCTGTTTTGCTTTGGAGCTGTTTTGCATCCTCTGGTCATGATGCCCTTGTTACAACTGGGGGTGAATGAGTTCCAAAATATAGCAGGATTAATTAGTCTATAAATCTGGCACCATCTGTCAAGAAGCCCAAGTTTGGTCAATAATGGACTTTCCTGTACCATAACGATCTAGAGCGCATATCCATCCATGTATACAGCCAAGTGGTTAAACACAAAATCAATGTTCTGGATTGGCCATCATAATCTCTAGACCTCCAATCCAATAGCAAATTTGTTGTATGAACTGAATTAAGTAGTCTACAAGTGCAAGTCATGCAGCCTGGAGCAGCATGAGAGATTCTGCGTGGAGGAGTGGTTGAATATCTGGGAAGTTAATGAACATATTCAAAGGGATGAAGGACCAGACTCCTCCATGTTAGCAAAGCCAAAGTCGATTCACAAAGTACTGACTAAATAATGAATAGATTTGAAAACCATGTATTTAGAAATATATGTAACTTTTTACATATTGTATTGATGCATTTTCTTGCTTAATCACCTTTTAGTTACATACAGTAAAAAAATAAAAAAAGAACATAACAAAATGAATATGTACATAATTGAACCAAATATTCTAACATGTATTGTATGTTGAAGCATATTACCTAGGTATTTCATGGGGAGACATAAATGTCACATATGCTGTAAATTAAACTAGGTGTCTGGCATACATTCAAACACCCTCTTTTAATTATACCCTGCGAAATTATACTGCGGTGTTAATATGATTGAATATGAAACGCTGGTAGTTTTTAAATCTTTAACATAAGAAAGATTTAGCTTCTGTACAAGTGACTACATATAATTTGTTCCCTATTGGTATTTGCTTTTAATCAATGATACACACGGAGAGAGAGAAAGAGAGAGAGAGAGAGAGAGAGAGAGAGAGAGAGAGAGAGAGAGAGAGAGAGAGATGTACCAGTCAGGAGTGTTCTTCTGTTTTAAATAATTCTTCTGCTTTAAATCTACTTTTCTGCAGATTTTACGAACTGTAACTTATTGCCAAAGATGAACTGTGGCACCCAATTACAGTGTTTTTTCTCTCTTTACGTTGTCTATTCCTTCCTCGGTCTTTCCAACCCCAACATAATGCACACATTGTTTTAATACAAAGGATAGCAGCACTAAACTGTTCAATGCTGATTAAAGCACATACACAAAACGCCCGAACCATTTCATCCATTTTCACACTACCAAGTTTTGATACAATCCCTTTTCAAAAATAAACGTTGATTACGAGTAAGTTTATGAATTGATATAATATTAGGATATGAATTCCTGTTGTTCTGATGAACACCTTCATTAGCTGTATCAGCATGGGCGTTTAACAAAACCCTCTTTTTTTTGCATTCAATGGAAAGGGTTAAATCACTATTATTAACACGTACTTACCCATTTTTAAAAAACAGGGTACGTTAAAAAGGAAGCAATGTGCTGAGCACTGGAACAAATTGTGGTTACTTCTGTGATTATTTCTACTTGTAATACAATGTAACACAGGAACTAAACCGTAAGTAACGTGTCAAAAGCAATGTCAATGGTTAGTTGCAGGCGTGAAAAATACATAGATAATCTCATGTCTGTCTTTATGTATGTAAGAAAACATGCATACAGAGACAAAGATAATGTTTACAATTCGCTGTTTAAATAACTGAATATATATCTACACACACACACACACACACACACACACACACACACACACACATATATATATATATATATATATATATATATATATATATATATGACGGTTTATTAGCACTGATATGTGTAAGCAGAGGAAATTAACAAACAGGGCTTACCTGATATTCTGGTAACAGGTGCTACTGTAATACTGAACTCCTTTCCTTTTGACAGTGTGACCCCAAATCCCTTCCACCCGAGTTAATGAATCCCTTGATTATCTCCAGATGATGTTTTTTTTTTTTTTTTTTTTTTTTAAGAAAATAAAATAAAAATACTAATGCTGGAAATCGCCTCTGATCCCTGGCGCCTGTATCTTCCACACAGCTCCCGCAACTGTCTGATGATGCTGGGCAGCAAGTGAAAAACACATGAAATCCCCCAACTCAATTCACAAACTACCCTTAAGTTGTCTGTTCCTTAATCAGCCGGGTGATTAGCTTCCTTCAACGCAGATATCCTGTAAAATCCCTGTGAATGGTGGCCACACATTTCCTCATCTCTCCGGAGCGGAATAGTTGCTGCCTGATCCTTGTGTGGTGCTGAAATGACTGAATGAAAAACTCAGAAGACAGCTCACAGAAGAAGGGATCAAATCACTGGGGATTTTTGGTTCCCACACTCTTCCCAACCATGTGTGCTGGTCTTTTTTGTAGCCAATTATGTAACCCTTTTTAGCAGCACAGCACTAAAATGAACAGCACTAAAATGAAACTGCAATAAGCGAATAATCCAAATCCATATAAATAAAAAAAAGCGTTGTGACGAGAATATCTGCAGGGTTTTTACTGCAGCGAGAGTTCATTGAAGAGGGAGAAGCATTGCATTAGCAGCACAGGGGCTGCAGATACAGAGGGGAAGGCAGCTCTACTAACGAAGAACAAGGGGGTTACCAAGCAAGAACGAGGATCTAATTAATGATGTGAAATGCAAAGTCTTTGCAAACATATAGAATGCCTTAAACATATGAAATGCTTGCTTTGCCTTGTTACTATTCATTCTAGCAATGATTTCCAATAGTAGAAACAGCATTACGGAATATACTGTCACCACACTTTAGTATCTATATATGTATTACTTTCCGGAGGCATTCCGGAGTTTATAGCACATGGTAAGACTGTGTGAAGAAATGCTTTACTGTAAATAAAACGGATATCTGTATGCAGTCTACTTCGATGCAATAGTACTTTGTTTAGTCAGTGAAGCGCCTTTTTAGTGACCAGTCTGAATGTTACACTTCATGGCGTCGTTCTGCACTCGGCAGTGTGGACCACAGCACAACAAGGAAAGAGAGAAAGTATTACATGGGGCTTGAGCAGCAAAGAAAACATATGCAGAAACTCCAAATGTTGAATTACTAATTAAAGCTGGGAATCCTATGCTACACAACACAGAGAAAAATAAACGAATATTGTCTCCTAAATGGAATCTCTGATGCAAAGTGAGAATGCTTTCTGGATTAAGCAGCATTTTTACAACCATTTAAATACAGTTTGTTTAAATATGAAACGCGTAACATTCTCTTGGGTAGCCTACTGTGGATGACCATGGGAGTTGAAGCTGAAAATTTGGGAACATTTAAAAATAGACTGGATAGTATACTTGGATCACTTAGTTATGAATGGACACCAAACGAGCACGATGGGTTGAATGGCCTCCTCTCATTTGGAAACTTTTTTATGTTCTTTCTTATGTTCTTATGAATTATTGAGATTGTGTTTTTAAGGATTGTTGTCTGATTCAATATCACATACAATATAACAGAAATAATTATTATTGGTTATCATCATCTCCAAACATAGATAATGGACTGGTATCCCTGTATTTATACACTCACCTAAAGGATTATTAGGAACACCATACTAATACTGTGTTTGACCCCCTTTCGCCTTCAGAACTGCCTTAATTCTACGTGGCATTAATTTAACAAGGTGCTGAAAGCATTCTTTAGAAATGTTGGCCCATATTGATAGGATAGCATCTTGCAGTTGATGGAGATTTGTGGGATGCACATCCAGGGCACGAAGCTCCCGTTCCACCACATCCCAAAGATGCTCTATTGGGTTGAGATCTGGTGACTGTGGGGGCCAGTTTAGTACAGTGAACTCATTGTCATGTTCAAGAAACCAATTTGAAATGATTCGACCTTTGTGACATGGTGCATTATCCTGCTGGAAGTAGCCATCAGAGGATGGGTACATGGTGGTCATAAAGGGATGGACATGGTCAGAAACAATGCTCAGGTAGGCCGTGGCATTTAAACGATGCCCAATTGGCACTAAGGGGCCTAAAGTGTGCCAAGAAAACATCCCCCACACCATTACACCACCACCAGCCTGCACAGTGGTAACAAGGCATGATGGATCCATGTTCTCATTCTGTTTATGCCAAATTCTGACTCTACCATCTGAATGTCTCAACAGAAATCGAGACTCATCAGACCAGGCAACATTTTTCCAGTCTTCAACTGTCCAATTTTGGTGAGCTTGTGCAAATTGTAGCCTCTTTTTCCTATTTGTAGTGGAGATGAGTGGTACCCGGTGGGGTCTTCTGCTGTTGTAGCCCATCCGCCTCAAGGTTGTACGTGTTGTGGCTTCACAAATGCTTTGCTGCATACCTCGGTTGTAACGAGTGGTAATTTCAGTCAAAGTTGCTCTTCTATCAGCTTGAATCAGTCGGCCCATTCTCCTCTGACCTCTAGCATCAACAAGGCATTTTCGCCCACAGGACTGCCGCATACTGGATGTTTTTCACTTTTCACACAATTCTTTGTAAACCCTAGAAATGGTTGTGCGTGAAAATCCCAGTAACTGAGCAGATTGTGAAATACTCAGACCGGCCCTGGAGTAAACACAACAGGCCAAACTCTCAGTTTAGGTAGTATGGGGACCACATTCTCACCATTGTAAAAATAAAGATCATTGCACCCATCGATCAGGATTAAATCCAAACTTCTAAATTTACAATTACTGCATGGAAGGTTTGTATTGGGTAGAAGGTTCTATATCTGAAAATAATAATAATAATAATAATAATAATAATAATAATAATAATAATAATAATAATAATAATAATAACACCAAGTATTGGACTAGTAATTTATAATTGGTGAGTTTAACTATAAGATGGCCATGCATAATTATAAAAAGGTAGTCAAATGAAATAGAACATGATAACACCTAATATATTTATTACATTTAAGTTGTGTTATTATTCTAGATTTGTTTTACTTGTTTTCTTTCTTTCTTCATTAATATGCTTTCTTGTCTGCAGCACATTCCATTTGCTGAAACCATTGTGGAGAAACATATCTTAGTAATAAGGAATCATTACAGATTGTACTGTCAGATAAGATAAGAATTTGTCTTGTTTCTCCTTGCTCAGGATTCAGTTCCAGATGTCCCTTTATCACCTGATATCTGGTAAATCAATGAAAATAGATTACAACAATGTATTTGGATTCTGAGGACAAATGTAGGTGAGTGTAGGTTACCATTCAAGTAATTTCACTAAATCAGCTTTATGAGTGGTATTTAATTAATACAATCAGTTATAACATTATTGTTTAATCAGTACGACTGTCCATTGGAAATACTTGTTTTAAATGTGTGCAAAGTCCAAAGGTGCTGTTAATGCCACAATACACTATGAAATTTCCATGAAATCCGATTGCATGCAATCTGAATGCGTTCGATTTCATTGGATTTCATGAAATCCGAATGTCTGAAAACAGGTGAAATCATGATGGAATCGCACGCTATATAGAAGGCATTTTGGAAGAGAGACTACGTGATGAAGTTTGGAGTTTTGAAAGAGAAAAGCAAGAAAGAAGATTGATAGTGTAAATACTATCTGTACAGCCTACTGCAGCTTCAGCCATGCTGTACATTGTGGCAAAAAGAAGATGGCTTCACTCATGTCTATGCAAATATACACTCCGTCTTTGTTGCAGAAATTAATGAAAACAATTCTAGTTTTGGACTTTGCAAAAATATATTTGCATATTTATTCAAAACATGGACTTTAATATTTTTGTGATATCTAACACTGATAGTCTTACATTGTTTCATGTGTGCATGTATTTATACAAAACTAAAAATGATTGGTATAAATTACATCAAAGCGCTTTTTTTTCTAAACAGGTACACTACACAGTCAAAACACATAGATGAAACAAGTGTTTATTTGCGAGGTAATCACTCTCAGTATCCACACAATCTGACCACAGTTGTAAGAAGACACTTGTAATATGAGGGGCCGTTCAATTAAATAATAACAGAAAAAAGAAATCATATACCAAAGTGGATATGTCATATAGGAGAAAAAAGAAATCATATACCAAAATGGATGTATCATATACCAAAGTGGATAGATCATATACATCGCTGGGGAGTTTGTTCCAGATTGTGATATATCCACTTTGGTATATGATTTATATTTTGTGGCATATGATTTATACATTTTGGTATATTCATAATTTTTTTCTATTATATGATATATCCACTTTGGTATATTCATTATTTTTTTCTGCTCTATGATATATCCATTTTGGTATATGAATATTTTTTTCTGGTATATGATACACCAATCAGCCATAACATTATGACCACTGACAGGTGAAGTGAATATCACTGATAATCTCGTTATCATGGCACCTGTCAGTGGGTGGGATATATTAGGCAGCAAGTGAACATTTTGTCCTCAAAGTTGATGTGTTAGAAGCAGGAAAAATGGGCAAGCGTAAGGATCTGAGCGACTTTGACAAGGGCCAAATTGTGATGGCTAGACGACTGGGTCAGAGCATCTCCAAAACTGCAGCTCTTGTGGGGTGTTCCCGGTCTGCAGTGGTCAGTACCAATCAAAAGTGGTCCAAGGAAGGAATAGCGGTGAACTGGCGACAGGGTCATGAGCGGCCAAGGCTCATTGATGCACATGGGGAGCGAAGGCTGGCCCGTGTAGTCCGATCCAACAGACAAGCTACTGTAGCTCAAATTGCTGAAAAAGTGAATTCTGGTTCTGATAGAAACGTGTCAGAACACACAGTGCATCGCAGTCTGTTGCGTATGGGGCTGCGTAGCCGCAGACCAGTCAGGGTGCCCATGCTGACCCCTGTCCACTGCCGAAAGTGCCTACAATGGGCACGTGAGCATCAGAACTGGACCACGGAGCAATGGAAGAAGGTGGCCTGGTCTGATGAATCACAAGTTCAAGGTGTTGACTTGGCCTCCAAATTCCCCAGATCTCAATCCAATCGAGCATCTGTGGGATGTGCTGGACAAACAAGTCCGATCCACGGAGGCCCCACCTCGCAACTTACAGGACTTAAAGGATCTGCTGCTAACGTCTTGGTGCCAGATACCACAGCACGCCTTCAGAGGTCTAGTGGAGTCGATGCCTTGACGGGTCAGGGCTGTTTTGGCAGCAGAAGAGGGACCTACACAATATTAGGCAGGTGGTCATAATGTTATGGCTGATCGGTGTATATCGGCCTACACAATATTAGGCAGGTGGTCATAATGTTATGGCTGATCGGTGTATATCCACTTTGGTATATGATTTATTTTTTCTGCTATATGATATATCCACTTTGATATATGATTTATTTTTTCTGTTAATTTTGAATTGAACGGCCCCTCATAACTGACACCCTTTCAGTAGTACATTACATTTATTTTAAAAAAATACATGTACTTTTAAACTGCATTCATTTTCAGTGAAATTAATGGACTACATTAAATATATTTCTGGAAGGTATGTGAATAACAGTCAGAAATGCTAAAAAATCCAGATAAATCTTAAATTCCAACATTCCATAATTATTACTGCAGGTTGCAATGCCATAATGTGTGCTGGTTGTTATTAAACATCCTTTTCACATGTTTCCAGTCTAATAAGAAATTGCATTGTTACTTGTGTACTCTGCAAAATAAATCTTTGGGATGGGCTGACCTTTTGCTGAACTCCACCTGAACTGTTTGAGTAAGTATATCTGTGAATTATAATCTGGTTCGACTCTATAAGGGTGAGATTCACCATGATGACAAGAGATAGAGGCTAAATATCTAACCCCCTCGAGGAAACAGATGTGACTACCCTGTTCGAACATGTGAAGCTTGATTGCATCAAATGAGTTGCTCTGGCCAAATGTACCTCTTTATCTTTTTAATTTTGTCTCAAATGCGAGGTTGACCCAACAGCCTGTATGTAGAACCATTACTATCCATATATATTTGTCATTCTTAAGTTTTCAGATTAAATCAATTAAATAGCAAGGCAATGCAATGTAAAGGACAGGAAAAGGCAAAATAACTACTTATTACTAAAGGATAAATGGTTTGTGTATTATTTGAGATACAATGTTAAGTATTAAATGGCAATTTCACGTTTTATACTTAAATTGAAAAATTGCAATAAGTTGTGTCACTGCATTATCAGGAAATCTTAATCAGCTGTGCAGAGTGTAAAGGTGAAACAATCCTATTACATTCATAGGCAGTAACTCCTAATTAAATTTGCATTTTTAATTCTGCTTATTATGCATGAGAACCAGACGAAGAAGGGTATGAATGGAATTACTTTTTTTGTACTTAAAATCAGTAGAATGGGCTAATGAAATTATCTGTACTAATATGTTACCTTTAGTTCTTTAAAATAGTGTCATTTATTACTCATCACATCAGGTTACTAATTCATTGAAGTTCAGTGATGATGGTATTATTACTATTATTATTATTATTATTATTATTATTATTATTATTATTATTATTATTATTACAATGCTTCAAGAACCATATCTACTTCTGAATTCAATATCACCAGAGATTAATTGTATTATTAAAAAGTATTGTTATAAATTATTAAGCGACCACATTAATATATTTACAAAAACAGAAAAAACCTCTCTATAAATATGTAATATACAAAAACAGCATTATCATGCACCTAACTATCCTGTATAAAAAAAAGTATGCTCTATAACAATGTGCTGCAACAGTGACTGCAGTTAAACAATATCTAAAGTCAGATAATATCTGGGGTAACTGGGCTCTTACAATATATAGTTAATCTCTGTTGTCATGGAAAATATCACAATTTAATAGACTGGACACAGCAGTACAATTACTGAACTGAGAAAAACTGGGGGATTGCAGGGAGATTAAACAATGATTGGAATTTTAAATTCATTTCAATGGAATAATTAAATTTTTGTTGATTGCACATCTTTTACTGTAAATGGGGAACCATAACCTAATCCTAATTGCAGCAAAATCCTTTGGGAAAGCATGAAAACTGTATTCCAGTGAGAGGCTAAATTTAAATTGAAGCAAAAATAATGCCACAACTAATCTCAGCATAATATACTCAGTAGAAACACAACCCTCACATCATTAGCAGTAAAAGCTGACTCAAAGTATGAAACCCAAACCCGGACCATGGCCATAATTCAAACAAAATCCTAATTGAAAACATGATAACTATGCAGATGAGAGGCAAAACTGAAACTGAAGCAACAATGATGCTCTCTTCAGCTCATTAAACCCAGCAGAAGCTCAACACACTGATAATGAAAACTCCACGATCACTATAATTATGAAACCCTAACCCCAGACATAACACTAATCCTAGCTTCATATCTTCATAGAAACATTGCCATCAGTATTTCAACCATTTTTGTTTTGTTTTAAAGTAACAACCAATCTCCAAGTTTTAAAAGGGTTATAATGTTTCATAACATAGGTCTTCTGAGAGTATGCCAACATACTTTGTTAAAGGGATAATGAACAATCATACAAAATTAAATACGCATCATAGCTTGCTGCCCTGATTGTATTTAATTATTATACAATAAGAATTTGGTAAGTTTTAAATGTTGAATTTGTAAAAGTTGCTTATATGCTAGAATTGAACTGGAAGAGTGTTATACATCCTACTTATACACTATAGCAACACATAGGCACATAAAATGTATTTGAAATATGATAAATATATATTATTCTACTATTGTTTTTTTAATGAAAATAAATTACTATTTAAAAATAAATAGTGCGGATAGTGCTTAGTTGACACACACATTCACTTTTTATTCATTAAAATAATAACTTAATTTTATCTGGAGACAGATGGAGAAGACTGAATGTACAGGTAGCTTATGTCCAATACATGTTTTGAAAACAGGAGACAGAAGGTTTTATATGAGTTTGTAATTTCTTACTGTGTATAGAGGTCAATAAGCAAGCTTACATGATTTGATACTTGCAAGAAGTATTAAGATAAGATGAAGGTCAGAAAAGTATAATTAATAAATTATATTGATCTACTATCTCCCTGGAGAGATTTTAAATCAATTGGATCCTTGTCAAGTACACAATTCAAAACTGTGACTGACCAATGGCAATACATAGCCTGGGGTTTTCCCATTGAACATATAAAATGTGTTCTCAAAGATAATTTAACATTATTATTATTAAATCAAATTTGTTATTTTAAAAAAAGATAGTTCTGTTAGTAAGAGTAGCTGAAAGCTTCTTGTTTAAACTCCATTTTGAGGGTTATGTTTTCTCAGCTGTTTCAAAATCAATCCGGATGGCATTTGACACGTTTGGTGTCCTAGACATAGAGGATGTTTTGTGGTACAGATATTGAAAAAAAACATTTGGTAAATTAAAAGTAAGAGCATGGCAAAATAATTAAATTTGATAGGCTAGTAGAAATAGAGATGATGATGGAAACCGCTACATTCCAGTAATCCTGACTTATATGGATTCTGAAATATATCCCAGGCATTGGAAATGCTTGACCAAATGTGTATTTCATAGATTTAACTGGCAAAGCATATTCAAAGAATAGTTCAAAGGTACAGCATGCCGTTTTAATGGGAGGATAATCCCACCATTCCTACCAGATTTAAGAAAAACAAAACAATTTAAATATTGTGTAGGCTATATGTTACATAAAAACAATAACATTTGCCTTTATTCAGTAATAATCTGCATGTTTTTAAATTCATATTACAATTATATTTGTATTATTATTGTATTGTATCGCCTCTTTGGTGATCAAATACAGTGGCCATAAAATTCTGCAGGTTTCAGCTGTGATGTTATATGTTCTTAATTTGCTTCGTTCTATATATTCTTCATCTTCTTCATTTAATAATAAATATGGCATAGGGTTAGCCAAAAAGCTCTGTCTATTAATATTTCAGTAACAATTCAGTTACATTTAGATTATGATAATATGATAAAATCTCAAAAGAACATGCATTACCTAATTGAAGTCTATATGAATCCCTTTATATAATTTTAGGTGTGATTTACAAAAATGCTGATGAAAACTGAACTACTTTGTGATACATGCTTTCCAAAATGACCTCTCAAATCATAATGTCACACTCAGTTTAAAGTAACCAACATCTGACAAATATAACTGGTATCAAGTAATTTGTTTAAAAATGTATAAGCATGGTTTTCATCAATGTTGTGGGAAGGGATACAACTCCTAATAAAGACACTCAACCATCAATGCAAGGAGGGATTTAACATTAGTCAGAGAGCCAACAGTGTCAGTCAATGCATTTTATGTAAAATCAACAAAAACATTAAGACTGGAAGCTGTGAGGCTGCTGTTCTATGCCCAAAGCATCAACACTGATCCCAAAGATTGACAGGCATGGCACCAGGTTTTGAATTATACAGTTGCCTGTAGTGTCAACTTAGTACAGCAAGACACTGGAGTGCATTCTGTAAAGTATCTCATGAAGATTGGTGTGGAAGACATGCTACGAAGATCCTTATGGACATTACTTGCCGATAGCACATGGGCCAAAGGAAATTGCTCTGATTAGTCCCCATCCAAAAGAAGGCATCAACCATCAATCAATTTCCCCAGGAGTACAACTATGAACAAGGAGTAATACCTGAAAGGGCTCCAAGACCACCTAACCCAACTAACTATGTTAAAGATGATTTAGCCATGTATCATGGAGACAAACAGAGTGAAGAAATGGTAAGAAGACAACACTATCACACAATGTCAACCATAGCTGGAAACTCCTAAGATCTCAATACTATTAAGGATGTCTGGAGTCTGATAGAACAAGAGTGAACCATGCAACTGCAATGGAAATTGATTCAATTTTAAAAGGCTGAAAGGAGAAATCTAAAAGAAAACTTAAATCCACTGTATGTTTAGGATGATGAATATATGATCAATAAACACATTTTTAACAGTGCACCTTTAGATTTTACATCCTGCCATGATGGTAACGTAATTGTGTCAAATGTAAAACCAGAGATATTAAAATTAATAAAAACAAATATTATATAAGGGCCAAGGGGCATAGCCAACAGTAAGACAAAAAAAAAACTGAAAACACAATACCTTCCAAATGTTTTTATTGCATTGTAACTGTTGAAATTGAGTGTTCTTTGTAAACTTTCATATCTTACAAATGTTTCCTATATACAATTCATAGTTTGCTGGGTTCATGTATTTATGTATTACTCTTTTGCAATAACACAAAACAATTAAACAATCAATCTTAAAAAATGATCACATTCAAAATTGATATCTAGATTTGGATTAACCAGTTTCAGTGTCAAGTGAGAGTCTATACCATACACTTAGCCCAACTGTTTATTAAATGTAAATAAAATCCTATTCTGGGCTGAATAGGTATACGCCTCCACTTACAGTTCATCCTCAGAAATGACTGGATTCAATCTGTTCAGCTTTACTGATGGACTGTTATTAAATACACAGTACATTCTTGTCATGAGTATACAGACACCATGTGTATTCCACAGTAATGTATATGCATTACATTTATATCTCTTGATAAGCATTTTTCAGCAGCCTTCCTATGTGCTGAGTTAACATTTTTGTGCTGGCTTTAAAGGTCACTGACCTATGCATAAAATAAAACCGCCTAGTCTAACTTTCAATGGATATCTTCCATCTTCAAAGTCTAAACAAATACCTTGAATCATGGCCTTAAAGGACAAGTGAACTGGGGTATTTCTCCCAATACATATTTTCTATTATTAAGACTATGTAATGTGTTTTTGCTATATTGTATTCTGTAGTTCTACCTGTAAATATTATTAAATAATATTATATCACCTCTGCCTTTGCCTTTGACTACCTGAACTCATGTCATGTTATGTTACATGCAGGGAGCAACCCTGCTTTTATATTTTGACTTCAGAAGGCAATCAAGGATGTTCTATACTGTGCATAGAGACAGACAAAGGAAGATGGGAGAGATTAGTTTAAGGGGAGGGTTCTAAAAACAGATGACTAAAAACACAACCTATGTGCAAATTGGTTTATACCCCAGCAATCCATATTTGGTTGTGCTCTGTAACCTTTTAACAGGTTCATCAGCTTATCAGAAGGATTACTCGACCACTCCTCCATGCAGAACCTCTCAAACTCATTCATATTGTGATACTTGTTCTTGTGAACAGCTATTTTCAGATCATAGTACACATTTTGTTCATGAAGTGTGGACATTGTAATTACCAATCAAGAACATTGATTTTCTGCTCCTTTAACCATTTGGTTATAGACTTGGTTGTGTGCAAATGTCACCAACCATAAGCTTCTTGAGAGGGTGCCAGGTTCCTGGTTAAAATATCTTGTTATTAGTGGTGTAGAAGTCACATAATAATTGAGTATGTTATATGTATTATAAGGTGTGGGGAGCTCATTTTTTGTCTGGGTCATTGTGTGTTGGGCCATTGTGTCAGTATTAGCTTTGCAGAAGGAAAACATGCTCAAAAATTATTAGATAGCAATTTCTGCAGGATTGCTTCACTCATATTCGTGTTCTACAGCCTTGGGCTATTAAAGAGTAAATCCATCCATTGTCATCGTACCCATGGAATTTTATGAGCCTTTACTGATAAGGGGATCACTTTGTTTTTTAGGACATAGTGCTAATGATAGGGAATACAGCAACTAGATCTGCTATGTCCATTTTTGATTTAAACAAACTCACACGTTTCTTTTAAAATTGATCATGATAAGGTTTGTATTTACCATCTAAATACAGGAACATAGGAACAAAATAAAAATGTGTATTCTATCAGTTTATTTATTTTCCCATCCCAAATTCTGTGATAATCTTAATGGATTTTTGTATTATTATTATTGTTCTCCTAAAGCAGACATTTTCTTCTAGAAGTAGAGTCATTGTCATGTTGTTGAGAGAACCCATCTCTAGTATGGCTCGTTCCAGATTAAATTAAAGGAAAGATCAATATCAGTTTTACTTGGCAGCTGTCAGGTGTAAAACCCCTCAAGGGTCACAAAGCCCAAGATATGTCTGCCTAGAAAGCTTAGCCCATCAATAAAGAGATTAGAGTTGATAAAAATGTGTATTTCCTGCTTGATAGCATATTCGTTTCCCCTCTAGACTCTAGGTGTTAACAGTTGTCTTGAAGTATTATTGGTAACAATTAATTTGACTTCAGAAACCGTAAATGAGTTTATGAAAGTTATTATTATTTTAGTAATTAGTTATTATTTTTTGTACTTGATCGTAACTGCATATATAGCTGTTTCTTTCTTTTTTGCTTTATTTAAATTATAAATTCATCAGCAATCAAATTAACTTGAAATATGCATTTAAATAGAATCTATCAATGTGACACTTAAACAGTACATTTTCTCTACAGCTGTCCTGTCAACTTTAAATCATTTGTAATTACATATCCTTTATTTATTCTGCTTATCTGTCCCATTACCTTACATTTCGTTGAATTTGCATATATAATGTAAACTGCAAATACTTGAATTAATTACATAATATTACATTAAATGCCTGAGATTAAAACATGGATGACAAGACATTTCCTTCTGCTAAACTCTGGTAAGACAGACATCTTAATTCTAGGGAACAAAAATCTAAATGTTCATCATGCACTGACAGAACTGAATAATGACAACTTTAATTTTACCCTTAAGGAGATGGTGCAGAACCTGGGTGCCATCTGCAAACATAACCTATCCTTTGAATCACACATTCAGAATGTGTCAAGATCCTCCTTCCTCTATCTTAGAATTAACATAATTTCTTTCATTACATGAGACTGAGAAATTGATATATGCATTTGTTACATCTAGATTGGATTACTGGGATTTGATTCTGTCGGGTAGCACAGGTAGCTATTTCTGGACTTCCATTAATCCAAAATAGTGTTGCAAGGATCTTAACTAAATCATAGAAACATGAACACATCACTCTAGTATTAGCTTCCCTTCACTGGCTCCCAGTGTAATACAGGTTAGATTTCAAAGTCCCATTAGCATTCAAAGCTCTAAAGGGACTGGAACCACCCTATTTAAAAGAGCTTCTTATCAAATACATTCCAGGTCAGCCATTGCGATCCCAATAATACACAAGAAAACTACAGGTGGCAGAGCATTTAGTTCTAGGGCCCTGAAATGATCTTCCAGCCTAAGTAAGAGATGCCCCCTCTGTCTCAGCCTTTAAGTCATGGCTGAAGAGTCATCTTTTTAATGTCTGTTTTTCTAGTCAAAATAACCCATAATGCCACAGGTGTGCCATGCATTCTTATGTACAATGTATTATGCCATTTCCTTAATTTCACTCTTAGTAGCTGAGCACAATTATTTATTTTTGTCTTCCAGCAATAGCCCCCCTCTGAAGGGCTGATGAGGCATCCTGTCCCCCACCCTGGAGAGCTGACCCTCACCCTGTGGTGCATTTCCCCATCCTGGAGTGTTGAAAATGCACCCCCACCCCTGAGGACTGACAAGTCATCCCCTCCTAAGACCCCCCCTATGGTGTCCATATGGACGTCCGGGTGACAGGTTTCCATCTCCCGGGTTCCGGCGGAGAGCAACTGAAAGCCCTGGCCTATATGGACGACGTGGCTGTGGTCTGCACGGACGCGCCGTCCGTGGCCAGGGTTGAAGAACTGCTGGACGGCTTCTGCAGGGCGACGGGGGCCGCTGTCAATAGGGCCAAAAGCGAGGTCTACCTCTCCAGGGCATGGCCTGTCGACCGATGTGAAGCCATCAAGGTTCTGGGGATCACGATCGACGGGACCAACATGGGCACCCGGAGCTGGGAGGAAGCTTTATCTAAAGTCCAAAGAAAGATCCACGGCTGGAGCACAAGGACCTTGACGATGGCTGGTATGGTGCTGGTCGTGAAGGCCATCCTCTTCCCGATACTTCTCTACATAGGTATGATCTTCCCCCAGACAAAGTCATCGCAAAACTAGTGACAAGAATTATATTTCGGTTTGTCTGGGGGAGCAAAATGGAGAGGCTGAAAAGAGTGCAGATGGTGAAGGGTACCCTGGATGGAGGCAGGGGGGTCCCAGACGTTGTGCGGCTGATAAAGGTGCAGGGGCTGGCCTACGTGGTCAAGAACATCCAGGCTGCTGGCAAGAAAGTGAGTTTTATGAACCACTTTTATTTTGCCAGCAGCCTGAGACCATTCGGCCTCTGAGCCATGGATAACACCAGGCCGAACTCGTGGGATCCCCCGCCGTTCTACAGGGAGCTCCGAGCCTTTGCGCTCGAAGTAGGCCTCCATAAAGTTGTGCTGGCCTCCTGGGATTATAAAACCATTTGTAGCCAGATGAGATCTACCCAGGAGACCAGCCGGATAGAAGATTTCCCTCCCGAAACCTGCAGGTTTATCTGGGCTAACGCTATGCACGTTTGCCTCACAAATACGCAGAAAGATGTCTCCTGGATGGCTGTGAGTCGGTGTCTCCCCACCCGAGTGTTCATGCACAGAAGGGGCCTAGCCCCTTATGACATCTGCCCCTACAAGGGTTGCCTGGGGAAGGAGACGGAGGCTCACATCTTTAGGGATTGCCCCTCCGCCTACAGGGTCTGGCTCCTGTTTTCTCCGTTCCTCCACAGGTTTGCCGTTCCTGTGCGGGCGACCGCCCAGCAGATCCTGTATGGACCAGCCAGGGGATTGACATCTTCTACCCTGAGGTGCTGGTGGCGTGTCGTCTGCGCAGTGAAACAGGCCCTGTGGGAGGGACGGAACATCTGTTTATTCAAAAAGCAGGAGCTGGACCCAATTGTCATTGCGCAGAGGGGCATGGTACAAATTAGGGATTATGTCAATCTGGAGGTCCATCAGAGGGGCAAGGAGGAACTGGCAAATACAAGATCTGGGGGAGCTCAGGATCCCGTGATGGGACCCACCTTCGGGGATGGCCATCTCCCCCTGCTGGAGCCCGAGTCCAAGATCTTTTAACCATTTTTATTAAAAGATTGTTTTTAAAAAATTACTTTAAAAAAATAATTTTAATTGTTTTTAAAGAATTAGTTGATTTTAAATGCACTCGTTTTGTTTGGGTATTTGGTTGGTTTTGTTCTGTTTTTTTTCATTTGTCAAATACATTGGCCGTTTGGTTATAATTTTAAAAGCATCGGACTGTTTTGGTTTGTTTTTTATTTTATCGTTTTATTTGTTTTTTGCTTTGTCCGGTGCATTTTCAGTTAATTTCAATGTATTTGACCAAATTGTTTATTTGTTTAATTGATTTATTTGGCAGTATTGCCCTAATCACAAGTTTATTTGATTTATTGCACATGTTTATTTGAGTTCATGTATTTTGTTAATCACTGTAAGATTTTAATTTTTTTAAGTGATTTTAGGAATTGATTTTAAAAAATTTTATCATAAGTATTAAAATTTTGAATGTTTTTATTATTGATTTGTAAAATACTTAACCTAATAAAACAGTATTTTACTATGGTGTCCATTTTAGGACATCCACATGCATCAGTTGTCCACGAGTCAAGTATCAAGCATCACCCACTCAAGTCTCCGGTATCAGGGTCGTTACTTACCCCTCCCTCAGTCAATCATCACTGCTCCTCCTCATGCCTCCTCCTCATGTCTGTTCCTCACGCATCACACATCATGTCTCCTCCTCATGCCTCACCTCACTGCTGTTTTATTTATGTATTTATTTATGGTGCAAATCACTCATCACCCACTGATTCCATTATGCTTTATTTAATTCTAGTGAATGGGCCTTAGTGATGTGGTTAGGTCACTGTACTCTGGTGTGGGTGACCTGGGTTTGAATCCTGCCCCTAATACAATATATTATTTATTACATTTCTCAATTAGTAGAAATGCATCTTTACTGCAATGAAATGTGCTGTGTTAATTAACAAGCTTGTGATTTTTTTTTAATTACTGTAATGATTATTCCTTTAAATATGTTTAGGAATACGTGTTTAAAATCCAACACTATCCTTTAAAATTATTTACAAATAGTAATAGTTAAACACTGACTGAAACTTTTTCACCCTTCTATTATAATATAATTATCTATTATATTTATTTATAATTTATTTATTTATAATAGATAATTCATCTATTATAATTATCAACCGGTTGTATTTAATAATTATGAAATACAACCGGTTGATTATTTTAAATATCATTTAAACTTGACTTGTTATGTCCAGGTGGCAACCTTATAAGTATATTGAAAGTAAATAACATTTGTTGGTGTAATTGTGTAAAGAAAAATAAAAGACAAACACAGCCACGTAGTGTAAAAGAGGGGGATCACGTATACATATGTTGACATAATGTTATTTCTGTTAAATGAGCAATTACTATTCGTCTTTAAAGGATACAGTATTTTGGAGACTGCCGATGTCTGTGGCTTATTTTACAGGGTCGGTGGAGAAGAGAGGATTCCATGGAGCAGCACTAGTGGCGAGACCGGGCCGGGGCATTATACCTGAGGAAGAAAGGAAAGTCGAGGAACGTACATTATTAGTTCAACTGGCAGTGCAAGGTTCAACTTTCCCAGCCCGATTTGTGTAGCGGTCTGTCTGAGCCTCCGTTTCTCTCTTTTTTCTTGAGGGTTGTGGTGCAACTGCTTCAGACACACATTGCACCTGGGACCCACTATAATGGCCCAGAAGGGACTCTGGACTTTTGGACACAGATAGCGGGACCCAAGGACTATTGGTTGGCCCGAGCCTGGGAGACCGGACAGTATACACTTTTTGCTTTTCCTGGACTTGGTGTAAATTTGACTCCTATTTTTTATAATAGAAACCACCTGTGGGGTTAGGATCAGATTAAGTTTTAGTTAATTTCGTTTTAATTCGATTTTATTCATTTTAGATTAGAGGTTGGGTGGACCTACAATTTCCCTTTTCCCTTTTTTTATTCGTGTACAGTGTTGCCTATACACCGATCAGCCATAACATTATGACCAGCTGCCTAATATTGTGTAGGTCCCCCTTTTGACACCAAAACAGCTCTGACCCGTCGAGACCTGGACTCCACTAGACCACTGAAGGTGTGCTGTGGTATCTGGCACCAAGACGTTAGCAGCAGATCCTTTAAGTCCTGTAAGTTGCGAGGTGGGGCCTCCATGGATCGGACTTGTTTGTCCAGCACATCCCACAGATGCTCGATTGGATTGAGATCTGGGGAAGTCGACACCTTGAACTCATGATTCATCAGACCAGGCCACCTTCTTTCGGCAGTGGACAGGGGTCAGCATGGGCACCCTGACTGGTTTGGAGATGCTCTGACCCAGTTGTCTAGCTATCACAATTTGGCCTTTGTCAGAGTCGCTCACATCCTTACGCTTGGGCATTTTTCCTGCTTCTAACACATCAATTTTGAGGACAAAATGTTCACTTTCTGCCTAATATATCCCACCCACTGACAGGTGCCATGATAACAAGATTATCAGTGTTATTCACTTCACCTGTCAGTGGTCATAATAATATGGCTGATCGGTGTACATTAAGGGCAGTTTTAAAGGGGGGTTTAAACCTGTAACTAAGCGGAGGGCGTGGACTTCATGCCCCATCCCTCTTGAATTCGTGACCGTGTATAATAAACTGTTTTGCAACTGTTACTGGTGTTCGTGCTGTGTGTATCTGGGATTCTTTGCCAAACCTGCATGGGGAGAGTGAGAGAGGGGTTTAGTGAGTCTCTCCCCCCTCACTTTAAAGTAAATGGGGAGTGGCATAGTCGTGGTTACTGGTGGGTGTCTCTCACAGTCAGTGCCACATAAATGTTAGATTGCTCAAAAAAAAAAAAATAATCTGTAATGTTATATTGTGTGTATTATTAATGTACTTTACTATCAAAACAGTAAATACACAAACTGAAGTTAAGCCATATTGTAAATGATAAGTTCAAACAATCAAAAATAATAATAATGTTTTGAAAGTGGTTACCTTAATTGAATTATGCAGTAAGTTCTTCTCGCTATATCTCACAACTATATAATCACATCTGAACAGCACGCTTATTGCTGTCTGTAAGCCACTTAGTATCACATGATGCATGTTACAGCTTCATATGACAGATATACAAGTATAGATAAACATCACATCACAGGATTCATAAGTGAGGTCAAATTCAAAATTCTGATAAAGTATCTCAGTATAAATGATCTGTCCAGCAGAAAAAAATAACTAAAATACTTTGGGAGGTAGTCATGTTTTACCATTGCAGTATAGGTTGAAATTACCTTTTGCGTTTCGCCTATTCATAAATAGACTTTATTGTCATTTTAGTTTTTTTTCCCCTGATGGCAACCAGTACCTTCAAAACCCAGAAAAAACAGACAGCGATTCTCTAGGAAAACAATCTATGAGAAGGTATTGCTTAATCTTCTTCTGCACCTAAGTTAATATACATGTCAATGCCCAATTCAAAGTCCCAGACACAAAACATTACATTTCCAATTTGTTTTTTACCAAATGGTAGTAGATGAAACACTCATTAAAAGCACTCCTGTTTAGAAAGAATCGTGAGAGTAATCCCAGGGAGGAGATAAATACAAGACTTAAAGAAAGGTGCAGATTGAATGGGGGAATGATAATTACCTTACTGAATAGCAAGAAAGACTACAAGCTACCATAGCATGGGCATTGTCTTCCATGTGACAACTTGGGTACTAATTATGTTTGATTGTGCCTTAGCATTAATGTCTGACCCTAACAACAATACTAATGATAATATAAAAGCTTTGAAATTGTGTAGTTTTTAATTATTCATCTTTAAAATCCACAATCACCCAAACTCTGCACTATGTAAAAAGGCAATTACATTGAAAATCACCCTAGTGATAAGGTCCCAAAGCCACATCTATTTCACTTTAAAAGCTTTGTTCAATAGTAATTTGTTTATATATTCCATAACTGACATAATTGTTGTGACTAGGATCTCTTTTTTTTTTTACTAATACCGTTCCGTCTAGACAGTATATGAATCAGAATCTTCATTGCCATCTCCCTGGCCCCATTTAATATAGGGAAACGTGATTTATTATTTCCAATGTATGTTTTATTTATTTTTTTATTTTTTTATTTATTAGGATTAATGGAATTAACTTGCAAAAGGAATGTCAGACAGGCATAGATTTAGGTAGGGACGGTAGGGCCAATGTGAAGGGAACCTTGAATTGTCCCTACCAATATTTTTGATTAATCTGAAACGTCTTTTGTCAAGTCATTTTATCCACTACAGAAAGAGTTAACACTATCAAGATCGTTGCTCCTACTCCCTGAAAACCAAAACACTAATTTGATTGTCTTCGGCTTTAGGGTCTGAAGCTGGGGCGTAGTGAACGTTTGAATAATGTATTGCTCCCGATTTCACCTGTGAGTGCAGCTAGTTATTAAAGAGAAAAAAGTACTGTCACTTTAAATGTAATGGCACCCTGGGATTTGTAAGTGTTTGGCGTTTTGGCAAAGATCCTTACCTTTGGTTTGGGGTGCAATCAGCAGACAAGAGAACTTCAAATCCCATAATGCACTTATCGCATGGCTGACATCAGGGACTGTGTGGAGAGTGTTTTTTATCACTGATGCGTGAAAATGTATGAGGATTTGGGAGGAAAAGGTAATTATCCAGGTTTAAAATTAAATAAAAAAAACAAGTAATTCTTAGATGGTGTATATTGTGCCTATTTAAAACCCAAGAATAAATATAATTAGTTTAATATTTAGTTTGTTAGTTAATGCATTATCAATATATCAGCAGATATTAAAATACATTTCAGTGGGTCGTGTGTCCTTGGTGGCTCACTATTGTTTCACAGCTAAAATCAGGATCACGGTGTGTGTGAGTGTACGTGCGCGAGCATGTTTTGATGTATGGAGTGAATTCATTGTCCAAATTTGAAAGAGCAAAAATACAGCTCTTGCGTGTAAAACTGCATTTTCTACACTTGCATTTTTTAATTTTACACCCACAGCTCCATTCAGTGCTCCTTCAATACCGTTGATGCATTAATCGCTGGGCAATCATGACAATTATTTTGAGAGAGATACTCTTTTCTCACTGACATAAAAAAACAGTGTAGATCAGGCATCCTAGATCATCGCTACTATCAATTGTCATTCTCATCAAACATGGCCCCCAGCAGGGTGAGAGTCTGCATAAATACTTATGGGAATGGGAAACTGAATTCTCCTGACTGTAGAGTTAATGAAAATGCACTTTTAGGCGAACTGCACAGTGTAGGTTTTTTCTGTAGAGGTGTGACGCAACCGTAGATTGAGAGACATTCAAAGACAAACATTGCACTTTTTACCGTGTTGCTCTATATATTGAATGATTTGTTCTTGTTAGTGAACTATTTATACCCTTAAAGGTAATATTCCCAGATAGCACAGGACGTTGATCAGGCAGAAGGTCATTATTAATATTACTAAGGCTTTATGACACTGATTTATGGATTGATATGTAGTGAAAGAAAATGAAGGCACTGCTGAATGGGCCGAAACCAATTCTCTTTTAAATGGATTGAAAAGCTCATTTGAGACATTTGAGGCTGGGATGGTGTGTTTAAGGACTTCCCTTGACTATATGCTCAAATTGTGAATGTTAAATGTTAAAGCAAGAACATGAATGGTTTTGGATTTGAAGGTTTAGGGCCAAGCAAGAAAAGACGACAAGTGAGGTGTGTGATTGAAAGCAGGGTGGTTCTGCTTTACAGATATTTGCAACAGTTGATTGATTGTTGCAGTTAAATTGAACACATTTTGTGGACCATTTATCTCCCCAAACATGGCATGCATCAATCCAAAATAAAGTGTGTTGGACTGTTCAGAAGGTGACAGCAATAATTCTGATAGCCAGGAATGTGCTAACCAGTATCATAGGAATTATCAAGACAATTCAGGAAGGAACATTATTTGTGGATGCTGTCAAAATAAGTCAAAATAAGAATATCATGCACCAACAAACAAATATTTACTATTCTAATGTGTAAAATAAATGTGATAGTTGAATGTCTAAAGTTCCCAGGGTATAAAATGTACTTCAATCTAAATACAGCAACACTGAGTTCCTCACTCCCTCTCAATCTCAGCTACCACATATTGTTGTTCTTTCTCTCCAGCCAAATATGCTGTTTTACAATTTAAAACACATAATCACAAATTATATAGTGTAACACAGTGTGGGGTAGGGTTATAGAAGACCGATATATGCCTGCATGTGTCCCTGCATTTTTTGGTTGCTTTTTTTAGTTCTTTGTCTCATACCCGTTGTGGACAGGGATATATAACAAAGACAAAGACAAAGACAAAGACAAAAAGACAAATACAAAGAACCCCTGACTTCTGCTTAAAAGAAATGCAGCCAGCGTTTGAAGCCTGAGTTGTGGGGGAATTCTCCTACTACTTGCAACCACTCAACCCCCCACTGCCACAATAGGTGTGTTTTTAGCAAATTCAGGTAAACTATACTGTTTGTTTTCCATAACTTATAGTACTATTATATTCCTATATGTTCATTTGGGAACATTTAAAAATAGACTGGATAGGATCCTTGGATCACTCAGATATTAATGGACACCAAACGAGCAGGATGGGTCGAATGGCCTCCTCTCGTTTGTAAACTTTCTTATGCTCTTATGTTGTATATTTTCTCTCATTTTATTTATGTTGATATGAAAACCCAACTGCACTCAAAATACTCAACTAATCAAAACCAAATAGGACCACTTACAGGTTGTGGAAAAAAGTGGAAATACCTGGGTAAATGAGGGACACTGAGTATATTGAAAAAAAAGGGCTTCCACACAGATGTGGCTCATGCATTAATTAAGCAAATACACCGATCAGCCATAACATACTATATGATATATCTACTTTGGTATATTCATTATTTTTTTCTGCTATATGATATATCCATTTTGGTATATGAATACTTTTTTCTGGTATATGATACACCGATCAGCCATAACATTATGGCCACTGAAGTGAATAACACTGATAATCTCGTTATCATGGCACCTGTCAGTGGGTGGGATATATTAGGCAGCAAGTGAACATTTTGTCCTCAAAGTTGATGTGTTAGAAGCAGGAAAAATGGGCAAGCGTAAGGATCTGAGCGACTTTGACAAAGGCCAAACTGTGATGGCTAGACGACTGGGTCAGAGCATCTCCAAAACTGCAGCTCTTGTGGGGTGTTCCCGGTCTGCAGTGGACAGTACCTATCAAAGTGGTCCAAGGAAGGAAAAGCGGTGAACCGGCGACAGGGTCATGGGTGGCCAAGGCCCATTGATGCACGTTGGGGGCGAAGGCTGGCCCGTGTGGTCCGATCCAACAGACAAGCTACTGTAGCTCAAATTGCTGAAAAAGTGAATGCTGGTTCTGATAGAAAGGTGTCAGAACACACAGTGCATCGCAGTTTGTTGCGTATGGGTCTGCGTAGCTGCAGACCAGTCAGGGTGCCCATGCTGACCCCTGTCCACTGCCGAAAGCGCCTACAATGGGCACGTGAGCATCAGAACTGGACCACGGAGTAATGGAAGAAGGTGGCCTGGTCTGATTAATCACGAGTTCAAGGTGTTGAGTGGCCTCCAAATTCCCCAGATCTCAATCCAATCGAGCATCTGTGGGATGTGCTGGACAAACAAGTCCGATCCATGGAGGCCCCACATTGCAACTTACAGGACTTAAAGGATCTGCTGCTAACGTCTTGGTGTCAGATACCACAACACACCTTCAGAGGTCAAGTGGAGTCCATGCCTTGACGGGTCAGGGCTGTTTTGGTGGCAGAAGAGGGACCTACACAATATTAGGCAGGTGGTCATAATGTTATGGCTGATTGGTGTATCATCCCAGCATGCTTCATGTAAAAATGCTGGCTGGTTGCCTATAATTATGGCTAGCATGGCTTCAGTGACCAAGACAGCTGAACTTGCTGATGTTTCATGAGCAACAGTGTTCTCAAAGGCAGTAAATACTGTTTTATTGTTTGTAGTATTTTACATTACATATAAAAACAATTCAAATTTGTAATACTTATGATTAAAAACTTTTTAAAATCAATTCTTAAAATCACTTAAAATTTTTAAAATCTTTGTGATTTAACAAAATCAAAACCAAAAAACTTAACTTTAAATAAACAAGTGCACAAAACAACAAAACAAACGTGATTAAGGCAAAACTGCTAACCAACATAAAAGTCAAATACATTGAAAATAACTGAAAATGCATTGGACAAAATAAAGAAACAATTAAAAAGGTAAAAATAAAAAACAAACAAAAAAGGTCCAATGCATTTAAAATTAAATCCAAAACGGACAATGTATTTGACAAAAAAAATAGAACAAAACTAAACCAAAAAAACCCTAAACAATTAGTGATTTAAAAACAACTAAATCTTTAAAAACAGTTAAGATTCATTTTAAAAGTCATTTTAAAAACAATCATCCATAAAATGGTTAAAAGATCTTGGACTCGGGCTCCAGCAGGGGGAACTGACCGTCCCCGGAGGTGGGTCCCATCATGGGATCCTGAGCTCCCCCAGATCTTGTATATGCCAGTTCTTATAGGCTTCCTCCTTGCCCCTCTGATGGACCTCCAGATTGACGTAGTCTCTCACTAGCACCATGCCCCTCCGCGCGATGACAATCGGGTCCAGCTCCTGCTTATTGAATAGACAGATATTCCGTCCCTCCCACAGGGCCTGCTTAACTGCGCAGACGACACGCCACCAGCGCCTCAGGGTGGAAGATGTTAATCCCCTGGCAGGACCATACAAGATCTGCTGGGCGGTCGCCCGCGCAGGAACGGCAAACCTGTGGAGGAACGGAGAAAACAGGAGCCAGACCCTGTAGGCGGAGGGGCACTCTCTAAAGATGTGAGCCTCCGTCTCCTTCCCCAGGCAACCCTTATAGGGGCAGGTGTCATAAGGAGCTATGCCCCTTCTGTGCATGAACACTCGGGTGGGGAGACAAAGGCAGTAGTTCTCAAACTGTTACAATTGGTGACCCCATTTTCAAACTGGAAAAATATTGCGACCCCAACATATATATATTGCTGGCGAAGTGTGGCCCGGGGGGATGGGAGTGGTAAACAAATGGTAAAAAATGGTCTAGTAAGATCTCCACAGAGCGGGATACCATAGTTTGGTTACAGTGCAGAAACCTGGCAATACACATTGGTGAGTTCAATTGTGCCAGGAGCATGGGCAATGCACTACCAAGCAATAGAGAAATGTAATATGGTCAGATTAATCATCCTTCACCATGTTTTCAACAAACGGACAAATGCACATGTGGCGCCAACCTAAAGACCTCTACAGCTCCGAGTGCTTGATTCCAACAGTGAATGGTCCTAGTTGTTATTATTATTATTATTATTATTATTATTATTATTATTATTATTATTATTTCTTAGCAGATGCCATTATCCAGGGCGACTTACAAAATGTAAGTGTAGCAGACTTGAACTCGTAGTGATGTACACTTCTTATAAAGTGAGGAAACAGCCACAACGAATATATATACGATGCATACAATAAATTTACTCAAAATAACACGAAAGCACAATATATATTTAACTAGTATTTTCTCAGCAATAGTTACAATTTGAGCAAAACAAATTTATAGAAAACAAACAAAAGAAATGCAATCCAATGCAAAACAGAACAGTTGTTATTTTAATACAAAAATACAGTGTGATCATACAGTGGCTTTAATGTATATTAAAATCAATGTAATCCCACACAAACCTAACATACCTGCATAAATGAAAAAAAAAATAGCATGGGTCAGCGTTGGCACAATTCACAACACTTTCTCCCGCTCCCCATATCTGTATCCTCAATGCTTCTGAGGTAAAACAGAGAACTCTTACGTGATCCCAACGTGTGTAACATGAAGCTACAACAAACGAACTAGGAACCCATTTACAACATTTTTATTAAATAAAACACTTTTCTGACTAGATCCAATTAAAGTTTTGAAGAAGTTCAAGATAAGGAGAAAAGAAAAGAAAATAACATATACATATATAATACAATAACCCAGCTACATAATTCAATAATAACGATAGGTTGCGTATGCAACCCCGGTTATCTGAAAAAGGAAGCACTGCCCAAGGGGGAGGGGTTTCTGCGCATGTCCGCGGGAACCCGATGGAAACGTCACTCTATCAAAGCTGCCATTGGCCCCTGCGCTCATCACTCAGAACAGGTCCCTTCCCACTTCCTGTTCTATAAAACGTGACGTCAGCGTAGGTTCGTCCTCTTTTGCGTCTTCGCTTGACTCAGGAACGTAAGCTCTCTGTGTCTGTGTTTGTAATAAACATTCAAACTGCATATTTCGGCTGGCTGGCTCACTTCATAGTGTTGTTTACCACCGTTTTCACTACACATCGTCTCTGTCTTGTGTGTGTTTAGTTATTATTGATAGCTAATCCCGATTCTGTCCCGTCCGCGCACCAGAGGTCCGGCTGCGCTTTTGTTTTCAGTTTTGTTAACAAGAAGAGCCTTTTAAAAATAATAGTCGTGTTTATATAGTGCTATATATATTCCGACTGCTTGCTGTGTTGGTTTTTTGTCCACAGGGCTTTTTCCTCCACAGCAGGAGCACTAGCAGTGGCAGTAAAATCCGTGGCTCGGGCCGGGCAGCTGTAAGAGATCGTAACAGATCTCGCCCACGTGAGGTGTTCCTCCTCCATCACACCCCGTGATGTATATATGTGTATATATTTATTATGTGTTAAACAGCAGGACTGTGGCTCCATTCTAAAATTGTAGAATGGAGTTCACTGCCGCTGTTCCCAGCTGATGGCGCTTGAGTTTCGCTGCCTCGCTGTGTACATAGTTCATTGGTCAGCAGGTCTGTTGCCCGCTCTGGATGTGTGCCATAGAGGAAGAGTCCGCTGCTGCTGCCCTCAGCGGTAAGTACGTGAGCAGGCTCTTGTGTTCCGCTGTGTATATAGTTCCTTTGTTAACACAGTAGAGCTAATGTTGCCCTGCGTTAGCCGGTCTAACCAGCAGGCGTCAACTGCTCCTGTGTTCCATGGGCGGCGCATGACTTCGGTCCTGCGCCGCCCATGGTGTATATAGTTCATTTCTACAAAATCTAAATTGTCAGCACAATGGAGTTCTTCCACTCTGTACTGTTTAGTCGAGTTGGATGCTCTTGTGCTGCGCGCTGACAGCATGAAGGTCTTGCTGTCACGTGATATGTATGTATTGTATATTTTTCAGCTCGGCTACTCTGTTGACTAGCCAGCTATGTATTATATTGTATTTTTCTCATTGGGTCTGTGGCCCCGCTGCTATTGGATCAGGGGTCCACTGCCATGATATTGCGCGGAGGCCGCACAAGTGCTTGATTGCCCACACCAGACATTGTGCAAGTAGATTACGGCCTCACTCCTAGCTGCACTAGTAGAGCAGCCGGCCTTGTTCGTATATGCAGGGGGCGTAAGAGTTAGCTTCTGTATCTCCGCTTTGTATATGCTGATTGCAGACAGTTCCCAGTAGAGCGTGACTACGGTCCTCACTCCTGGACGGCTTAGGTGCGGCCCTACGGGGCCCCTGAGGTTACTGTCTGAAGTTGTGTTGCCAAGGTCCCCTAGCGGTGCACCTCGGGGCAGGCTCCCTTATCAGCTCGCTGCCTCCTCCCTTGCAACGGTTTTGTTATACAGTAACCCCCCCCCTTGGGCAGTGCCTCCAACTTGAAAGATAACGATAGGTTGCATATGCAACCCCGGTTATCTGAAAAAGGAAGCACTGCCCAAGGGTTGCAAGGTTGCGCGGGAGTCCAGGTTCCCGGCAAAAGAGGCGGCCTGCGTTGCTGAGCCTGAGGTGCCACCGGGTACACTCGGGACAGCTGCAGGGACTGCTCCCTCTCCTGGAGGGTGCGTGAGAGCATCTCCTCCACAGAGGGACCAAAAGTAAAGCCCGGCGAGATAGGGGCATCCATGAGGCAAGTCCTGTCTGCCTCGGGGACCCGCTGTGCCTGGGACAGCCAAAGCTGGTGGCGCACCGCCACAATGGCTGCCAAGGATCGCCCTGTCGCCCTTGCCCCCTGGCGCATCACCGTGACCAGCTGATCCGCCGCTGCCGCTATCTCCGAGGGCTCTGCCAGCTGAGCCAAGTACGAGGCCAGCAGGCTTTCCGTATTTCATAGGCGAGCCGCTTGGGCTCCAGCCTCATACGCCCTCCGGAGCAGCGTCTCTCTGACGCGACACTGCCTGTTGGGGCAGGCCAGGTCGCGTGGCTCCACGGACAGCGGAGGTAGGGAGACGAGCGCGGCTATGGTGGAATTTACGTAGGGAAAATCCACCAAGCCCGCTTCTGCCGCACCCTGGGTCCTGGCATAAGCCTCCCCTCTCCTGGCTAGGGCGGGGGCTGTTGCCGGATGGTCCCAGGTAGCCCTCAGCTCTTCGAGGAGGTCAGGCAGCAGCGGGAGGTCCCGTGTGGGCCGCTGTGCGTGTTGACCCCTCTCGAACCTGGAGCGCGGCGGGGCAGGATCAGAGCTGAAGAGACTCCACAGCCCTCTGGATGACTGCCCAGAACTCCCTGTCCTGTCCCGTGGGAGCAGGAGGGGCGTCCATGCTCAATGGAGGAGGAGGGGTGGGAGCGACCAGCTCCTCCTCCATGAGCTCCGCCTCGAGCTCTGAGTCCTCGTGAGGACCCAGAGACAGGCGGTCCTCCTCCCAGGTGGCCCGTCTGCTGCCCTCCTCCTGGGATGGGGCAGACAGACTCCCCTCAGTCTCCACTGGCGCGGTGTGAGCCGGCAGCGCAGCATCATGGTGTGGGGGGGGGGCGGCACCTGTTGCGCTGCTTGCGCTGCTGTTGAGAGCAAGGATGGCCTCATTGCGCTCTCTGTCTGCTGAGCCTGACCTCCTTTGTCGACGGCGCGGCGGGGAGGAGGCCAGCGAAGACTCAGAAGAGGGGGAGGGAGCCCAGGGGTGTCGCTCCACCACTCCTCCTCGTCGTTCACATGCACATGCGGGGGTGCGCGTGGCCGTGGCGGTGCACACCGCGGGCATGTCAGGCAGGGGCGGCGCGGCTGTCGCGGGGGGGGCAGCTGCTGTGGCAGGTCCAGCGACAGGAGGAGGAGCACCTCACATGGGCGAGATCTGTTACGATCTCTTACAGCTGCCCGGCCCGAGCCGCGGATTTTACTGCCGCTGCTAGTGCTCCTGCTGTGGAGGAAAAAGCCCTGTGGACCAAAAATCAACACCGCAAGCAGTCGGAATATATATAGCACTATATAAACATGACTATTATTTTTAAAAGGCTCTTCTTGTTAACAAAACTGAAAACAAAAGCGCAGCCGGACCTCCGGTGCGCGGACGGGACAGAATCGGGATTAGCTATCAATAATAACTAAACACACACAAGACAGAGACGATGTGTAGTGAAAACGGTGGTGAACAACACTATGAAGTGAGCCAGCCAGCCGAAATATGCAGTTTGAATGTTTATTACAAACACAGACACAGAGAGCTTACGTTCCTGAGTCAAGCGAAGAGGCAAAAGAGGACGAACCTGCGCTGTTTTATAGAACAGGAAGTGGGAAGGGACCAATGGCAGCTTTGATAGAGTGACGTTTCCATCAGCTTCCCGCGGAAGTGCGCAGAAACCCCTCCCCCTTGGGCAGTGCTGCCGACTTGAAAGATAACCCAGCTACATAAGCACTATACAAAGTGAAAAAGTACGGTGCAGTTCAAAGCATAAAACATCACAAATTTCAAGTTACGTAATACAGTGCAATTCAAAGCATAATACATTTTACAAATTCCAATTTACACAAGTGTAAATTCCAATTTAGTTGCTCTGTAATGTTGTGCTGCACATTTTCCTGACATGGTTCGGGTGCACTCATTCCCATAGAAGGCAAGGTCAATGCTAAGAACTACTTAATGCTACTGAGTGAAGTGCAAAGTGCAAAACCAATAACTGCAAACATATTACTAAAAGATAATATCGACAGTTTTCATTTTGATTTGTTCTGACTATACCTCCTGCTGTAACAAGAAACCTGATGAAAAATCCACTCGACTGTCTGTTTTAACTTTTATCAGGTGATTTGTTAGACAGTCTCAGTTACCCAGGTGATCAATGAATACGCCGCAGACAAGTGGAAGCTAAAAATCCAGCATTGCCTACTTCAGTTAATGTCTGGTGGAAGCCAATTACCAAACATGATTTGATTAAGTTTCTTGCTACATTCATGGCTGTGGGGCTAAACCAGTGTCTTAGAGTTAAAGTCTATTGCTCTCACTTTACTGTTGACTACAGCCAATAATTTCTTGGTATATGTATCCAAGAGAAAAGGCTGAGGCAATATATTACACAATGCAATGATGCGTTTGAATAGATTTTTTTCTTCTGATCTACACAACCTACTCAACAATTTCAATGTGGGGAAAAAATGTGTCAGGTGCATCTGACTGTCTTATAAATTCACACTAAGTTGAATGGAGTCCATCTGTGTGCAAAAAATTTGGTTACAAAATCTGCTTAGAGCAGGCCGTCCTCCCAAACTCAGCAACTGGGTAGGAAGACCATAGGTCAGAGAAGCACGGTAGTATTGTCATATGAGGATGCTTTGCATCCACAGGGACTTGTCAGGGTAGAGGGCAAAATGGATGAAGCTAAATGCAGGGGAATCAAAGGGAGGGAAGAAAATAATTTAAATGCATCAACATTTTAAGTTGTAACACAACAAAATGTAAAAAAAGTCCAAGGTTGGTGAATACTTCCTAATGTTATAAACTTGGAGAATGATAGGTTGCATATGCAACTGTGGTTATCTGAGAAAAGAAGCACTGCCCAAGGGGGAGTGGTTTTCAGTGCGCATCACTGGAACACATCGAAGACTTTTGTCTATCAAAGCTGCCATTGGCCCTTGTGCCCGTCACTCAAACAGGACCCTTCCGCTTCCTGTTTGTATAAACAGGTGACATCTGCACAAAGACTTCCTCTTTTTGGTGGGAGCTAGAACTCCCGCGTGACCTTGCAACCCTTGGGCAGTGCTTCTTTTCTCAGATAACCACGGTTGCATACGCAACCTATCATTATCTTTCGAGTTAGAAGCACTGCCCAAGGGGGAGGGGTTACAGTATAACCAAACCATCACAAGGGAGGAGGCAGCGAGCTGGTAAGAGAACCTGCCCGGGGCGTACCTACTAGGAGCCGTACCAACTCTATGAAGGAACCACAGGGGCCCCTTGGGCTGCCCAGACACGAAGACCGCAGTCACGCTGAACTGGAAAGAAATAGGCAATGGTGTATCCACGGGCAACAAGAACCTTGTGCCTACCATGAAGCCTAGTAATAGCGGCCTCCTGCTCTACTAGCAGGGCTAGGAGCGGGGCCAATACCAAGACCACACCATATAAGCACAGGGCGCAGTCTCACACCTCGTGCTCAATATACAGCAGGCTAACCAGACTAGATAGGCTGGATAGTTCAATTATTAATAATGGAACTATATACACAGCGGACCAACAACAACTAGCTCAAGTGCCTTCCACTGGACACCGCAGCAGTGGCCTCCAGCACATCTAGCAAAGCTAGGGCAGGGCCACAGACTGCTGGCAAAGGAACTATATACATAGCGAAGCACATGTGCCCTCGCTAACAACAGGAGCAGTTGTCCACGCTCAACTTAATAAGGAGTGGACAAGCTCAACTGTCTATTCCAAAGAACTATATACACTGCGGGGTGCAGTGGATGGAACTAGCTTGAATAATAATAATAATAATAATAATAATAATAATAATATTAATAAACGACTAGTAGTCATGTGAAAGCTGAGATGAACCGAGGCACCGACGGACTTCCGTGGTGCGGACAGAACAAAACAGCATCTCTAATTTAAATAAAATGTAAATAGCACAACAGCACACAACTGTATCGAATCGGTGGGTGGATGGTACTATTTGTACTACCAGCCAGCCGAAAAATGCAATTTCTGTTTTTTATTCACAAACACAGAAGCTCTCACCTGTCTTCACAAACCAAGACGAAGGGCAAAAAGAGGAAGTCTTTGTGCAGACGTCACCTTTGATACAAACAGGAAGCGGAAGGGTCCTGTTTGAGTGATGGGCACAAGGGCCAATGGCAGCTTTGATAGACAAAAGTCTTTGATGCGTTCCAGCGATGCGCACTGAAAACCCCTCCCCCTTGGGCAGTGCTTCTAACAGTGCATCTATTATTTATTACAGGAATATAGATGGTGTATTTCTTCATGTATTATGATCTCTGTAGTTGAAACAATGCCACCAACAAAGTAAGTCATGATGTATCTCTGAATTCTCTGAGCGATACTTGTATAGTGACAGTTTTGGTAAATTATTAAATTTTCTCTCTTTATTGCTTGAGCTGTTTTTGTATTATTTTGAGAAACATCAGTGATTATCATGTAGATTATTTTTATTATCATTTGAACAATTAGGATAATGTATATTTGCTTCTTGTTTGAGCTGGAACAATTAGGATAATGCATATTTTGTTCTTGTTTGACATGATAACATAAAGCCTGGAATTAAAGGAGATACAGTAACCTAACATATATTTACATGTAGTTTTCACAATTAATCTACATTGTTTTTGCAATGAATATTGCAGTTGTAATGAAAATCAAGCTAGTTAACAGGTGACACCCTAAAGAACATTACTGGATATAATCAGTCCTTGCACACGTCTGCTGACTTGAGCAAAATGTTTAATAAGAGCTATAAGGGTTTGACCACCTGAAATGATAAATAACATGTATTCTTTAAGTATTATACTAGTATTACACCTACGCACGTTTAACCTGATACACTAATAACAATTCAGTAAAATATGTGACACATGCATTAATTGTATAAGGAACCACAATATTGCATTTCGTAATATGAGATTAGAATGAATTTAACCGTGAGATGAAATATTTCAAGAATATACTTCTGATAAAGAAGCCCAGTAGTGGAGACAATTGATAGATTCTGCTGTATCAATACCCACATACTGAAGAGTTCATATTCAGCTACAATTAAAGCACTAAGTTTTAACTCAGACTGGTATGAAATTATGCTACTGTTGTATTTTTAGGAGTAGAAAGATTAAGTGCTGTTACTGTTGGCAAAAGTAAAACTCAAAAGGTAGGGCACACAATAAATCTGCTAATTGATACAAAGCATGTCAAAACTCACTACAAATCTTAAGAGTCTAAATGTAGTAGTTAATCTAATCCTTATGTAATTGGGCCCATAGTGTATGAGCTCCTTGCAGTGATGTATTCCCTATTTTGTAGTAGAGTAAAAATCCCCCACATCAGAGGACTGGTCTTCTGGTGTGGTTGGTTTGTTGCTCTGCTGGTGAGACTGTGAGGATGCTCTCCTGAGACACAGTGGTTTGAATCCCAGCAGGGGGTCTGGCTGCACAAGCTGCCCTTACCCTAACTCAACACAAATGCTATTCCAACTCTTAAAATTGCAATGCAGAACATATCTACTTAGGGTTATAATTAGATTACATGGAACTGTAATTCTACTGGTTAAACTAAAATGGGATTAATGGAAAAAAAGTGTGTTTTTATATTTTTGTGTTGGCTAAGATTACAACTTTTTCTGTTGGTTTTCTGAACTGAAAGTGGTATACTTTTGATAATTATTTTGGAAGTTATTTAACTGTTGCAATCCCACAAAATCTGTCACGTTTTGTGTTACAAATGCACTTTAAATTTAGAAATAATTAAACATTAAAATATTATTATACATTCATATATAGTTTTGCTTTACTATGTCAAAGTTAGATTTCAATTAGTCAGTGTGTGTAGCAGGTAAAGGCTTCTTAGAATGTATTACTTCACCCATGTTTTTAGTCTTAGTAAACTTTATTTTGCTTTTACAGTCTGTTTCTTTAAGCTGCTCTCCTACCTATGTAAGATTCATTACATGTCTTAAACTGTCTTACATTTGTAAACTCCCTATTTTCACTTAGCAATAAAACAAATTATTTTCCTCAGGAATGCAATGTCATGATAGTGCAGCCCAATGGACAATGAAGGTCATCTCAGAAAGATAAAACAGAATGTTGGACAATAAAGATGATAAAAATACAAACAAATGGTATCAAATGGAAATTCCCTTCCATTTTATTTTTTGTTTATACCATAAACTTGAAAGGCATTTAAGTAAATGCTGGATCAGTATTTCAGACACTCATACAGAAATGTATGCCTACATTGGCATATATACACACAGAACGAACTTCTATCTTAAATTATTCTCAGCAACAACAATAATGCAAGTTGAGGGGGGGTACAAGATACACATAATCTTTCAGATGGTTTCTCTTGATTGTTTTTCCACCAACCCTAAAATGATAATACTCTGTTACGCACAAACACTCTCAGCTATTTGGACTGGAATTGTTGTTGGCTTATAAAGAAGACACTATGTAAATATAAAACACACAATAGTATTTGTAAGTAATACAGTAACAGAAAAATGCACATTGTGTCACTTATCTGAGTAGTTCAGTTCTATCAGGGACCAAGGAAAATAAATTTCACATTTTGTATTGTAAATGTCTTTAATTAAGTGCATAATAAGATGGGGGTAGAATAGAACCAGAAAGACAGTACCTACATGTATAATACTGATAATGATCATGTATTTAATTTGGGAATATTTCCTGAGCTACACAGTAAAGGACTATTATACTATCTATATTATATTGTATAGGATTATAGTGGTAAGATTAGAATTTATTAAATATTACACAGTTGTTGGAGAAGAAAACAAAAAAGCATATCTTGCATAGCACAAATACTGAATAAATAATGTATTAAAAATTATAATTTGGAGAAAATTAGGTTAATACATCCCTCATCATTTTTTTCCCAGATAGCTTGGCAGTAAGGAGTTCTTTCAGTTGTTGATTTGAGATGCAAATATCAATGCAAAATGTTTTTGAAATTATTTAACATAAGTTATTTCTAGTCATTTTCATCAACAGCAAAAGGGAGATTATATATATGTAATGCTTTATGTCAAGTTTATATGTTTGATTAAAAACTAATTAATAATTAATAAACAGTGCCTCTGGTGCTATATTACACACATGACCTGTGAATTTCCACCCCTCACTAAATGTTTCCTGTGCAGCACATCTCAGTTGGTGCTCACTTTTGGCTTGAATGCTTGTCATCACAGCCTGAGGTATCTGTCACTTGACGTGTTTGAGAATAATTTTACTCCAATTTCTTTAAAAGCCTTTAACAGCGCTGCCAAAGTATGTGCATTACTTGGCAAATGTGTGGAGACATGCTGTGAGCATCAGTCTCCAGGTGATTGTCCAAATGTTTGATGAATGAGGTCAGTTCACTGTGGAGCTCATGGTGGCAGTGGCACATTTGGAAATGTAAACCAGCTTAGAGTGCTGTGTGTAGACTGACAAGTAACATTGTCCTATTGAAACACTGAATAGGATTGCACCCAGTTAACAAAAAGTATCCCCCCTGAAAAAGGTAACAAATCAAAACTTTGACCTACCTGTGAATCATAAAGTACAAATCTGTACTGTATTGTGTTTTCGTTTTATTTTATTGTTAGAAGCCACTTTATAGTATTAATACATCAAAATATGATAGGGTACAACTTTGTAATTTGCAGATTGCTCAAGGTTTTTATGTGGTCTAGCCCTACGTGACTTTCAGTTATCTGTGCAGCACATAGACAGGCCTTAACCCAGGTGAACAGAACAAATATCCTGAACATCATATCCCTACCATTGCTTTTCACTGGAGCTATGCAACTTCAGGTCTTCTACTTCTCCATTATCTGACACCAGATGTACGGTTGTAGTTGAAAGTATTCAAAACCTTTATCTGAAACTTATTCCAGGATTAATTTTGCTGAACAAATACCGGCAGTATTTACATGGAAAATTAATGACTGTGTTTCTCACAATGCTCACAAATCAATACCTTTCTGAAATTATCTATGCTAATACAAATTACTCAATTAATATGCATATTAATGACTGAGACTGCCAACTAATTAAGTGAAGAACAACTCTGAGTATCGTGGGGAGAGCTTTCATGCACTGCTATACAGTTTGCAGCATTCAACAAGATAAAAAATAACTTGTTTGCACACATTTCTAATTATCAGGCATTACGTGTTTGTTTCTCACTGTAGTGGTCTCAGCATCAGACACGCAAGAACAAGGGCGGCAAGTCTCCAAAAACAAGGAAATGTATTGTCTTTCAGACAAAAACTAAACATACAGGAACAAAACAAGTGTAGTAACTACAAACACACAGGATAAATAATTGTAGACATAACAAACATAAACTAGAGAACACCTGAATCCTCAAACCAGGATCACAAATGAGCAGGTATTAACCTCCACCCAGCTTTCCCTTACTAAACCCCTTGATCCAGCTTTTGTACTTTGGGCAGTTTAGCCCTGCCCCCTAAATGCAACCATTCGACAAATAGGGGTGACACAAAAATACCTAAGATCATATAACATGTTACAAAAATAGGTTTCAAATGAAATTAACAAGCATAAAAGGTGATATTCAATTATGACCTAAATCTAAACTATAAACAAAGGGAATAACACTCCAAACAATATTAACCCCCTCCCCATGTCAGCAATAAGGTGACTCAGGTTTATAAAATCCCCTGTCAAGATGGCCTCCTCTGTAACCTTCCCCTCTACTTTCCCAAGATGGCTGCTCCACAACCCCACCCAAGGTATGCCTTTGTTTGTTGTAAAAGGTTTATCAACCATCTTAACAAAGGGATGGGCCTTGCTCAATCACACTCATTAACACTTGTATTCAAATGTTGAAACGCACACATTAAAAGTAGGTATAAAGCTTGTAGATTCATACAGCCAATACTACAAATAGGAAGAAATCAGTGCTGGTGCTTTTTGTACACATACTACTACTAAAATAAATATAATAACTAATATTATAAATAAATAATATTATTATTATATATTTGTTCTTCTTTTCCTTATGGGTAGTGTTAATCCCAGGTTTTTAAAATAATTTCAGGTACAAAACCCTCTGTATCCAGTAGACAGATGGGGGAACTTTTATCTTTGTCCAGCGTCCTCTGTCCAGACACTGGCTGATTATTTTAATGATATATTTTATCACACACTACTAGTACATTCTGCCACATTTAAATAAACCCTTACATATTTTATTATTCATGACATTCTTAGAATTTGGAAGGTAAATTTCTCAGAGCTGTCACAACCAAAAAAGCATGAGGTCGATTGTCACACTTTTCACTTTTTGCATGTAAACACTGCCAATGTTTAGAGCATAAACCTGATTAATATTTTTTTTTACATTTGTTTGTGCTAATAATCATACAGAAAGGCGTTATCCTGTTTTATACGATACTGAGAAGGTATACTCAGACATACAAGGCATTATTCAAGAGTCCAGATTTTGTTTTAGGATATTATATATTTATATCCCTCTTACTTCTCCTAAAGGATGGATGTCTTTTGCCACATTTTCAATAGAATTAGGGATCTAAGCGGAGGTAATAAAGGATCTACATAATGATATTAAAAAAATCGATAGCAGTAATGATTATTTTTCTGTAGACTTATTTTGAAGTGTTAATATTAAATTATTGGCCTTTGGATAAAAATCTACATGGATTACACTTCATTCCTGGGTTCACAGTAAGATAAGACGTCCAATACCATTGGTAATGTAATGTGTTGTTAAATATTTAAAGATTAAGATAGCACTGTGTAATCAAAGATTAGGGATGTCAGTCTATTGGATACCACAGTACAAACAGAATGCAATCATTGTGCACTACATTTTGATAAATAAAATAGAGAACAGTTATATTAATTTATAAACTAATAGTTTTTTGACAGCCAGTTAGTTAAGCTTAGTCATTGTTAAAATATCAAAGTGAAAACCCTGTGATGAACATTATCACTATACAGTAAATTAAATTAATTGCAGTGGTTTATTTAAAAATTCTGATGAAAAACAAGAAATGTACAGATCTGCTGTAAAAAGATATGAGGACTAATTCTCTATGGGTTTTGATTATATTCTGGTATAGTTCCACAAAATGCTGTTCATGCCTATCAAACTGATTTGTAAAAAGTCTTCCCTCATATTACTATGTCTTAGACATGCCTTGAAATTGGCATTAAGCAAGGGTTAGCAAAATAAAGAGTGTGGTACAGAGAGAGGCATACATGCAATGATGCAACACTGTTCCACAGCAAAAAGGCGGTGAAATGCTAGGGTTTTATAAAGGGAAGCAGTGTAAAGATATATGGATTTGTTAATTTTATCTTACAAAACAGTATCTACATCAATTGAATTTGATAGTGCTGACTTGAGTTGTTCTGACAATAAAAGCTAGTTTTATATTGTAGACAGAAATATGTTGCTTCATATAGATATACTAATTCTGAGCAAGACAAGGAGGCCTTTGTCCATTTCAGTGCCATAAGCAATTGCTTGGTCTGCTGATGCCTAGCTCTGGCTCTGAATGTTTGGCAACAGCAACTTATAAATTCAACATTAATGTATTCTTTCTGAATTAGAGGATGAAAGAGATGAAATAGTAATGCATTATTTAGTTTAACTAATTTATGTATTTTCCCTACATTTATCGTAAACGTAAGTACATTTATTTGGTTGGCTGGTATATACATAACCTTAACCAGCCCATGTAAATAAGCCATACTACATTATCAATAAAGGGTAGAAGGTAGTATAAAAAGAGTAACTAGTATGATTTATATTTTAATTTTTGAGATTCCATTCAACTAGATAACTTTATAGCTAACAAAAGTCATGTCTAAACCTAACACTATGAATCAACTACAAATACAAGAACAAATAAAAATCAATAATATGGTAAGATTACAATTTACTATACTAAAACACAACGTATGTTTGTGGAGTTAAGTGGTTAAAGCAGAGACATAAATAAAAACATTGGATGTGTCAAAGCTCAAAAAACTGAATGGAAAGTGTATCCTCTCTCCTTGAACCCTTAATATTATTGATGCAACAAAGGTATTGATTTATAATGAAATGGGTCAAAAATATAAATACATGACTGACTTAGACTATCTGGTTTAATCTGGTGCTCCAGATAAGCAGTGCATTGAGATTCTAGAAGAGACTACGCACGGAATATGATCAAACAATTTTAGTGTCCTTTAATTGTGTGAAAATGTTTGTGATTATGTAAGGGTTTTACAAATGTTGCTAAATTGAGACAAGTTTATGTCAAAAATAATTTTGGTTGTTGTGTTCGTATTAGTCATATATGTTTTGCACTTTTTATTCAAAGCGTGTTCTCCTCTAATCAGTTGTTTCAACACAGAGACACTATTGTCATGGAAAGACATTCCACTACAAGTTACAACATCAATAGGTTTTAGAAGGTTTAATACTCTGATTCTTTTTGTTCAGTACTACATGATGGCAGTGTTTTCAACCCATTACAGAGTCCTTGACAGCCTGTGGCTTTTGATAATATTCTTACAGGGCTGCATACTATTACCACTCTGTACCATTGAATTGCAATTCAATGGAGATGTCCAATCTGCAGCACTCTGATAGCAAACACAGTTGATAGTTTTGACATCTTGGGAACCTTCCCTTTAAAAACACACACACACACAGACACACGCACAAAAAGGATTCCACAATTTCCCAGGGAACAGAAATGTTCATTCAATATGCCATTTAAGAATGAGCTCTGATGCACTACACAATATTTAACAAATGCTAATGGAAATAATGCTCCGATCAGAATTTCCATGCAGAGCCTTTTTTCATCTTTACCAGCAATACTTCTACTGCAGACATCAATCCAGATGTTACAGAAGTGTCTTAACTGAAAAATAAAATTTCAACCATTGAGATATATGGAGCAAGATTAACTAATGTATGATAGACCACTAAAGGGGGGTTTACATCTGTTAAGCATTGCACAATCTTAGTGCTAAAAAATATACACAAGCCACAGCTGGTGTGTAAATACACTACATTGACAATTCCAGAACAATTGTTTGTGCTCTCTCCTATATATCCATGTACATGTCACAAAACACACACACTATACAAATATGTGATAACCTGACATGACGAGTCCAAAATATTATTTTCACCCTAAGCTTGGTAAATTGGTGATGAGCAATGCATTTAGAAAGGTTTTCCCAATTGTTGGTTACAGTGTATACCTGTACACTCTAAGGAACTTCATAAGACCAGTTTAACCATTGAAATTCCAAACTGGGGGGGTGCACCTCGTCCTGCTTGGGGCTCAAAGCAATTGCTTAGTCTGCTTATACCTAGCACCAGCTCTGAATGTTTGGCAACAGCAACCTATAAATTCAACAATTATATATTAGGGCTGTCAGTTGGTTTAAAATATTTGATTGGTTAATCAATGGGCATTAGTTGATTAATCAGTAGTTTAATCGGACACATTAAAATAAGTGTAAAAGTCTTGAAGTGGTTGTGACACAGTAATACTTTAATACATACTAGGCATTGATATTACAGTATAACAACACTGAATGGGAATGGTAAAAATAATAGAAATTAATATAAACAAAAAACACTAAATCAGTATAATCAAACTAAATAATAATCGCTACAACAAATGGATATTTTGTTCACAAATTATACTGTAAACTACTCACACTGCCCTTGTAAGAAACGCATTACTTGCAAATTAAATGGAAAACCTTTACTTTGTCTTCAGTGTTTTCTTCTGATCCCCCTCTGAATCCAGAGCTAGATTGTAGTTTTCCCATGAGCGATAATCCTCCAGATACCGTAGCTCTCGTGATGTGATAGCTTGCATGATTCGCCTTTATAATTTCACACTAGAAGCGCAGGGCTGGTCAGTTTGACCAATTTATTTAGAATTACTCTGTGTTCCTGAATACACTGTGCATACCCATTCTTTACTTTTCCTAAATATATGTACACTGCTCAAAAAAATTAAGGGAACACGCAATCATCACACCAAGTCAGTTAAACTTCAGGGATATCAATCTGTCCAGTTAGGAAGCCTAAGCGATTGTGAATCAATGTCACCTGTTTTGGTGCAAATGAAAGTGACAACAGCTGCACTGGAGAGGCAACAGCAAGACAACCCCCAAAAAGGGAATGGTTTTGCAGGTGGTGGCTACAGACAATTGCTCTCTCCTTATCCTTCCTGAGTGATTCTTCTCTAGTTTTGCAGTAGTGTCCTTGTCACTACTGGTAGCATGAGGCGGTACCTGCAGTCCATTCAGGTTGCACAGGTAGTCCAGCTCCTCCAGGATGGCACATCCATACGTGCCGTCGCAAGAAGGTTTGCAGTGTCTCCCAGTACAGTCTCAACAGCATGGAGGAGATACCAAGAGACAGGCCATTACACGAGGAGAGCTGGACAGGGCTGTAGAAGGGCATCAACCCAGCAGCAGGACCGGTATCTGCTCCTTTGTGCGAGGAGAAACAGGAGGAGCACTGCCAGAGCCCTACAAAATGACCTCCAGCGGGCTACTGGTGTGCATGTTTCTGACCAAACTGTCAGAAACAGACTCCATGAGGGTGGCATCAGGGCCCGACGTCCTCTAGTGGGACCTGTGCTCACAGCCCAGCACCGTGCAGCTCAATTGGCATTTGCCAGAGAACACCAGAAATGCCAGGTCTGCCATTGGTGCCTCGTTCTCTTCACAGATGAGCACATGTGACAGACGTGAAAGAATCTGGAGATGCCGTGGTGAATGTTATGCTGCCTGCAACATCATCCAGCATGACCGGTTTGGCGGTGGGTCAGTGATGGTTTGGGGAGGCATATCCATGGAGGGCCATACTAGCCAACGGTACCCTGACTGCTGTTAGGCACCGGGATGAAATCCTCAGACCCATCGTCAGAACTGCAGTGGGCCCTGGGTTCCTCCTGGTGCAGGACAATGCCCGGCCTCATGTGGCCAGAGTGTGTAGGCAGTTCCTGGATGACGAAGGCATTAATGCCATTGACTGGCCCTCACATTCCCCAGACCTGAATCCAACTGAGAACCTTTGGGACGTTATGTATTGGTGCATCCGATGCCGCCAAGTAGCGCCACTGACTGTCCAGGAGTTCACTGATGCCCTGATCCAGGTCTGGGAGGAGCATCAGGAGCATGTCCAGATGTTGTCGGGAGTGCATACAGGCACGTGGGGGCCATACACACTACTGAATCACATTATGAGTTGCCGTGATGAAATTCACACAAGTTGGAACAGCCTGTGATTTCAATTGTTTACTTTGATTTTCGGTGTGTTTGAATCCAGCTCTCAATCTGTTGGTAATTTTGGTTTCCACTGACCATTGTTAAGTAATTTTGCTCTCAACGAATTACACAATGTACTGTAAAGATCTTTAATATATTTCGTTCATTGAGATCCGATGTGTGATTTAAGTGTTCCCTTAATTTTTTGAGCAGTGTATTTCATATGCCTACTGCATTTTAGCTGCATAAATTCAAATCAAGTTCAAGATGCAATCTCTACCTCACCTGTACGGTCTTTCATCTGCTTGAAAAACACATGCATTGTATAGCATTACATATGGCAAGACAAATTATTATTTAGAGATATCTTTAAATATTTGAAGATATCTATCTTTAAATTATTTAAAGATCTCTAAATCATTTAAAGAGATCTGCAAATAATTAAAATATATCTAATTTAAAAGTACATTTACATATATCTTTAAATAATTTGCAGATTTCTTTAAATGATATGAGATCTTAAAATCATTTAGAGATCTCTGCAAATAACTTCCTGTTCATTTAGAGAGATCTCTAAATCATTGAGATCTTCAAATGACTTCCTGTTCATTTTGAGATCTTCAAATCATGTAGTTGATATCTATAAATCATTTAGAGATCTTTAAAAAGCACCTTATTTAGATATCTCTAAATGGTTTGCAGATATCTCTAAATCATTTAAAGATATCTTTATATTTTGAGCACCTTATTTAGATCTCTAAATGGTTTGCAGATCTGCAAACCATTTAGAGATCTAAATAAGGTGCTCAAAATATATCTTTAGAGTTATCTCGAAATATTTGAAGATATCTTGAAATGCAAGTGTCTTACAACTGTACTCAGATTGAGTGGACAGTTAGCGATTACGCCATAAACACGTTTCATTTATGTGTTTTGACTGTTTACCCATTTAGAAAAAAAAGGACTGATGTTATTTATACAAATCATTTTAATATGTTATGTTATGTCATATTTACATTTAAATACTACTCCATTTGTGCTAGTTTTATTCGATCATTTGCTTTTCATTATACCATAGCATTTAAAGAGCTCTTCTTTTGAAATGTCAGCATTTCTAGTGTTCACCGTATAATCGCCAGTCATTATAATGAGAAAAAAAAAAAAAAAAAACACAACCACCACAAGAAGATATTTTTTGTTTTGTATTTATTTTGATTCAAAACCATAAGAATACTAATATTTAAAATATGGAAGTATTTGCCATTAAAATGGTTTGACTTTATTTCAAGTTGTGTAGCCACTTCAAGGTTTACTGGACCCAAAGGAAAATATCTGAGCATGTGTCCTGTAGATCTGCAGTAGTGTAATTACAATATTATAAAATAAACATGTCAGCTTCATAAAATGTTAAGTATGCTTAACAAAATTGCTTATTTTACACACTAATAAGACCAAATATTTTACTTTTCATGAGCTTCTTTGAGGGTCTACTGGAATTTTAGATAAAAATCTAAAAGTTTATTAAAACTTTACTTTTTTTCCCTTCAAAAAGCTTTTTTTAACTGCTAGAAGGACATGTTAAATTAATAAATCATCCATCCATATTCAATTGCCCCTTTATACAGTACAGGGTTGCAGTGAGTCAGAGCCTAACCTAAGATACAGTCAGTCAGCTGGTCCACTACAATACACCAATTAATATACAGTTAGGTCCATAAATATTCGGACAGTGACACAATTGTCATCATTTTGGCTCTGTATGCCACCACAATGGATTTGAAAGGAAACAATCAAGATGGGCTTTACGTGTAGACGTTCATCTTTAATTTAATTAATGATTGTTAGTTTGTCCAAATTATTTTTGAGCCCCATTTTTATATGTGGGGGGACCACATATAAGACTGGGTGTAATTCCTAAGCCGTTCACCCAGTTTGGATGTAACTACCCTCAAATGAAAGATGAAAGTCTACACTTAAATGAAATCTTGATTATTTCCTTTCAAATCCATTGTTGTGGTGTACAGAGCCAAAATGATGACAATTGTGTCACTGTCCAAATATTTATGGACCTAACTGTGTGTGTGTGTGTGTGTATATATATATATATATATAATACACACACATATATATATATATATATATATATATATATATATATATATATATATACACACACATATATATATATAGAGTATATTTAGGTTACATAATCTAGTCAAGGAATATGCATTCTATTATTCACACACATACTTCAAAAACTAGGTTTTAGAAAAAAAAAATTGACTAAAGACCAGATGAAATCAAACTTTTGAACCAGCATATCGTTAATTACAAATCCAGAACTTAAAGAGTGAGGATTTCCATTGGGAAGACTCAATAAACCTCCTGTAAATAAAACCACCATCAAGTACTGGCTTTGAAGTTTGCAATTATTGGGTGGGTTGATTTTTTTTTTTTTTTTTTTTTTTTTTTTTTTTTAACCCTGGCCAAAGCTGGATTTGCTCGAAGTGTTGCTCTTTTTAAAATTGTTATACACTAACCCTTAGGAACCCAGTGTGACACTAATGGCACAGTCAGAAGTTTGGTAAAATGGGATAATATATATTTTTGAAGCCTGTTAAATATTAGTGACACCTCAAACTGGGTTCTTGTGGGTTAAATAAAATACCATAGCAGCTTATTTTATCGCTTAATATCACATGTTTTTTAACTAATGGGTTACAGTAAACATTGTCTATCTTCCAAGAAAGATAATTTAAATTTATAATTGCTTTAAGTTTAATTTTAGATTTAATCTAAATCTGAATTAAACATCTAAGTCAATTGTGAAACAACTAAATAAATAAAAGCAACTCATCAAATGAAAACAGACAGGATCCTGTATTAAATATTCTACTGGAAAAGGCCAGTAAAGGTCTGCATTTGCCAAACATATACTGCTCAAAAAAATTAAGGGAACACTTAACATTGATTTTTGAACTTGGAGTGTTCCCTTGAGCAGTGTATATTAATGAATACAAATTGACTAAATACAATGAGCAAGACATGCATTCGGGGGATGAGAAAAGCATTTAATATAGCTGAAATTTAACTATATGTATTCTGTTTCTATTGTATTGTATTATTCCATTATTCTTATTTGAATAGATGTTGTTAGAATCCAAACATGTGTCCTTAGCTGTACCTCCTTGCTGGAATGAATATAGTTTTGCTTTTCATCTGTGACAGAATTTCAACAGGTTTGTCTTTTATGAGTTCCCAGTATTGACAACAGCAGGACATTCTCTTGGTGTTTTTGTTATCCATCACCAAAGGCACTTTGCTCCTAATTAGGCAGCAACTTGGGAAATAGCAAAATAATCAAATTATTCCTCAGCTGTGAAGAGAACTTATGCAGCAATATTAACTATGTGAGTAAGTGGGCTGTGGTTAATGTCTGCAGTAGGTCACTTTCACCTAGATTGTCAGAGAGTAAAGAGATCTTGCCTTGGGCAGAGCTGTTCTGCGCATGCCTCAAATTAATGAAGCATATGAATTAATTTATCATATGGCAATGCACTGCTGTAGAGACAGGTCCTAAAATAATTTAATGTTATGTAGGTTTCCTCACTGTATACAGGGGAAGCTCTTAATTACTGATTTTCCCCCCACTAACATTACATAGCATATGGTTCACTCACAGTGTAGCCTACCTAGACTGCCAAGACTTGCATTACTGGTTAATCAAAAGATGTTCAAGAAGCCGAAATAATTTGGAAGAATGCATAAGCAATATATCGCATAATTAATCTGGTTAACCTTCACAATTGGTACAGTTCTCAACACAAAGATGATTAGCCACAATTGAAGCAAGAATCGAACACTTACAGGAGGAAATTATTTGGGATCCCTTCACAAAGACGTACACAAAGGTGGTACAACTGAATCAAGTGTGATAACCAATATTAAGTTTTGCCTTTAATACTTCCACAGGGTGGCCATAATAGTGTAGTGAATGACCTACACAAAACATGTACTGCATCAGCTTGAGTGTACAGTCATATTCATTGACAGTTTGTTTCTGCTAAGTATATTGTAGGATAGTTTACAACTTTCCTCTATTAAGTGAAGGGGAACACGTATTGGTGCTGGTGTTTAACATAAACAGCACAACAAAGAAAATATAAAACATAAATGGATAATGAACATCCTTTGTCAGCAAAACTAAAGGGGATAAAAAAATGTTTCATGTTCAGTTAGGACAACTCATGCAATAATGTGAAGTTTAATAACAATGTGTTTTAATTATTTGACATAGTCTTGTGGCTTTTGCCTCACCCTTCAAGGGACCCATGTCTGCTGGTAAAATGGTGACATCTGTCTGAACAATAGTAACCCGCTTGACGTGAAAACCAGTTTGTAGGTGAAGATTGCGGAGGGGGAGGTGAATTCAAACGCATATGGCAGTGGTAGCCAATGGTCTGAGTCTTGCTGTGTGAAGTCAATTTGTTTAATGCACAGGTTGTTGTGAGTTTCCTGCCTCAACCCTTGCTTTGCTTAATTTCAGTCATAATGAGCTGTAATTTTTCTTCTTGACTGTTCATTTTCAATTTTCCATCTGACATGTAGATGCTTAGTATTCTAAAACTGATAATAAAACTTAATAAAAAGTAAGCAGCAGCTGCCTTATCTTTGAAGATCCAATTTGGTAATGAAAACATCCTTCAAGTATTTCTACCAAGCACTAGCATCCAATTATGATTGAGCCTTGTAAGTTTGGCTCCCTACATGAAGGTCCTCCATTCTTCAATCAACCCTGAGTGTTGAGCTCATACATCTCAGTGAGGGGACAGATAGTTGGCCATGCCTTATTGCCTTTGATCAGCAGAAGAGTGGACAATACCATGGAGACCATTCAATAGTGACAAAGCCACATACAATAAAATGTCCTTCCAGGTGCGGATGGAGAGAGTACCCAGAATTAGTCTAGTATCAATTTTCAGTCAATGTGGTTCTGGTGAAACTTTAATATACCCTTCTTCAAGATTTGAACATTTCAGACATTTTTTTTATTTACAGTACAGACCAAACTTTTAAAGCATAAGATTTAATAAAGAGTGACTTGGATATAAAACAATACTGCTACAAACCTGTATTCAATTGTAATTTTTTTTTTTTACTGTATTTATAAACAGAACTGCATTGATGTATATGTTTGTAGTTTGCAAATTATCAGATTGGTAAAAGTTTTGATTTCACACAACAAATTTTATAAACACCGTGAAATACTCATAGGGTTTATTCCAACACAACCAACACCTATCACTCACATCTTATTGCGTGTATAAAACCACAATAACCTCCTATGCAAATATTTCCCCAGCTGATTTATAAATATGTACAATACTGGTCAGAAGTTTTAGAACACCTACATTTTTCCAGTTTTTATTTAAATTTACACAGTTTAATGTCTCAATGTATTCTTTCTACAATGGAAATCAAATATTGTTTGGAAAGTTCTTCTCAGCACTGTTGCAGACATTCCCACAAATGTGGTGCACTTGTAGGTTTTTTTCTTTCACCATTCTGTCCAGTTCATCACATGTTTTGGGTCATCATCTTGCTGTACGATTAACCCCTGACCATGTAGGCACATACCAGAGGATATTGCATGGCGCTGCAAAATCATTTTTGTTCAAGGTACCACTCTGTGCAAGTCTCCGAATCAAAAGAGCCCCAGACCATCACCTTCTCCATGTTTGACAGTTGGTGTCACACACTAAGGAACTATCCTTTTGCCTACTTGACAGCATACAAAAACCCTGCTTGATGAACCAAAGATTTCAAATTTTGATTAATTGGTCCATAAGAGCTTCTTCCAGTCTTCAGTAGTCCACTGGCGGTGCTTCATGATGCAGGCAAGTCTCTTTTTCTTATTTTGCCATCTTAGCAATGGCTTTCTTACTGCCACTGGACCTGTCAAACCTGCAGCTCGAAGTCTTCTCTTCACAGTTGAAACTGAGACTTGCTTACTTCTACCAGTGTTAAGCTGTGCTTGAAGCTGTTGTACTGTGAGCCGCCTCTCACGCAAGCTGTTGACTCTCAGAAACTTGACTTCTGATTCTGTAGTGGCCTTGGGTCTGCCAGACCTCTTCCTGTCAGAGTTTCCTCCAGTTTCCAAGTGCCTTTTGATGCTGTACCTAAAATCTGAACTTAAATTTCAATAAAAACAGGAAAAATGGGGGGTGTTCTAAATCTTCTGACCAGTAGTGTACATTCACAGTATTTTTTCCCCAATAATCTTTATCAGAAATATTACTTTTACTTGTAAAGATTTCATAAAAGCCCCTTTAGTTTATTTCCCATGTTACAAAGTGTATATATAGCAGGCTGCCAGTACAGACTACATCCAAAAATAACTGCTTCATGTGCCAAAGTTCTTCTCTGAGAGTGCCAGGTGTCATAAAATAAATCTGTACAATCGATCATCCCCATCGACCTGTGAAACCACAGGATAAAAACTATATATATATATATATATATATATATATATATATATATATATATATATATATATATATATATGTGTGTGTGTGTGTAATTATTATTTTTTTTTGTTGCTTTGCCCTGTCCTGATTGACTTTGGGGAAACAGGTGTAAACTGGAACCTGCTATATTGTTTATAATTTCACTTTTCTGTTGTCATAGTACATTATATGATAGAAATGACAGAAATTACATTATATGATAGAAATGATGATATAATTGAATTGAATAATGCCTAGTGAAATGTCAATGTGCAAATATTAATCTCAGAAAAGTGGCAGGCATTCGCATTACTCTAAATAAAGGAAATCATTATTCATAAAAGCAAATGTATGTAGACAAATAATTGTAACTTCAATTATTGTTTAGTGTTATAAAGAATTTTAAGTGATTTAATATTCATACATTATTATTGGCATTATCCCAAGGTAGTTCAAATCTCTTCATAATTCAAGTCAGTAGAACATTGGATGTTGATAAAAATGTAAATATATTGCGTGTTCATTATTAATTAATCTGAGCTCTCTTGGAGGGTTTTATAGAAAATTAGGTAACTCTATTTTGTGTCTACAATATATAGATGATATTGTTAATTTGTTTCTCTCAAACTTAATGAAGCTATTGACACAATTTAATTTACATTATGGCAAAAAAGCTAATTTAAGCAACTGTTTAGACATTTTTGCAATAAATATGTGTCTGACAAAGTTTATGCCACTTCAGAATGGTTGTGGAGTAATGTTGGTCAACTGGTATTTTCAGCTAACAAGAGGCTATTCAACTATAAATCAATCAATGTATATTTTATATAGTGCCCTTCACAATGAGTTGTCACAGGCAAAGACAAGGAGATTTACAATGCAGTCACTGTGAGCAGAGGAGTCCATATATAACCATCAATATAACCATCAATGAGATGAGTCGATGAACATACTAAACTATAAACATGGCATTACAACATACATCTAGACAAGGTCTATCCAGATCCCTCCCTCCATTTCAAACACTGTCCTGCACACTTGGAATGTCTTCATTTTAAAATTCCTCTGGTTCACAGTCACAGCAACACACTGTCTCAAAGGCAAGATAATATCACACCAGTTCACATTTAATTAGTGGCCTTTCCTTCTCATCATGCTTATTCATAAACAAAATACTTAATCTAAAGATTTTCACACACATTTTTTGACGTGATCTTTGAAGTGTAAAGAGTATAACTGTTTGAGCACTTCTGTTTTTTTTTTTAAACTATGCTTTTTTTATGTATACGTCTTATCTGTGCAATTGCAAGCTTGGCATTCAGTATTTTGCATTTATCTGGTCAAGCCCTTGGCAATCAACACCCACACTTGAACCACGGTATAAACATCCCCATTCTGAGCTCAGTGTCATTATAAAACCTATTCAAGTCACCTGATATTTACATATGGGGTATCTTTAAACTTGTATCTTGTTTGCTAGATCTCCCTTCTATAACTATCATAATTAATTCTATGGAAAGGCTAAAACCCACTGCAGCAATGAAATAAATAATAATAAAAAGGATTAATTTGGAACCACTTGATCACATTTCATGCAACGAGTCTGAACCTCTTCTGCACATTCCTTATCCCTGTACCCCAACAATGATGCACAGCTAATGCACCCATCCTCTTTGGATATGCAAGCTCCTCCACAGTATTGCCTTGCAGTAGTCTAGGTTTTATGTTGCCCAATTCAACTCCAGAGACAAATGTGTTAATCAGATCGTGTTTTGAAGGCTGTGAGATTTTCTGCAATATAAACAGAGGAGTGTGGTCCTCATCTAGAGAATCTGCCACATGTTGCTGTGGCAAAACACTTTAAGTGATTAACTAATTAAAATTGAAAAAATAATTAATACATTAATTCATAAATAAATAAAAACATTGATTAAAGAGAAGAGATTTATGCTGGAACTTCAAAACTGTGACATAATTGGCATTAATTGAAGACGACAGATAATTCCATAAACAGGAGGCGAAACAAACAATCTGTAGCAATTTGTTTCATCTTGTGGATGTAATGTTTGGTATATAATACTGCATATTAAGTAAATTCTAAATTTCAAATAGAGACAAAGGAAAAAATATAGGATAAATATGATCACCTCCCCTGGTTCTAGTTTAAACCTTGACTTATCTAGCTGGGGAGTATAAAGGACAATACAAAAAAATATTAAATTTTATAAGAAATAAGTCATTTCTACAAAAAGAATAAAAGAAAGAGACTAAGCAAAACAAGCCAGTAGTAATCTTTCTGTAATATAAAGGTAAAGGTGGAGAAATAAACCCAGAATATTCCCACAATCTCTTGCATTTCCACTCAGTCACTCACACATTCTAAGTCCTTCTCCAGAGCTGTATAGCTCAAGACTGCAAAATAGCATAGCTCCCAAATTAATATTTCAGTTCCATGACAGTAAAAATCCCTGCTTTCACTGCCAAAGTATTTGCCCTGCCTAATCCTTCTTTTGTTTTTTTCTATTTACTCTGTGGTTTGATATCTGTTGTGGTTTCTTAGTCTCCTTTTCTGATTCCCCATCCTGCCACAGCCTGCAGTCTTCTCACAGATCTGTAAACCTTAGATTCACTACTTGCTAAGGAATTTACTGCTTGTTTTATGATTTCTGTAAGCATGATCTGTCCACTAGTCTGTCATCCTAGTTCCACATTTGGCATACATTATCTAATCCCATTGGACTTTTTCACTTTTAAATGCTGCAATCAATGTCAATTTTTTTTTTAATCAAAATTGATAGTGGTGATAGTGGTGGTGGCCGACCTGCTGGTCAATGTGATGTTTCATGGCACAAGGGCAACTAGGCGCTACCTGGAATCTCATGGATGTGCCCATATCGTCAGGCATAACTTTGGCCCCTCCGTTGAGGAGATGCTGACAGTCCTTGCAACTGGCCTGGGTTTACCCTGTTACACCCTCAGACCTGCCCAGCCCCGCCCAGCCCCGCAGGTAGCCTACAGAGCTCAACGGCGGAGGCCCCCCAACCTCTGCTCCCAGGCAGTAGCCCAGGCAGCAGCCCAGGCAGCAGCCCAGGCAACAGTCCTGCCCTCCTGATGATCTCCACCATCTCATTCCGGCAGGCAGGCACCCCCACCGGCAGCCTGGCATGGCACTCTCCACCCAGGCCTGGTTGTGGGCTGTCAACGGGTTGTCCAGGAGGTCTGTTAGCAGCTGGAGGGCCCATGTGGGCGATAGTGACCAGTTCCCAATCATGAACCTGGAGCGTGGGGGTTTAAATCAGAGGGCCAGGGGATCTATAAGCAGTCCATGGCCCTCTGGATCACTTCCCAAAGGTGGGTCAGAGAAGCTTCCCTCAGAGACCAGCGACACGGTGTGGGCATCTTCATATGACACCAAACTCAATTCCATACCCACACTGTGGGACCAGTAATTTGTACCAGTTGCTGTGACCTGTTTATAGGAATGTCCTTTATAAGGAATTCCTTTGTTAATTTCTGTACTTTGGCCATGCTCTTCTTTTGATTCACACTTCTGCCAGGCCTCCCATTCTTCTTTCAATTGTGTGCCTTACTAGGCTTACTTGATTGTTGTATATTGAGTGCCCTGAGATACATTTGTTAAAAAGGAGTGCAGTAATTTGTCCTGCAGCAACCCAATTTTCACAGTCTATTTTATTAGCAACCCCTCTAGTGAGATAGGAAGTAAAAGCTAATGAACCATGGATATTGTTGATTAAAGATCTTCTTTTTAAAATGCTCAGATTCCATTTGCTTGCCCACATATTTTATTTCACAAAGAGCTCAGCATTGGCTTGAGCAGAAATTAAGGGCAAGAGCACTATGGTGAATAGACCAATAGTACTAATATTTGTTGCATGATTTTGGTACTAAATATTAAGGAGGTGCCTGTGTTTTCAAGACAGATTTTGATTAAAAAAATATTCATAATGTTTGATAAAATGAAAAAATCAGAAACTGAGGAAAAACAATATGACCGGAGACAGCCTTCAGTATAAAACCTGGTTGCAATGGAAAGGTATACAGTGTGTAAGACCAAAGTAAATATCAGACTTTATATGTCCTGTAGGGCGCAGGATCCCAGTGATGGAATAAAAGATGATATAGTCTCCATAATTGAAAAGTCAGCAATATATGGTAATTTTTAGTCCATGCTATTTTGCAAGAAGATATCCAGCTTTTGATTGTTTTTCAAGTTTGTCACCTCATGCAGGGCTTTATGTGAGCCATGTAATTTTTGTTTGGCCTTTCTGCTCAGTGTGAAATGCTTTATTTGCTGAGCCAGTGATCAAACTTTCCAGAACCTTTCTTAAATGTATAAGGAGCCAGAATTAATCATGTCAGCTCTATCAACCGTAAACAACTTTTTAAATAAATATGACCCAATTCCAGCAGTGTGATACAATACCCTTGTTCATAACATCTTTTTAAAATGTTATATAAAATGTGAAAAGATAAAAGAATATAGATTTGATGAAATTTTGCTCATCACAAATACGATTGCATAAAATAACCAACGTTTGGACAATTTAGTAGATATTATAAATGATAATATATGCAAAAAAACTGTCATGGTAAAAGCCCAGTTTAAATGCTTTTCAATATGATTTTGGTTGTCTTGGAAAACAACTTTTCCTCTCTTTGAAAAACCAGTTATTTAGCTATTGTAACGTACCACAGGGCACAGGGACAGGGGGACCCAGTTGTGGTGCATGGTAGAGATGGTCAGACAGGTGTGGGTTGGATACCGGCAGGACAGGGCAAACACGTGATTGTGGTCATAGGCATTGAATGAAGGGAGCTGGGAGAAGTGACCGGTAAGTAAAGTTGATGGCGACATCTAGTGGGGAACTGGAGATGTGTTGTGAACTGTTACAGTACCCCTTTCTCCAAGATCGAGCACAGCTGAACCAGACCGGACATGGCGGGGACAGCCACGGGGCCGAGGAGCAGGTGCAGAGGGATGGACATAATGAAAGTCTGCGAGGAGAGATGGGTCAAGCACATCGGAGGCGGGAACCCAGGAGTGCTCCTCTGGACCATAGCTCTGGCCGATGGGAGCAGTCATCCAAATCCAGAGGGGGAGGCGGAGGAGCAGCAGGAGATGAGATAGGCTGAGAAGGAGAAGGTGAGGGATCCGTCACCACAGGTTTCAACAGGGAAACATGGAAAGTGGGGGTGATCCGGTATTGAGGGGGCAACTGCAGGCGGTAGGCGACTGGATTGACCCGTCGGAAAATCTGGAAAGGACCGATGTACCGTGGACTGAGCTTTTTGGAAGGGAGTTTTAGTTTGATGTCCCGGGTGGAAAGCCAGACCTCTTGTCCCGGCAGATATTTTGCGGTGCCGGGCGGCGATGCCGGTTTGCTGTGGTCTTCTGTTGGTGAATGGCACATTGTCAGAACGCAGCATTCTGACGAGACCAGTCATCCAGCGCTGGGACATTTGAGGATTCCTCATCCCAAGGAAACAGGGCAGGCTGGTATCTGAGGGTGCTCTGGAAGAGGGTGAGGCCGGAGGAAGAGCTGGTGAGGGAGTTCTGCGCATACTCCACCCAGGGTGGGAAGCGAATCCAGTCAGTCTGGGACATGCTGCAGTAGGAGCACAGAAACCTACCAATCTCCTGGTTCATGTGCTCGGTCTGTCCATTAGACTGGGGGTGATAACGGGTCCTGTTTGCTGCACAGGTTGAAGGAGCCGGATCAGAGGTGAGTTTGTGCTGAATCTGGTCCCAGATGTGCCACTGAATGGGAGCCAGAATGCAGGAGGGAGATAAAGTAGCAGGAGAGGAGTCAAACTGGCGAGAGAGGGAGTCTGCCTTGACGTTCTTCAATCCCTAGCGGTAGGTTAAAGTGAAGTGGAATTGCGTGAAGAAGAGCACCCAGCAAGCCTGAGGGGTGTTGAGGCATTTCACTGACTGGATGTATTCCGAGTTCCGGTGGTCAGTCAGAACCAGGAAGGGATGCATGGCGCCCTCCAGGCAGTGTCTCCACTCCTCGAAAGCCAGCTTGACAACAAGGAACTTACGATTCCCAATGTCATAGTTGCATTCTGCCGGTGACAGCTTACGGGAGAAGAATGCGCAGGGGTGAAGCTTGCGTGGCTGTCCGTGTCGCTGGGAAAGCACAGCCCCCACTCTGGATTCAGAGGCATCCACCTCCACGATGAATGGGAGAGAGGGGTCTGGGTGTCTGAAGATGGGGGCTGTCATGAACAGTGTCTTCAGGCAGGCGAATGCAGCAGTGGCTGACTCTGTCCAGGTGAAAGTTCGGGGGGATCCCTTTAACAGAGAGGTTAGGGGAGAGGTGACAGTGCTGAAATTGCAGATAAACTGCCTATAAAAGTTGTCAAAGCCCAGGAAACGCTGCAGTTCCTTCACAGTGCAGGTCTGGGGACAGTCGGTGACAGCGCTCACCTTCTCCAGGTCCATGTGCACACCGCTGGCATTGATGACGTAACACAGGAAGCCCACGTGCTGGCGGTGGAACTCGCACTTCTCTGCCTTAACTTAAAGCCAGTTGCGCAGCAGACACTGGAGCACCTGTCGCACCTGGGAAATGTGCTCAGAGAGGGAGGAGGAGAAGATCAGGATATCATCTATATAAATGATGACAAACCGATGCAGGAAGGATCTCAGTGCCTCATTCACGAATGCCTGGAAGACAGAAGGGGCATTAGCTAGACCGAACGACATGACGAGGTGTTCGTAATGGCCCTTGTGTGTGATGAATGCCGTCTTCCATTCCATTCTCAAATCGGGATGAGGTTGTAGTCGCTGCGCAGGTCTGCGTATTCAGGGGGTATCTGTGTCAGGGCAGAGAGAAGGAGGCTCTCTATGTGTGTCGCCCTGCAGGTGTGAGACAGGCACCAGGAAACACCGCTCTGCCGCCAGGATATTATGTCCCCATCAGTCCAGGAGATGACTGGGTTGTGGTGAGTAAGCCACATGAAGTCCACTCATTCGGTGAGTAAGCCGAATGATGTCTGCTCCAGGAGATTAAATGACGAGGAAAGGCAGTTTTTCTGATTGAAGCAGACCAATGGACATGGTGATGGGACTTTTGGGAAACCAGACTGGAACCAATGGGCTGGTTGTTGACAGCCCAGTCGTGGAGAGGGGGCACACATGGTGAGAGAGGGATGTGGTGTTTAATGACTGTAACCCTGTTTATTAAATTATCTGCAGAACCAGAGTCCAGCAGCGCATAAACAAATGTGTTTGTTGTCGAGCTGGATCTGAGCACGAAGATGGCACTGAGCCGGAGTGACAAGCGGGCACAGTGTCGCACACACAGGGTCGTTGGGGGAAGTGAAGGAGGAGCCAGGATGACTCAGACACGCAACCCGGAAGTGCCACGACTGTCCACAATACAGGCAGTGGTGCTGCTGAACTCAACTGTTTCTCATCGGGGGAGAGGTGTGTTCTGCCCAGAGGCGTGCACTCCACATGGGGTTGGGTGTGGGGCTGAGGGTGGCAGGTGGACAAGATACAGCAGGAGTGGACTGGATTCCTCTTATCTTCATCAGGTGGTCTAGCCTGACTGCCAGCTGGATGAGTTGCTCCAGGGTGAGAGCCTTGTCTCGGCACGTGAGTTCCGCCTGTAAGTCATGGTCCAGTCCCCAATGGAACACAGCGAACAGAGCCCGATCTCCCCTTCTTCTGTTCGCTGTTAGAGTCTGGAACCTCAGGCCATAATCAGCAGCAGACGAGAAGCCCTGGCGCAGTGCGATGAGTCGTTCTCTGGCATCTCTGCCTTCTGCTGGGTGATGAAAGACATCCAGGAAATGCACTCAGGGACCTTATCATCACACCCTGTTGCTCCCAGACAGCAGAAGCCCATCTGAGCGCTTTCCCAGTCAGGAGGGTAACGATGAAGGTGATCTTAGCCTCCTCGGTGGTGAATGACATGAGCAGGTGGGCAAAGTACAGCTTGCACTGCAGTACAAAGCCCTTGCATTGGTCAGTGGAGCCATCGTATTTCCCCAGAACAGCCAGCCGGACCAGCTGAACAGGAGCTGCAGGGGGGACAGCAGGAGCTGGAAGAGCAGGAGCTGGAGGAGCAGGAACCGGAGCAGCCATCACCGAGGACTTGAGAAGCTGGTCCAGGACAATCTCAAGTTTCCAGAGCGTCTGCTTATGCTCCCCGGGCGTGGGCCTCTGGGCTGTCAGCACCACCGGGTCCATTAGCAGCGAAGTTTTCTGTATCGTACCACGGGGCACGGGAACAGGGGGACCCAATTGTCTTCTAAGTTAATTATAAATTACATATTAGATAACAGCCAATCAAAGAGCAGCATTTCCAAACATTCCTATACCTCTTATCTTGTGTATAAATGTCATCCCATGCAGATAATTATCAGTATTTAAAAAGTCTTCAGTTACTAATGACATTTCAGGACACATGTATGCTAGTGGTTCAGGTTTCACAGGATGTGTATTTGTTTTGAATAATTTTGTTATGTTTAACCATCATGGTAAACACAACACAGATTGGCTACCCCCTTTCTCTCAGTCTAAAAGTGTTTTTGATCAGGATCTGCTGTAACTGAACTATGAAGGCGATGATCTGTGTTGTGTTTTCATGCTAGTTAAATGTTACAAAACTATTAAAATCAAACTTATATCTTTTGAAACTTGTACCACTAGCACTATCATGAAGAGTTTTCAAATACTAATTATTCAATGCACGGGATGACATTTAAACATACGATAAGAGGTATAGGATTTTATGGACATGCTGTTCTGATTGTGAATGTGTTTTTTAATTGCTTCAATACAAAATGCAGTCATCCATACCCAGACAAAACTATACAAATACAAGGAGACTCACTGAGTAAAGTGTGTAATTTGAGCCAAACATAATACAGCTGACACTATATTTTATGAACTGTGACAGATTGCAATGTGTTCCTCAATAGTTTTTTTGTTTTTGTTTACACAAATATATAAAATACATATTTTTATACTTACAGATAAAATGGTCAGTTTCTAATCTACAATTCTATAAGTAAGGAAGTACACATTAGATTTTAGATTTTTCTTCTGTTCACTCACTTTGCATTTAGTTAATTGAGAAATACATTTCAATTTTTGAAAGCATTTTTGCACACCTGCCTAAAACTTTGGCACAGTACTGTGTGTGTGTGTGTGTGTGTATGTATATGTATATGTATATGTATATGTATATATATATATATATATATATATATATATATATATATATATATATATATATATATATAAATAATATAACCTTACAAAGGACTTGAAACTTTGGGAGATTTAAGTCTTGCAAAATTGTAAAACTCCTGCCACCCCAAAAGCCTTTATTCAAATATAGCATTAAAATGCCACTGGAAATCGAAACATTCTCCTCTTATCACCATACTATTTCTAGTTCTTTTGTACAGATTCAGAAATGTCATGGGCTTTGAATGCTCAGTTTCATAAATATGCATGCAGACAATATTTTCTGTCTTTCTGTCAATATTTTACAAACCGGAGCAACATATAAAATCAATGATAACAAAGAAAAGCAGGGAAAAGTATATGTTGCCAACCAAAATGAACTAACATAATTGTGATTCAGAAGCAACAAACACAATGCAAGCATTTGCATAAACATAGCTTAATTTTATCGTATATGTAAAGGAACTGCTGAATGTTCAAGCCTGTCATAATGTTTCAAGATATTTTGGAAGTATTACTGTAACATTATTTGAATAAAAATATATATACCAGAGCATTTACCTGTATTAATAGCAAACAATAGAGTCCTTAATACGATTTAATTGTTCCCGCATAAATTTACTAAAACTTCCTGGATAGCGGAAAAACTGTGAAATCCCCAGATTATTATCAACTATTATAAATCAATTGTTAGCATTTCATGATCTTACTGCATGATAGTAATTTATAGTTTCGATAGACAACATGATGTGTTACTGTCCAGCCTGAGGTGACTGCTACACCTATGATTTATTTTTAATTGAATACTTCCAGTTTATTTCTCTGGTAGTCCTTCAATGCAAAATTCTAGAAACTATCGATGACCTGAAATTGAATGTTATCATAAATTTTGAAACGAGAAAAAAAAAATGGCACGGTCGGCCCTTCCCTAATGTCGGCCCCTGCTCTTATCTTAAGTGTCTTGACCAGACTGCACCTAGCTACCTTCAGACACTCATCTCTCCTTACACTCCGACCTCTCCGGTCCTCCTGCGTCAGAAGATTAACTTTGCCCCATCTCAGCTCCCCTTCCTCCGGAGCCATTTAATTTAATCCTTGACTAGTATCCAAAAGAATATACTGTAAAATAAAATTAAAAAACTGACCAATTTAGATTGCCAGCGACAGGCTAAATTGTGTCTCTGCATTATCCAAAGGAAGGCATTTGGGGTTAAAGTCACGCAGATCATCAGAAGGCAGTGAACTGATATTTATTTTAAAATGTGCTTTCTGCCTTCATGATTATAACCCAATATTTAATGTAATGTCCCTGTTGCAAAAGTAAATAACATATATTTGATTTATAATATATATTGTTTCTATCCAGCTAAACCTAGCCACACTATGAACAGAGCTTTTCAAGCAACTCACTTTATATTTTGAGAAATACAATTCAGTTTAATTTTAGTATATATTACTACCATGTTTCAATGTCTTTCCTATTACCTGGAATAAAAGAGAGAATAGATTAATAATATCCTTCATATCTGTTATTATTTTTCACTGTCAAATCTATGTACATTTCACTAGTTCTGTCCATCTCTCAGTCTGTCCTTCTAAACCTAGGAGATGTTGATGGTAAATACATCTGTTCCTACGAATGTGATGGATTCTTACTGTTGGAAAATAGAATATGGTTGGGGGGCACACAAATAAATCTGAGTCAAAGAGCTACCATATAGCATTTCAAAATGTCTCAAACATGGAAAATGTTGAACTGCCTTGGAAACAAACCACTTTTCCCGAGAGCTGAAAAAATTGCAGGTTTCTTAGTAATGACAGATGAAAAGGTGACAGTTTACCTGAAGTAAGTTCTATAAAACTGAAGAAAAAGGTTTTAAATAAAGGCACGTTGTAATACACACATTGAGTGCCCATTACTCATCAACCATAATGTTGGATCTAATCTCCAAGGTGACAATGCCCTGGCTCTCCATGTACATTGCTACTGACCAGTTCCACAGGAAGGCTAGAAACCCTGCCTTAATCAGCAATGTCTGTGACTGTTTGGCAGACTTAACCCATCAACATCAACCACTCTCACTGAACCTGCAGAAGGTAGACTTGTCTTTCAAAGATGAATGGCAATGCATCCCTCTTGCTGTCAGTAGACCAACCCATTACCCATTACCTCAAATAAGCACCAGGGCCAAAACTAGGCTTTGTTATCCTGTGGGGGGCATTTTCCTGGCATGGTTTGGGTCCAATTGTCCTCTTAGAGGTAAGGGTCACTGCAAATCATTACAAAGTTATTCTGAGTGATCACCTTTATCCTATGGTGAAACATTTCTATCCTGATGGGAGTGGTCTCTTCCAGGATGACAATACCCCCATCCACAGGGCACGAGGGCTCACTGAATGGTTTGATGAGTATGAAAATTATGTGAATAATATGCTATGGCCTTCACAGTCACCAGATCTCAACCCAATTGAACATCTATGGGAGTTTTGGACCGATGTGGTAGAACACCAAATACTGTTTATTAGCTTTAGTATTTTACATTAACAGAAAATAAGAACATTCAAAATTGTAATACTTGTGATTAAAATCTTTTTTTTTTTTTAAATAAATTTCTAAAAAACATTTCTAAAACATTAAAATCCTCAAATGAAATCATATTCAAAACACACCCAAGTGATAAGTGCATTCAAATGAACAGTAAATAAATTAAACAAAATCAGGAAAAAAAAAAAAAAAAGTGAACATCTCAACTCAATAAGAAAAAAAACAACAATCTGCTGCATTGGGAAACTAAACAGTAAATGCATTAGACAAAATAAAAAACATAACAAAACAATGAAAAAAACAAACAAAACAGTCTAATGCATTTTTAAAGGAAAATATAATGGTCAATGCAGCAGACAACTCATAAACACCTTGTTGCAGATGTTCCATCCCTCCCACAGGGCCCGTTTCACCATGCAGACGACACTCCACCTGCACCTTAAAGTCCCCTGGCTGGTCCATACAGGATCTGCTGGGTGGTCGCCCACGCAGGAATGGCAAACCTACGGAGGAACGGCAAAAAGAGGTGCAGTCCCTAAAAATGTGAACCTCTGTCTCCCTTCCCAGGCAGCCCTTGTAGGGGCAGGTGTCAAACAGGGCCAGGCCCCTTCTGTACATGAACACTCGGGTGGGGAGACACCGACTCACGGCCATCCAGGAGACATCATGCCAGGAGCCTGGATGTTCTTAACCACATACGCCAGCCTCTGCGCCTTAATGAACTTCACAACATTTGGGACCCCCCTACCTCCATCCAGGGCGTCCTTCACCATTTGCACTCTTTGCAGCCTCTCCATTTTACTCCCCCAGTTGAACTGAAATATAATTCTGTTGACCAATTTAGCGATGTGCCTGTCTGGGGGAGATATCATGCCGACGTAGAGAAGTATCGGGAAGAGAATGGCCTTTATGACCAGCACCTTACCAGTCATCGTCAAGGTCCTTGTGCTCCAGCCGTGGATCTTCCTTTGAATTTTGGATAAAGCTTCCTCCCAGCTACGGGTGCCCCAATTGGTCCCATTGATCGCAATCCCCAGAACCTTGATGAACGGCTTCACAGGGAACACGATCGGTGGGCCCTGGCCAACAGGCCATGCCTGAGAGAAGTAGACCTCGCTCTTGGCCTTATTCACAGCATCCCTCATTGCCCAGCAGAAGCCGTCCAGCAGTTCCTCCACCCTGGCCATGGACAGCACGTCGGTGCAAACCACAGCCATGTCATCCATGTAGGCCAGGGCTTTCAGTTGCTCTCCGCCGGCACCCGGGAGATGGAAACCTGTCACACAGGCGTCCCGGCGGATCGCCTGCATGAATGGCTCCAAACAGAGAACGTAAAGCAGGGCCGACAGGGGACGACTGTCGAACCCCCGACCTGACTGGAAATGGTTTGTTCAAGTGGCGGTTCATGAGGACCCTGCTGCTTAGGCTGCTGTAAATTATCTTCACCCATCTCCTCAAGCCAGACCCATCCTCTCCATAACCAGCTGCAGGTATTTGTGACCCACTCTATCAAAAGCCTACTTGATCAAAAGCTGATCAAGACCAGGGGAAGCCTTCTCTCACTTGAGTAGGCCACGACATTTCTGAGCAGCATGGCATTGCCGGCCGCCGATCACCCCCGGGCACCACAGACCTGGTCGGGACCCACGACTTGAGGGAGTGGCCACTGTATCCGGAGCATAAGTGCTTTGGCCAGTATCATGTAGTCGATGTCCAGGAGGCTGACCGGTCGCCAGTTCTTTAGATCCTTGGGATCTCCTTTCTTATGGAGAAGAGAGAGAATGCTCTTCTCCATAGAAGGGGCCAGTCTACCCTCTCTGTACACTGACCCTAAGACCTGTGCCAGATCTTCCTTAAGCACCTCCCAAAAGATCATATAGAATTCAGCAGGGATCCCATCGGGACCCGGTGTCCTTCCAGAGTTAAGACTCTTTATCACCTGGGAGAGTTCAGTAGTACTGATCTCTGGATCCTCCTCGCCCCCCTCCTTGCGGGACTCCAACAGGGACAGAAAGTGATGGATCCACCACCTTCTGATCGTACAACTCCCTGTAGAAGTCCTGCACCACTGTCTCGACAGCCTCTCTGCCCTCCAACTCCTGCCCCGAGGAGTTGATCATGGAAGATCTTCTCTTGTTCCTCCCTATAGAGGGCAGAGAGGTTCAGTTTCACCCGGGCCACCTTATCAGCCAGGTCGAAGCCTCTGAGGTGGAGCAGACACAGGCGCTGGAGGCAGGCATTCAGATGGGAATATCTCGCCCGCCTCTCACGAGCTTTCCGTTTCCCTAGCTGAATGAAGTAGCCCTTGGTTCTTTACAACTCTGTGGGAGCATCAAAAAGGTCCCTCGGGGTCCTCCACTCCTCGAGGCATCTACCAAAGGTCTTAACTACACGAGGGTCATTGAGCAGAGAGGTGTTGAGCTTCCAGACCCCAGGCCCCGACTCACGTGTGCTCGGGATGAGCACCTCTGTCGTCAGGAGCCTGTGGTCTGAAAAGACGATCGCCTCTGAAGACATGGCGGTCCTCTCCATTGGCGTACTGAGGAGGACGAGATCTATCCTGGAGAAGGAGGAGCCAGAAGAACTCACTCAGGTGAACAAGGGCACCAGGTCCCTACCTGCGTCGCAGAGTTCAAAAACCTCCATGAACACTGTCCGCTCGGGACTTGCCCAGGGTCCAACTGTCCCAGAGATCTTTATATTATTTTTTGAACGGGATGCTGCACTCCTGTAAACAAATAATATCTGCCCTTCATACCAGCCAGAGAGTTTAAAACATCGTCCATCTTTTTCACATCAGCAATGCTCCTCACATTTATAGATATAATAGTTAGGGCCATAATGGCAGTGAGGGCAATTATCCACTCCATAACAATCATGTAAAGAACCCTTCCTCTTCCCCATTTCACTCTTCTCCCTCACCTAGCTTGCACCCATGACTTCAACCATTTGCCTCACCACATGATCCTCTAGGAAGTCCATGAGGGGGCCTCGGGTCTCACCACTCGGTAAGGCTGATGAAACTCCACTGGGCCCAGAGCGCGTGGTGCTGGGAGTTCTCCCTGGTTCCTTTGCAGCTGAAACTGAGGGGAGGAGCTGACGGGGGGGGGGGGGGAGCTAGCAGAATTACTCACTCACTCACTCACTCACTCACTCTCCTCCTCTCTGCCCTTCTCCTTTTCCCCACCACTACTGTCCACTTCCCCTCCTCCTACCCCTCCCCCTCCCCCTCCCCCTCCATTTCTGACCCGGAGTCGGAGAGGGAGCCTATGAGACTCCTGACGACTGTTTCATCTCTACCCACATCCTGGGGTGTCTCCGTTACAGGAGCCTCAATTTGCTTTTCTTCCTGTCCACTCCCCCCAAGGGCCCGCGCCCTATTTGCATAGGAGGAGGGACAGTTCCTAAAAAGGTGCTCCCCCTCACCACACAGGTTGCAGGCCCTCTCCTGCTTTCAGGCTCTGGTCAGATGTTCCCCGCCGCAGACCTTGGACTTAATAACCATGCAGGCTAAGGCTAAATGACCCAGGGCCCCGCAGTTCCTCTGTTTGCACCTAAAACTATGGTGCTTGGCAGGTGGCGTACTACTCTGACGGCGGCCACTTCCACCTGCAGGTGTACCTGCCACCGCCAAGCACCAGTCCAAACCCCATCCTCATCCATGACCCTCTTACAATCAGACAGAATCTTACAGTGTCTCCTCAGCCATATCTCTACATCATATTCTGCCACTGCTTCATTAAAGAAATGGATTGTTACGATTTGTATCTGTTTTTATTTATTTATTTATTTTATCTATCAGTCAAAGCCTCGACTACAAAGTCACTCAGGGGCATGCAATCTTTCTTTTCTCTGTATATGCTCCAGAAACTCTTCAGCACTTGAGGGTTTTTAAAGCTCACCTCAAACACCAAACAGTTCAGTTCAGAAGGAGCAAAGCCCAGGCCCCTCTGCAGCACGGACCTGCTGAATTCCAGCCGGGTGAGGGCCGCGGTCTCACCTCCAGCCGCTCGGCTGAAGCGGACTGCATTATGGCGCCTGTAATTTTCTTATCATTGACGCTAATATCGTTCTCAAAACTCACCAGGAATGCAAAATGTCGCCATACTGCTGAGTTCAAAGAAGCAGGGGGCATCTCAATCTCAATAATTTCACCTCCTGCTCCCAGAGCAGCCATCGTATTTTCTAGAAAAGCGAATGTGTTCGCCCACTGCCCTGCACCTTATTTAGTCGCTAGGAAAAGACATGGAGGGTGTGGGGGGAGTAGCAAGTTAGCACGGATCTATTTAGTCGATGACTGCATACAGAAAGTAGCTTATTAAAAGTAACGACTCTTCCGAAGTTAAATATACAATAGGACTGCAGGTATAGAGCGGTATATTTGCTTTTAACAGTTTTGTGAGTGCAATTAGTTTAATATCAACTCCTTTACATGAACCTTACACGATCAGTTGCATGGATATGGTGGAGGTGGTAACAGCTGGCCAAAATCAATGACATGCGATCACTTAATCACAGATTCGCGAACTCCTTTTAAACCTAATAATTTTCGATTTTCGAACTAGAATCGAAATCGTTACACCCCTACTAAATATATTGTAACATTTGCGGGCGGTCAATAAACCACTAACACCATGTGGTGACAAACAGAGCGGGTTTTATTCAGGGAACACAATATTCAGGACAGCTCCACTCCAAAATTAGGGCGCCTCACTCGTAAACCCCGCCAACCACACACTATATGTCCCCAACTATGCATGACCACCTTCCTGCCGGTAGTACACCTATTCCCACTTGTTCACTCTACGTGACCAAACCCAATTAACCAATCACAAAACATAATGGAAGCATGATAGGGACTCAATTTAGCAGAAACCCTCCCACAATCACATGCACAGTGTCCCGGCGTATTCGTATGCCGTTCTGCAAGAGGAACTAGTCCCCAACAACTAATCACATACAGTTTGCCCTATAACACCGCACGTAGTACCAGGCGAGGGCGTACCCCCTGACATGCTACAATATGTATTAAATATGCCAACTGCATAACTGCATAAACGCAAATCAAGTCGTTATCTCTACCTCATCTGTCTACAGTCTTTCATGTGGTTAAAAAAAACACATTGTATAGCATCACAAGTGTCTTCTTACAACCGTAGACAGATTAAGGGCAGGATTAAATAAAAAATGTTCGCGCTGTGAGTCACTTGCAGAATCATTAACGGCATGTCTGCGAATGGAAATCGTGCTGCTAAACTTTCGTGGAATTAAATCTAATTACCTTCTCGCAGCTCTTTCTTGCACAACGCAAGAGAATAAAACACAACTTTCACGCAGCCGCTATTAGAATACTACATAATCATAAGATTTTCATTGTATTGGCAGTTATTGTATAAATATTTAATATGAAAATAAATCAATTTTAAATATTTCAATATCTACAAAGAGCCTCCTACTTTTCTGCTTTTAAGTCATGGCACGGCGAAAGTTGAAAATATTGTATCTCTTGCTCCCATCTCCATTGAAATCAATGGGAGCTGCCACGCCACGTCTGGTGTGAAAGCCCCTTTAACCCATGCAGGGATGGCGCAAACAAAGTGGTCTCATTTCAATTACAGTAATACATGAGCTATCACATGGTACGTATTGTTTAAATATAAACACTACAGATGCAAAAAAAAAATTAAATGTATTTTTTGGGCCTCTATCTATAATTTTTTTTTTCATAAGCTTCTTTAAGCAGAAGCTTTTGCTTAATGCAATTAATGTATTATGTTAAACAATTATGTCAACAATTATACATTATAACAGTAATGAATTTCAGATTCTTCCTCTTTTCTGTCTGACTGCTTAGGAGGTTCAAATGTAGGCTTATAACATTTGCAACATTTTCTAAGAATAATAATAGTCTGATTAATACACAATAATATTTTTAAATAAACACGTTTCCTTGGTCTAATTCAACTTAGTTATGGTGCTCCTAAATTCACAGGCAAATCCAAACTAACTGGTAAATCAACTCTCCATCTAAATAATTAATAATCAACCGACTTCGTGCAGGCAAACTAGACACGGTTTCTGGTGCTTTCGATGGGTCTCTGTAATTGAAACTGGTGAGGATGCACAATTCTCGATCTTGTGCGCCAGCTGGAAATAGGCGTCGTCATTGGAAATCGGCTGTTTCCACCACTGATGTAGGAGTTTCTATGTGAACACAATCTATGGCACCGTGCACCCCCTGGTCGCGTGTATGCATTTTTATATTTTGGAGGCGAGGTTGAAATATGTGTAAATTCTTGTTTACATGTTTAGAAAAGTGCAATGTGAAACCAACAGAACTCCGAATTCTTCATGACGCTGTAAGTGGACACAAACAAACTGGAATTTCAATTTCAATAAAATGTTCCTGGTGTGAAACAAACCGAGCCTAAATTGAAATAAATTGTATACGTATTTTATTGCATATTATTATTACTTTTATGATGTTTAATTATTACTCCTTAAGTATTGTATTGGCATTTATTTATATACCTTTAACTCATCTGAGTCTTGTTTATACAAGTCCATTTATTTAATTATATTAATTACACTGGAATACTGTATACACTTTTACTAATGGGGCACACGTCCATGTGTGATTGAGTGTGTATTGGGATGGGAAAGGGAATGCAAAATGCGACATCTCGGAAAGACTTGAATCGGTATGATCTCCATCTCTCTGAAGCATTGTAAATGGCTTTAGGAAGTTTTATGCCGAATTATGAGGTTTGTATTAAGACCAAAGGCTGGATTTAAAAGCAATATATAAGCACAAAGCCATATGGATTTTCTATTGATTTGCACTTTTTTATCCAATTTACAATTAAGCTGAGTGTTTTGAATGTGTGCACTCTTCCCCCTCTCCTAAACATCTGCTTTGTTTTCATTGGTGTAGCATTTTCCTTTTGATTTTGTGAGTTTCAATACTTGGTTGCAAATCCTTTGCAGTCAATGACTGCCTGAAGTCTGGAACCCATAGACATCACCAGATGCTGTGTTTCTTCCCTGGTGATGCTCTGCCAGGCCTGTACGCTGTCTTTAGAGCCTGCTTGTTCTTGGGGCATTTTGCCTTCAGCTTTACCTTAAAAATCAAAACAAAACAATAAGATAGAGAGCAAAAACATGAGGTGTGGCCGAATCAACTATTTGACACATTCTTAAAAAGAAAGCTCAGGAACACCAAAAGGCCCATTAGACCACAGAAAACAACTGTGGTGGATGACCGAAGAATCCATCCCCTGTTAAAGAAAAACCCCTTCACAGCAGTTGGCCAGATCACGAACACTGGGTCATTGACTGCAAAGGATTTACAACCAAATTTTGAAACTCACAATTTAGTTCATGATTGTTAATTTTTCCAAATACTTTTGAGCCCCTAAAATTGGGGGGACCACATATAAATGTGTGTAATTCCTACACCGTTTACCCAATTTGGATGTAACTACCCTTAAATTAAAGATGAAAGTTTAATCTTAAAGCGCATCTTATTGTTCCCCTTCACACCCATTGTGGTGCCATACAGAGACATATTTTTGACATTTGTGTCACTGTCCAAATATTTATGGACCTAACTGTATATGCTGACTTATGTTCCTTTGAGTGTGACTGTATTCTTCTGATGGATTCAGAATGCTTTACAGACAGCCCTGAGATGTCTTTGAAATTTCAAGTTCAGAATGCCTGTATTTTCTGATATTTTTAATAAGAATTAAAGCCGCAATATTTTTTAAAACATAATAATTATTAAGATATAGCTTTGTAGAATGTTGCTAGAAGCACATTGTCTATGATAAAATGGCTTACATATTTGATTCATAACCATGTCATGAGAAAAAAGTCATTCTCCGTTTATCTTTTGGAATCTGAGCCAATATGCAATATATAATGTATACATGCATATAAGAAATCTAATCCAATCCGAAGCTACTTTCTTCATTGCTACATGTATTCTAAGAGTAGGTATATTTTAATTTAAGTTGGGGTTTGAGCACATTTCTAGGTAGTGGTCAGTTTGCAAGCATCATTTGATGCATTATTGGAAATCAAACCCGAATCAAGTTACCTCCAGCAGAAAATAGCTATGCCCATGTTGAAGGCAATATGTCCTGGTCAAGACAATCTCCTGAACTCCAAACTGAATGTCTGAATGGGAAAGAAAGGTGATTTAAGCAATTTTGAGCGTGGCATGGTTGTTGGTGCCAGACGGGCCGGTCTGAGTATTTCACAATCTGCTCAGTTACTGGGATTTTCACGCACAACCATTTCTAGGGTTTACAAAGAATGGTGTGAAAAGGGAAAAACATCCAGTATGCGGCAGTCCTGTGGGCGAAAATGCCTTGTTGATGCTAGAGGTCAGAGGAGAATGGGCTGACTGATTCAAGCTGATAGAAGAGCAACTGTGACTGAAATAACCACTCGTTACAACCGAGGTATGCAGCAAAGCATTTGTGAAGCCACAACACGTACAACCTTGAGGCGGGTGGGCTACAACAGCAGAAGACCCCACCGGGTACCACTCATCTCCACTACAAATAGGAAAAAGAGGCTACAATTTGCACAAGCTCACCAAAATTGGACAGTTGAAGACTGGAAAAATGTTGCCTGGTCTGATGAGTCTCGATTCAGATGGTAGAGTCAGAATGTGGCGTAAACAGAATGAGAACATGGATCCATCATGCCTTGTTACCACTGTGCAGGCTGGTGGTGGTGGTGTAATGGTGTGGGGGATGTTTTCTTGGCACACTTTAGGCCCCTTAGTGCCAATTGGGCATCGTTTAAATGCCACGGCCTACCTGAGCATTGTTTCTGACCAGATCTCAACCCAATAGAGCATCTTTGGGATGTGGTGGAACGGGAGCTTCGTGCCCTGGATGTGCATCCCACAAATCTCCATCAACTGCAAGATGCTATCCTATCAATATGGGCCAACATTTCTAAAGAATGCTTTCAGCACCTTGTTGAATCAATGCCACATAGAATTAAGGCAGTTCTGAAGGCGAAAGGGGGTCAAACACAGTATTAGTATGGTGTTCCTAATAATCCATTAGGTGAGTGTGTGTATATAATATATATATATTTGATTCCCAGTACAAAAAATATTTTTTTAGCCTATTTAAAAAAATATATATAATATATATGAATCAGCTTCCTCACATCCTAGTTTTACATTAATTTTAACAAACAATATAATATCTTCACTTTTTGAAAAAAAAACAAAAAGTTATAGTTTCTACTTGAAAAATCTATCCAGTTCCCTCACCATCTGTTGTCTCATGAGGTAGGTGAGTTGCAAAGACATGTTTCTTATACTTTACATAACAGTTAGTTTCCCAGATTTAATGAAGAAGAAATACAGTACATCTTGACTCATTAATACAGCAGATGTGAAATTAAACAATTGAAATACAGTTTAAGTCATTTTCATATTACTATTTTCTAAATGTTAAATGTTAACAATTCTATGTAAGACTGCAATAGTTTAGAAATGAATGTCAAAGACATTCAAAGACAAGAATAGACCGCAGGAAAGGGATGGGAAGCAATTTTGAAATTTGTCGTATACCAACTGCATTTATAAAATCACATGTAAAATAATATACCAGCTGATATTCCAGTCTCTACATACAATCACAATCTATTGTCATGAAGATGGATTTTAGTGTGCTCACTACTTTTCTTTGTTGCTCAAGTAACATATTTATTGCAAACTTGACTCAAGCACAGAGAACTTTAAAATGCAATGATATAGTTTAGTCTGATTCAAGTACTTTTATGTTAGGGGGGTGGGGGGAAGTATCTGTATTTTATTATTTGACATTAAAGGGTCTCAGCGTATTTTTAGGAATCTAGTATTGGCTCCCATTTACAGTGTAAAAATAAAATAATACTACACTTCATGATTGTTAAACATGTATGAAGACTGGATAAAAGTGAATTCAATTACATTCCCAATATGGTATAAGTCTCAATATTGATAACAATTATAATTGTTAATTATTGATTGGAGAAATAAGGAAGACAAACACAAATTAATAGTCTACACAATTAAAATAAATTCAGGTTGAGAGAAAAATCATAAATCAATTAAAACTATGCAGCCTGCTCCACTAATCAAAGTAATTTGTAGAGTTAAGGTGGTTACTTCAAAAATTTTAGACAATGGTATAAAATGAGATGAATCCTGGTTTCCATCCAGATTGAGTAGATGCAAGATGTCTCTGACAAAAGCTCCTGCCAAGTGGTGGTTGGTATTAATCTGAGCCTCTGTTTCTCTAATGCATGTACTTCCAGTAGAGATTAAATTCCTTAAAAAAAGCCATGTCCATCCATTTATATTACTGGAGAATTTAGTTTTTTATAGAACTAATCATTTTATTTTACATATTTTTTTGTCTACAGTGCCTGTTCTAAAACAGGTGAGGTAGAGAGAGTACATGCTGTGGGGCTGAATATTCAACTGTACCAGACATGTTCATGTGTCATTCAATGATAAATGGTGTATAAAAAAAAAAAATATATATATATATATATATATATATATATATATATATATATAATATAATATAATATATAATTTTACTGTAATATCATTTTTAATCATTAGGTTATGAATAGCATTCAACATGATAATACACATGGCACCTGGAATATCTTGATATACAAGAATGGGAGAGCAGACCATCACTCAAACACATTTTCAATCCATAATCTGTGGTCTATATTGCATTACACACTTAACTGATATCTGAAAATCACCAGCAAAGATGTCACTCTTCATCATCAGTTGTGTTACAAATTCCCCAATTAAGATACATTAGTGCAGCTTCATCACCCACTAAAACAGGTGCTACATTATTAAATCTGTTCATTACCTAAATTTCAAAAGTTATTGGAAAATTACTCTTCACTCAAAATGGTGTGAACAGTGAAACTTAAAATATATTTTGATCTAACATAAATTTACAATTCATACACAACAACTGCTACTGCTGCTTTGCTTTTTTGAAATGTAGTGTTACATAAGTAATTTAAATTATTAATGTAAAATGTTTTAATTATTATTTATATCAAAATGAGGTGAAGAATTTTCTAAGGCTGCAAAACAAAGATTGCATTTTTAGTCAGGGAAAGAATGTGGGAAAGGTCAGGAATAGAGTGGGCTCTAATCTTCTTCATGTCTGCTCTGAAGTAGTTTATCTGTTTGTATTTCCTCTGTACGATTTGCTGCTAACTGCAAGATTACTAACTGTATCAAGATTTTAAACTACACCAGAGTCTAGGTTGATGGTATAAACAGGCAGAGCACAGGGCTTCAAACAGATCCCTGCAGCACCTCATGCATGACCTTACCCCAGCTTTGTGTTTCTCTCCTAATTGGTACTCTTCTGTTTCATTCATGTAAGATACTTCTGAATCCAAATTCATTACCTTGGATGGTATGAGTAAAACTATCATTTCAAAATCCTTAGTCTAATCCCAAACTGATTTGACAATCAGTATAATGTCAGTTATCAAAATAGAAAATAGATTCAGAGAAAAAGTTAAAGATTTTTTTATCCTTTCCATTGCTGTCTTAAAAGCCAAAGAAAGTGACTGAAGGGATCTTTTATATCAAATTGATGATTTTATTCTTAGCTGTAGCTTACTTATAGGACATTTAAAGGCATGCCAATTTTAGGATATTAAAATGGCTGTATTTATGATTGGACATAGCAGTTTATTTTAATGAACCTAGGTTAAGGGCGTAGGGGCGTCCCTATGCGTCCCGTCCCCCGTCCCCCCAATATTGTCCCACTGAAAATGTTGTGATTAAATAACTTTTATATCCATCAATAAGCAGAACATCTAACTTGCACTTCGACCTATGGCACTATCTGTGGTTGTACATGGAAAGAATCAGAAAAGCAGCCTGTCCGTATATGTCAGGGCATACTTTACAAACATCATGGGAGACTTGTTTGGGAAACATCAATATAATGAGACGTCAGTAGCTAAATATGGATTTGGAAACATAAATGAAAGAGCTGATAGATTGGTAGAATTTGCAGAAAACACAAATGTTTTTATTACAAATTCTCTGGAAAAAGCCATCAAGAAAATGGACCCGGAGAAGTCCCAATGGAGGAAATTTAACAAACAGAAATTGTATAATAGTAGAGAGATTAAATCCTGAATGTGACCACAGAATGGTTCAGTTAAATACAAACATGGAAAGAAGGAAACCAAAAAAGACTATCAACATCATGAACCTCAGAAACTATGAAGCAGAGTACAAATTAGAATTAAAACATACTTCATAGTGTACTTCATGACCAACAATAAGACATAGATGCATCACAAATCATGAGTAACAGCATGGAAATTGATACATAATTTGGAGGACAACAAGATAAAAATATATTAAAAAACAAGGTAATTAGAAGTCAAAACCCCAAGTCAAAAATTAATTGCATTGAACTGTGCAAAAAACTAAGGACACATTATTGAAGATATAAGAAAGTCTAATAAAATCTTAAAGAAACCATTGAAAATAATAACAACATCAAAAAAAAAAACATCTCCCAACAGGAAAGAATCAAATCATTACCCTGAATAATAGTGATGGCACAACAATCAAAAAGATGATGCAATCATCAAGACAGGGGAACAATTCAGCAGAAACCTATAAAGTAGTGATGACAGCAGTAAACAATATGAAGAGGTAAAGTGAAATACAAGATATAATTCCAGAAGAAGTAGCTTATACTATAAAGAAGAAGAAAAATGAGAGATGTAATTTGTTTTGTTTTTTCTACTATGGTAAATCAAGTTGTGTAAATGAAAGGAAGAATAATCCCATTTAAATGCATCAAACTGTCAGGTAAAACCCAACAAAAAGACGGAAATTCAAGGGGGGGTTAATATTTGTTATAACCACTGTACATAAACATATCAAATATATTTACAGCAATATCCCCATCATCAATAATCTGACTCCACCAAGACACTGACAAGATCAAAATTTGTAAAGGAGTACCTCAAAGAGACAATCTCCCCTAAACTACCCAAAGCAATACAAGAAGTGCTAAAGACTTTGGACTGGAAAGAAAAAGGAATCAATATAAACAGAGCCTATTTCAACAACTTAAGATTTGCCAATTATATTGCCATCTTTGTATGAACACCTGAAGACCTTCAGCTTCAAATTCAAGAACTCTCAGATGCAGATGAAAAGGAGTGAAAATGGGATGGAGTACATTTGGAAGAAATGGCATGCTGTTGAAAGGAAATCTAACCTTTTACCTGAAGAGAAAAGTAGTTGATCAATGCATACTACCTCTGCTCACTTATGGCTCTGAAACCTCATCACTAAATATAAAAAAATACAGAAACTGGAAACAACACTAAGAAGCATGGAAAGATACATGCTTGGAATAACAACAGACAGGAAAACTAATACATGGATCAGGCAACAAACAAAAGTATGTGATGTCATCAAAAGAGTCAAAATGTTAATATGGCAATGGGTCAGACACATTGCAAGATGAGCAGACAAAAGATGGATAAAATAAGCTTTATAATGGATCCCAAGAGATGTACATAGACCTAGAAGGAGACCACATAAAAGATAAGATGATTAAATAAGAAGCTTTGCTTGTGTGACCTGGAAAAGAGATGCTGCTATCTGAAACAAGAGCAAACCTCTTGTGAAGGCCACCATGCAGCAGTGGATTGATCAAGTCTGATGGTGAGATAAGATGACATATATAGTCTACATTATCTACACCCTTCAATTTACTGTATTATACCCTTGGTTTTCTATGGTTAGAGTTCACTTTAAAAAAATATATATTTAAAGTATTTATTCTATACAAAATATAAATATATAAATATTTACATTACATGGTTTCACAATGAAGATCTTACAGCTGATTTCTACTTCCACAACGCTTCCAAACTTCCAAATTACTTTCTCCCGGCTTTCTCTTTAAAATAATTCTAATCTGTCAATGACTAGCTGGACTGTCACTTTGCTTAATCCTGCCTACAGGCAGAAGAAAATGACCCAATCAGTGAAGCGAGGTTTTGGAAACCAACTATTGAGACAGAACTTCTCCGTGGTCTGATACATCTATTTATTGTATTAGTTATTTGTCTTTAGGAAGCGGGACATACATGATGCAAGTTTCTCAAGTTTGTATAAATTGAGACGGCTTCGCCCCCACATCTTGCCATCCTGTGTGGTTGGACACACTTGCTCAATGAGCGAGCTGGCTCTGGTTCCGGAAGAAATGGCTTTGGGGTACGCATCTAAACTTTGGTACATCAATTGGGAACGCCTGCACTAGACTCCATTGATTAACCACCATGTATGAAAATATCTGTAAGGATAACCTTTTGGGGGCATTTCACCACCCTATCTTAGTTTTACAGATAAGAAGAACTGTAAAATTATGCATAGTTTTTTGTTTTTTTGTACATATCATGGTTTCCCTATTTACTTTTCTAAAATTAAGTATTTATCTATGTATGTACTGTATCATAATATAACCATATCATGCATCTATACAAAGGGCAAATTAAAAGACTGATCAGTTCAAAGTCATTGAAAACACCTATGTCTGCTTTTATCACATGGTAGAATCTATCCTAAGCTTTTCTTTAGAATTCAGAAATATTACTCTTGCTTTTTTTATTAAATAGTCAGGATATCAACACTAAATAAAAGGAGCAGCTCAGCAGTCACTTCAGGCTGTATTTTGATTATTTCTATTGTCTGAAAAGAACCTCTGAATTCATCATGAATTCACACTGAAACCTCAGTGAAAAGCAAACAAATAAAGTCAGGCTGGAAATAACTCCCTGGAGATACAAGCATAGGAACATTTTCCTTCAGTGCTGACTGATTGTTTTAGTATGAAGCCTGAATTTTAATAGGACCTCTCAAGGTGCAGGATTGAAAGAATATGCAGTATGGCTAGAAAAAAGAAGTGAAAGAATAGTTAGACTTATGCCTGGATCAGTGACTGATATGTTGCCATAGTACAGTGTAAATTAAAGATTTTAGTTTAACAGGCAGAGCCTAACATTGTTACCTACTTCACAGCTGTGAAAATGGTTTCTGTAAACATTTCCACTAGACACATTTAACCTAATAAAGTGTGATAATATTTGAGATTCTAAAATGCACACAGGAGTTGGTAATCCCAGTTGTGTTGGTAACAGCACTCTTTAAAAAAACGATGGAGGTTGAAGGGAGGCCATATTTTATCTGCTGTTTTGACAAAACCAATCAAGTCCTTATCACATCTTTACATCTATATATACAGCATATGTTTCAATGGGTGAGGAAACTCAAACAGAGGAGTATAATATTGTAGTCCATGTTATTTTTCACAAGACTAGCAAATGCATTGTAGTATTATTATTATTATTATTATTATTATTATTTGTAATCCTTATTTTTACAGAAAAAAACAGATATTGATGTAATATTTGTGATTGTGTTTTGTATTAATTAATTTAAATATTTAAGCATTCTCATACTCAAACCATCAATTATAGATTAGAACCAAACATGTTGCATCTACTCAAAATATATACCTTTTGTCTTGCAGCAAGGAGATCAGTATCTTTTCCCTGACATACACTTCAATCAGGTTTCTGTCATGTGATGTAGAAGTACGATGATGATGATATCATGGTAGCATCAGTTATGAGAGGAAGAGCTGGAGTAATAGTGTGGCTACTCTGTTTGCAGGATCTAAAGTTTAAGTTTCAGTATTATAGTTTTTCAATGGAACTGGATACTCTACCATAACACAAAGGATAGAGTGTGTTAAATACTCCAAATTCAAAAGTGGTAAGACATTTCTTCTTCAAGAGGCAAAACATTAGTTATAAAAGATACTAAAATAGGAAATTCCACTGGTTCCAAAATCCACAAGTTATCAAACAGACCTGAATTGGTGTTCAGGGAAGGGGTGCTGAATTGTTTGTTGAGAGAAACCAGCATAGAGGCTGACAACAAACCTCATCTGAAATAGTTGTGAACTATAGTGCAGTGCAGAAAACCAATTTAGCCAGAATTAATATAGGAGGATATTCAGCAGATTTAAATTGGAATTTGGTCATAGCAATATTTTCTGTCCTTGCAAACAGTGTAGTGGGATCATTATGCATTGGAATGTGCTTGAATGTATCATCATGTATCATAAAGACAGTACATCATACTATGCAGCATCCTCTGACACCATATTAGGACGTTAGTTTTGAATTTCTGGACTAGGGGAAGAGTTACACCTACTGGTCCATCAACAGCACTTTTGGCACCCACCCAATTTTCCTTGGATGCCACACATACAACTACTAACTAAACCCACCTTTGCTTCTGTTATGACATCATTAAATGTCATAGTGCCATGCATACTAAAAAACATAATGAACTGTGGGAAAATGAACAGAAGTAAATCAAGTAGCATTTTAAACAAAGCACCAATTTAAGAAGTTAATCAGAAAGAAGATTGGGCAGCTCATATCCCCTGAAATTACAGCACAGTTAAATGTCAGTGGGAGAGAAGCATCGTCCCATATTATAATGAAAACATAGAAGCTGATCTTAATGGTAGTGTCACTTTGAAAAAGCCACTGATTATGGCTGCAAATTAAGCTAAAATGCTCCAGCTGGCAACATTATATTAAAAGTGGCATATGGAAATTGGAAAGAGGTTACCACAGAGTTACATTTGCAAGTAATTGATGACCAGATATACATATAAATGCTATAGCTGTCTGGACATATTTGGTTTGGAAATGTAGAGGGAATTTGATAAGTTTCCACAAAATATTTTGTCTGGAAAGCCAAGCAGAGATGAAGCACAGATAGAAATTATGATCCTAGACTCACTGCCCTCAAGGTGCTCGCATTGATGTTGCAGGTAAACTGGACACCAAAGATCCCAGTGCTCAACTAGAGCATCTCAAAAATCTGACCAGTATCTATCAAGCTGTGGTTGGCAACCTGGCTACAACTGAAGCCTTCCAGTACTTTCTGTCTGGATTGAGGGTGTCTCCTTCATTTTAATTTTTATGTACACTATTTATAATAGAACTGTACCCTCCACAGCCCTTCACAAGTAAAGATGGTTCCTCTGGGTTCTACTAAGAATAGAATGTGGGATTAGAAGCCCTTAGTAAAAGCTTCTCTTAGGATTGCAAAAATGATCAGATTCCCAGAAGGTCCAGGTCCCATTTTATCCACAAGGAATCCAATGAACTTTCTGTGACTTTCAGCCTCTGCAGTGTCCCATTCCTTTCTAGATATTAGGTGTACCCTATTTTGCCGAAGGCCTGGCTTAAACATGATGTCATTGGTGAAGTAGTGGAAGTAGCTTATCTGAGGGGCTTAACCCAGGCCAGATGATGTAGACTACTTATCAACTTTGATTAAATCTTTGCAAGAACTCTGACTGCTGTAATCAGACGGAACCCAAGGAGCAAAGACGTGTGAGTGGTGGATAATCTACAAGACATGGCCAGAGAGGTGTGCCATGTGGAGTGTGGCCAGACAGCTATCACAAAAGGCAGAGAATTCTCCCTGTTGTCCTTGGTGAAAAATACCCAAAAGTCTCCCTGGGAAGAGATAGCAACAAAGGGACTGTGAAAACAGCAGAACAGCTTAGAAATCTGTTGCAACGTGTTGAAGAGAATTGGCAGCCTGGGAGGAATGATGGTAGTTCTGATACTCGACTCCCTAAAGCTAGCTGGCCATGTATGTGTTATGTCTGAAAAGTTGTGATATCAACAGGAAATGTCTGGTAGCTTTGAGGTTACTTAAGTTGATTCCTTGAAATTCCAGCTGACCTTATTTAATCTGCTTACCAAAATATATGACATAGAAAATTGGGCCAAAAGGTACAAGCAGACCTTAAATTGTCCCTAAAAGTCGGTATGTCATCACTTGAATCCATCTGGGGTCAGGTCAAAGAGAGTTTACATTACCTCATTCTTTAAAACATATATATAAGTGGAGGATCATTAAGATGGTGAGAGGGGAGATGTTTCCAAATTGCAAAGAAACAAAACAATATATTGATATTTTGTTAATGAGGTGGATTGACTGCTCTTGCATTTATATATAAAGTATCATGATTATTTTATTACAATATATTACAGGATGTTTTTGCAGGAATGTTGTTTTTTTTTTCTCTCTCAAGGCCAATGATTTAAAAGTAATAATGTGAGGTCATGATAATGTGAATCTAGGTAATTGTTTGTAGTTAAATGTGTAATCTTTTCATAGTAAACATACATATATACAGACTGGTGATGAAATAAAGGAAAAAACAACATAAAGTGTCTCAGTAAGGTGTTGGGCACTACGAGCCACCAGAACAGCTTCAATGCTCTAGGCACAGATTCTATGAGTCTCTGGACTCTATTGCAACACTATTCTTCCAAAAGATATTTGGTGTTGGTGATGATGATGGTGGTGGAGAGCGCTGTCTGACACGTTGTTCCAAAATCTCCCATAGATGTTCAATTGGGTAGAGATCTGGTGACTGCGAAGGCCATAGCATATGATTCAGGTCATTTTCATACTCATCAAACCATTCAGTGCCTCCTCGAGCCCTGTGGATGGGGCATTGTCATCCTGGAAGAGACCACTCCCATCAGGATAGAGATGTTTCACCACAGGATAAAGGTGATTACTCAGAAGAACTTTGTAATGATTTGCAGCATACAAACAGCATAACACACATACCCACAGCATAACAAAGCCTCACTCACTGACCCCCCTCACTGTAGGGGTCAAGCAGTCTGGCCTGTACCGTTCTCTTGGTGTCGCCACACATGCACTCACCCACTTGTCGAGAACACTAGCCAGTTGAGCATCTTTGTGACTGACGCTCGTGCCATTCTTGCCCCAATAATGACCCCTCTTTCAAAGTCACATAGATCCTTTCCTCTTGCCATCTTGATCTAAAATCGAGCATTATAGGATGTTAATTGCATAATTGCATTATGCAGTACACCTCTTTGGAGGCATCTGCATTCATTATGTTCCTTCACTCATTTATTCAGGTTTTTCTTTTAATTTGTAACACGTCTGTATATAAATAGTGTGGCAGTGTGAGAGGCAAGACTACAAAACTCCTCCTCCAAGACTACAAACCCCAGAAGCCAGCCCACCACTTCCTCTATAAAAGGAAGCAGGAAACGAACCACTGGGTGCATTCTTGGCTGGGGGTAGCAAGGTGCACAGGAGGAGAAGAAGAAGAAGAAGAAGAAGAAGAAGATGGAGATGGAGATGGAAGAGAGTGGAAGAGCAGGAGAAAGAAGGGTGAAGTTGAAAGTTGATGGATTTACTGGCTTAAGTAACCCTTTTTCTGGACCTGGACCATTCTCCCTCTTGAACCCCAGACTGTCTGATACCTCCCACCAGTAATGAACTTTGATTACGGACTTTGATTAGCAACCTGCCTTACACCTCTTATACTTCTATCTGGCTGGTGTTTGGCTCTGCCGACCCGGGCATTTACTGTCGAACAGCGAGCCGGTTTTGTACCCTCTGCCTGCCTCCCTAATGTGTGTTTCAAGACCAGACCCCGCCTACATATAAGCCCTTTTTGTGACAGGCCCCCCAACCTGCAACAATAGATATTACACTAATTGTATTGTTTTAAATACTAGTGGCACATGGCTAATATAAATCATAAATTAATCCATAATAAAAAGTAACTAAATATGTATATGATATGCATACCTATTAACTGTTTCATATCCAGTTTTAGAGCTGTTTAATGGAGCCTAAAAAATATAGTACTCAACACTCAAGAAACAACTGATCAAGCTTTGGATGGTGCAATTGAAAAGTTGTGTTTAATGTAATATACACCATTATAGACAGCACTACAAAAAAACAAATGTGATATGTTTTGAAAGTGATTTTGATAGTCCTGGATGCAGCATCTATCTATCTATCTATCTATCTATCTATCTATCTATCTACAGTTAGGTCCATAAATATTTGGACAGTGACACAATTGTCGTCATTTTGGCTCTGTATGCCACCACAATGGATTTGATAGAAAACAAGGTGTGCTTGAAGTGTAGACTTTCATCTTTAATTTGAGGTTAGTTACATCCAAATTGGGTGAATGGTGTAGGAATTACACCCATTTTTATATGTGGTCTCCCTAATTTTAGGGGCTCAAAAGTAACTGGACAAACTAACATAATCATGAATTAAATTGTGAGTTTCAATACTTGGTTGCAAATCCTTTGCAGTCAATGACTGCCTGAAGTCTGGAACCCATAGACATCACCAGATGCTGTGTTTCTTCCCTGGTGATGCTCTGCCAGGCCTGTACTGCAGCTGTCTTTAGTCCCTGCTTGTTCTTGGGGCATTTTGCCTTCAGTTTTTCTTGTTCTTGATCTGGCCAACTGTTGTGAAGGGGTTTTTCTTCACCAGGGAAAGAATTCTTCGGTTATCCACCACAGTTGTTTTCCGTAGTCATCTGGGCCTTTTGGTGTTGCTGAGCTCACCAGTGCATTCTTTCTTTTCAAGAATGTACCAAATAGTTGATTTGGCCACACCTAATGTTTTTGCTATATCTCTAATTGGTTTGTTTTGATTTCTCAGCCTAATGATGGCTTGCTTCACTCACATTGGCAGCTCTTTGGACTTCATATAGAGGGTTAACAGCAACAGATTCCAAATGCAAATGCCACAATTGAAATCAAATCTCGACCTTTTATATGCTTACCTGAAATTGAACTAAGGAGGAAATAACACAGTCCAGTTATTTTTGAGACCCTAAAATTGGGGGGATCACATATAAAAATGGGTGTAATTCCTACACCATTCACCCAATTCGGATGTAACTACTCTCAAATTAAAGATGAAAGTCTACACTATTTACCTAACTGTGTATATATCTATATCTATATATCTATATCTATATCTATATATATATATATATATATATATATATATATATATATATATATATATATATGCTAGTATTTCCAGTCCTAGGGTCAGTGGTTAAGATCTGTGACTACAGATTTTGTTGTGAGATTTTTGGATTGAATGCCTACTTCTGATTTGGTATTACAGAAACTGTTTTCATCACATGAAACGTTCCATAATATCTAACCTAACAAAGGATCAGTATGGATATGTAATAGGCCTGTTTATTTTGCATAGTTTTTGGATTGGTATGAATGTAAATTTCGACCTACAGTTTCTAAAACTGACCTTAAGAATTGTATTAAGTAATCTGAACATAGCTAATATATCCTTAGGACATTTGCCAGTAATCAAAATTAATGTTTTGTGTATTGTGATTAATATTAAATGAAATATAAAATGTTACAATGTACAACAATAAAAATGCATAGTTAACTGAAATGCTGTACATTGTTTTATTACTGATGCATGTATTTATTGGATAGTTTATTTTTAAGATCTGCACTTATTGTTCTGAATACTTGTCAACCTGATGCTGTAACCAGTGCTGATACAATATATAAATACAATAAAAATGGTAAGAACCATTAATAAATAATATTACTTTCTACTTTCATATTAGACAATGCCAGGGTGATTTCAGATTTTGTGCCCATCATTCTTATATACATCAGTCATGTGGAAATAATGTCTGGAAATAATAATCAGTTGGCTAATAAGTTTCCTACTGAAGGCATAATAAAATATAAATGCCGATTCAGGTGATGCATGCAATCATGTACATTCATAGCAAGGCTACAGAGAAGCAATACAGATATACTCACCAAAAAAGAAATGTCCCTTTTCCAGGACACAGTACTTTAAAGATAATTTTGTAAAAATCCAAATAACTTTACAGATCTTTATTGTAAAGGGTTCAAACAATGTTTTCCATGCTTGTTCAATGAACCATAAACAATTAATGAACATGCACCTGTGGAACGGTTGTTAAGACACTAACAGCTTACAGACGGTAGGCAATTAAGGTCGCAGTTATAAAAACCTAGGACACTAAAGAGACCTTTCTACTGACTCTGAAAAACACCAAAAGAAAGATGCCCAGGGTCCCTGCTCATCTGCGTGAATGTGCCTTAAGCATGCTGCAAGGACGCATGAGGACTGCAGATGTGGCCAGGGCAATAAATTGCAATATCCATACTGTGAGACGCCTAAGACAGCACTACAGGGAGACAGGAAGGACAGCTGATCATCCTTGCAGTGGCAGACCACGTGTAACAGCACCTGCACAGGATCGGTACATCCGAATATCACACCAGCGGGACAGGTACAGGATGGCAACAACAACTGCCTGAGTTACACAAGGAATGCACAATCCCTCCATCAGTGCAGTCTGAGAGAGGCTGAGAGAGGCTGGACTGAGGGCCTGTAGCCCTGTTGTAAGGCAGGGCCTTACCAGACATCACCGGCAACAACATCGCCTATGGGCACAAACCCACCTTCACTGGACGTGATTTCCTGCAAGACAGGAATGTCAGTGTTCTGCCATGGCCAGCGAAGAGCCCGGATCTCAATCCCATTGAGCACGTCTGGGACCTGTTGGATCGGAGGGTGAGGGCTAGGGCCATTCCCCCCAGAAATGTCCGGGAACTTGCAAGTGCCTTGGTGGAAGAGTGGGGTAACATCTCACAGCAAGAACTGGCAAATCGTGTGCAGTCCATGAGGAGGAGATGCACTGGAGTACTTAATGCAGCTGGGTGCCACACCAGATACTGACTGTTACTTTTGATTTTGACACCCCCTTTTTTCAGGGACACATTATTCAATTTCTGTTAGTCACATGTCTGTGAAACTTGTTCAGTTTATGTCTTAGTTGTTGAATCTTTTTATATTCATACAAATATTTACATGTGTTAAGTTTGCTGAAAATAAAAGTTGAAAGTGAGAGGATGTTTCTTTTTTTGCTGAGTATATATACTTTGTTAAAACTTAAATTGCATCTGGAAACATTTGTGTTCACTAAGGCTAGTATTAATTGAAGGTAAGCCTGTACTCTAACAGTGTTTAATGTGGAAATAAAACCCACTTATATTCTAATGTAGGTTAATTTGTGAATGCTGCTGCTATTAATATGATAATTAGCAGTCTTTAGTCAGCCTATATAAATCTTAGGTTAAAAAGATTAGAAGGGATTTAAAAATTGAAGGCTACAGAGGTTAAATAATAACTAACTTTATTGAAATTTAAATTACATCTGTATAATGCTGTATTCATTAAAATTTGTAATAACTAGGGGGCAATTAAGTGGTTTAGCCATGCTTAACCTGTGAAAAGCCTGTACTGTTATTGCAAATATATGTAGGTTAACATCTAGCATTGGGTCTGTCTGAATGGCCTCTTCTAATTTGAAACCTTTCTTATGTTCCTGTTCTTATACATGATTTCAAAACAATTGGGTTTAATGTAACCCACTCAAAATACAAAGTGCAGTGTCCTTCAGAATTCGGTTTTATATATCACTATGCATTGCTGCAACTGCTGAAGTCATTTACATGCAATTGTTCACATTGTTACAAGTTTTATAGTAATTAAACCTAATCAGCAATTACTTTTATTTATGTCTTCTTGCATGTCTGCAGGGATTCTGCCTTCAAGGTTCCTGTCTAACGAACACCACTGAAAGCTGCTGGAGAAACACCTTTCTCCATCCAGTGATTCAGTGGAAGTCTTTGTAGTTGGCATTTCTCCATGTGAGACAGATCACAGTCAGCAGCCTCCAGAACACACCTCCCGCACAATTGCAGACTGACATCTTGAAATAGATTAAATCAGATTTCGAAGGTATTCATTTTTAAATAGTCCAAATGCTTGAAATGTTAGTTTGTAGAACACACCTGGGGTGAATGCTAAGTATGTATTGTTCCATCCATAATATTTTAAGTGTTGCAAGGTATATATATATATATATAATTAATTAGCTCATATACTATATATATATATATATATATATATATATATATATAATTAATTATTGTACTTTCTGGGGTGAAAGGTTAACCACATGCAGGAACAGGGAGGTGTTGTGATTGAGGGAGCTGGTCAAGGAGATATATAGGGGTGCTGCAGTTTAAGCCATGGAGAAGACCAAGAGAGAGAGACCACGTTCATATCTGCTCCTTAGAAAGCTGTGTGAGTAATAAATCTGTTGCAGGAACCCTGACTCACTCTTATTATTTGTTGTTTATATCAGTGGTGAATCCAGTAGCAAAAAGCCTGATACTCTACAAAATATGCCATATATATAGTATGTGTGAGAGAATGCATTATATCCATAATTATAATATACAGTACAAAGCTCTTTTGAAATGTCAGCTTGCTTCATGAAGGGCATGTTTCCTTCAGGCTCCTGTCTTCTCAGACGGCATTCACAGCTTGTAGAGAAAAAACTTTCTCCAAACTGTGATGTAATGGAAGAGCCTATAATGTCTCCAGCAGCTGAAAGTCACATAAGACAGACAGACAGCAGCCTTGAGGACAAATCCACTGCCTGAATGCAAGCCAACATATTGAAAGTGACTGCATCGTACTTAAAAGTTTAAAACACATTTCAGTATTTAAAGCATAATAAGACAAATAACAAGCATATTACTAAAATTGTTCAAACACAAGGTGTTGGTTTATAACACTATACTTTCTAAGCCCTGTTATTTGCTCTTAAATTCTGCTTTTGTCAAAATAAACGAAATGTTTGATTAAATCAGGAAAACAGATAAGCCATAAAGCATCCCACTACACACCATTATAACATTTGTTTGGGGTTTTCTGAGATGCAGGCTTCTATATAATCTAGTTGTAGGTGTGTTACTAGAATCTTGCTCTCTTGTTTTCAGTAAATTTACAATGAATTATGTATTAAAATAGCATTAAATGTATTGTTTTTCTGTGTGAACAATACCATTATAAGAGCTTATTTGCTCAAGTTCCTTAACAAAGTCCAGATGTGCTCTAAATCCATCCCAGTGTTTATAAAGCTGATGGTGTAGTTATAATAATGGAAGCCTGTGGTATTAATAATGTGAGGTTTTAAAATTGTGATGTGATATTGTAATATTGTTTACTTCCACGGTCATTCATGAATCTATATATGCACCTTTATAGATACTAGTAATTTTTCTTACATTCTAATTTGTGATTTTTTGGCAATACTCCTATCAGTTTGTATGAACTCTTCAAACACCTAGAAAATGTGGGGATTTTCAAATACTGTAAGCTAATGTTTCCCATTCCTCTGAATTGAATTGGATAACACTGGCTTGTTTAGTTTTTAAAGGATTATCCAAGATTGTGTAGGTACATCTATTACCTGAGGCATTGTATTGATGTCATTCTTAAAATAAAAAAGTGTAAAACATTCTTATTATATCGATGGCATGAATATGTTCTTAATTGCTATAGCAACTTTTAAACCAGAAAAATAAATATAGTACACTGATGCAATGCAGCTGCAGGACTCACTGGCACACACGTCTTACAGATTACTTGTTCTAAACATCACAGACATTTGTAATCAATCTGAGAAAACTCAACACAGAAAAATTGCAATCAGTATATCAAGGCATGTTTAGTGTTATGAATGTATGTTGATATGCAGGTTAAAACACAATGTCCCCTTCTAATAATAATAATAATAATAATAATAGTAATAATAGCAATAGATAGATGTTAATCAACAAGGATTTGTTCCAAAAAAGTAACATATTAAATAATCCAGAAATAGTCTATTGATGAAAAAGGAGTCTACTAGTGTTATCTGATAAATAATATAGTCTTTTATACAATCTTAGAGACATTTTAAAGCACACTATGTACTTTCTTTTAGAAATGCACTTGTTTGTTTTGAACCAGGTAGCAAGAATCACCTAATCAGATGTAGCCCTGCATCAGCACACAATTCTGTTCAAAGTACACAAACTCGGATTCTCTGCTGTTTCAAATGAGTGTAAATGCACTGTTTTGGCACCGTCACTTACTCTTGAAAAATAACAGTTAAAAGGCTACAGTTACTTAACCTTACTTCTACATTTGTTTTGTAATGTTTTTTTGCTTGTCACATAATAATCCAATTTATGTTACACAGATACCTTAAGTTTACAAAGGGTAATTTTTTAAGATGAGCAGAGGTAGCAGTAAACATTTCTCTTCTGGGGATTTTGGCTAAGATGGTGCACATACATATTTTATCATTATGAAAAAGTACCAACACCACTTTTAATTTTCGTTTTTTCTTAATGTTAGAATAACGCATCTTTGAATTTCATGTTGTTTGAGTTAATCTTATAAGATTGAATAGTCCTCAGGTTATAATTTGGCATACAAAAGGACGCATAGGTACTTAATTAAAACATACTTGCAATGGCTTAGTGCCTTGTGAATTTCACCTTCATACGATGTCACCATGAATGTATTACCACTGAGAACTTTGCAGTCGCCGCAGTTGCCCCAGGGGCCTAGGGCTAACAATTACATGCATAATTTAATTTCCAGAATAAGAGCTAGCACTTCATGCACTGCTCAAAAGGCAGACCTCAAAAACTAAAAGCAAAGACTTCTGTAAATCATAAGTACTGTTTTTATTTATTTTCAATCAGGAGTTTAGTTGTCATGAAAAGGTGAAGGTATGTGTGCCTGATACAGTTAGATACAGCCTGCAAGCTCCCAATTTCTTAAAATGTGTATATATATATATATATATATATATATATATATATATATATATATATATATATACACACTCACCTAAAGGATTATTAGGAACACCTGTTCAATTTCTCATTAATGCAATTATCTAACCAACCAATCACATGGCAGTTGCTTCAATGCATTTAGGGGTGTGGTCCTGGTCAAGACAATCTCCTGAACTCCAAACTGAATGTCTGAATGGGAAAGAAAGGTGATTTAAGCAATTCTGAGCATGGCATAGTTGTTGGTTCCAGACGGGCCGGTCTGAGTATTTCACAATCTGCTCAGTTACTGAGATTTTCACGCACAACCATTTCTAGGGTTTACAAAGAATGGTGTGAAAAGGGAAAAACATCCAGTATGCGGCAGTCCTGTGGGCGAAAATGCCTTGTTGATGCTAGAGGTCAGAAGAGAATGGGCCGACTGATTCAAGCTGATAGAAGAGCAACTTTGACTGAAATAACCACTCGTTACAACCGAGGTATGCAGCAAAGCATTTGTGAAGCCACAACACGTACAACCTTGAGGCGGATGGGCTACAACAGCAGAAGACCCCACCGGGTACCACTAATCTCCATTACAAATAGGAAAAAGAGGCTACAATTTGCACAAGCTCACCAAAATTGGACAGTTGAAGACTGGAAAAATGTTGCCTGGTCTGATGAGTCTCGATTTCTGTTGAGACATTCAGATAGTAGAGTCAGAATGTGGCGTAAACAGAATAAGAACATGGATCCATCATGCCTTGTTACCACTGTGCAGGCTGGTGGTGGTGGTGTAATGGTGTGGGGGATGTTTTCTTGGCACACTTTAGGCCCCTTAGTGCCAATTGGGCATCGTTTAAATGCCACGGCCTACCTGAGCATTGTTTCTGACCAGATCTCAACCCAATAGAGCATCTTTGGGATGTGGTGGAACGGGAGCTTCGTGCCCTGGATGTGCATCCCACAAATCTCCATCAACTGCAAGATGCTATCCTATCAATATGGGCCAACATTTCTAAAGAATGCTTTCAGCACCTTGTTGAATCAATGCCACGTAGAATTAAGGCAGTTCTGAAGGCGAAAGGGGGTCAAACACAGTATTAGTATGGTGTTCCTAATAATCCTTTAGGTGAGTGTATATATATATATATATATATATATATATATATATATATATATATGATGGTAGCTATAAACACCCTGTATTTGGTAGCAAATCTTGTTATTGTAGAATATTGTTGTATGGTTTATTTTGTGTGATATATGATGAGACTGGTTATCTTTGTGCAGTAATCTGAGTATTACAATGAGCAATTTATGCTAGATATGAAGAACATTTTCAGTGTGGATGCTACCGCTATGCTTTTAAGTCGCCAAGGTGACTTAAAAATGAAGACCTACATAATTCTAAAGTGGAAAAATGTGTAGCACCTAATGTTTGTTTTATGTTTATCTTAAGTGGGCAGCAGTATGGAGTAGTAGTTAGTGCTCTGGGCTCCTGAGTGGAGGGGTATGGGTTCAATCCCAGGTGGAGGACACTGCTGTTGTACCCTTGAGCAAGGTGCTTAGATTGCTCCAGTATAAACCCAGCTGTATAAATGGGTAATTGTATGTAAAAAATAATGTGATATATTGTAAGATAATGTGATATATTGTAAGTTGCCCTGGATAAGGACATCTGCTAAGAAATATAATAATAATAAGTATAATTCAGTTAACTAATTAGTTATTTGTATCAGCTGCAGGGGGAACAAGTGAAGATATAATAAGAAGCAGGTACATATATGTTAAGCTGAATCTGACTGTGACACCAATATGACTGGTACAGTAGTAAATAAACATATATTGGATTTTGAAGGAAGTAAGTATGCAAAAACGCTAAAGATGTCAGCCTGCATTCATGCCGGAGATCTGTTCAAGAGGCTGTTGTTTATCTAACATCAGTTGCAGCAGCTAAAGAGTCGCCATTTTAGGAACCAGGATACAATTAATGCCTGTAATTGCCATTTCTCCAGCAGCTGTAACACATAAGACATTGTGGACACATCCTCTGCACAAATCCAAGCTGACATTTTGAAAGAGATTGTGTGGGCTCCTGTTCTAATGAGTGGGACTTTGAAAATCACAACTGCATGAAGAAGCAGCTACAGGTGTACAGGGCAGATGCTATGAAAGCAATGCCTACTAATGAAAGGTGCATTTCTGACTTCACAATTATTGTTACAGTTGAGTTGCACTCTAAGGCTTAACATAGTATTTGTCTTTTACACCAGAGTAAAATAAACCATTTGATTATGTTTTACATTAAACAATACAAAAAAGGTTCAAATAGCAGTGCTAAAGGAGATTATTTATTTCACAGATGAATGTGGTATATGCATACAGTACCTGAAGACACAACTAAGAGTAGTTACATTTTGTAATCTGTTTTTAAGAAAAGCAATAGAATTAGGTGTAACATTAGTAATCACCATGTATTGTTTTTGCAGCTCTGTAATTTTCAGTTACAATGTTTAAGGCAATGTTTATTACCAATCTGTATGCCCATGTACAGTGAGGGAAAAAAGTATTTCATCCCCTGCTGATTTTGTACGTCTGCCCACTGACAAAGAAATGATCAGTCTATAATTTTAATGGTAGGTGTATTTTAACAGTGAGAGACAGAATAACAACAAAAAAATCCAGAAAAACGCATTTCAAAAAAGTTATAAATTGATTTGCATGTTAATGAGGGAAATAAGTATTTGACCCCTTCGACTTAGTACTTTGTGGCAAAACCCTTGTTGGCAATCACAGAGGTCAGACGTTTCTTGTAGTTGGCCACCAGGTTTGCACACATCTCAGGAGGGATTTTGTCCCACTCCTCTTTGCAGATCCTCTCCAAGTCATTAAGGTTTTGAGGCTGACGTTTGGCAACTCGAACCTTCAGCTCCCTCCACAGATTTTCTATGGGATTAAGGTCTGGAGACTGGCTAGGCCACTCCAGGACCTTAATGTGCTTCTTCTTGAGCCACTCCTTTGTTGCCTTGGCTGTGTGTTTTGGGTCATTGTCATGCTGGAATACCCATCCACGACCCATTTTCAATGCCCTGGCTGAGGGAAGGAGGTTCTCACCCAATACTTTTTTCCCTCACTGTATGGTATTTCACATTAAATAATTTAGGACTGGATTAAATCTAAACTTTGACCCACCCATATTAGCAAACTACAAGCCTGTACATCATAGCAGTTACATTTATGATCAGAAGAAAGTGGCATCTTACTAAAAATGAAGCCGCAACTGAGTACAGTTTTGTAGTTTTCTATTAGCGGGTGGGTCAAAGTTTTGATTTAATCCCAGCCTTAATGACTTTTTCATTAGACACCCCTGATATACAAATTATTTTATTTAAAATGTTCACTAGGCAAAACCTATGCAAGTTATATATATAACCTGTTAAAAATAAACTTTAAGACCATGTGGGTAGTGTCACAGACAAATAATGCGCACAATCTTGTTGGTAGCTATACATTTTTTTAGTTTTATCTTGTTGATTGTCAGATGAACTGATCCTTTCTGAAGATATTACATTTTGCTCATTTATCAAGCCCAATCTCAGTTTAGGGTTTGATGCCTAGATATAATGCATTTAGACAGTGAGCATCTACTTGTCTGCAGGTACTCCCAGTCACTTGAGAGATCACTGGGTGACTGAATGTGTCAAATGGCACCCAGTCACCCTGGGGTGAAGAGATTACTGAAGATATGATATCTGGTGTTCAATACTGATGAAGTAGACTAGTTTTATGTAAAGGAGTGTTGACAAATGTGGGTAGTGGTGGATATTGTATATACATATGACAAGATAATAGTAATTAAATAATTGTTGCATTATTTTGCATACTATATTAAAAACAATATGTACATTTTTATTTTTAAATGTAGTGTGGACATATGATAGAAAATGTAATTTATCTGAATCTCTGAAGTCACATAAAATGACAAGAACAGGTGTGAATTTATGCACAGCACATTTTCACATTTATGTATTTGTATATGTATTACTCCATGATTATGTGACAATCAAATTGAAGACTACTATGGACTTCCTGGTGCTGTATATATATTGCTTGCTGTGAGTGTTTTTTCCTTTCAGGGATTTCTTAACTGATTGTCTTATTGCAAGAGAGCAGTAGCAACCCTGGTTATCTGAGAAAGATGATACTACCCAAAAGCAGCAAGGTTGCATAGGAGTCTTACAAGCAGGGGGGGGCTGCTTGAGTGACAGCACACAGTGGCCGAAAAACAGCTTTGTTATACAAAATGCATTCAATAAGGTTACATAGGCTCCTCCCCTTGGGCAAATATCCTCTTTCTCAGATAACCAGGCTTGGATTCGCAACCTAATGTTTGATAATTACATTACTGTAACAGTTTAAATCCAGCAAGGGTGGCATTGGGTCAATGCATTTTTAATAATGTGTAGTAAGTGTATGCTAATTACCATCCTATATGCCTATATGTGCTGGATGTGGCCATGGCACAGGCATATGCTTATTTAATTCCATTACTTCTAGAGCACTTCCATTAAGTATTTTGACTGCAAGTAGGTTACGTACAATATCAGGTTCCGATTAGCAGTGGTGTTATAGCTGATGGTGTTTTCAGGGAGTAAACATGTTTTGACATAAATTTGCAATTTATGTCAAAACAGATTTCTGTAAGATTATTTTTATCCACAAGTTTATTTTTTTGTTTTTTTGTTAATGTTTTCAAATGCTTTCAGATCCATGATTTACAGTATTATGTGTGGATTCAAAAAGTATTTTATGTCTATTGCCTGTGAATTTCAGGGTCATGGTAAGTCACGTGTCACAAATTGATTATGGGATCAACAAGTGCCAATCCCTTTCAGTGTTTTGTGGCCTTACTAAACCATCACTAAGCAGCATATAAACATTACAGACTACCTAAATATAATTCTGGCTCGAGGCATCAGACACTTTTGCACCTTTCTGGCACTGAAAAACATAATCTTTTGTTTAATCAGGGATTAGCAAGGGTACATAGGGCCATAATGTCAATATCTGTATTTGATGCTTTCTTGTTAACTTAAGCTAGGATACAGACAAAATTATTGCTTATATCATGTAAGTTTGTATAATGCATTAAAATCTGTAGAGAAACCAATATAATGTATTATGTGATTTCCATATGCTCTAATTATTACTTAGTCTGTTTGGGCCATGATGCAGATGCTCCGTTGTATAAATAGCCATATTATCTAGTCCATTGTTAAAAGTATATGGCTCCATGACTTCAAAAGGAAATGACAAATGGACTAGATTCATATTTCACACAGATGTTCTCTAAGGATGAAACTAATAACATGCCTCAGGTTAGAGATGAGCCCTCTGCAGTATTAAATATTCTAATAACAGAGGCTACACTATAACAGGAACAGGAAACTCTGAAAACAAAGTTATCACCAGGATCTGATGGTATTATTGAATTGGATCTCAGATAAATGAGAGCTGTTCTTCATAGACCTCTAATAAAAATGTTTCAATGGTCACTTAAGCAAGGAGTTGCATGCAATCATTGGAAAACTGCTAATGTAATTCATATTCACACAAATGGTGATAAAACCATCCAGGTAACTAAAGGCTAATTAGTCTAATGTCTAGAACAGGCAATGTTATGCAACCATTAAATTAGAAATGTTTCACTTTAATATTCGTATTATGTGTATATGAACAAGCAACAGATGTGGGAGATAACAACCTGTTTATGATATGATAAAGTATTACATTATTTAAACATATGAATCCAAGGTGTATTGTTCAGTTAGGTGAGAAGTATTTGTTAAATATACAAAACTAAAGACACAGCAAACATGTACTGTAGTAGCAACAAAATAAAACTTTGAAATAATTTGGCCCAGACAAAATCTACCCATCTGCCAGCATTTAAATTAAAAACACAGAGCATGATGGTGGTTTTCAGTAGATAGGGGGAAGAAACATCTGTCAAACAAGAAGCAATGTTTATCATTTTAATTCACAGTTGGTGGGTGTGTAAAATTGTGATTTGTTCTGGACCTAAGTCACCCATTCCGGACTGGCCAGATGCCTGACAAATTACATTTAATTTTGACAAATGAAAATTACTACATGTAGCTAGCAGTAATGTTAATTATAAATACAAAATGAGTGGTGAAGAAGTTTAAGAAATAACCCATGAAGGTTTTCATTTCGCTTTCCTGCTCTGGAATGCCTAGTCTCAAAGGAACTATAGCATATAGTCATATATATATATATATATATAATCTTTACTATAAGGTTAAAGAGTTTACCCTCTATAGTACTGACAAAGAGGATTGTGTAAGGATTTGATTTAAACCTTCAAAGTCACTTACAAAATCAACCCACAGATTGAAGATAACCTGTAAAATAAGGACTAGAGCTATGGAAATTAATAGCATATATTTCATACTTAAATACAAAAGTGTTTTTTTATACAATGCGTTACACAATCACAAAATCCAGCCAGGTAGTTGAAACTAACTCTCTAAGCTTTTTTAGGTTTTGAAGAAATTAATCTTTATATTCTTACATGAAAATGTAAAATAATAATAATAATAATAATAATAATAATAATAATAATAATAATAAGAGCATTCTCTCAGGGCTTCTTTGAGGCCACAATTATAAAAAATAAAACCATTTTTACACTTGCACAGAGAAAATTGCCCTATAAATGTTGGAGAAATTACTAAGTACAAACATTACAGTCTGAGTATACAGAACAGACATTGGACAAATAGAGGTGTTCTGATATTTAAAATTAAAATGACCAAGTAAAATTATTTGAAAAGTAAATATGAGTAAATATTTTAACAAAACAAAATTATTGTAAATGCTTAACAGCGGCAACATTAAAAATTCTTCCAAAACACTATAGCATTAGATTTTTAAAAAGGTATTATTGTTATTCATGTATGACATGTACAGTAACTCTGACCACCTACAGGAGGGCCCGGGGAAATGGGTGCGGTAGAGTCAGGCACCTCACGCTGCCCCATGGTCCTGCCTCCCGCTGCCTAAGTTTTCCCCTCCCCTGACGTGCAAACACTGCTGTGGCCGCTCTAGCGGACAGAGAAACAGGTACACAGCATATGCAGGTGTCGAGTAGATTCAGCCAGAGCAGGAGACGAGAGCAGCAGGCGGAAGGACAGTGGCAGTTATTGACGCTAATTGAGGACATGCAGTATCTTGCAACAATGAAGCGAAGTATAGCAGTTGTAAGTGTGCTTATGATAATACAGATTGATTGAGTCCTGAAAACTTGTGTAATAAGAAGACACAAGTGATTTGGAGAATTAAGACTTCACTGTATTGCTGGCTCCCGTGAAGTAAAAGTTGTCTCCCCAAAGGGTTGGCACAGCTGTATGCTGTTGTCTGTGGAAAGCAGTGAAAGGCCAGTGCTGAACGAGAAGAATACATTTAGTTAACTATTTACCTTCAGCTTCAGAGTGGCAGACTCCTCTGGCAGTGGCAGTACTGCCATGTTCCAGGTCAGACCCTGCTCCGAGGGGAGATACCTGTGGGGGAGAGAAGAGCAGAGTTGTACAGTGAGGGAAAAAAGTATTTGATCCCCTGCTGATTTTGTACGTTTGCCCACTGACAAAGAAATGATCAGTCTATAATTTTAATGGTAGGTGTATTTTAACAGTGAGAGACAGAGTAACAACAAAAAAATCCAGAAAAACACATTTCAAAAAAGTTATGAATTGATTTGCATGTTAATGAGGGAAATAAGTATTTGACCCCTTCAACTTAGTACTTGGTGGCAAAACCCTTGTTGGCAATCACAGAGGTCAGACGTTTCTTGTAGTTGGCCACCAGGTTTGCACACATCTCAGGAGGGATTTTGTCCCACTCCTCTTTGCAGATCCTCTCCAAGTCATTAAGGTTGCGAGGCTGACGTTTGGCAACTCGAACCTTCAGCTCCCTCCACAGATTTTCTATGGGATTAAGGTCTGGAGACTGGCTAGGCCACTCCAGGACCTTAATGTGCTTCTTCTTGAGCCACTCCTTTGTTGCCTTGGCTGTGTGTTTTGGGTCATTGTCATGCTGGAATACCCATCCATGACCCATTTTCAATGCCCTGGCTGAGGGAAGGAGGTTCTCACCCAAGATTTGACGGTACATGGCCCCGTCCATCGTCCCTTTGATGCGGTGCAGTTGTCCTGTCCCCTTAGCAGAAAAACACCCCCAAAGCATAATGTTTCCAACTCCATGTTTGACGGTGGGGATGGTGTTCTTGGGGTCATTCCTCCTCCTCCAAACACGGCGAGTTGAGTTGATGCCAAAGAGCTCGATTTTGGTCTCATCTGACCACAACACTTTCACCCAGTTCTCCTCTGAATCATTCAGATGTTCATTGGCAAACTTCAGATGGGCCTGTACATGTGCTTTCTTGAGCAGGGGGACCTTGCGGTCGCTGCAGGATTTCAGTCCTTCACGGCGTAGTGTGTTACCAATTGTTTTCTTGGTGACTATGGTCCCAGCTGCCTTGAGATCATTAACAAGATACTCCTGTGTAGTTCTGGGCTGATTCCTCACCGTTCCCATGATCATTGAAACTTCACGAGGTGAGATCTTGCATGGAGCCCCAGACCGAGGGAGACTGACAGTTATTTTGTGTTTCTTCCATTTGCGAATAATCGCACCAACTGTTGTCACCTTCTCACCAAGCTGCTTGGTGATGGTCTTGTAGCCCATTCCAGCCTTGTGTAGGTCTACAATCTTGTCCCTGACATCCTTGGACAGCTCTTTGGTCATGGCCATGGTGGAGAGTTTTGAATCTGATTGATTGATTGCTTCTGTGGACAGGTGTCTTTTATACAGGTAACGAGCTGAGATTAGGAGCACTCCCTTTAAGAGAGTGCTCCTAATCTCAGCTCGTTACCTGTATAAAAGACACCTGGGAGCCAGAAATGTTGCTGGTTGATAGGGGATCAAATACTTATTTCCATCATTAACATGCAAATCAATTCATAACTTTTTTGAAATGCGTTTTTCAGGATTTTTTTTGTTGTTATTCTGTCTCTCACTGTTAAAATACACCTACCATTAAAATTATAGACTGATCATTTCTTTGTCAGTGGGCAAACGTACAAAATCAGCAGGGGATCAAATACTTTTTTCCCTCACTGTACATGTGTTTGTTGCCTGGGGGAACTGACCGGAGTTCTGGAGGAGAGAGAGGGACAATCTGGAGTCTGGAAGCCCATTAGAGCATAGACTCTGCCGGAGGAACCACGGATGGTCCGGAATGAAAACAAGACTGATAAGCATGATTGTACTTTCTCTTAAACTGCTGCTTAAACATTTAATGGCAGGAAATATGTTAGTATAGGATTAAGCTTAACATACACTGTATCTTAAGTAGACATAGAAATAATAATTAAAAATAAATAAACACTTTGACTAACCTCAGCCTGTGGTGTGTGTCCGGGGATCCTGACCGACCCTGCAAGGGGAAGGGTGGTTATGAAGTCCCCATCCTCACAAATTAATTATTTGGGGTGGTGTAGTCGTGTTATTGAGAGTGTTGTTGTCCACCCGTGACATACACAGATGCATATTTCTATATAAAGGAAATTGGACACTAGTGGTAATTTTTTTAAATGAAACTCAACAGATTAAAAATGATCTGAGATCAGTGATCTGAGTTTATAAAGTACATTTTTTGGTGTATTTTGTTTATACTACAGTACACCAACCCACAGTCCCATTAGTATACAATTATATGTATCTCTCACTGCTGATGATTTCGCTTCCTTCTTCTCCTCCAAGATTGCACACATCCGTAGGCTCTTCAACAGTCCCCCCTCCTCGCCCATCACACCCAAACCTCCCATCGATCAAGCTTCCTTTTCTTCATTCTCACCTCTCAGATGCTGAAGTTTCCTCTCTTCTCCTACGTCACAAACCTACAACGTGTGCCCTGGACCCTCTCCCTTCTTGCCTCCTCCAAGCGACCGCTCCTGATCTTCTCCCCTTCATCTCCTGCCTCCTAAACTCCTCACTCCTCTCTGGCTGTTTCCCCTCGGCATTCAAAACAAGCTGCTGTCATCCCACTCCTCAAGAAACCAACCTTTGATGCCACCCCCTCTCAAAGACTCTCGAGCGGGCGGTCCGCTGTCAGCTCTCTGACTTTCTGTCCCAACACTCACTCCTTGATCCTCTGCAATCCGGCTTCCGCACAGCTCACTCCACTGAGACAGCTCTCCTGGCAGTCACTGACTCCCTCCTTGATCTCTCTGCAGCATTTTACACCGTTGATCACTCCATCCTCCTCTCCTGCCTCGCTGACCTTGTAATCTCTGGGACTGCTCTCACCTGGTTCTCCTCCTACCTCAGTGACCGGTCCTACCAAGTGACATGGCAAGGTTCCTCATCCACCCCCCTACCTCTCCTCACAGGCGTTCCCCAAGGCTCCGTCCTGGGCCCGCTCCTGTTCTCTCTCTAAAATCGCTCCCTGGGCCCCCTCATCGTTTCCCATGGTTTCTCCTACCACTTCTATGCTGATGATGCCCAGATCTTCCTGTATTTTCCCTCTTCTGACCCTCTCATCCCCTCTTCCTGCTTGTCTGCTATCTCCGCCTGGATGCACTCACACCACCTCAAGCTCAACCTCTCCAAATCGGATCTCCTGTTTTTCCCCCACTCTTCGTCACCTTCTGCTGCAGATTCTTCCTGAGCAACATACACCGAATCCGTCCCTTCCTCACCGACTACTCGACTGAGCTGCTCATCCAGTCACTGGTCCTCTCCCGCCTGGACTACTGCAACTCCCTCCTGGTCGGCCTGCCTGCATCTACTACCTGCTGCTCCAGCTTATCCAGAACTCAGAACCAGAATCCAGAACCGGCTTGTCTGCTATTCTCTCTGCCCCGATTCGCACACACTACTCCACTGCTCCGCTCCCTCCACTGGCTCCCGATACCGGCACGCATTCAGTTCAAGACATTGACCCTCACCTACCGCTGTCTCAACTACACCGCACCGCATTACCTTCAGACCCTCGTCTCTCCATACATCCCCTCCAGACCACTGCTGTCTTCCAGTGCCAGAAGACTAACTCTACCTCCTCTCCACTCCCCTTCCTCCAGAGCCGCTCCTTCTCATCCCTGGCCCCCACATGGTGGAATGACCTGCCCACCGAAGTCAAAACAGCAGAGTCCTTGACCTCATTACTCAAAACACATCTTTTCAGACAGTACTTATAATATTAGTCCTTTTAACCCCTGCCAGAAAGCACTTCACAGATTGCTATTATGCTTCTTGCGTTTTTAAGTTGTTTCCTCCTTGCTCCCTTTCCCGTAGCCCCTGACTGTGACCCTACATCTTGACAGCACTTAGCTTTTACCATCCAGGATGTAGGATCTCACTTATTGTACTTGCCTGTGTAAATTGTAAATTAGAATTGCTATGTTTTATGTAAATTGAATTTGTAATGATTTATGCCTTTATTGAACTGTATTTTTGCACTTTGTTTTGCACTTATGTTGTAAGTCACCCTGGATAAGGGCGTCTGCAAAGAAATAAAAATAATAATAATAATAATAATAATAATAATAATAATATATGTGTGGCCTACTCACAAAAGCATGGTAGATCACTATATTTCTATTTTATGTATAGGTTGTCCTTCAATACATGTTACATTGTTGTCTCTGATTGTCCACCAAGCAAAGCCTATTACATCAAAACCTATAATGTAGTATTTGAGGAACTTGGTCACTTACTTAATAAAATGTATTTGAAATTCAGAGATTTCATTATGTGAGTTGTTAAAACGGCACCATTATAATCCACTCTCGTCCCCTGGACTTGCTGTCTCACACTATCTTTTCTAAAATCTGCTTACCAGAGTTCTTTGCCATCACCTACTACCCAGAATCTATTCAAAGTAACATTATAGCTTGTCAGCTTTGGCCTTTGACCTTTACAGAAGAAGATTTATAATTCATTGTTTGAATTATCTGGCAATCCTTTTCCTGTAAGAAATTGCCTACCTTATAGAGGAAAGAATAATCTTGGAACATACTGATTTATTCCACCTTTGATTTTTTCAAAGTCGCTTAAAAGGAATTACCAGAGCTTTGAAAAGCTCTTTAGATTTACGGTTGCTATGCAGTTGCTTGATTCTTCTTATCACCCTTAGTACAGCTGCATGAAGTTCCAGAGAAAGTCTCTACAGCATCGATTGAAAAAGAAATCCATTTGTAATGTCTTGACTTCCACTTTTTGCCCCCCAAAGTGAATAATCAGTGTACAGTATACACATTTTTTATTCACATTGTGAGAATTACTCTTCACAAAGTTGTATTATACATTTTTAAATGTATTTTCCACTGGTAGTTTCTCGTACTGAAGGGTAGTTTTGCAAAGCTGTAAAGAAATAATATATAGCTAAATAGCTATAAAGAGCAGTTGTAAATAAGTATTTTTTACACTTACATTTAATTTTTTCTTATGTAAGTATTGCTGTACTGTTTTTTTTATATATATATACACTCACCTAAAGGATTATTAGGAACACCATACTAATACTGTGTTTGACCCCCTTTCGCCTTCAGAACTGCCTTAATTCTATGTGGCATTGATTCAACAAGGTGCTGAAAGCATTCTTTAGAAATGTTGGCCCATATTGATAGGATAGCATCTTGCAGTTGATGGAGATTTGTGGGATGCACATCCAGGGCACGAAGCTCCCGTTCCACCACATCCCAAAGATGCTCTATTGGGTTGAGATCTGGTGACTGTGGGGGCCAGTTTAGTACAGTGAACTCATTGTCATGTTCAAGAAACCAATTTGAAATGATTCGACCTTTGTGACATGGTGCATTATCCTGCTGGAAGTAGCCATCAGAGGATGGGTACATGGTGGTCATAAAGGGATGGACATGGTCAGAAACAATGCTCAGGTAGGCCGTGGAATTTATACGATGCCCAATTGGCACTAAGGGGCCTAAAGTGTGCCAAGAAAACATCCCCCACACCATTACACCACCACCACCAGCCTGCACAGTGGTAACAAGGCATGATGGATCCATGTTCTCATTCTGTTTACGCCAAATTCTGACTCTACCATCTGAATGTCTCAACAGAAATCGAGACTCATCAGACCAGGCAACATTTTTCCAGTCTTCAACTGTCCAATTTTGGTGAGCTTGTGCAAATTGTAGCCTCTTTTTCCTATTTGTAGTGGAGATGAGTGGTACCCGGTGGGGTCTTCTGCTGTTGTAGCCCATCCGCCTCAAGGTTGTATGTGTTGTGGCTTCACAAATGCTTTGCTGCATACCTCGGTTGTAACGAGTGGTCATTTCAGTCAAAGTTGCTCTTCTATCAGCTTGATTCAGTCGGCCCATTCTCCTCTGACCTCTAGAATCAACATGGCATTTTTGCCCACAGGACTGCCGCATACTGGATGTTTTTCCCTTTTCACACCATTCTTTGTAAACCCTAGAAATGGTTGTGCGTGAAAATCCCAGTAACTGAGCAGATTGTGAAATACTCAGACCGGCCCGTCTGGCACCAACAACCATGCCACGCTCAAAATTGCTTAAATCACCTTTCTTTCCCATTCAGACATTCAGTTTGGAGTTCAGGAGATTGTCTTGACCAGGACCACACCCCTAAATGCATTGAAGCAACTACCATGTGATTGGTTGGTTAGATAATTGCATTAATGAGAAATTGAACAGGTGTTCCTAATAATCCTTTAGGTGAGTGTATAATCTCATGTTCCAAATTCTGTCAATTATAAATTCATAATTATTTTATAGGATTTAAGTGTCATGTGAAGTGCCAGTGCACAGACCTTATTCACTTCAATGATTTTTGTTTGATTTTTACTTTTTGGTGGTTTGACCTCCTTTGAAGTATTGTAATATAGTGCTAGGAATAGCACAATTTGGCCAACAGGCCAGCACTACACCACCCAGAAGCCCTGGGAGGATGAATCATGTAAGGAAAGCACCTGACCCGCAGGACGCCCCTAACTGGCTGGCTCCTGCATTAAAGCAGGAAGCCAGCACCCTTTGTTTTGCAGTGTAGGAGTGAGAAGCAAGAGCTGGAATGTGTGGAGGAGAGAACAAACAGAGTACAAGAAAAGAGGACCTGGTAAATAACTTATTGGCTGTTAACTTTGACTTCACTTACGGATTCTGATTTAGACTGTTTGCTGTTTGTCTTTTGTCTGCCTTTTTTGATTATTTGGATGTTTAGAGAGGGATCTCTTTACACTGTGTAGATAGGCTCAACAAGCAACTAGGGTTTTGTTTTTCTTGTTTTCATTCATAAGAAAGTTTACAAAGGAGAGGAGGCCATTCAACCCATCTATAGAGGTAGATCACTGTCAAAAACATTAATATGCGTTGTTGTAACCATTTAGGTTGTCCTTGTTACTGATCCGTTTTTTCAGAAGTATCACCCCCGCCAGCCTTAGTTATAATGTCTTTCAGTATAATACTTTTGTGAACAGATAATGGCGCTGATACACTGTAGCTCTGTAAAAGTAAATGAGAGTTGTTTTCCAATAAAACACTGTTAAATACTCACAAATATGCAATTTGTACTTTTAATATTTGGATGTGTACTTGTATTTGTGAATTGTACCTGCATTTACAAGTACACATTTTATTTACACATATTAATCTTTTTGACAGTGATCTCCCTCCATACCCATCATGCTTGTTTGGTGTCCATTAATAACTAAGTGATCCAAGGATCCTATCCAGTCTATTTTAAAATGTTCCCAAATTGTCGGCTTCAAGCACATCCTGGGGAGTTTATTCAAGATTGTGACAACTTTCTGTGTGAAGTGTCTCTTGTTTTCTGTCTTGAATACATTGAAGCCCAATTTCCATTTGTGTACCCCGGGTCTGTGTGTCCCTGTTGATCTGGAAAAGCTCTTCTGGTTTGATGTGGTCGATGCCTTTCATGATTTTGAACACTTGAATCAAGTCCCAACGTTGTCTTTTCTGTTCCATGGTGAAAAGGTTCAGTTCCTCAGTCTCTCAGTAGGACATTCCCTTCAGACCTGGAATAAGTCTGGTTGCTCTCCTCTGAACTGCCTCTAGAGCAGCGATATCTTTCTATAAGTGTAGAGCCCAGAACTGTACACAGTATCCAGATGAGCTCTAACTAGCGCATTGTACAGTCTGAACATTACTGGCCTTGTTCTAAATTCTACGCTTTTGACAATATACCCTAGCATTTTGTTTGCCTTTTAATTGCTTCCCTACATTATTTGGATGGGGAGAGTGAGGAGTCCACAAACTCCAAGGTCTTTCTCATGCATACTTCTTCCAGTTCTATTCCTACCTTAATGTAATTATAGTGGACATTTTTATTACCTGCATGTATTACCTTGAACTTGTTCACATTGAATTTCATCTGCCAGGTGTCAGCCCAAACCTGAATATTATCTAAGTCCCTTTGAATAGCCTGTGCTGCTGAGATTGTATCTGCTAAGCTATCTATTTTAGTATCATCTGCAAATTTGACAAGTTTGATAACTATCCCACAGTCCAGATCATTAATATAGATTAGAAACAGCTAAGGCCCTATAACTAAATGCTCTGCCACCTGCGGTTTTAAGTATTTGTGGGGACCACTAATTAACCAGTTTCCTGGGATCACAGATATTTTAAGTAGGGAGGTGCCAGTCCCTTTAGTGCTTTGAATGCTAATAGGAATTTGAAATCTATATTGTAGTGCAATGGTAACCAGTGAAGGAAAGCTAATACTGGAGTGATAAGTGTAACGTGCAGGTGTCAAGGGTAGTACATAACACCGGCTCCTGTTTCGCATGACTACGCCACCCCTATTAATTTATGAGGTAAGGGGGACCTCAACTCCACCAGTAACCCCACAGCAGGCTCTAACAGATCTCGGGAAGCCCAATTCAGACAGGGTTTAAAAACAATTTGTTTTATTCGATTCATAGCCTATTTAAACATTACTCATTATTTAAACATTGTCAGCACACACACAAGTAACATGTACAACACAAGACATCTTGCACAAAACAGTCCAACTATTGAAAGCAACAGGAGCAATTTAATATGAAGCACAGGCAGCTCTTTAGTCTTCTACAGGCAGTCTTTAAAATGTCACTCTCCCCCTCCAAGCCTACAGTTACTCCATCCTAAAGGAGAGGGAGCTTCAAAATTCTCTTTGGTCACTTATCTCCAGTGTACTTATTTCCCTTTTTGTCCAGAGCATCCCAGAGCACATCCACCCAGACAGCTACTCTTTTCCTCTTGCTGTCTGCTTCCCCAGATTTCTTCCAAGCCCAGGCTACCCAATAACAGCCCACAACTGATTAAAAGAAAAGGGGGACACTGAAGCGGTATTACACTACCACACTGTAGCATTATGTTGGGTGTATTTTGACAAGAGCATTTTAGCTGAGCTGAAGATCTAAGACCTCTCCCCCGCAAAGTTATCAGATTTCCTTAAAGCGTGGGACTGGTTTACTTCAAAGTGACAGTTGTGGGAAGATGGCACCGAGAATAGGCCAAATAGTTTGGAATTCTGCTGTGAGATGTCTGGGGAAAGGGGCCTGTAGGTAATAAAAACTCTTTGAAATGGACGAGAGCCGAAATCCCAACACATAGCTACGAACCCGGGCCAACCGGCATTTCCAAAAGATGGCATGGATTGACATCAGTCATAAATCAAGCCCCCCTCCAATAGGACACTGGGGGCTGAAACCGAAATCCAATCTCACAAACTCAAGAACCAATCATCTATTGATCTGACAGGCGTATAAAGGGTAACGTCTCTCTCTCTCTCTCTCTCACCTGAACCAGTAACTCGCTGCCACAGCTCAACCTGTAGCTCTGTTGCCCGAACCAGAACCAGAAACCAACTAAGTCTTTTCCGGCAACAGAAGAGTTAAACTGGGAGGAGATTGAGCCGTACGAAGAATTCTTTTAAAGGACTTTATTAAGTAAAGAACTTTAGAAACTGCGTATGCCCGCCTGTGCCCACCTGATCAGTGGAGTTTTACAGCTGGACAATTGACTAAGTCGACTGAATACGAAAGTGTCAGTCATTTAAATAGCTATTGAGTCTTAAGAAACTCGACCCTTGGAACCAAACAGGGCCCTGCTTTCCTCAAAGACTTTGTCTTCAAATAAGTACGGTGAGAGACCCTGCTTGCAAAGAAGATTTTGTGCACAACCTTGGAGCCTTCAAACCAGTGGAAAATCTGTTTGGAAAAGACTCTGTTTCACGAAACCCCAACTTCCAGGTGCATCGACTGAGTGGAAGTTCTTGGACAAAGCCGAACCGGACTGCCTTTGTTCCAAACCACACGGACCTCGTGCCGTGTGCCATTATCTGAGCCCGAAGCCAGAGAGGCCTCTCTGCGATGAAGTTCAGATAAGTTTAACAGTTTGGAGTTTGTGATTCTTGACATTTGAGAAATCAATTAGAAATGTTAATCTGTGATTCATAACTCTACAATGTGTAATATCATTTAGTTTTCTTAAATATAAATGTGTGTTGCATTAAACTGTTTGGTTGATAATTTTAGAAATAAAATCTGTCAACGCCGAGAAATATCTTCTCATTCCTGTTTAACTGTTTAGTCTGAAATTGACACATGTTAATAGACATTAGATTATTGGTGGCCCTGCCTATCCTTAATCATTTAATAATAATCAGTTAAGGGAAATTGTGGTAACAAGTAATGATAGGATCTTTCTCGGCACCTAAACGTAAATGAGACTGATATATATATATAACGAGAAGTTACCTGACATAAATACTAACCTGCATAGTTATTTAATGTCCGACTAACAATACTAATGAGAGACTCACCTTCGTCTTACTAACCGGTATTGTAGTCCATGTGTTTATAACCTTTTTTGTTTAACGATTTGTGTGATATCATATGCTACAGAAATTACTTCTACAATGGGAGAATGTAACAAATCAATGCTACATTTAGTCTTTGTTTTTAATAAATTTGACAATTGATATCTTTGGAATTGGTGTCTGCATCCAATTATTACAGAAATTGAGTTCTACAAGATTCCAGGATTCGTGATAAGGTGATACTATAAATTCATTTCAATTAATTGAAATTTATAAGTGTACCTTACGCTACAACACTCACACCCCCACGGGACCGAATGGCAATTAGGGGTGCTCGGCCCCATCAAACTTGTTCCCAGGCTCTCGGTAGGTGGACAAGGGCACTGTATCCATCGTGCCTCACTCTAACACTTACCATCCCCTGAGCTGAGCCTCTAGCCCCCTTCCTCCATTTCGCTGACCATCCCATCGGCTGCTGCTTCCGCCTATACTGCTTGCTGTCCATTGTCTCTCGTCTGCTTCCCCTCCATTTCTGTGATCACCAGCTACCTTTAAGTTTACCTAATAATTGCTGGCGACAGGTATCAGGTATCAGGTATCAGCCAGTGCATGCAGGGGTTTGATTAACTAAACCAATTAATAAATCAAAAGCCATAAAAACATACCTATAAAGAAAAATATACAAAGTAAATCAACACTAATTTGCAATTTAACATTTGTCAACAGAGCCCCTTCCTTACTTCCTCACAAGATCCTTGCAGCAGGAAGTGCAGAAACCGCTCTATTTGTGCGATCTGACAGAATTAAATTACAGTAATCCAATCTAGATGTAACAAATGTGTGTATCAATTTTTCAGTTTCATGTAATGAGAGGAATTGTCTTAATTTAGCAATGTTTCTAAGCTGAAGGAAGGAGGATCTTGACACACTCTGAATGTATGATTCAAAGGATTTTGATTTTGGTTTTGGTCACAAACCTCCAGGTTCTGCACCATCTACTTAAAATTAACTTGAAATTAAAGTTATCATTACTCAGGTCTGTGAGTGCATGATGGACATTTCGATTTATTCCACTAACACTGTCACAGTATCTTCCCTTCCTTCTTGTGTTGGTTTAAAAAACATATTATTCAAGTGTTTTGGTTTTCTAATTAATTGCACAGGTTTCTTTTGTCTGGGCCCTATCAAAGAATGACACACAGCTGCACTGATTATGGCACCACTCACTTCCTTTACAAGCATGAACACACCTGTTCCTCTTCATTTCTAATTGAGGATCCCTGCTATTAAAGAAATCAGCTTAAAAGCTCAGATGGGGTGCAGCATTTCCAGACAGAAACCAGATCAGCAGCAAGAGAAAAGAGGAACAGCACAGTAAACGATGGGGGAAAGGAATGAGATCAAAACGGGGCTAGGATCTACAGTACAACAGAAGGCTAAGTACAGCTTTTACTTTTCTATGGAATTTGATTGACTGAGTGGGATACCAATGAATATAGAAGCAAAGAAAGAGGCGTTTAAAGAAAAAATATACTTAATCTATTAAAAGTCCCTCTGTGAAGTAAAGCTGCTTCCGCGTTCCAGAAACTCCTGTCTGCTGATTCCTGCAAAAGAAAGGAGGAGCGCATACAGTGAAACATAAAATAATATAAATTCGTAATGGTTGCTTACCTGCAGATCCAGTGTAGCAGACACCTCTGGGGACAGCGGCGCTACATGTTTCCAGGTCCCGGATGGCTCCAACCTGTGGGGAGGGAAAAGCAGAGCGGTGCGGTAAGGAAGCGAGGTATCCAGTGGTGGCTGCCATCGAGTGAATGAGGAAACAGAATTGTAGTGGAGCCACAAAAACATATCGTTCTGGCTCTTGAGACCATCTGATCTCTCCCCATTGTGTTTATACCTGAGAGATTAAACCAAGAGACTGATAAGCAATATTGCACCTTTTCTTCATAAGTGTGTTTAATTGACTTGTTGCTGTTCTGTTCTATTAGGGGAATTGTATTTTTAGATGAGGTTTTAGCTTGGTTTTGTTTTGTTGTGCTTAAGTAATTTTTCCATTAGATTAGGTTTTAGGTAGTTTTATTCACCCAGTTTTTATTAAAGGTAATTTCTGACGAGTTGTAGGTTAGGTCATTTTCCCCTTCGTCTCCAGTATTGTAGTATTGCACAGTTAGTTCTCTGTATAGGGTGTAAATGAAAATAAATAAATTTAACTTACCTAAGTGTAAATGTCCTGGGATCCTAATCAAACCTGCACAGGGAAGGGAAGTTTGGTGTGTTGTTCACCCATGACACACGCTATTAATATATGCATATTTACCTCTGAAACAGTTATTTCTTGTCTTACTAATGTTTAACTGATAGGGCCATGGTTTTTTGTGGTTGTTGGCAATAACTGGTATTACAGTTCTTCTAATGCTAGGATATCTTGATTTGTTACATTCTCACATTGTAGAAGTAATTTCTGTAGCTTATTCACAGACTCTTCTCAGCTTGGAAATACACTTTGTTAAGCATAATATTGTATTTTTCATTAAAAAAAAGAATAACAAATAATGGGATGTCACAGTTTATAAAGTAGCATTGGTCCCTTTCTGCCACCAATGGAGAAAGTGTGCTTTAATAAAACAGGATTCAGTAGAATGAACTACATCAAAATGCCTTCTGAAGTACTCTGATATGAAATCGCCAGAGAGCAGCTGCAGTGTCCACAGAGAGAGGCATTGTGGAAACCTTGCCTTTGGAGGAATGCAGGAAAATTACGTTTTTATCTGATACAAGCTATGTTACAAGTCAACAATTCAGACCCATGTTTATTGAAAACAACAACAATAAGAGCACCCCAGGACAGGGAAGCAATGTAATTATTTTAAAATACTATACATTATTTAGTATGTCCATTGTTTTTGTAAGATTTTTTTTTTTTTTTTATAAATCCCAGATCACATTTGATAAAATTGCATGTAATTTATGAAAGTTCAGTCCATTGCAATAATTTACATTATTTTGAATAAAAGAATGTCATAATGTGTATTACACTACATCAAACTCAATGTATTATTTATTTCATAATGGACATATGATGTGTATCTATATAAAAAAAAAATGATTCAATAAAATCATATTTCAAAGTGTTTCCATTGTAAGATGTGTTATATATGATATTTATTATTATATTATTATTATTGACCCTCACCTACCTACCACTGTCTCGACCACACTGCACCAAGCTAACTTCAGACCCTCGTCTCTCCATACATCCCCTCCAGACCACTGCGGTCTTCCAGTGCCAGAAGACTAACTCTGCCTCCTCTCCACTCCCCTTCCTCCAGAGCCGCTCCTTCTTATCCCTAGCCCCTAATTGTTGGAACGACATTCCCACTCAAGTCAAAACAGCAGAGTCCTTGACCTCCTTCCGGCGATTACTCAAAACACATCTTTTCAGACAGTACTTGTAATTTAGTCCTTTACTCTTCTGTAAGATCGCACTTTACAACGTTTTATCATACTACTTGCCTTGTGCTATTAGTACTCATATTGTTATTTTGATTTCCCCTATGCTCCCTTTCCCTTGACTGTTACCTAACATCTTGTCTGCTCTCAGCTCTTACAATCCAGGATATAAGACCTTATATACTGTATACACTTGTGTAAATTGGAATTTGGCAGATGGCGGTCCAGGCAACTCTTAGGGCCCCCTGAATTGTCACCACCTTTCCCCGTTTACTATGCCGCTGGTCATAGTTAAGAGCTCAGGGGAAGGGGAAATAGCGGCAAATAATATAAACAACATGAATAGTGTTACAACACTATGAAAATTAGATATAAAGTGCAATTATACAGGAGCAGCACAAGGGAATAACAACTAAATTAGAGGCAGTCTAAATAGGTGTGTCTTGAGTAATCACCAGAAGGAGGTCAGGGACTCTGCTGTCCCAACTTCAGTGGGAAGGTCGTTCTGCCACTTAGGGGCCAGGGATGAAAACGTGCGGGCTTTGGAATAAGGGGACTGGAGAGGAGTCAAAGTTAGTCATCTGGCACCGGAAGGTCTAGAGGGGATATACGGAGAGGTCAGGGTCTGAAGGTAGCTCAGTGCATTCTGGTTGAGACAACAGAAGGTGAGGGTCAATGTCTTGAACTGGATGCGTGCCGGTATCGGGAGCCAGTGGAGGGAGCGGAGCAGTGGAGTAGCGTGTGTGAATCGGGGCAGAGAGAATAGATAGGGGATGAGAGGGTCAGAAGAGGGAAACGACAGGAAGATCTGGGCATCATCTCCATAAAAATGGTAAGAGAAACAGTGTCAAACGCTGTGGAGCGATCAATAAGGATGAGGACTGAGGAGAGGGAGACCGCCCGAGCTCAGCTGAGGAAGTCAGTAATTCGGTGGAATGAGCTTTGCATAAGCCGGATTGCAGAGGATCAAGGAGTGAGTGATGGAAAAGAAATGCATAGAGCTGACGGTGGACAGCTCACTCAAGCGTCTTTGAGAGGAAGGGGAGTAGGGAGATGGGGCGGTAGTTCTGAGGAGAGATAGGGGCTTAAAGGTAGGTGTCTTGAGGAGTGGGATCACAGCAGCTTGTTTGGAACCAGAGGGGAAATGGCCAGAGAGGAGTGAGGGATTGAGGATCGAGGAGATGAAGGGGAGTAGATCAGGAGCAGTTGCTTGGAGGAGGCGAGTGGGGAGAGGGTCTAGGGCACACATCATGGGTTTGTGACCTAAAAGAGGAAAGAGGAAAGTTCAGAGTCAGAAAAAGAATGAAGAAAAGGAAGCTTGTAAGAGTAATCAATCTCATATTTTCTTGGGAGACACAGTATTGTTCTTTCAGATTATTTTTTAATTTCCCTTTTAGCATAATTACACTGTAACAAGCTAGCAATTGTCATATATCTATAGACTAAAGTACAAATTCAGTGAATATATGAAACAGCAATTATCTGGAGTCTTTTAGTGGCTTATAATTCGAAAGGCAATGCAATGCATCTAATTAGATTTGTGTTCTCTGGCACAATTGTACATTTTCATTTATATTTAACTGCCTTTTGAATTAGCATTCCTTCCATTTTTATATATATCATAATTAGGGCCTGACAGATATATCAGAGCACTTTTACAGAAATATCTGTATCGGCACACATTCCACCAATAATGCACCGATATATTTTCTCAAACTATTGGCTAAATATTTTTTTTCAAAATATCATAAAAACCTTTGTCAGACTTCAGACAATAAATACCTGTTTCTGTGTTTTCTTAGTCGTTATTATAATTATTTAATAATTTTTTAGCATAGTTATGGTGCTTTAGTTTGCGCTGGAAGCTTCTGACTCCACACTGATTCTCATGCACAGTGGCGCCACGCACACACTACTGAGCGCTGCAGTGAAACTAGCACAAACCCACTGGGCTTATAAACCAATAAATGTGTTTTACTAAAACCCTCATAACCAATAGAAAGTGTTTTTGAAAGCTTTGCTGCATTTGAGGTTTTGATTGTTTATTTTCATCATGACTGAAGATTACCGTATACAATGGCATAGAGGTACATTTTCACTGAAAAGTTAATTAAATCGCTTTTCAAAATTCACAATGGCAATTAAAATAAAATAAACAGTAAATGTTCGCTGAAGATGTTGACTTACACTCACCTAAAGGATTATTAGGAACACCTGTTCAATTTCTCATTAATGCAATTATCTAACCAACCAATCACATGGCAGTTGCTTCAATGCATTTAGGGGTGTGGTCCTGGTCAAGACAATCTCCTGAACTCCAAACTGAATGTCTGAATGGGAAAGAAAGGTGATTTAAGCAACTTTGAGCGTGGCATGGTTGTTGGTTCCAGACGGGCCGGTCTGCGTATTTCACAATCTGCTCAGTTACTGGGATTTTCACGCACAACCATTTCTAGGGTTTACAAAGAATGGTGTGAAAAGGGAAAAACATCCAGTATGCGGCAGTCCTGTGGGCAAAAATGCCTTGTTGATGCTAGAGGTCAGAGGAGAATGGGCCGACTGATTCAAGCTGATAGAATAGCAACTTTGACTGAAATAACCACTCGTTACAACCGAGGTATGCAGCAAAGCATTTGTGAAGCCACAACACATACAACCTTGAGGCGGATGGGCTACAACAGCAGAAGACCCCACCGGGTACCACTCATCTCCACTACAAATAGGAAAAAGAGGCTACAATTTGCACAAGCTCACCAAAATTGGACAGTTGAAGACTGGAAAAATGTTGCCTGGTCTGATGAGTTTCGATTTCTGTTGAGACATTCAGATGGTAGAGTCAGAATTTGGCGTAAACAGAATGAGAACATGGATCCATCATGCCTTGTTACCACTGTGCAGGCTGGTGGTGGTGGTGTAATGGTGTGGGGGATGTTTTCTTGGCACACTTTAGGCCCCTTAGTGCCAATTGGGCATCGTTTAAATGCCACGGCCTACCTGAGCATTGTTTCTGACCATGTCCATCCCTTTATGACCACCATGTACCCATCCTCTGATGGCTACTTCCAGCAGGATAATGCACCATGTCACAAAGCTCGAATCATTTCAAATTGGTTTCTTGAACATGACAATGAGTTCACTGTACTAAACTGGCCCCCACAGTCACCAGATCTCAACCCAATAGAGCATCTTTGGGATGTGGTGGAACGGGAGCTTCGTGCCCTGGATGTGCATCCCACAAATCTCCATCAACTGCAAGATGCTATCCTATCAATATGGGCCAACATTTCTAAAGAATGCTTTCAGCACCTTGTTGAAGGTAGAAGGTAGAAGGCCACGTAGAATTAAGGCGAAAGGGGGTCAAACACAGTATTAGTATGGTGTTCCTAATAATCCTTTAGGTGAGTGTAGATAGCAGCAAAAAAATGAGTAATACAATCTCAGATCACAGAAACCAATCTAAAGAAAGTGAAAGTGAGAAAGGCATCTCTCAGACAATGTTGGATAAAACTAAAAATATACATGATATTTATACAACTATTTCAAATCCTACATCATGTTTTAGCTGTGATTCGTATTGCACTATGTTTAACATACGTATTAAATAAGTTACACTTTCAAGGGCATTTTTACATATATTTTTTAAAAACAAATGCAGCTGTGCTGTGCGGCCTGCACTATAACCTGCCCCTGTGTAATCGACAGTATTGAGCACTGAGGAGGACTTGATACTTGAGAGAACCTGACGCATGTAAAATGCAAATATAAGCCAAACCAGAACTTAACACTATCTTATTATTTGATCTAATGCATAGAATATGAACATTTTTCTGTTTGTGTGTGAAATTGCTCATATACCTTGGTCTTTGTTCTAATGTTTAGAACATGCATATTTTTCCTTTATTCTCCCTTATTCTAATTTATTTTTACAATGTTTGATTTGTGGTTGCTATTTATGATTAAAATTAAAGTTTTGATGTAAAATGTAAAAATGTAAAAGTTCCGCCTTCAGTGCATATTTGACACAATTTCTCTCTGACGGAGCAATTTGAGGGATTAATGCTAGAAAATGGCTGTTATCTAGGTAATTAACTGTTAATATCATTTTTCATCAATGTAGTATAGAAGGTTTATGTAATGAAAATAGTTTTCATTTCTAGTCTTAAAAAATGCAAACTCTGGGTTATATGTGGTTGCATGGAATCATTTTTTTCCCATAGCTGGTACAATTAAGATTATAGAAATCAAGAGTTTCAGCTAATTATCTCAGTTTATTTGCATTAACCATATTGGATTCACTTCAAAATACATGTACATTAAATACACTGTAATTGCACTGTAATTACATTATACATTACATGGTGAATGCATGTAAGTACTGTTTAAATCAATGGTCACCAACCTTTTCAAGCCTAAGGTCACTTTTGAAATTATAATGTAAGCAAATATCTATCAGTTATAAAACTTCACCAAAAAAGTTAAATATAGTGAAAAAGTGAAAGTTATTATTTTAAACTTTACTGTATCATTCCCAGTTTAAAATGATACATGTGTTTACCCAAATCAAGATGGACCTGGGGCTATTTCACATAGAAATAGATGTCATCTCTCATGTATAATATTTTCTAAATGATTGAATACACCAGTCATTAACCACTGTAAACTCGATTGCATATTATTCCTTTCATATGAGGCCTACTTCACATAGTACTGAGTCAACTATTGAATACATGACATATCCTGAATGTTTTATGGATAAGAGAGTTTGCCATTGTTGAAATACCTGTGACTGCACATTTTCTGAAAGTTTTTTGTAATCTGGGGCAGTCAGTGAGATGCTTGTCTGTCAGGCGAATACGGTACTTTTTTAATAATAATAATTATTAATATTATTAATTAAAAAAAAATCATCTGGGAAAAGGCCATTTCACACAGGTATGTAGATGCAAAGTAAGACTTCACCTTAAGTGCACAGGATAAAAAGAGAGGATACTTGTTACTACTCACAAGTCCCCAAAAGTCTTTGTCTCTTGATTTGACTTTCAACTCTCATTTTGTATGTCAATTATCTCCATGCCAACTCCATTTGGTAAATGAAAAACCTGCCGAAACATAGCTTATATCTCCTCGATCTTAATGGTGATGAAAGAGTTTGAAATGAATGCAACAACATTCTCCATGTCACTCAACTCCTGAAAACTCCTGTTGAATTCTAATGCCAATTTGTTGTCAGTAAAGAAATGTTCAGTCTCAAACACATGTTTGTCTCTGTTGCTTTGCAACATTTTCTCCAGGTTTGGGAAGTGTCAACTTTCTGCTCTTTAGCTGGGAGACCCATACACCCAGCTTCACCTGCACTGATCATGTGTTAAATTTCTTTGTCTTTTCCTTGAAGCTCGTAGATAAGCTCGTTAAGTTTCCCCAAATCCAACATCCATGCATCATCTGACAGTTCCTCCTGCTCCTTGTTCCTCGATTTTAGAAATGACACAATCTCAGGCAGCAAATTGACAAAACGATGAAGCACTTTCCCCCAACTCAACTACCGCACGTCAGCATGGGGAATCTGATCCCCGTAAACAGCATCAAGTTCATCCAGGAAAGGACTTGAACAACCAGTGCTGAAGTCCCTTTGCCCTTATTGAGTTCACAGTTCTGACAATGGGAGTAATAACATGCGACAGGTCAACTACTTTGCCAGCCAAAGCTTATCACACAATGATAATTAATAAACTGGGGAAAGTCTGGATCATTACGGCACAGTGCAATGAAACCTGATTCCACACCACGCATTCCTGGACCCCCATCTGTAGTAATAGACACAGATTTCTGAAGAGGAAAGTTTTTTTCAAGTACAAAAGTCTTGAATTCATTGAATATGTCCTCACCTCTTGTCCTCCCCATAGTGGCAGAAGCGTAAGAAAGTCTTTGATAGAAGAAACCTTGAAGGCCATATGAACGAAAACCATCAGCTGCACTGTGTCCGTCATGTCCAATTGGAGTGAAAAGCATTCACACAGTGATAGATCTTAAAAACTTGTTCAGACACATCCTCGGACATTAACTAAATTCTCCTTCTCACTGTGGATGGAGTTAGCGGCATATTTTTAATTGCATTCTTAATATCCTCTTTGTTTTTTAAGTTTTTTTGTAAATAATGTGTCCGCTGTGACAGTCATCGCTTCCTTGATAAACTCACCATCCATGAATGGCTTTTTGTGCTTCGCTAACAGGTGACTAACATGAAAGGATTGCCTAGCAGGAAAGGCAGGATGTACTAGGAAGGCTTAAAATGTATATCCAATTTTGTTTGTAAATACAGGTTAGTTTAGTCCCCACCCTCCCCACACACATACAAATACAATGCAAGGTGTGTAATGAAAACATTTTAAAATACAAACCTTTTGAAATTCTACTTTAAAAATCAGGTTGTAGACACATAGTTGGATGCATTTGGAATCAAACCAGTTCAAGAAAATGAAATGACAAAGATGGAACCCCTAAACATATATATTGTCCTTTTTTATTACTGATATTCTGGAAAAATCATTTAAAAATGAGAGCATAAATCACACAAACATCACAAAAAAAAGTAGAAAAAAAGCTTTTTCTGTTTACTTCCAAAACAGGTATTCCACTTCGTATGCGTAATCACAAGAGAAAGCAGGGGTCAGAGATCAGGGAGCGGAGACTGAAGAAGGTAAGACTAAGGCACCTCTGGTGGCGGAACTGTGAATAGTCAAGCTGTGAGTGTCACAGCCACTCTGAGAGTCCATATCCTTCTGCTACACCCTTGAGGTCCCCTCCTCCTCCGTGAGTCCCTCCAGCTGAGCCTCCAGCAGCACAGCCTCGGGGATGGAGGCCAGCAGCTGGGGCTGGCCCTTGAAGAAGAGACCAGTGCTTTGATGCCCGGACAGTGGGAGGGCTTCTCCAACCTCAATGTGGTCAAGGCGGACAAGCAAAAGAACAACACCCAGTCCCTGCATGCCCTGGGTGATGGCCTGTTGCAGCAGACCACAGGAGATTTGGACAACGAGCACCTGGCCCTGGGGGCAGCACTGGAGCCTTGTGTGGCCCAGACCAAGAGAGCCAAGAGCCATCTGGAGCAGCACTTTGCTAAGGTATACACAATAATCCCCCCCACCGTTACCCAAACAACTGGGGTCCTCTACTGTTGGACAGGGAGTTTATCTGCTTATAGTAAGTTAATCTGCTTTTCCAAACAGTGTGTGTTACTTTTTCTGTGTCCTGGCAGGTGGATGAGATCAGCAACCAAGGAGAAGAACATCGAGGCTCTGAAGAAGGCCCTCGCTGACAAAGAGGGCCCCCTCAAAATGGCCCGGAAGCAGCTGCGGGCCATGACACAGCGGCCCAACGTGGCTCTGGCGTGGCTGCTGCAGGAAATCTAGGAAATAATAGGAAACATCGAGAGGTGAGGGGGCCTGTGGGAAAAGACCAACCTCATATCGATAGTGTCTCTTAAGCATTTTACCAGTTTACCCTGGTTTTACTGTGTTTACTGTGGTTGTATCATAGGTTTACAGTGCTTTCCAATGGTTTTATGCCTTTACTATACTCTACAATGGGAATAAAATGATAAGTGTTTATAAGGCATGTTTACTATAGTATACTATGGTTTATCCCTGGGTGGAGTGTAGTAAAGTACAGTGGAGGCATGCTAAAACCATAGGAAATATTAATATAATTATATTTCATAGCAGATGCCCCTTATTTACAATTGGTAAATACAATTGACATTTGGTTTAAAGTCTAGGTAGGTAAGTTGTGGATGAGGGTGTTTGCTAAGAAAATGAATCATAATAATACAATTGAACAGAGGTTTAAATTACAAGGTTTAAGTTAAAACTCATGTTTTCATCGAAAGGTTATTATATACTTTTACATATAATCTGGGGACATTTGTAACTAAGTGTATTTCATATTGTTCATATCACTAATTAAAACTGATAGCAATCAAATGCATTAAACATTACCTACACCATTTTTATTTTTATGAAATCATAATATTTTTAAGTTTAGTGTCATGTTGTTACATGTAGTAATAGTACAATGTAATTACTGATCTGGTTATAATATTTAAACAGTACTTACCTGCATCCACTGTGTAATATATAATGTAATTACTGTGTATTTAATGTACCTATTTGAAGTGTATCCACAATATTTAATAAACTCATTTTACACATCATTGAGTGTGATTGAGAACAAAACATGTTGTGCTAATTGTAACACTGACACTGTGCTGAAATATTAGAAGGAACACAGGCACTGTACACATTGTACAGTATCCTACACTGAAAGTGTAAAAAATGTGTGTTGAGTGTATCGTAGAACATGAGTGCAATTCAGATGCTGTATTTAGACTACAGGCAAATATGATTGCGTGAACAATGTTATATAGAATTACTGTTTCCAATGTATATTCTGCTCCTGCTGTCATACTATTTGTATACAACATTGTATAACCCCAGGTTAGAAACCCCCCATGAAAAGGCAGGGCCAGAATGGCATATCTGCACTATTTGCAAAAATAGCTTTCATTTTGCAGTGAATAGCCTTCTGTGTACTTCAACAAAGACCAGCACTGTAATTGTGAGCTGAGTCCCCCATCAAAATTAGACCTCTGTATTTTACTGTATGAGGTTTCATGTGTTTTGGTATTTGTCACTCAAAGTAAATGCAGGGAGTAATAAGAGGGTTTAATGATTAAGGTACACCAGACTTTACTCGTGAGCTGGGGTCAATGTTTTGATTAATTGGGCAGCATGAAGGAGTCAGAGAGTATCTGCATGAGCCCTTGATAGTGACAGGGTGGTGACTGACAAGGTACTGACACAACCAGTGCAGATTGCATTGAACTGTGACTGCCAGCCCAAAAGAGTACTTTCTTAGAGAATCTACTGAAACTGCCTCAGTTCTGTTTTTATCCCAGTTTTTGTAAATATTAATTCTAGTATATCGTCAGTAATCTAAGCATGTTTTTCACATTATCCAAATATAAAGATGTATCAAAATACAAATGATTACATTATTTTCAATAAACATACAGGTCCTGAATTTCGATACATAAATTAATATTGATTACAAAATGTCCACCAATATTTGAATGCATATTTTGCCAATGCTTTGAATCTATACATTTTATTTATGTATGTACTTAGGTTGAGGGTTGAGCTTAATCAATAACATAACTGAAATCAGATTTAAAGTCCAACACCACTGTATGATTAACAACTTCAGTATTTCAAGCGATTACACAAATTAGCATATATCCTGACACTCAACATTATCAGTGTTCACTCTTGCTTTTCTGAGGATGATGAATGGTTCTTGCTTTTTCATCCAAATGTCTTTTGTGAAATATTTTCATTTATATGAGTATTCTTGTATTTGAACAGCTTGAAGGCTCCACAAACATCAATCAGAAATGACAGCATCACCTTTCAAAATGCCAATTTAGATTACCTGAGCTGACTTCTTGACAAGAGGAAAGGCGTTGCCATCGGTTAAATGCCTCCTGTTAACACCCCAGATTGCTTATTTTTTCTCTTTCTCAGATGAGTTCATCGTTTCACAAAGGCGTGTATTACTAAACATAGCCCTGATTAGATTAAGCTAATTTAACAGTAAATTGCAAATTTTCAGAATATATATTCATATTTTAATTAAATTACATTTTTCTCTATGTATTTCAGGCTACTGTTACTGCTAACAACTTTACTTTGCAGCAATCAAACTATATTAGAATAATAATGAAAACACAACCAAGTTAGCATGTGTTTATGAGTTTTGTATTCACTAAGAGCATAAGTTAAAAGCATAATCAACGCAGTCAATTATGTGCCAAATACGATAAATTAACACCTTCATCACACATGCGTTGTAAGGCCTTTACACCTTTACCTTAGTGTTCTTAGCTCTGCATGCTTTTATTAGGGAATAGCCCCTTGTTTACTTGAGTCCTGGTTGCCTGAAAAAGTCTTTGAAGTGCAATAAGTAAAAGGGAAACCATGGCATAAATAGATCTTGTCTGATGATGAAAGAGCATTCAATCACACAAACTATTAAACAAGTGGAATTCACATCACAGAGCGTATTATATTTTAAATTAAAATTAAATTAAGGAAATTAGGTCATGTCAAATGTCTCCCTAATATTTTTGTGTGACCATTGTATGAAGAAATATCTTTATAAATAAATTGAATATAAATGTAAACATGCATATGCCCATACCTTTATAACTAATATTGGACCAAATACATTATTTGGAAGTGTTTGCCCCGAAACCATTCAATTAGTTGCATTTGTGAACCTTTATTCCCTAATATAGCATGTCAAAAATCATTTTTTACATCAATACAGGTCAAGCACTGTCATTTGTTTAATTTTAATTCAAAGAGATAATCAATAGGAAAGTGCATGTATGGCACCTGGCAATCAGCTAGCTGATTTCTATAAATGCAAGATCCTAAAAGTTTGAAATAAAATACTCCAGGGTTTCTTTTTAGTTATTTTTGTTTGTTCGATCATTTGACTGTTTTTCTGCCTGTAGCACACATTTAATTGCAACATTGGAGCTTATTTCTTTCTCTTTTATTGTTGAAGTTTGAATCTCAGTAAAGTGAAATATAACCAAAACTTACACTAAGATGCCTTTAATTGCAGTTAATGGAATATTACAATTAAAATCTTCCCTGTTGGTTACTTATGTAATTTTGATGGTAGATCAAAATATATATCATATATAATTGAATATTGTTGGTTAAACATTAATTCTCATAAAGCAGAATATTCGACTTGCAATGCATTTGAACATTTGAACTGTTATGTTGACTAATAATCCTTATATTTTCAAAGGGAAATGTCTACTGCTTACAAAGCTTTTAATGGCATGCACATAAGATAATAATCATAATAATAATAATTAATAATGATTCAATTGTTTTTCATATTTGTTACCAAGTCAGTCCATCACAAAAAACAAACACGCAAAAATACAACTTTACCTTCATTTAGCTGCCAGATACAGAGCAAGTGCACATCATTTTACACACATAATTTATTTATAGGTTTTGATTCATAATGTTAAAATAAATACATTATGAGATATTTAAAAATATAAATCTTAAATTGGCTACTTTAGCGTAAAATACATATTTCACGAAGTATAAGTTTGAATAAAGTCAATACATACTCTACTACAATCATGCACAGATATCTAATGTAGCTTTCTGTTAGCCAGAAGCTTCTTGCAGCTAACCAATGGAAAACATCCATCAAGTGTTGTTTTTATGTATTATTATTATTTAAACAATACAATCATTCATATTAATATATTAATATTAGTAATACAATGTTGGGGGGGTTCAATTGTATTAAATTATTATAATAGCACATTTATTACACATCTCTTAAATATACGAAAAGATGAGTAAAAGATTATGACACCTTGTAATGATGTAATCTTGAGTAATATTAGTTCAAATTAGTAGAGTACTGCCATACTTGATATTTAATACAATGTGTAGGCAGTCCCAAACATTAGGCAATATATGTAATATATATGTACAGGCATCTGCTAGCTTTATAGGAACACCTTTAGTATTAATTTCAATCTCTTTTGCATCAAGGGTGGAAATGTAAAACAAATAAAATAAATAAACACAGGGATCTTTGCAGCTTTGTCTGTTATAGCTCTTAATAAGACACATTTCTTTGTGGGGCTTTGTATCATTCAGGTTTTTTTCTGTATATCTAATCCCAGCAATCAAAGGCTCTAGGACATTTCATATTCTTTATATGAGCTTTGCCAGTTTGCTTAGAGCGTTGTCTTATTGCTGGGTTCTGTTTGATTTTCACCATTGACTAAACTAATTTGTCATGTGTTATTACTTGTCTGCAGCTCCTTGAGCTATTGTATTTTCTGAGTCAAAGGATCAAGATAATTGTATTGCAATCTATGAGTGACTGTAGTTAATACTGTATTGTTTTGTATTGCATTGTTGATTCCCCAGATGACTGGATTTGGTGAGTATGTTTTGTTAAAAATACTCTAAATAAATCACAGGTGGGACTACAAAGACGTGATAACAAGAAATGATCAGCTAACGATGTAGCAATGCAAAGTAGATCTTACGTACTGGTAAAATTAAAGCCTGCTCAACACATTGGCATACAGATGCTGAAGAAATCCACAGTGATTTGCAAGCATGGTTTTAATACACACATATGTATAAGAAAAAGCACACATAAATACACTTTGTTGGCTCTGTCAGTATTCAGAAGCCCTACCAAGCACCATTCAAGATGTTAAAAAACCTTGAGTGGTAGCTAAAAGATCAATTATTCAACAAAGTCAATTGTGTAACTTCAATACAACTATTACAAATATGCTGGTTTAATTTAAGGTTTATTTCTGAGTATTGTCATTTAACACTGTTCAAGACAGGTACCTGCTGGATTAATAGGTACCTTTCAATTAGCAACTGATTAAGATGTGGGATGAACAGGTGCTTTGATTTATTTTCATAGTAATTACTTCAATTAAGTAATTAAGACCTGAAGTGGAATGAAAATCAGAACCCCCCTTCTGGAGGACTGGAATTGCTTTCCCCTGATAAACACAGTTCAAGTATGTATGTATATATATATATATATATATATATTGGAATAATGGACAATGTTTTTTTAATGGTTTGGGTGGCTGTTTGTTTAAAATTTGAAAATATATTTTCCCAGGTGTCTGTGATATATACTGAACAGAATATCTAATTGGAGTACAGCCAACAAATGCATGCTTCTCGAATATTGCAAACCCACAAGGGTTATTATTTTGGTTTTCATTTTCATATGGCTATCTATATAAGAGTAAGTTTAGTCATTGCTCTATTTATTGCACTTCTAATAATGAAACATTGGCTGGTAAGAATTATCTGGTAGTTGCCCTTTCAACTGATGTAATGCATATAAGGAAGAAGGGACGATCTCTGCATGCAATTTAATTTAGGCAGGACTGTCAGGACTATTGCTCACTTGTGTTCAAATAGCATCTTTTAACTACTGCTCAGTGCTGAACATCAAATTGAATTTGGTCTCGACAATTACTTATTTCTGTCTTCAAGAGAAGCATGTTTCTGCATGAGCTGCATTATATTATGTGCCATGCACACTTCTATATGCAGTGTAAAATTCAGACAGCTCCTCATAATTTATTTTTACCACATTCTTGCCAAAGCACTTTTATTTTCCAAATTAATTATTGTCTTAGAATCTTAATGATGTATGCATCTTTAAGGATATAGTAATATTTCCCTTTAGGTTATGGTCTGTTTCTATAAATCTTTGTCACAGAGCTGAAACTCATTTCCTTCCTCTCCCTGGTCTATGTCCAATTACTTTTGTAGATATTAATAATAAATGCTTTCTCATCCTGAACATGCCCTTGTTGAATTTCACTTTTACAGTTGGTTAGAGGAAAATGCACCCTTTGCAAATTTCAGCACAATTTTTAGATAGTTCATTAACATTGCCGCAAAGTTGTGGAAATAATAAAACTAAAAAGAAAAGAAAGAAATGGTCTTAAGATAACATTAAATGTTCTTGTCAGGTTTCAAACTACAGATGTCTTGGTGATCTTACAACCTGTGCATCAGTACCAGGGGGCATTTTCAACAACTGAAAGGATAGCATGAAGCAGCTATACCCACATATTTCAGTTTACTATAATTGTTTGATCATTTAGTGTTCATTAGGAAATACCATGCATAGTGTATGACTTTACTATAATGGTCTGCTCATGCAGTGTTCATAGGAAATAACATGAATAAGTCATGACTTTAAAATAATTGACTGTAAACATGGAGTGCATGTGATTAGTTTGTATATAAGCATGATCCTTTACAAGAAAATGTAACTTGGCATAACGCCGATTATTGCAAGAAAAGATACATTATAAAATTCAAAATTGTGATGAATCCATACATTTTGTCTGCTTTTATTCATATAGCCAGTCCCGATTTGTACACGTAATTAACACCATTTGTTGCATAGGAATTACGAATGAATTCATGAGGAACACACTGGAGAAAAGAAGACCCTTAATAACCATGAATCATAATGAATTCAATCCCTCTTACTCGCTCGCCAGGGGGTGAATGAATTATGAATTAATGTGTGAAGACATTATATATATATATATGATCAACTTAATTTATTAAAAATGAATTCCATATGAATAAGAGCCTTTAAATCATTATGAATTCACATACTTGAATTACAATTGTATTTCATCTGAGTTCACAAGAATTACATCATGTATTTGTGTGTTTTTCCTGTGTTGTACTATTGGAATTCATGACGAATTAATGCCCATTATAGTAAATTGGATAACAAGGACACTATGAATAAAGCTTAATTATATGAAACACTGCACTGCATTGTATTTCAGAATTTTTCTCATGGGGTTCAGGGAAGTGCTTCCTTTTTATTTGATACAGAATTCTGTTATTTGCACTAAACAGGTTGAACACTCACTACTTGCTATTCCCTGATTCTCACACTCTCTTTAACTGTATGCAGAGTGCATTTCTATGTTAAATGTTCTGCTGAGGAAATGTTTAAACCTACAGTGATTAATGTGTATACTGTCAGAGTGACAAATATGTTTACTTTTCATACTAATTCTGAAATATGTATTTAGTGTGGAACTGGGAGAAAGCTAACCTTGTGCAATTTGAAGATTTTTTAACTCAAAAATGTACAATAAATAACTAATTTCTAGAGTTAAAATGGCAAACAAAGACAGAGAAAATGTGTAAACGTCCAGCTTACACCAGTGACAAAATCCTGAATTCCCTAACAGGTGTATGTATATATATATATATATATATATATATATAGCAATTAATATGTGAAATGTGAATTAAAATTAAAGAAAATTACTTTTTATATTGCAGAGTTTCTAAAGTAGTGTAGACTTTGATAGATAAGTATGGAGGACCTTACATTATTGTATAATTGCCCTCTTGTCATTCTTGATTGCATTATTTGAAGGTTGTTCTATTTCTTCTTTTCCTTTGTCATCTTCATTTTTATATAAATGTGTATGAACCTATTATAATGACATCATCCCCTCTGAATGTGGTAGAGCATTCAGATCCCCTTTGTCAAGGAAATACTTTTTTAAAGTACTGGTATTTTTATTTATTTATGCATTTTATTCAGTAATGGAATCATTTAAAACTGGACAATTGCACTTACCTAATCATCAAAGGTATATTAAAATAAAAAGTTGGGGTGATCCCCCTGCATGAGTCCAGTAAATACAGTGAGGGAAAAAAGTATTTGATCCCCTGCTGATTTTGTACATTTGCCCACTGACAAAGAAATGATCAGTCTATAATTTTAATGGTAGGTGTATTTTAGCAGTGAGAGACAGAATAACAACAACAAAATCCAGAAAAACGCATTTCAAAAAAGTTATAAATTGATTTGCATGTTAATGAGGGAAATAAGTATTTGACCCCTTCGACTTAGTACTTGGTGGCAAAACCCTTGTTGGCAATCACAGAGGTCAGACGTTTCTTGTAGTTGGCCACCAGGTTTGCACACATCTCAGGAGGGATTTTGTCCCACTCCTCTTTGCAGATCCTCTCCAAGTCATTAAGGTTTCGAGGCTGACGTTTGGCAACTCGAACCTTCAGCTCCCTCCACAGATTTTCTATGGGATTAAGGTCTGGAGACTGGCTAGGCCACTCCAGGACCTTAATGTGCTTCTTCTTGAGCCACTCCTTTGTTGCCTTGGCTGTGTGTTTTGGGTCATTGTCATGCTGGAATACCCATCCATGACCCATTTTCAATGCCCTGGCTGAGGGAAGGAGGTTCTCACCCAAGATTTGATGGTACATGGCCCCGTCCATCGTCCCTTTGATGCGGTGCAGTTGTCCTAACACCCCCAAAGCATAATGTTTCCACCTCCATGTTTGATGGTGGGGATGGTGTTTTTGGGGTCATTCCTCCTCCTCCAAACACAGCGAGTTGAGTTGATGCCAAAGAGCTCGATTTTGGTCTCATCTGACCACAACACTTTCACCCAGTTCTCCTCTGAATCATTCAGATGTTGGCAAACTTCAGACGGGCCTGTACATGTGCTTTCTTGAGCAGGGGGACCTTGCGGTCGCTGAAATGCGTTTTTCTTTATTTTTTTGTTGTTATTCTGTCTCTCCCTACTAAAATACACCTACCACTAAAATTATAGACTGATCATTTCTTTGTCAGTGGGCAAACGTACAAAATCAGCAGGGGATCAAATACTTTTTTCCCTCACTGTACAGTAGCTGTGCTTAGCCTTTAAATTAACGTGCTTACTTTTTTAAAGAGAATCTGTAATACTTCACCCTGCCTCCACCCATACAAAATCTCCAGTTGTGTTTTTTCTGATTCATTTATTTTTCATGACATTTTGTTTAAAATAGTTTGTAATCAATAAAATCAAGTTCTTTCAGTTCTGTAAATCCATACAGCCAACTGAATACATTGGGACCGTATCACAATATGTGAAATGAATATACTGACTTTGCATGGCTTCTCAGTTTGCTCTGGGGATGCAATAATGAATGATAACATTATGTTCAATAAAGCCTAAAAAGTATTTTTTTCTTTAATAGATAAGAAATTAACTGTTCCAAAGTGTATTCGTGAATCGAATTTGATATCAGTTTTAAAAGCAACTTTTGAAATATATACACATTTCTACTAACTGGGCTTATACATACAGTATTGTGGTAGGCTTGTGATATGAATGTGAAACAAATATTTTGCTTTCAGTAATCTTGAATCATTTCTGCTGTCAAAAGGGATATTTCAGTCATCATTTTCAGTGGTAAACACTAATTTTAAGAATGTTACTGGCTGCTGCAATTGCTGTTTTTTATTCAGGTGGAAAATGGAGCTCTAATTGCAGAATACTAATGTCCTTTCATACATGTGAGTAAACTTTAAAAGCAATTGTTCAAGCATTTATCCACAGTTATTGTGAAATAGAAATGCTGAAAACTGGGGGAAGAAAATTGCTTTGTCATACATGTACATATGGATATATATATTTTTTTTGTCTTGAGGGGCTTTCAGATTTGAATAATTTCAGTACATTTTTGAATGCTTCAATAAACGCATCATGGAAGAATCAATTTGATATTGGAAACCTGGGGATTACTGTGTCAATCTATGGAACTGCTCTATGAGCATTTGCCAACAATGTCATTTAACTCTGTGGATTCTGAATCTCTTGAGCTACTATTTTTGATCCTCAGTGGAACTCCTGGGATATGGACAATTAACATAACATAATAGCAGTTCTTTATTTCCTACACATTTCCCATGTCTGAAGGGCTGGTACTTCATCATTAATTGAAGGATATATTGACGCCTACATTGGAATATAACAAATTATCTACTTATGGTTTTCCCTCTGTGTAATTGTGTTTCAGTTTGGTATTTTGTGTTCAGTATTGACATTAAGAAACATTTACACGTCTAAGTAACACTCATTTGCACAATCTCCAAGAGCCCATCTGGAGTACTAGTCTCCTGTTGGGTGGATTGTGAGGTTTCTTACATTGTAATAAAGCTGTCAGCTTTAAATAAAATAGGTTCAGTCAAAATACTGAAACAAGCAAACAGTTTCAGTAGAAACTATTAACAGATTTCATTTAAAATATGATTTGGTAATTATTTTAGTTTAATAAAGATTGTTGATTCAACTTTTTAATTTATTACGAATAATATTTGTTAACCAAAATTAACCACAGAAAATGTATGCAAATTAAGGAAGTGAATACTTTCAGCTATAACTGTATATGGCCCAGTGTAACAAGGCTCATTGTATACATGAGCTTGTTACGGTGACACAACCCCTTTGAGAAATCAGTAGGGTATATAAACCTCTAACATTGAGAAAACAGCCTTTGGGTTCTCACTCTCCTGTAGAGGAGTAGTTTGGTGCATGGAGGAGCTCCTATGTCAGTATGTTTCGAATCCCGAGCGGTGAACTCCGACCTGCATATGCTACAAGAGCATAAGAGCAACAAAGCAAAATAGTAAACCTTATATAAGTTTGTTAGTTTCTCCCTGTACATTTATTAATGTATTATATTCACAGTTAGATTATATGTAATATTAATAATAATATTGTAATAATACTGCATATTACTTACAATACTTTAGCACCTTAACAATGTGAAACTTTGTCATTAACTTTATAAAATACTTATATGTGATATAAATATGCATACTTGGTCAATATATCTGAAATGACTGTGGCTCAGAGAAATACACCGATCAGCCATAACATTATGACCACTGACAGGTGAAGTGAATAACACTGACAATCTCGTTATCATGGCACCTGTCAGTGGGTGGGATATATTAGGCAGCAAGTCAACATATTGTCCTCAAAGTTGATGTGTTAGAAGCAGGAAAAATGGGCAAGCGTAAGGATCTGAGCGACTTTGACAAAGGCCACATTGTGATGGCTAGACTGCTTGGTCAGAGCATCTCCAAAACTGCAGCTCTTGTGGGGTGTTCCCGATCTGCAGTGGTCAGTACCTATCAAAAATGGTCCAAGGAAGGAAAAGTGGTGAACCGGCAACAGGGTCATGAGCGGCCAAGGCTCATTGATGCACGTGGGGAGCGAAGGCTGGCCCTTGTGGTCCGATCCAACAGACGAGCTACTGTAGCTCAAATTGCTGAAAAAGTGAATGTTGGTTCTGATAGAAAGGTGTCAGAACACACAGTGCATCGCAGTTTGTTGCGTATGGGGCTGCGTAGCCGCAGACCAGTCAGGGTGCCCATACTGACCCCTGTCCACTGCCGAAAGCGCCTACAATGGGCATGTGAGCATCAGAACTGGACCACGGAGCAATGGAAGAAGGTGGCCTGGTCTGATGAATCACGAGTTCAAGGTGTTGACTTGGCCTCCAAATTCCCCAGATCTCAATCCAATCGAGCATCTGTGGGATGTGCTTGCCAAACAAGTCCGATCCATGGAGGCCTCACCTCGCAACTTACAGGACTTAAAGGATCTGCTGCTAACGTCTTGGTGCCAGATACCACAGCACACCTTCAGAGGTCTAGTGGAGTCCAGAGCTAACGGGTCAGAGCTGTTTTGGGACCTACACAATATTAGGCAGGTGGTCATAATGTTAAGGCTGATCGGTGTATTTACTCACTTGTTAAATATTTAGACTTCTGCAACAAAGTAGGATACCAAATTCAGGAGATTACTGGCTAATTAAGTAATACATGCGGTTCCTGTTTTATCCTTCAGGAGCCTTGTGGAATTGTAATTGTTCTTCTTTTATGCAAAACATCTTTGAAAATCAAATTAATTAGGATCAGTTATGTATTTGGTCACATCTTTATATCTTACAGTACAATTTGATTTATTTGAGAAAAAAGAAAAAAGAAAGAAAAAGCCTTACAATGAATCATGTTTTACAGATATTGGTATTGGCTTAAAATGACTTTGTAACCATGCACAATGTGCTTTTGGGTTTTAAACTGGTTATTGAGCTGGGTATTGACTAATATTATTTTGGAACAAATTCAATTTACAGGCATTAATTAATAATATCAACAATTAAAGTGACTTTGCCAATACCACATACACTCACCTAAAGGATTATTAGGAACACCATACTAATACTGTGTTTGACCCCCTTTCGCCTTCAGAACTGCCTTAATTCTACGTGGCATTGATTCAACAAGGTGCTGAAAGCATTCTTTAGAAATGTTGGCCCATATTGATAGGATAGCATCTTGCAGTTGATGGAGATTTGTGGGATGCACATCCAGGGCACGAAGCTCCCGTTCCACCACATCCCAAAGATGCTCTATTGGGTTGAGATCTGGTGACTGTGGGGGCCAGTTTAGTACAGTGAACTCATTGTCATGTTCAAGAAACCAATTTGAAATGATTCGACCTTTGTGACATGGTGCATTATCCTGCTGGAAGTAGCCATCAGAGGATGGGTACATGGTGGTCATAAAGGGATGGACATGGTCAGAAACAATGCTCAGGTAGGCCGTGGCATTTAAACGATGCCCAATTGGCACTAAGGGGCCTAAAGTGTGCCAAGAAAACATCCCCCACACCATTACACCACCACCACCAGCCTGCACAGTGGTAACAAGGCATGATGGATCCATGTTCTCATTCTGTTTACGCCAAATTCTGACTCTACCATCTGAATGTCTCAACAGAAATCGAGACTCATCAGACCAGGCAACATTTTTCCAGTCTTCAACTGTCCAATTTTGGTGAGCTTGTGCAAATTGTAGCCTCTTTTTCCTATTTGTAGTGGAGATGAGTGGTACCTGGTGGGGTCTTCTGCTGTTGTAGCCCATCCGCCTCAAGGTTGTACGTGTTGTGGCTTCACAAATGCTTTGCTGCATACCTCAGTTGTAACGAGTGGTTATTTCAGTCAAAGTTGCTCTTCTATCAGCTTGAATCAGTCGGCCCATTCTCCTCTGACCTCTAGCATCAACAAGGCATTTTCGCCCACAGGACTGCCGCATACTGGATGTTTTTCCCTTTTCACACCATTCTTTGTAAACCCTAGAAATGGTTGAGCGTGAAAATCCCAGTAACTGAGCAGATTGTGAAAGACTCAGACCGGCCCGTCTGGCACCAACAACCATGCCACGCTCAAAATTGCTTAAATCACCTTTCTTTCCCATTCAGACATTCAGTTTGGAGTTCAGGAGATTGTCTTGACCAGGACCACACCCCTAAATGCATTGAAGCAACTGCCATGTGATTGGTTGGTTAGATAATTGCATTAATGAGAAATTGAACAGGTGTTCCTAATAATCCTTTAGGTGAGTGTATATTTTTTAAGCTATGCACTACAGAGTTATAACATGGTATGACATGGCACAGCAGCACATTGGCAAATTGAATGTCATCCCCTGGTCAATCTTGGACACAGTTGGCTATGACAGGCTGGACTTAATTCACAGATGTCTGTACTATAGAGCCCAAGCTGTCTCCTGTGCTAAGGCTTTTACTAGTTGAAAAACATGGGTACCTCATGTGATTATACTTTTAAAACGCCCTAGAACTACATTTGGTTGTTATTTTATGAAGGTATTTATTTATTTTATTAGAAGATGTACTTACCTAGGGCAACTTACAGTTCCCTCCCCCAAATAAAATCAACCTTTGCTTAATTGCTAAAATAACTATTTGCGGTTTCTTTACAGTTTTTGGTTGATAGCTTAGGGTAAAGTGCACACACTGTTTTGAGGCCTTCCTACTCTGACTCAGTAGTGAAGATAGTACCCTATAGCTGGAGGTGACATTACCTCACACCTACTTGACCTACTTAAATCATTTTCTGTAATGTTTTTTTTTTTACCAGCCAGGTATGCATTCATACACAATTTGGGCAACACTTTATTTTAGGGTTCACCTACTATTGTGTATCAGCCATTGACTGTACACTTACAATCACAAAACATTTATTAGCCCAGAATAAGGCTTTACAAGGACCTTATTATGCATGTCCCTTTTTATTGCTAATGGTTCTGGAGATTTGAAGTAAATACATTTTACAAGAAAATAAGGCAACTATGTAAAAAGATCACCCCCAACACTATTGTGTATATTTTATTTACCTAGTACAAATTTAGAAAAATAAGAATAGCCTCTGAGTCAAAAGCGAGATATAAATAAGGGAAATCACTGGGGGTCACAGGAGTTGAATGGAAGTATTTTTTTCCAGGCGAGTAGGTGATTCAATCTTAAAAAGTATGGTTGCACTATTGTGTTACCCAGGGTCCTTGTAAATACTTATTCTGTGCCAATGAATGTCATATTCCGTCATTGTAAGTGAACAGTCAATGGATAATACATGCATACAATATTTATTCTGAATCCGATAAAATACGATGAATAAAACAGTTCTTAAGAGTAATGACATGCTTTTATGCATATGTTACACTCTTTACCTTTGTGACCCAGGGAACTCGTTCACTGCAGCCTGTTACTTGTCTCCCATTCAGAATTTCCAAAGGTCAGAATTCGATTTCCAGATCTGGTGATAGGTGATATTGTAAAAATCTGCCAAGGGTTTTCAGATTATTTCACACACTAACAGCACTGAGTTTGCTCCATACCTCTACCGTTCTGAAACAGACCTGAATGTTAATTAGAATGAACTATTAATTAGTATTCTTTCTTTTTTTCTTGATTTTTTATAAGACGTTCTATTCTGCCAAGATAGTTAAAATTGGGATTAGTAACATGCAAGTTGGGTATGATCTCATGACAAATTCACACTACAACAATTTTTAAAGTAGGTAAAGAGCTGTAGGACTTTACAATTTGCAGGTTGAAATCATGTCTCAATAAACCCAATGAGCAAAATATAGCTGAAAAGATGGAGCCATCTTTTTATAAATTCAATTACAGAAATGCACATGAATACTGTAGAGCTTCCAGGAAACTTGGATATAGACTGGTCAGTCTGGATAATCAAAACCCACCTCTCCCAAATAGTATGAGTAACAAACTGCAGCAAACTGCAAACTAGGAACACCTACTTCTTTGTCCAATGCCATGTGGTCATTTCTACACAATGTAGTTACTGTGAAGGATTATGCCACAGATTATGTGTAATTTACAAAACTGGGGCTGCTACAGTAAAGCAGTCTATCTAAATGTTGAATAAACTGGTATTAAAATATATAATTTGAGTTTACATAATACATCTATAAATCCAAATTCCCTGTCCAACTTTCATAAGAATGTGAAATTGGAAGAATGTAGTTGTATTTGGAGTTGAAGAGTTAATACACAAACGCATTTAAAAGTAATTTACTAATGGCTCCTGTAGGGTGTTGATACTAGAGGACCTTTTCACATATTAATATGCTGTAAACTATTTAAAATTTCTAGTGACAGGTAAGATGGTTTCCTGTTGTTAATATTTCATTTTCTTATAATATGATAAGTAGGGAATGCATCAAACTGGCTCAGCAGTTTTTAGAGTACCCAGGCAATTATCATTGTGAAGGGAGCCAAAAGTTTCATTATATACTCAGTTAAGATCTCTGAGACTGCAACAATATGCCTAAGCAAATATCTTCCCCAAATCTCTTGATTTTCATTTAGCTTTGCTAGCTTCGAGTCTAAACAAGCTTCTGGCTTTTTCAGAAACACAAGTATCTCTTGCAATGCTCTGCGGAAAAAAAATGTGTTATAATGTCTGAAGTTAAAGTCCTTGCACGGGCATATTTGCTGACTATCAGGATAATACCAAAGGGGGCTCATTCAATGTACCTCCAAGTGGAAACAAGGCATTTATCTCTTAACATACATCTTATTTCCATAGGTAACATTGTATTCACTCAGGGAACCATAATGTATTAATACATGCATAATGGAATAAATTAACATATCATTAGCATACTAGAGTATCTTAACTCTAAGGATATGATATCACGACAGCAATAAAGGAAGTGACTACAAAAAATAATTTAGACCTCAAAATGCTTTAGCCAAGTTCATGGTCATTTCATCGATGGATATTTTATATTTAAGTTATAGATGTTATTATTGTTTGTTATGTTGTTGTATGTTGTTTATGTTCTCATTCAATCCATAGGCTGTTCAGTAAAGTAATCTTTGATTAATGTAGTCAGCAAGGTGCTTTCAAGGGTCCTGCTGAAAATACTCCAGGTATTTGGTGAAAGAGTCTACACTGTGAGCAAGTGCAGGTCTAGTGATGGACACTCCATGGATGCCATGTCTGTCACACTGCTCTCTATGTAGCATTTGTTGATTGTTGTCACCCAGCAAAGTGCTCAGGATCTGCTCTTCACAGATAATGCTGCATCCGTCACTAACTCACAGAATGAATTGCAAATTGCAGATTATGAAAAAAAGTGCCCTAATGCATTTAGCAAATTCAGGGCTTCAAAACATTAGCCGTTTTACATATACTTTACAAAGTTACAGTAGTACAGTACAGTAATGGACTACATTTTTTTGGTTTTACAACAAATTGACTGTACTTAATGCATTAATGTACAGACGTGCTCAAACTTGTTGGTACCCTTACAGCTCATTGAAATAATGCTTCATTCCTCCTGAAAAGTGATGAAATTAAAAGCTATTGCATCTTGTATACTTGCATGCCTTTGGTATGTCATAGAATAAAGCAAAGCTGTGAAAAGTGATTAATTATTGCTCATTTTACAAAGATATTCTAAAATTGCCTGCACACATTTGTTGGTACCCCTTAGAAAAGATAATAAATAATTGGATTATAGTGATATTCCAAACTAATTAGTTTCTTTAATTAGTATCACACATGTCTCCAATCTTGTAATCAGTCATTCAGCCTATTTAAATGGAGGAAAGTAGTCACTGTGCCGTTTGGTATCATTGTGTGTGTCACACTGAACATGGACCAGAGAAAGCAAAGGAGAGAGTTGTCTGAGGAGATCACAAAGAAAATAATAGACATGGTAAAGGTAAAGGCTACAAGACCATCTCCAAGCAGCTTGATGTTCCTGTGCAACAGTTGTAAATATTATTAAGAAGTTCAAGGTCCATGGACCTGTAGCCAACCTCCCTTTGCTAAAATGCATATTGATGAGCCACAATCCTTCTGGGAGAATGTCCTTTGGACAGATGAGTCAAAACTTGAGCTTTTTGGCAAGTCACATCAGCTCTATGTTCGCAGATGCAAAAAAATTAAGCTTTCAAAGAAAAGAACACCATACCTACAGTGAAACATGGAGGAGGCTTGGTTATGTTTTGGAGCTTCTTTGCTGCGCTTGGCACAGGGTGCCTTGAATCTGTGCAGGGCACAATGAAATCTCAAGACTATCAAGACATTCTGGAGTGAAACGTACTGCCCAGTGTCAGACAGCTCTGTCTCAGTCGCAGGTCATGGGTCCTCCAACAGGATAATGACCCAAAACACACAGCTAAAAGCACCCAAGAATGGATAAGAACAAAACATTGGACTGTTCTGAAGTGGCCTTCTATGATCTGAATCCTACTGAACATCTATGGAAAGAGCAACAAAATATTAGGTTGAGGATCCCATCATTGTTGTCCATTTGTTTTAATATTTACAATATTATGCTGAAAAACTAAATCAAAAGCAAGTCTGATTTCTATTAAATATGGAATAAACAATGGTGGATGCCAATTACTTTTGTCAGTTTCAAGTTATTTCAGAGGAAATTGTGCATTCTTCATTTTTTGTGGAGGGGTACCAATATATTTGAGCATGTCTGTATATGTCACATAGAAATAAATTAGGAGTAAAATAACATTGATAGGAACAATAAAGGAAGATACAGATATCATTCTTAAATAATACAATTATTACAGTCAATTATTAGTTATTAATGTATCTACTTCAGTCTCTTTAACATGTGCCTGCATTCAACCACAAATCATAACTGCAAAGTTTTCAGGTAAAATTTGGCATTTGCTATTCTAAGCAGGTTTGTGAGCCAGATGAGGATCTAATTCAGATCCACATTTGTCATCAGGGAAATCAACCTATTTCAGTACCTGCCATTGTTCCTACATTAACCATCCCTAGCTGTAAATGTGTTTCATGCTTAGAAGTTTAAGATTGTAATGAAATACAATTTTAGGTAATACATTTAAAAACAGGGCTGCTCTGGCCTGTAATTAAAGATAGGAGCCAGAGCGCTGTCTCCCAGGTGTGGTTTAATTGGCTGATTGAACAGCATGAGAATGTTGCCGAATGCAGGCTTCTCTTTGGATGGCCAGATCCCAGGAAACACCTTCAACATTATTAAAGGCTGGGCTAAAGCTGAGTTTCATTTTTTTTTCAGCATACATATTGAATTGTATATCACAGCTCTAGAGATATGTAAATAAGCATATTACAGGCAACACATGGACATATGCAGGCATTGTATATTTAACATTTCATTAGCATAACACAGCTCTCGTAATGTGCAAGACTTCGTAGGGAACAATAGTATGAAGTCCGATTTATGCGTGCTCGTATCTATGCAGTGATGCAGAGAAGGGGTTTCTGGGTAAGTGTAGCTCGCAGAGGCTCGGAGAGGAGCCAACACGCACTCCTCTGAAATCTCAACAGCGTGTTGCACATCTGTACATCAAGCAAGCGCAGATTGGTTGAGCAGGGAGATCCTGAGAGCTGTGACCAATCGCTCAGTGCTGGGGCGACTGGTGTACAATGTGGCTGTAGGCGCTGTAGCAGATTAGAAAAACAATGTAGTGACATACAAAATAATTTAAAATGCATCTCCTCATCCACGAAATGCATTTGCTGCACTAACAGACTGTACTCCCTGTACTCATGTGCAGAGGTCTCTCAAAACTATGGGGCGCTGTTTGTGTCATTCATAATTTCATTCACATAATATCACAAGTATTTTGTCCCACGAAATGCAGATTTCCAGTTCCAGCATATTACCAGTCAACCTGTTGCCAGCCCTGCACCTGATGCAAAATAATTAGCATTCATGATCTAACAGGTGACTGATCAAGGCATTGATGCAGAGATCGGGGTTTGCAAAATGATCAAGATTGAATTCCAAAGGAAAGTTAGAAACTTGCTGAGCTGATCAGGACAGGCAGATGAGAGCTGTATCAGGTGCAAATCTAATACAATAAATAATGATAATAATGAATATATGATGTGTAGAAAATCACGTGTCTCACCAATCAACATGCACCCCACATTGTAAGAAAATGCAACATAAAACATCTTGTTTCAAAACCAACTAAGAAAATCTCTCTTTAAGGCAGTTTCACCTGGATCTAAGTCCTCTTCCTTTTAGGCTTGGTGCGTAGACAAATATAGTTTAAACAAACTCCAATAAGAAAAAGAAAAAAAAAACTTCTGCCTTCTCTCCACTACACCCTACCACCTCTCCTTTCTTCACTCTGCTGTGGCTCTTGTTGATTACATGATCCACCTAGATCACGTCTAAACTCTGTATTATCCTCTCCTACCTAGTTAGAGCAGCCCTGTTAAAGACTGTTAAACATGATTGGCTAATCAGAATTCCGATTGAAATACAATACGGATCACTTCCCCCCTTGTTAAAAGCTAATCACAGAATGAAGTAGATGTATCAATCTCCTCCTGTGTAAATCCAATGAATTCATTAGCACTATCTTCCTCTTGAAAAATATCAATGACACATTCTAATTCTTCCTGTTCTTCCACCTCTGCAGCTGATGGGTAACAAGGTTTAAGATTTACCACACAACACACTTCTCATAATAGCAAGTATTTCCCCATCAGTCATAGGTCTTAAGGCCAGGAAATCCTGACTGGGTGGTTGAGTGCTTGGTTGGGTCGATTTGATTTCAGCTTTGGTTTATTATAGTTTAATGTGCATGGCCCTGGAAGTCCAAGGAGCTTGTAGTCCATGATTATTTTCTTTGCCAATGGGTCCAGACCTCAGGTACAAAATATACCTGATACATGTGGGCACCCAATGCAGAAGCTACCTTAAATGTTATATAAGGTTCTTGAATTTTATACTTCATTGAAAATGCCACAACAACATGTGACGCTCCTACTTTTTAGCAGTTAAATTACTTTAAAATTGCTTTATGGATTTAAAACAATATATATTAAGATTCATTTTCTGCAGAGAGAAAGGGGAAAGTCTTCCAGGAATAGCTCATCGATGTGTTGCTAATGAAACTCATGCTATCAGATTGGATTAATTAAACATTCAGCAATAAAAAGTGAAAATTGAGAGTATGTGAATAATGTCACTATTTGAAGCATGCTCATTCTACAATGACATCTTGTTCTGACTTATTTTTGCTTGGAGTGCAGCCAATTCAATAACCCAGTGCCACTGCTCCCTCAAAATCCCTTTGCTCAAGAGAGAATCCATTAGCTACAAAGAAGCTCTTGCTCTGTAGAAGGTGTCTTAAAAACAAACACTAAATTTGGATGTTTTACGACTGGGTACTCCCGTGATGCACTGAGCCTAATTAAACGCTTGGAACCTGAAATCAGTTTCACCTCTTTTATCCCCAAATAAAACTAATGTACACAGATGGAACCATTTCCTTGACATTGTAAAATGCAGTAATCACCAGCTGCTGTGAGGAATCCCTAATAAGGCCAAGACACAAACAACTCAAATAGCCATTACAGCTACAAATGACATTGTAGGAGAAATTGAAAAGAGGTTGTGACTGTTACCTTGATGCTACAGAGTATTCAAACAGAATACATTTTTTAGACTAATGCAGCCCAAGGAGGATAATAAAATCAAGAAATTAGGGTGTCTGATTGAGAGGTTTGCATGTAATGTAAATCCCCTTGTGTGTTTTCTTGAAAAAGAGCAGCTGTGTGGAAAAAGCATAAATGAGTAAAACAAAGACATACTTCTGAACAAATCCTGTGTTTTTGGTGCTATTTCCTTTTTTCTTTCTTTTTTTCTGTTTGACAATGTGGCATTATGTTCACTTGTAATTCCAGTCACACAAAACCTGTGACTAAATGCCAGCAGGATGCTTCTGTGCAGCACAGAGCTCTTTAATTCTAAAGAATACCACAATCATGATAAAAAATAATGAATCTGTGCATTTTTCCTTAGATTATATGCAATATAAAAAGTGACATTTTTTAGATTTTCAGGTTCAGAAATATTGAAAAACTGAATTGTATATGTATTACAGATAAGATGGGTTTAGATGGCCCAAGAATGCTGTAAAAAAAAAATATTTGCTGTTGAAAAATCTTGGGTATGCAATGCTTTAAAAAAATGTTCTCCACAATATCAATAAAATAGCACTGAGTTAAAATGTCTGCAATATAATAGTAACAGATACATCTAAATGCATAAAATATTCAGGTGTAATTCATGTGTTAGACTATGACAAACCCTGTTAATTTATTAGGAATATTTGGCCATTAGTGAGGAATGTAACTCATACTTCTTTTCACTAGCAGAAAAATACAGATTCATACAATACAAAGTTCATTATCATGAATATATAAAATTAGTGTACAGTGATTACATAATGGAAGCATTAATATGAGAAGAAAGTAAGGTTAAAATGTCTCACTGGCATTCATTTTCTATGTGGAAAAGGAGTGGGTTGTGGAGAAAGGGGAGCAAAGTTAGTCTTCTGGTGCAGGAGGAACGGTGAGGTCTGGCGGGAGTGTAAGGAGAGAGAAGGGTCTGAAGGTAGCTTGGTGCAACCTGTTCAAGACAATGGTTGGTAAGAGTCAAAGTCTTGAGTTGGATGTGAGCTGAGATCACCTCTTTTACTCTTAGTAAATCTACTGCATCTGCAGTAAATGTTGGTACCAGGAAAGGTACCTTAACCCTGATAAGGGTTCTGCTTAAACTCAAAGTGTACCTCAAGTCTTTCATGATTGAATTTTCTGAAAATGTGTATTTATTTATGTACGTAGTTAAAAGTGCACCTGCATTTTCTTATGAAATCAACTTTGCAGATATACTTCATTAAGAGCATGAATATATGTGAATTAAGAGCAGTATATAGTTAAAATGTTTTATTTATACAATTCATTAAAAACTAAATAATAAGACATGAAATGTAAAAAGTATACATCAAAGCAAATTTTGTGGGGAAAAATGTATATTCTTTAATTTCAAGGCAAAAATGTTTCTTGGGGAAGTCAAGCTGAAAGTTATTGATTAAATCAATCCAGGGGACATCTTCAAGATCAGCAATGACACAAGGAACCTCGAGACACTTATGGTAATTAAGTTGAGGAGTATTCAGACCAGACACAAGAGATATTCCTTCACACAGAAAGTCATGGGGGCATGCAAAATCCTCATCCTTGGGATTTAAAAAACATCTTGATGACATTGGATGGGTATTGAATAATTATGTTATGTATAATGAGTATTTTAGTTTGAGCTTGAACAGATGTAACAATTTAGTAATATAGAGCATTTTGTTCTTGAACTGGAAACTTAATTTTGAGTTTCCATAATATAATAAAAGCTCAAAGAAATAAGCAATTTTAACAGCCTGGAAAATTAATGCAAAATTAAAACAAAAATTAAAAGTCGGAAGCACTGCCCAAGGGGAAGGGGTTTCTGTGCACTTCCATATGAACCCGATCGAAATGTCACTCTATCAAAGCTGCCATTGGCCCCTGCACTCTTCCCTTCCCACTTCCTATTCTATAAAACATGACATCTGTGCAGGTTTATCCTCTTTTGCCATTTTGCTGGACCCGAGAATGTGAGCTCTCTGTGTCTTGTCTGTACACTAGACTTTATTATAATTATTACCACTGTTCCAGTTGGTTGGCTTCACAGCTGTGTTGTTCGCCACCATTATTAGTGTGTGTGTGTGTGTGTGTGTGTCTTTATTTATTGCCTTAATTTTTATTGATAGCTAATCCGTTTCTGTTCTGTCCGTGCTCCGGCTCCGTGCTCCGGCTCCGGCTGCGCTTTCAATTTGTTTCCTTTTAAATAGAGCACTTTTAAAAAATAATAGTCGTGTCTATATAGTGCCTTATATATTCCGACTGCTTGCTGTGTTGGTTTTTTGTCCACAGGGCTTTTTCCTCCACAGCAGGAGCGCTAGCAGCAGCAGTAAAATCCGAGGCCCGGCTGCCTGGCTTGAGCCTCTGTGTTTCGTAAGAGATCTCATCCACGTGAGGTGCTCCTCCGCCGGCTTGCACCCGCACTACAGCTCCCGACTGCGGCTGTAGGAGATATCGCTCTCTCAGCTCGCTGAGAAAGAGCTCTGCTACGCCTCCTTGTCCATGTGTATGCCGCTATGGCTGATGATCTACTACCCTCCTCCAGACACACAGCTTCGGAGACAGCCGCGCCTCCCGCACCCGCTTCTCTGCCTGCATCTGCTGCTGCGCCAGCTGCCACGACCACACCTGCCGCGGAAGCTGCACAAGTACATAAACGACAGGGAAGAGCGGCGGAGCAATGCCTATGGGATCCCTCCCCCTCTGGCCCCTGAGCGGGACCGAATGATTACCTGGGGCCTGTCGGACACAGTAGTAGCCACTATGCAGTCGGTGACAGCTTCCTCTATGAGGAAGTATTCCTCTACGAGTATTCCTACTGCTGGCGGACGTTTAGCACCAGGGGCCGGTTGTACTAACAGGATCAGAAAACAGAATCGGATCTGGGCTCACTGGATCCGGATCATGAAAAAGCGTTGTACAAAGCAGATCGTGATCCGGCTCTGCTGGTTCAATTTTTTGATCTAATTATTAAGCAGCGTGGGCAGTAACTAAGCAGTTTCCTATGGCCATAAACTGGCTCATCAGTCTCTGTGCGAATAATTAAACATCTACCTCTCTAATGACTCAATGACAATCGTAAACCTTTCAGAAAATTATACTGTGCTGTATTGCTGACAAGTTTAACAAATTCAACATTCAAGTAATTTGTCCATAATCCGAAAAGTTGTCCGTCAAGGACATTGCCCATTGGATCCATTAAAACAACCTTTCCAGTTTCTTGCACTGGTGTACGTCTCACAAGCTACGCCACTGTTTCTTTAACTCCTCAACTACAATAATAATAATAATAATAATAATAATAATAATAATAATAATAATAATTTGCCAATAATCAATTGTATTTATAATGCGCTTGTCAGTCAAAACAGACAAGATCAAACAGGCAACACCGTAGTAGCAACTCTAGAGTATTTAAAACTTGCAACTAAGAGTGATCCTTAACAGCTTTTTAAAAAGGTGAGTTTCTCAAGGGAGCTCGCTGGTTACGGCCTCCTCACACCCCTTCACTGCCCGCATGGTTCCTTGATGTAGTGCTGGATGCACTTTCTCAAGCCCCATTTGAGCCACTGAACTCAGCTGAGCTGAAGCTAGTGTCACTTAAGACTGCATTTTTGCTGGCAGTCACCTCTGCAAAACGCATGAGCGAGTTACACGGCCTGTCCGTACACCCATCGTGTGTCCGTTTTGCGGGAGATGGCTCCAAGGTCACGCTATGGCCTAACCCTGCATTCCTTCCAAAAGTGCTGTCTCCATTTTATGTCAACAGGCCTATTGAGTTAATGGGTTTTCATCCTCCTCCCTTTGTTTCGGAGGAAGAGTATTGGCTTCACCTCCTCTGCCCTGTCCGGGCCCTCAGGTGCTATTTGGAGTGCACAAAGGACATTAGGCACTCAGACCAATTGTTTGTGTCTTACGGAGCGTGGACACAGCGCCAGGTGCTTTCAAAGCAGCGCCTCTCGCATTGGATTGTGTACACTATTACCATGGCCTATGAGTCCACCTAGACCCCTGAACACCTGGTGGCCCACTTGACTCGAGGCGTTGCCATATTGTGGGCCCTTTTTCAAGGCGCCCCCTTACATTTGTCCGGTTCTACAGGTTGGATGTGACGGGACCAGTCCTTTCCATTGGGAACCTGGTGTTGGCTGCAGTCGAGCCCCAGTAGCCCACAGGCTCTGGATCCTGGTTTCCTCTCCCAGTCTGCCCCTGTTAAGTGCATCCTGATGGAGGTATTGAACCATGTTTTTCCCTTCCACCGGACTATGCCTTCCAGTCAAGCACCCAAGCTGCTCCTGGACTTGCTGACAGCCTGTCGATGTGTTCCAGGGTCTGTTATGCGGCCTCCAGGTACGTTGCCTACAGGTACAAGTACGCCAGTACTGTGCAAACGTTTTAGGCAGATGTGAAAAAATGCAGTAAAGTAAGAATCCTTTCAAAAATAGACATGTTAATAGATTATGTTTATCAATTAACTAAATGCAAAGTGAGTGAACAGAAGAAAAATCGACATCAAATCCATATTTGGTGTGACCACCCTTTGCCTTCAAAACAGCATCAATTCTTCTAGGTTCACTTGCAAACAGTTTTTGAAGGAACTCGGCTAGTAGGTTGGTTCAAACATCTTGGAGAACTAACCACAGCTCTTTTGTGGATTTAGGGAGCCTCAGTTGCTTCTCTCTCTTCATGTAATCCCAGACAGACTTGATTAGGTTTAGATCAGGGCTCTGTGGGGGCCATACCATCATTTAAAGGACTCCTTGTTCATGAATGCTAAAGATAGTTCTGAATGACTTTCGCTGTATGTTTGGGGTCATTGTTATGCTGCAGAATACATTTGGGGCCAATCAGATGCCTCCCTGATGGTATTGCATGATGGATAAGTATCTGCCTGTACTTCTCAGCATTGAGGAGACCATTAATTCTGACCAAATTCCCGACTCCATTTGCAGAAATGCAGCCCCAAACTTACAAGGAACCTCCACCATGCTTCACTGTTGCCTGCAGACACTCATTCGTGTACCGCTCTCCAGCCCTACGGTTAAAAAACTGACTTCTGCTACAGACAAATATTTGACTCATCAGTCCAGAGCACCTGCTGCCATTTTTCTGCACCCCAGTTCCTGTGTTTTCGTGCATAGTTCAGTCGCTTAGCCTTGTTTCCACGTCGGAGGTATGGCTTTTCAGCCGCAAGTCTTCCATGAAGCCACTTCTGACCAGACTTCTTTGGACAGTAGATGGGTGTACCAGGGTCCCACTGTTTTCTGCCAATTCTGAGCTGATGGCACTGCTGGACATCTTCCGATTGTGAAGGGAAGTAAGCATGATGTGTCTTTCATCTGCTGCAGTAAGTTTCCTTGGCCGACCACTGCGTCTACGGTCCTCAACATTGCCCGTTTCTTTGTGCTTCTTCAAAAGAGCTTGGACAGCACATCTGGAAACCCCTGTCTGCCTTGAAATTTCTGCCTGGGAGAGACCTTGCTTATGCAGTATAACTACCTTGTGTCTTGTTGCTGTGCTCAGTCTTGCTATGGTATATGACTTTTGACAGTAAACTGTCTTCAGCAACCTCACCTTGTTAACTGAGTTTGATGTCGCTCGAGTTGTTCGCTGCCCTGAGCGGGCTCTCGTATTCCACTTTGTACATAGTTAATTTGTGAGCACAGTAGAGGTAATGTTGCCCTGCATTAGCTAGTCTAATCAGCAGGCGTCAACTGCTCCTGTTTTCTGTGGATAGCACATGAGTTGGTTCCTGTGCCCCGCGGTATATATAGTTAGTTTGTATGACATTTTAAGTTGTCAGCACAGTGGAGCTCTCTGCTCTGTACTGTTCAGTTGAGTAGGATGCTCCTGTGCTACACGGAGGCCGCACAAATTGCTTGATTGCCCACGCCAAATATTATAGTAGATTACGGCCTCGCTCCTAGCTGCACTAGTAGAGCAGCTGGCCTTACTATAGTAAGTGGAGGGCGGAAGAGTTAACCTCTGTAGGTTAATATGCTGATTCTAGACATTTCCCGGTAAAAGCGTGACTGCAGTCCTTGCTCCTGGGTGGCCCAGGTGTGGCCCTATGGGGCCCCTGGGATTACTGTCTGGAGTTGTGTGTGATTAGCCCCCCTAGCATTCACCTCGGGGCAAGCTCCCTTATCAGCTCATTGCCTCCTCCCTTGTGATGGTTTTGTTATACAGTAACCCCTCCCCCTTGGGCAGTGCTTCCAACGTGAAAGATAACGTTAGGTTGTGAATGCAGCCCCAGCTATCTGAAAATGGAAGCACTGCCCAAGGGTTCCAAGGTCACCCAGGAGTCCTAGCTCCTGGCAAAAGAGGATGAACCTGCATTGATGTTACGTTTTATAGAATAGGAAGTGGGAAAGGACCTGTTCTGAATGACGTGCACAGAGGCCAATGGCAGCTTTGATAGAGTGATGTTTTCGATCGGGTTCCTATAGAAGTGTGCAGAAACCCCTCCTCCTTGGGCAGTGCTTCCATTTTCAGATAACCGGGGGTTGCATTCGGAACCTATCATTTATTTAGCTAATGGAAAGCATGTCCGATATATGTTCTCAGCAAAGTCCTGAATTATATAACTGCAAGTGTCTCTGGCTTTTGTGAATTAATTTCACAAACATGTAAAGATGTATTTCGCCTTCAAAATCATACACCAAGCTAAGAGGCTTCAACCTGTGTTAAACTGTAGTGATTCACAGGAATTTGGGATTCATTCAGCAGTTCCTGTAGGATTCCTCTGCTGGGTTGTACATTTTTAAGCAAAGACTCAACCATGAGCACCAAGGAGCTTTCAAAAGAACTCTGAGACAAACCTGTTGAAACACACAATTCAGGGAATGGGTATACAAAAAAGAGGCCTTGAATGTCCCTTGGAGCATGGTCAAGATGATTATTAAGAAATGGAAGGTGTATGGCACCACCAAGACCCTGCCTGAAAGAGATGATGTAGCCATGTGGCAAAACAGTTGCCGCTTACCATTACCGCTTACTTTACATAGAAACTCAAGGCTATGTAAAACACATTTTATTACTTCAATTGCAGAATGTATACAAAAGTGTTTAATAAAAGTTCAACCCTAAAGATATTAAATCAGAATATAATTCAAAATATACCACAGTCAAAACAGAAAGCTAGAATCATGTCTTACTCAAATATGTTTGCCACAGCTTCCACTAGAAATAGTGCCAAGCAATCTTAAAAAAAAATTGATATGCAAATAACATCAAGAAGCAAATCAGCAATCAATATCTAAATTTCAAATATAAAAAGAAGAAAATTGACTTTCTGATGAGACTCATTCAGAGTGTAAGTTCAGATTTCAGCGTGTGATACAGAGGGTTAGCAGTGCATTGACTGCGATGGTAATTAGTGTGAACTCAAGCTGAAAAGGGGATTAGCTGTCATTTCAGTTTTTCTAGTCCTCTGGCGAAAACTTCATAACCCTTAAATAATTACTCCAAATGTTTTTTAAAGACATGATTTCAATCTTTATCTCATGCATAACCCCACCCCATAAACAAATAAATAAACAAACATTAATATGGAGCACCGTTTGTGCCAAAAGTGTTCGTCCGTCAATTTGGTAGTTCGTTCGGAAATTCATTTGGAAATTCATCAATTTGGCCATACAGTAGTAATAGACAAATAGACAAACAGACCAACTTCCATGCAAACTTCCAGACGGCCCGATGAACTTCCAGACGAACAGACAAACTTACAGACAACCCAATGAACTTCCAGACAAACTTACAGACAACCCAATGATTTTCCAGACAAACTTCCAGACAAACCAATGAACTTCCAGATGAACAGACCAACTGTCAATCATGCACTGTGCCAAACCCACTTCAGTCTTTCTAGCAAATAGGAGCAGACGCACCCATTTTAACCAGTAAAACTCCAGGCTCACATAAAACTGATTCACCCAATAATATTGCAGTTTACTAGAAAGGGCATTTATATATCTCACATAGTTTTTTTCTTTTTACTTGATTAGAAAATCTGCGCTATGAAACCAAATCGTCCATCAGAAATCCTCCCGGCTGTAAAATCGCACTTGCAGTCCATGAACAAGAAGGCCATGCATCAATGGATTATATTTATTTCAAAATAGATTGGATCCTTGATCGCGGGGGCTGTGCAGCCTCTTCTCAGTGGGGGGCTGAGGCTTGACATTATATTGGGGGGCTTCTCTTTACACCTTGTTGGCACACATATGTATGTATTTATTTATTTAACTGTACGCACTACATGTGTTCATACAGAAAGATTTTGGTTTTAAACTTTACCCATTGCAAATCATTGCAATATTAGCTAAGTCGGATAATGTACTGTGTTTTTTTTAAATATGTGCACACGAAAATAAATTAAACAAAAGCCAAATAAACACACTAACAATAAACAGTTTGCCCTAGCTAATCGAACATGTATATCCATGTAAATACAATTAAACATCTTAAAAATACATACAATCTGGCAGTCTGTTAAAATGCCAAAAGCACCGTCTCTTAACCAAACGAATTAACAATTAATACAAAAACACCAAGAACTTCAACGTTGGCATGTATCATATAGATTAAGCTAATTGTATTACATGCAGTATTTCAAAGCCTTTTTAAGAAAAAAGAAACATCACATTTGTCACTTATTTCGACAGTATTTAAAAAAATGTGTTACGCTGCATGTACAATATATATTGATTAAAATACTTATTTTACTCTAGGCAAAGCTGTGGTTAAGCCGTGCCTATTCTAACAATTTATCTTCTCATAAACGAGCCTATGTTAATTGTGATTTTAATTTCCATACGGTTACACAGAGACGCCAGTAACGCCCTTTCTAATAAACTGCACCATTATGGCGCTCCATACATTAATATATACAATAAATGTACTTTGACTTGTATTTAAACAAAACACATATAATAAAGGTTGGGACAGGGGCAATTTATGACTAAGAAAAGGTGATGTTACACAGGGGTAAACAGTGGACTGTCCCAACTTTTTTGGAGTGTGTTGCAGTCATCAAATTTGAAATGAGTGTATATTTTCAAAAATAAATGAAATTCACAAAGTAAAACATCAAATAATGTGTTAATAATGTGTTTTCAAATATAGTACAAGGTGAATTGAAATTTCAAATGATTATTTTTGTTTGTTTTTTTGCATTTTCCATACTGTCCCAACTTTTTCGGAATTGGGGTTGTAGAAATATTTATACACTTGTCTAAAAACTAGACTTTAATTATGTTCCTTTAATTAAAACAACTCAATGCAAAATGCCAACATAGTTTCCTTCATTGAACATTAAACAAAATATAAGTGTGTTTGGGTTTTGGCATATTTCAGGCATCTCATTGAAAGAATTCAAAGAAAGAATTAAATAATGAAATGGGAAAGAACATGGTGTTAAATAATAATAATAAAAATGGTGCATATGTAAAAGTTATATAACGTATAACTTATCATCCAGTTACAATGCTAAGAGTGGTTGAATTCTTAAGATACCAACTCTCTTGTGAAGGGAAGCAAAAGTAGATCCATGGTACAATACATTCAAATTTGATCATAAATAAATGGCTCTCGGATATAGCTAGTTTTGTTTTGTTTTGTGTGATATTCTCTATCAAAACTGTCAAAATATGGTTATGATGTGATATCAGGCCTAGCGGGTACAGCTCCTCAATTCCCTAATCAAATGAAGAATACATTTTCAACTGCTCAAATTTCATTGTCTTCTTTTTATTTAAGTTACATTTGTCTATAAGTTAAAATTGAACTCCTTTTTACTTGTGAAAGTTGAACTTAGATATATCTTACTGCTTCTATGAAATGATACACCTGGGACAAAAAAATATAGCAAGAATCAAATATAAGAGAACATTGCACATGTATCCAGTAGTTTCATATTATACTTGAAGGATCTGATCCAAATTGATATGCAAATAATAAGGCAGGGCTCTTAGATTATAGATTGCTACATCATGTGAAATAGATGTAGACATTAATTCTACACCTGCTAATCTGTCAGGTAACACATACCAAATACACACGTAGGTAGACAGAACCTCTCCCTCCAGTATTACTCTCACTTGGCATGAGTTGCTCCTGTGCAATATTGAATTGGTGTAGGAGTATGCTTCAGACATATATGAGCTCAAAGAAATAAGCATGTCTTTGAAACATGAATGGAATAATCCCAGTCAGTTTGGTAGGATCCACTGATATATACTTGCTTACAGTCTATTTTCTTTGATTGACTTTTTACTGTCCTGGGCATTGGATTGTTCTACAAAATGTTGAGTTTACAAAAAACACAAAGTTAATAAATTAGATTCCTGGCATTTTAAATATGCATGCATTGTACAGTTTGGTGTATTAAAATCTTTATCAATAATGAATTTCTCTGGGGTTCATGTTCAGTGACAAGAAAATATACAATATTTTAATAAATAATTCAAATCCTGAATGTTGTATGCACCTATGATGCATAAGTGCTTTAGTTTGTCTTAAGTTTGTCTTAGTGCTTCAAAATATTGAAAGGTAATCAAGGGTAAACCAAATACATGGTCAAGGACAATCGGTAGAGCCCATTTCAAACTAGTTTCCTCTACCCAGGTTGACCATACCACAGGTATAACACAGGGGCAAACAGAAAGGATACACACTTTTAAACTACAGTAAGTGAGTTAGATCTACGGTCACTAAGGGAAGTACATAGTGGGCAGTGCCTCTTGTCTCGCTCTACCCGGGTTAGTGCTGGCTGGTGAGTTGCTCTTAACCTGGGTCAACCCACTATCTACCTACACACATGCTTTAACAGTAATATAAAGCATAAGCCAGGTGGTTACAGGTGGGACAACCCAGGTTGTAGAGCTAGTGTAGAGGGGCCTATAAATCACTTTATTCAAAATGAATAACTGAATAAGAATATTAAATGAAACCTACCATGATCATTAATATCCTCATTAATACTTGGTTAAGTCAATCAGTGCCTAAGTGAATAAATGTCTGGAAATCCAGGTACATTTAGTGTTATAAATCTAATGGTACAAATTGCTGATTAATAAGTAATCTTAATGACAATCAGCACTATATGTGTTAACTGCACTAATGGAGGATTTCTTTCTAGCAAACTGACTAGTAAATCCTTTTTGTTTTTCAATGTAAGCTTATAGTTTCACTATATTCCATAACACTATTTCCTTCCGCTACTGCCTTACGTACATATAGTAAATGTTAATATTGTAAAATAAAGAACAATACACAGAATGAAGACATAGATCTATGGTGCTGCATGCATAATTGCTGTATATACTATATACATAATTTATTACTTCTACAACTTCCTTTTGTGACCGAAGCACAGTTAAATTCAAAGATGAACAAATTATTTTCACTAACTCTGTAGGTAACTCAGAGGTAAAACCATGCAAGTTAATTTACAAGAGTAGCTACCACTGCACTTACAGTAAGTGCATTAGCAGTCAGCATGACTGAATACAACAGGGCATTCCCAAAATGATCAATGCAATATAAAATTGCCATGGACTATTCTCTATAGTTTTGTTTTTAGAGCACCTCATAAATGTCAAATGGTACTGACACATCACTTTTATGATTGAAATAAAAACCTTTAAAGCATTTTTTCTGCAACATGGCTTGAAAGTGCATTTATGCCCTGTTGCAGTCAAATTATCAATTTCATCCATTCTGTGCATGGAATAAATAAAAGGAGTAAAGATAGGTTCCAGGTATAATATTGACATGGTTTGATTTAAGCCTCTGTTTCTCCTTCAGGGTTGCTCATGTGTTATTATAGCCATTTTCTACAAGTCACTGTTAGGTGTGGTGTGGTTAGGTGATCATCTAGCTGAGATGTAGTTTATGAAGGCTACAGTGTTTTCTCAGGTATAGCTGAGCTTAGCATCGTTAATACATTTGCAAGCCTGTACGTCAAAAGGGATTCTGTGATACAGGCTTCTATCAATAGCAAAAATAAATAAATAAATAAATAAATGAGTAATCCTCATGAATAAGAATATGCGCTATATGCAATGACCACATTGAGAATCATAGATACATATTTTAATGGTGCTTTCATAGAAAATTAATAAAAATGTATACGATTTTCAATGTTTTTGTTTTGAGAGCTAAATTGACTCTGAGAGGAACTAAAAAACGATTACAGAGCAAGATGCAGGCTTTCAAAGAAATATAGAGTCATACTTCCCCATACATTTCTACAGCTGCTTAAAGGACTATAACCCCAGGTGCTTATACAAAATAACATTAGCTACCTGTCAGGATCCCTGCTGGTTTCAATAGATCTGTTTTTTAAATGACAAATTCCAGGCTGTAGTTCAGTTTTTAATGATGAATAATTCTGAGAAAGTATAATCAGAAGCAGACCTTTGTGAAAATATCTAGCTTTCATGCTACTCATTACCACTGAATATCACTTCTCACTGAAGCACGTCTACATTTGAAAAGGTCCCGGGGGTGGGGGGTTGGGGGTGTCTTTATTGATGATGATAGGAAACAAGATGATTCACATTTAATACATTCCCTTAACACACAGCACCGACTGGACACTTCATAGATCTTTTAATATCATGACTGAAATATTTTGTGTATATCCAACGCTTGGAATATGTCCAAAATATACACTTCATTGATGGTTGGCACTGTCACATTGTCATGGCTCCTCTGGCAATTGGGTGGCACGGTGCATAGGTATATATTTGTGTACATAAATATAATCTAAAATCGTAAATATAATATAAAATAATGTAATTCGGATATGTCTATTGTTCGAATATTCTTTACAGCAGAAATATCTGAATTTTTCATCCTGTGTGTTGTAAGGTAAGAGTCTTTCTCATTCTTGAACAACTAGAGGATGTGGAGACCCAACAAGTTCTGGCACCATCAAAAAAACGTATTAATTAAAAAATACAAAATGTTCTGGCATTCCTGTTTCCAATGACGTTTCCTGATCTTGGTCCCTGGGGGCAACTGTGTCTTCTGCTTTTCATGGCAACTAAACTCTTATTTGCTCAGAGTTACTGAGCCATTAATTGAACTATGTTTTAATGAGCTTTGTGTGTGTGTGTGTGTGTGCGTGTGTGTGCGTGCGTGTGCGTGTGTGTGTTTTTCTGTTCTGAGACCTTGGTTTCTGAAATACTCAATCTTAAGTGAGTTTTTGCACAAAATAATTCTGTTCAGTATGTGTAAACTAAAACCTGCCTAACAGGTTTTACAGGTTTACAGGTTACCAATCATTAATGCTTAGGTACAGGCTCTCATAATATTACTTCAAACACTCCTTTATAACTATAATTTTCAGGATATTATGTTTTCATAAATGCCCTTCCAGATACAATCTTGTTCTCCATTTTCCAATTTTCTTCCTTTTTTCTATGGACTTTTATTAAAATATAATGGGAATAGTCAATTTCCTCAGCTCCATTCAATCTCATTGTCCAGAACTAGTTATAAGTAGTACTCAGATAAATTACAACAATTTTCTTCTGTTTGGCACACATATCCCAGTTCACATGGAATAGCAAGTGGAATTCTTTATTAATTGTAAAACTTATTTGTTACATGATGATAATGGGTTTGCATTTGAAATAATGCATCTACAAAAACAATACAGTGTCCATGACACATGCACAAAACAATGTCCTAAAAACACACTTAACCAACTTTGTGCTAATTAGGTATAATAAATAATGACTAGAGCAGGCTGGATAATGCATCTTCAGATTAATTTTTTTTACAATAAGTAGGGATGTCATAACAGCAGAATGAAGGCAAAACAAAATGTATGTTCTTATTCTCTTGCTTCCTTCCTTATTTTTGTAGTTAATCTATGTGTAATAAAGTTCATGTTTTAAATGCCCATTTCGTTAAAGTTTGTAGGTGCATACACCAGAAAAATATATACCAGATGAGCTGTATGCATCTGAGTACTACCATCGCATTGTCAGTAGGGAGTTGTCCCTGTTCTGAAGAACAATCATAACTATCCCAAGACAGATGGGGTGCAATTTAAGTGTTAAAGTGTGTGTATGTGGGAGTATGTTCTACAGTGATTACACATCTCTTATTGCCTAGAGTGGATACATTTATCCACCGGCTGGATACATTTTTCTTTTTTCTTTTTAAGTCTTTATGTTCATCAATGCTTTTCATATGACATCATATAGAGTGTACATTATTATTATACGCAGCTCAGTATATCTGGCACTGGTTTCATATATAATTTGACATTAATTGACGTGCTTTTAAAGATAATAGATTTTGAACTTTATATGCTATATATTACATTTCTTGCATATTTTGTATTATTTTGATGTTAAAAGATCATTCAGATAGAATAGCATATATCTACTAACTGATGTAAGCCACTAGCCACAAGATGCCTATAATACAGTTAAGAGATTTTCTTCTCAGTCTTCTTGTTGTGTTTTGTAATTTACTTTGGATATTTGCATATTCAATGTGATCTTACACACTTTCTTAACTAGATGCAAAATAAATATGTTTACTTTATGATGGTTTAATTTATTTTTGATTCCCAGTTTTAATTACTACACTATCTGCAGTCACTGAAGGAAAGCAGCTATGTCCCTGATTGGATTACATAAATAAATTCAACTTTTTATAATTGAAATTGTTTAATACTGGGATTTCTTAGCATCAATCGTTTAATCATACTGCATTGCAATCAACTTGTTTGACCTTTCCTCTCATTCTTTGCATACGTTTTTAAACTACATAATGGTCCAAATTTAAACAATAATATGTTGCTGAGATTAAATATCAGCAAACATTTTAAAATAGTTTTTAGTTTATTAATTCTAACATCTGAATTATTAAAGCTACAAGCTTTTGAGAAAGAAAAGGTTAAAACATGAATTTCCTTATGTAGAACTCAGGTTTATTTAGTCCAGAGGGGTTAAAAAAACAAATGAGATCCCAAATGGTGGAAAGTAAGATATGAATTAGTGCATTAGAGGTATTATTGGTGGTGCACATCAGCTGTAATTACACCCCCCCATCAATTTTTTTTTAAAACATCTGCTAGTAATATTAATGGCACTCAATTATGTATACATATAGGATACAACTCTTCTTATCCAAACTGAATGAAGGACCAATGCTTTAGCTGTAGCAGTGTGACTGTTCTCCTAAATAATATACTGCTTTACGATTCAATGCAATCACAAGTTGGATATAAAACATATGTATATTCTCATCTGAAATGCTGTCATTGTGTTCTGGTTTAGTCTGTTTGATTGGCTGCAGCCTGTTGAGGAGATAATTATGTTAGCTGCATGAAAGGACAGCTACCCGGTTACCTTGTTAAGGTCTCCTGTCTTTAAAACACTGCAGGTTGCCAAAGGCTCGAAGCCTCACAGGAAAGCTTTAGTAAAACAGAATTGCCTCCATTGATTGCTGTCTTGTGAGTTGAAAATTTAAGTGCAGGTTCAAGAGGAAATGACTGTGTCAGTCTCTAGTGTCCTGATGATTACTTCATATCTACAAACTGGAATTCATCAGCACCACTGCACTGAGGTAACCACACAGCCCCTTAGACTAAAGAGAGGCACACAAGGTAATTATATAGGATTAAAACAAAATGCTGACATTTTATTTTTTATTTCGAAATTTGAAGCGCTTGCATTTTTTGTTTCATTAGGTGCAGAGTAGATCCATAAATTCAAACAAGTCTATACCCTATTGCACATATTGTGAAAAAATAGGAATTTGTATTGTCCTGTAATACTTTTGATAATATGAATATTTTTATAATGTTCAGGCTACAAAATTCAGATGCGTTAATCAAGCCATTCATTCACATATAAGTTGAACTGTCCATAGACAATATCAAATAATAGAATAAAAGAAAAGGTAATATTTTACAATATGGAACAAAGCCAATACAAGTAACATTATAAATATATGAAGGCATATTTACCAATATAGCAATAATAATAATAGGAAGAAGAAGATGAAGAAATGGAAATCAAGAACCAGGTTTGCATTTTTTTTACCCTATACCTACCATTAGTTAAGAATTGAAAATTTAGCAAATTCCAAGTAAAATTGTACCTGTTGAGTTTGTAATTTTGGATGGTGGTGGTGAGTCACACAGAATTGAAGTGTACATGAATTGCAGCCTTAGCCCAATGCCAAACAAGAAATAGCTACATTAAGGACTATATTTCATAGAAAATAAGAATTGTATGCATGTTTTGGCCAGTTCACTTGATCCCGTGCCATAGAGTTAGGACCTCTGTATTGTAATTGTGTAAATGTTCCAGTAGATGTCAGGGAAACTTGAACTTTCTTTTTTTCTTGGGACATTTAAATATATATGCTTTATTTGTCCTGCTATATTTCTAAAATACATTATATTACACTTATCTATGCTATTTTAGCATTACTTGTTGTTACCATCTGTTTGTTGTATTGTGAGCCAGCTCATGGATCAAACACTAGGGGGAGCTAGGGGGGCGGGTGGAAGAGGGTTGACAAGACCCAGCCCACATCATGGGAGGGATCACTACTGGCCCTGGAACCAGCCTGCCATATTCAGGAGATAATTGGGCTGTAGGCTACATGTGTGAATAGTCAAGGGGGAGAATTGGACAGCGCCTGTACCCAAATCCTGAGGTTTTGTTGTTAACCAAAAGAGGAGAGATGTGACTTGGGAGAGAGAAGAAGAAGGCAGCCATTCTGAAGATTTGTTTGAATTGTTTTCTTTTGTATATATATATATATATATATATATATATATATATATATATATATATATATACCACAGTATATCCTTCCCAATGATAAATAGGACTGAAGCCCTAACCAAAATGTTGACCCATCCACCTGCCCCTTGCAAATTTCTATACAGTACTTGACAGTGGACTTAATGCAAACCCATCAAGCATGGTGTTCATAATTTGTGAGCTGTAGATGGGTCAAAGTTTTAATTTATCAGTATGTAATAAACGTAAGTTAAACTATTCCCATTAGATACAATTTAAGCCAATACTGTTAATAGCAAACTGTTCTCAAAATCCTTGTTTGAGGTTGCCTGTTTGATTACATTTTAAATTGGAAATAATTTGCTGGGAAATACATCGGCTTGTCTATACAATCACATTTAAATTAACATGGCTAGATGCTTCTATTAGGAATGACATTCAACAACACAGATTTATCGTGGGTCTTCCATAAAATAAAATTAGTCAATTTAGCTAATTTGAAAAACTGTCAGGCATTCAATATCAGACTGCCTGTAGCTACCCAAGAAGCATTGCATTTTTTGTGGCAGGAACTGGAATAAATTGATCCATTTAAGATTAGTACAGCCTAGAAATATACAAATAAGTATCAAAACCCTCATATTAATAGCAGAGCCGAAGATGTTTCTCAGTCCTCTCCAACACACTTTAATAACTCATGATATGATAGATATATACAGACCTTTTATATATATTTATCGATTGAGCTATTATTTTAGTATAATCAATCTATATATGCATAGTACTTTAATTGCAACAGCATGTTTTTAATATGTTTATTCATAAATTAAAATCTCCTTTTTGTTAGCATAGGTTTAAACTCTGGTTTTGTCACTCGCCTGGGCCATGGGCCTTGACCAATCAGGGGTATGTCTGCAAAACAGTGGTCTGAATCTAGGTCTGACCCCATACACTATAATGAACTCAAATCAAGTAGATTGATGCCCATTGGTCACTAAATATGAGTTTGTTATGGTGACATTATGTCCGTAGCGTATTCAAGAGCTAAATTCCAACAATCCTGGAGGGATTTTCACTTGTTTCGGCTGTGTGTCTTGGGAGCTTGGAGGTGTCCCTTTATTATGGTTCAAATGTGACATTACATGCTACAGCTACAGTAATTCAGACCTTTTATATACCTTTTGTGTTACTCTTCTCTGCTTCTTCTGAAGACAATTAACAAAAAACAAGGCTGCTTATGATTGCTTTCTAACAGATTAACTGTTATTTCTGTTAAAGCATTTTTAGAATATTAATTTTCAATAGAAAGGAGTGAGAAGAACTACAAAAAATGAACTTTTTCCATACTCTGGCTCATGTGCAAAATTAGCCTTTCTGCTATCAAACATACAAAAATCCCATTAGAGGTCTAGTAGATACAGTACCAGCACAAACAGCATCATTTCTTACTCCAGTACCTTCCACTTTACTTTGCTCTTTTTTTTAAAAAGGACAGCAATGTCAAAGTATTTTTGGATTTTCAAATGCCTTTTCTAGTAGACTGTTTTTGTATTGATAAAAAAGAAGATCAATCCCTGCTTAGTCTACTTCTTATCGTGTACTGTCACATTTTATTTTGCTGGTGAAGATAACATGAAAGAAGGTATGCAAGTGAAACCAATGTACCATTTGCAGATGCGTGACAGCTCTGGTAGAATAACCTGCATTTGGACCAATCTACAAACATATGTTCTAACAGCAAGGGAAAAGATCAACTGAAATTTTGCAGTTTTTTATTTATATTCCAAAAGTCAGATTTCAATAATTCAATATTAAAAGATACAGCAAAACCACGTGGAAGAAAAAACTCTACCTTACAGCTATGACTATTTTAATGATTCTATAAGCATAGTATTCTCCACAAATCTGCATAATGCAGCCCTGCTACTGTTGCAAATCTCTGCTTAGCCAGAATTGACTTCCCTTTGTATCACTTCACATGCACTGGCTCTTGTCCAATGCGATGTCATATTAGCATATTAGTGACTGTCTATAAACACTCACTTGCTTGTGGGAAAAAAATGGTTCTTCACTGCTATGTAAGTAAACAAATTAAGAAAACATGTCCTGTAACACGTGGAACCATGCTGACTGCAACAAAGTAAAGTGACCTTACAAAGGGCTGTTCCACTGTTCTGAGCTGGACCTTGCTTCTTTTTTGTTTACCAAATACACGTGGACTGCATGCTCAACGATGCATGAGCATGGTGTGCACTACTCTTGATGATTTCAAAGTACACACCCTATAGATATACAGCTTTAACTGTCTGGTGTCTCCAGTTACTGGTTGTTTAAAAGCCCTCATTTTTAGAAATGCATGATTGTGTGTTTATTTTGCTTGCCTATAATTCTTAGAATCATCAGAACAGTGATTAGAATATTTTTATTTTTATTATTATTATTATTATTATTATTATGTAAGAAAGTATTTTTTCTACGTTTTCATTTTAGATGTATATTTCTCATACAACTGTACATTGAGAGCATTGATACCTCCAATTTATAAAAGTCATCAATGAAGGGAATATATAGAAATATGTAAATTTTGAGAAAAGGAACAAATTATATATATATATATATATATATATATATATATATATGTATACAGATGGGTGACAAATTAAAGGAAAAACCTGAATAAATGCGTAGAGGAACATAAGAGATGCAGATGCCTCCAAACAGGTGTACTGCATGATACAATTAAGCAATTAACATCCTATCATGCTCTTTGGCATGTATAAAAATGCTGAGCAGGCCCAGTTGACCTCAATTTTGTATAAAGATGGCAAGAGGACTTTGAAAGATGGGTCATTATTGGGGCATGAATGGCAGGAGCTTCAGTCACAAAGACTGCTCAACTGGCTAGTGTTTCAATAGGAACAGTGATTAAAGTTACCTCTGCATTTAGATCTATGGGAAAGACATCAGTAAATAGGATTGGATATTGTGGTCGAAAGCATACATTCAATGACCATGATGCTCATGCATTACTGCGATATGTAAGGGAAAACAGAAGAGCAGCTCTTTCCCAGGTGACTGAGAATGTCAATGCAGGACGTGATCAGACTGTGTCAGCAAGAACAGTCCATCGAGAACTACACAGACAGGATATTATAGTAGGGTTACACTGCAGAAATGCACATTTGAGAGTTCAGTGGTGCACAAACCATAGGCACTGGTCTACAGAGATATGGTCAGATGAGTCATCCTTCACCATATTCCTGACAAGTGGACAAGTGCATGTGTGGCGACACCAAGAGAACGGTACAGGCCTGACTGCTTGACCCCTACAGTGAGGGGGTCTGGAAGCTCTGTTATGCTGTGGGGGTATTGTCCTGGCATGGTTTGGGTCCACTTGTCCCCTTAGAGGGAAGGGTCATTGCAAATCATTACAAAGTTATTCTGAGTGATCACCTTTATTATTTAATTCTATCCTGATGGGACTGGTCTCTTCCAGGATGACAATGCCCCCATCCACAGGGCACGAGGGGTCACAGTATGCTTTGAAATGAGTATGAGTATGAAAATGATGTGAATCATATGCTATGGCCTTCCCAGTCACCAGATCTCAACCCAATTGAACACCTAGGGGAGATTTTGGACCGATGTGTTAGACAGCACTCTCCACCACCATCATCAAGCATCATAAGCTCTGCTTTTATAAAAGATTAGGAAGTAGATTTTTTAAAGGTTTCCTTTTACAGACCACCTGTTTATCTCCATCATAGCATTAAAGCTTGTCTCCTATTATTAATTCCATAATTTTACATGTTATACATACTGAAATAACCTGCCTGTAAATCCTGGCACAGTGTGATTTCCTCAGATGGATACAAAATACCAGCTAATGACTTGCATATGACTTCATTTATCTCTTTGAAAAATCCAGGATAAATACTATTAGACCTTGGTGACTTAATGTTAAGTGTCTTTAGTTTATTTAATGCATACCTTTAGTATATATCAAAGTGAAGTCTTACTTAATTATCATCCAGAATATTAATTGTGGCATTTTAATTAGTGTAGAATGAAAGATATTGCTTTTAAAACATATTTCTCCAGACCCATTTGAGAATAATATTTCACAGAACGAAATAATAATAAATAATAATACTTAACATGATTAATTTATACTGTGCATAATCATCTTCCTAAAGCCATTTATACACAATCTGAGAATAAGGCTAACCGACAGGAAAAGGTCCCTATAAATGGTGTCAGAGTCTTCTTGAGCTGACAGACATAAACTATAAAGTAATCCATGTAATACCTGACCACTTACTCCTTGCAATTTCAAATCCTTTCCACAGTACAGACATATAAAATAATGATCCACTTATATTGCATAGCATCAATCAAAATGGAATGTATAGTAAATATTTTAACCAAAAATTCTCATGTATCTTCTTCTTTGATCAAAATATAAGACAAATATGCTGAATTGCAGATACATTAATTATCATATTAATAGTCCTATAGACCCAGAGAAATATTGAAAAGCATTTACTATATTTATTTTTTGAAGTGTATTATTTATTTATTTGCTTGTTTTCTTTGTGTTTAGCATTGTGTTCTTGGGTGCCATTTTTGAAATATTTATAAAAACACAAAATGTCAATCTTGAGTGATACAATATTCAATATTACCACTGAGACATGTTTGTTTACCATTGTGCATCACTTTCTTGCTGGTTTGGATTGTCCAAGGGAATGCCAGAGTGTAATTGACACACAGCATTTCTCAGAAGTGATGAGAATCATTGTGATTGTCGAGACAGATGCATTTGTGTATTCAGAAATCTTTCAAAATTTCTCCCCAGAGCACTATATTTTGCAATAGCAACCTGGGTTATAAAACCAAATGTGTGGAAGATTACATGAGTAGTAACGTTGTTTCGGGGAAGGGGGGGTCTCTGTGTTTTCTTTTCGTATAGAGTAGCCACAATACCTTTTAGCCATCATGTGATTTAAGTCAATCCACCCCATTAAATTCTCAGAGTAAATTATCTCAGGAAAGCATTAATGAATGCTCTACTTTCATAATCAAAACAATGTGTAATTTAATTAATGTCTTTTGATTTTCAGACAGCAAGTGATGTCAAGCATAAATTAAAGTTGCAGAGTAAAATTAGGAAGTGGTTTTAGGTGATTTTCTTTGACAGTTTTAAAAGGCTAACTGTCTCCTTTGGATTTTTGCTTAAATAATAATAAACAAAGGTTTCACTCTAGGACTAGATATACGAGGACTGGAAGACATTATATGATGGGGCATATTTTTTTAGGCAACAGCTCAGATATCCACCATGAAACCTTCCTAAATTAAGCTTTAAATGTATTATGAATTTAATATGCCACATATGCAATTAATTAAAAATTGTAAGAGAAGATTAAGAGAGTTACCCATGTATAAAGGCACGGGATACTTTAGAAGTATGATGTAGGCCATCTTCAGATAAATTTAATGATTCTTTGTGCATGCTTCGTATTCAGATGTGTCTGATGATAATTATTATAGATAGCTGTCATTGCATTACACCACAAGTCATTTTTATTGTCTGTAAGATCAAATTAAGGCACCTGGATAAGCATTATCTTGCTGATATTATTAGAATCACCCTCTTGAGTGTCAATATGACATTTTTAAAAACAATGTCTCTGCAGCCGGTTCAACTGAAAACAGAGCTCATGTAATGTCATTTCAGATATGTCAAGCTATCCATGTGATAGCTGGTATGTATGGTATCTGCCTGTAGGAAATTATGAGCCAAGGCTTTCATTTTTAATTTAGTGTTAGGCGTTGTGAGTACAACAAAAACAATGAGCTTCACATACATATTTGTTAAGTGCAAGAGCAAATATTGTTTGATGTGATAATGGAAATCTAAGTAGATTGTAAGATTATAATACATGATGAGTGTTTTGAAGAGTGTAATTGGGCTGCATACTAAGTGATCTTTGGGAAATGCTAGTCAACTGTATTATTACATTATGAGAAGCTCTACCAAAATGGCTATCCAGGACCTCTGTCTTCCTTTCTCCTAGAACCTTTGTCAGTCTTTCCATATTCCTACTCCTGTAAAGTAGCAGGGATCCCATTAACCGTGGCTCATAATGACCAATCATCTCCCCTCTCAGTACTGATGTGAAGGCTTCCTCAGGCTTTTGACCAGTGTCCTGCTATCCTATCTTATGAAACTATGCAAAGGCAGACTTTCATATCACATACAAGAAATCAGCTACTTTTCATCTTGAGATTTTCATCTCATTAGATGTGGAAAAGGATTTTAAAAGTGTCCATGGTGACTAGGTGATACCATTGTCAAATGAAAATTAAAGACTTTGTCAAAGGTGTAATCAAGTGTTATCTGCGCACTTCTGTAGGAACTTGATCGAAAATGTCACTCTATCAAAGCTGCCATTGGCCCCTGCACACGTCACTCAGAACAGGTCCCGTCCCACTTCCTGTTCCATAAAATGTGATGTCAGCGCAGGTTAGTGCTCTTTTGCCATTTCGTCTGTACCCGATAACGTGAGTTCTCTGTGTCTGTATGTTGCATTAGACATTAAAAACTGCGTATTTCGGCTGACTGGCTTCACTAATAGTGTTGTTCACCAACGTTTCGCTACATCTCTGTCTCTATTGTGTATCTTATTAGTTATATTTATAGCTAATTCCGATCCTGTCCGTCTGCGCACTGGTTAATATAGTGCCATATATTATCTGATTGCTTGCTGTGTTGTTTTTTGTTTTTGTCCATAGGGCTTTTTCCTCCACAGCAGGAGTGCTAGCAGCAGAAGTAAAATCTGAGGCCCGGCCACCTGGCCTAAGCCTCGGTCTGTCGTAAGAGATTTTGCCAACGAGAGGTGCTCCTCCGCCAGCTTGCTGCAGCTGTAAGAGAACGAGCTCTGCTGAGCCTCCTTGTCTGTGTGTGCAGGCCTTGGATTTAGATCCCTCTACGGCTGGTGGTCTACTACTCTACACAGTGTTCTGTCCAGCAACAACAAGGATGCGTCTGGTTGGTGTTGCAGTGCCCCCTGTGTCCATAAACATTGTCGGGTGGAGACACACTTACAGCGGCGAGCCTGCTAGGCGCTCCACTTGTCGTGGAGGCATTTCAGTTGTTGTGTGCCTCCTGGTGCAAACACTGACCGGCGCCCCCGCTTCACGTTTCCCTGGTCACGCGCATGTTTGCTCGGCGATGTACTCCTCTCACCCCCACAATTGTGTCGCTTGCGGCTGATGCACCTTGCCTGCCTGGAGTGGTGAGGTCCTCTGCCCCGTCTGTCTGGGCACCCACAGCTGGCATGAATTGACTGCTGTGATTTCCGGGTCTGGGTGGCTCTGGACCTCCGCCTCTCCCCGAGCCCTTCTGTCTCCTTCTCCAGACATGCAGTTTCAGAGACAGCTGTACCTGCTACGGCAGCTGCTCCCCTGTCTGACATGCCTGCGGTGCACAAGCACATGAGTGACAGGGAAGAGCAGTGGAGCGATGCCCACGTGCCCCCTCCCCCTCTTCTGAGTCGTTGCTAGCCCACTCCCTGCCGCACCGTCAGTGACGGAGGTCAGGCTCTGCGGTCCAAGAGTGAGATGAGGCCATCCTTGCCCTGAATAGCAGGATCAACCACATCTGCACCCTCCTGTCTGCGCAGGCAGTGTAAACAGCAGCCCAGGCCCTACCCCCCCACATCTTGAGTCTCCACCGCCGGCCCATGTGCTGCTGGACTCTGAGGTGAGCCTTTCTGCCCTGTCTATGGACAAGGGCAGCAGACAGGTAATTTGGGAGGAGAACCACCTATTGGTTAGCCCACACGTGGGCTTGAAGTCAGAGGCGGAGCTCATGGAGGGCGAACCGGACTCGCCCCCCCCTCCACTCCATTGAGCAACAACACTTCCCCTGCTCCTGTAAATCAGGATCAGGAGTTTTGGGTGGTGATCCAGAGGGCCGTGGACTGCTTGCAGATCTGCTGGCCAACCCATACACCTCCCAGCAACTCCAAACTACAACAGTTGGCTACTCCCTGTAGTTTCAGGCCCGTCCACCCCCATTCTGAGGCGTGGTGTGGACGCGATTGAGGGACCCATTATAGTGTGTGGCACTTTGCATTGAACTCGCCAATCTCCTGGAGAAGCAAGCAATTTGTAAAGTGCCCCCACTGGGGCAGCAAGGGGGATTCTAATCCCCACACTTCCTAGCACCCAAGGAAAATGTCAGTTTCTGCCCCATCTTGGATTGGAGATGCTTGAACTAGAGGTCTTCATGGGTCTAAAAATGTGTGCCCGAACCCGAAGAGACCCGGAAATGTGCTATCCAGAACCGACCCGGATCCGTCTACTATTTGAAAGTTTGGACCCGGACCCATGCAGAACCAAGAAGTGCCGTAAATGTACTACCCGGACCCGTCTATTATTTGAAATCTGGACCCAGACCCGTCCGGGACACACAGACCCGATTGAACCCGATCGGCACAGATCCCACAGCTAATTGCTATTAACAAGTTAATTTACAAATTGTGAAAATAAAACTTTGTGTCTTACCTAATGTAACGTTAGTAGCCTTCTCTCCTGTACCTGACCATGATGCATACAATCCATCCTCCTTGCCAGGAAAGTTTGTAAAATTACATCCATGTTGTTCCTCTTGCTGATTGAAACCGCATGTATAATCCACTCATTATTTCAGTTCAAAAGCTCACTTGCTGTCACGGTGGTGGATGACAAACGTGACTTTGCAGCTTTGCAGTTCTTTTGTATCTCGCATAATACGATAACTTCCACTGTTTGCCCTTTTGAACTATAATAACGACTGCTCGTTCAGTGCCACGGCCACTGATGTTAGCATTATTTGCTGTCATCTGTGCTCTGAGACGCGTCTGCCATAGATTTTAGATATTCAAAGCGAACAAACTCCAACCACGATATCTCAAAAATCGCGCCGACGCCAATAATGCACTTTGGTTTATGTCATCTGTCAAACACCGATATGGTGAAATAAGTCCCGCCTTCTAAATAAAAGAGCCAATTGTCAATTGGTAAAGTCATCGCGTTACACACAATATTAAACAGACCTTGGACCCGAAGTACAAGAATGGGACCCGACCCCGTCCCTGCTGACCATTTAAAATATGAACCCAAACCCGTACGGGTCCCAGGTCGGGTCCCGGGTCCTCAGGTTCGGGTGGACCCGTGAAGATCTCTAGCTTGAACCACTGGCTCAGAGTGTTGCGCTTCAGCACGCTCAACCTGCACACCATGTCCCAGGCCATCAAACCCAGTGACTGGTTCATCGCAGTGGATCTGAGAGTTGCTTACTTTCACATCCCTATTGCACAGGTACACAGGAAGTTCCTCCGCTTCGCCTACGAGGGCCAAGCGTTCGAGTTTGCTGTTCATCCCTTCTGCCTGTTGCTAGCCCCATGCACTTTTTCCAAGTGCATGGATGTTGTGTTCACCCCCCTTGTGTTGCCAGGGGGTCCACATCTTCAATTATGTGCTGGCACTAGCGAGAGTTGCTTTCATAGAGTTGTCTCTCCCTCTTCTGACTGAGAGCTTGCATCAGGGCGTTTCCTTGCCAGAGGCTGCTGGGCCTCCTAGCGGCTGCATTACAGACCCTCCCCCTCTGCCTCCTCCGATTGAGGATGCTGCAGTGGTGGTTTGTGTCTTTACAGATGCATCCCCGCCGCGATCAAGCACGCCAAGTCACAGTCACTCCAGCGTGCTGGAAGGTGCTCCATTGACAGTGGAGCCCTTACAATTTGACCCTTGGTGTACCACTGGGACCAGTCTGCCACTGAGTGGTGATGATGACAGACGCCTCCAAACAAGGTTGGGGAGCAGTCTGCAACAGACGTGGTGTCCGAGGCAGGTGGACGGAGCCCGCACGGGCCCTTCATATCAATGTCCTGGAGTTACAAACATTGCTCCTCGGACTGTGTAATTTCCTGCCAGTTCTATGGGACAGACATGTGCTGGTTCATATGGACAACACAGTGGTGGTTGCCTATATCAACAGGCAAGGAGGTCTCCGGTCACGCAGAGTGTACTATCTAGCATGCCATCTGCTTCTGTTCTCCTCTCTCGGGGAGGCCCCTCGGTCTCGGAATGGCGCCTCCACATGCTTGTGATACAGCAATTGTGGAGTCGGTACGGCAGAGCGGAAGTGGATCTCTTTGCCTCAGCAGAATCCAAACACTGCCTACTATGGTTCTCTGTCCAAGACTGCTCAGGAACCCTAGGGATCGACGCGCTAGCCCACACATGACCTTCTCCTTTACGTGTTCCACTGATCTCTCTTCTCCCGGTGGTCCTGGAGAAGGTCAGGAGAGAACGAGCGACACTTCTGCTAATAGCCCCACGGTGGCCTCATAGATTCTAGTTTGCATATCTGATCGCCCTCCTCCACAGAGAGCCTTGGCAGCTTCCAATAAGAGTGGACTTGTTGTCTCAGATGCAGGGCATGCTTTGGCACCCCAATCCGGGCCTCCTGTAGCTCTGGGGCTGGGTTGATAGCCTGGGGTCTGTCGGACGCGGTAGTAGCCACTATTCAGTCGGCGAGAGCTCCCTCTACGAGGTCGCAGTATTGCTACCGCTGGTGGACGTTTAGTACCTGGTGCCAAGACGGCAGTCATGACCCAATTCATTGCCCCATCGGGGTCATATTGCAATTTTTACAAGAGCTGTAGGACCAGGGCAAGTCCCCATTCATGGTCAAAGTGTATCTGGCAACTATCTCCACATGTCATGTTCGGATTGATGGTGAGCCCGCTGGGTTTCATTTCTTGGCTGTGCAGTTCCTAAAAGGAACTCGACGGTTGTGGCCTCCTCACACCCCTTCACTGCCCGCATGGCGCCTTGATGTAGTGCTAGATGCATTTTTCCAAGTCCCATTTGAGCCACTGAACTCAACTGAGCTGAAGCTACTACTGCGAAATGTGTGAGCAAGTTACACGCCCTCTCCGTACACCCATCGTGTGTCCGTTTAACGGGAGATGGCTCCAGGGTCATGCTACACCCTAACCCTGCGTTCCTCCCAAAAGTGCTGTCTCCATTCCATGTCAACAGGCCTATTGAGATAATGGATTTTCATCCTCCGCCCTTTGCTTCAGAGCAAGAGAGACGGCTTCACCTGCTCTGCCCTGTGCAGGCCCTCAGGTGTTATTTGGAATGCACTAAGGATATTCAGCGTTCAGACCAATTGTTTGTGTATTATGGAGCGCGGACACAGGGCCAGGTGCTTTCAAAGCAGCACCTCTCGCATTGGATTGTGAACATTATTACCATGGCCTACGAGTCCACCGGGACCCTGGTGCCTAAACACCTGGTGGCTCACTCAACTCAAGGCGTTGCCATATTTGCTGGGTTCTACAAGTTGGATGTGATGGGACCGGTCCCTTCCATTGGGAACCCGGTTTTGGTTACAGTAGAGCCCCAGTAGCCCACAGGCTTTGGCTCCTGATTTCCTCTCCCAGTCTGCCCCTGTTAAGTGCATCCTGATGGAACTATTTGAACCATATCTTTCCCTTCCACCGCACTATGCCTTCCAGTAGAGCACCCGCACAAGCTGCTCCTGGACAGCCTGTCAATGTGTTCCCCAGGGTCTGTCATGCGGCCTACAGGTACATTGCATTATGAGGCCGCCCTGTATATAGTTCGTTCATTATGCATTGTGTTGCGGTGGTGTATGCGTCTGGCCTGTACCCCGCAAGGTATACAACATGTGTTAAACAGCAAGACTGTGGCTCCGTTCTGGCTTGTGTAGAATTAACAATTTACTATAATTAAGCTAGAACAGGGCATGAAGATTGTACTAGCACAGAACCTTAGGAATTTGGCATACATGTAATTCTAAAACCCTATATTAAAATGCCTTTAATAAAATGGGCACATAAAACACTAAAAACCCTACCCAGAATAACAAAGAAAATAAGAAAAAGACTGAATAGAATAAAACCCAAGTTCCTAATGTACAATACAGAAAGCAACAACAAGGTTTTAAAGTCTCTTCTGTTCACAATAGGGGACACCACACGGAAGAATCCCCCTTCCCCTCAGAGGAAACGTCTCTTTGCAGCTGGATTGAAACCCCGTCGGCCAACTGGGACCCCAACAACTGCAGGTAGGAACAAATATCAAAGCTCAAATTGCACGAATTCAAATGTGATTAATGAATGTCTTTTCTTCTATCCCGCAGTCACCCGTCTGCCTCACAAGGACAAAAAAAAAAGTAAATCACAACAGGTAAGTCTCTAACCCCTGAACAGGGAACCCTCTCCACAAAGTACACTGGCAGAGCAGATCTCAACAAAGTCTTAATAAAGTTCAACCTCCACGGCGTGTGGCTTCTCCGTTCTAATTATTCCTTGCTAAAGAAATACAATCAGGTACTTAACGCTCCGTAGCATGCGCTGTCATCTCCAGCAATCCAATGTCCGTCGTTTCCAAAGCTCCCTTTATAATCCGTGCTTGGAGAAATCGTCGCCATTCACTGCTTGCCCAGTCTTCCGGGCACTGCGGCACTGCGGCACTCTCCACCAAATGTCCTTCTCAATAGTCCATTGCTCTCTCTCAAATGACCATTTCCCCAGGCTTATATACTAAAGAGAGAAATAGGGGCACAGGTAAAGGCGACCAATGAGAAATTACCAAATTAACCATAAAAATGGAAACAATAAGGAAGTAAAAAGAACATACTTCGTAAATAAAACAATCGTGAATAATAAACACAGTGCACAATACAATAATTAAATGAAAAGAGTGATAATAAGTAAATAAATAATAAGTGATCAATTAACGCTAATGGCCAATCACGCCCCGCCCGTGACACTAACATGAATAATGCAGAACCTTAAATAAAGAAAATTTTAAAATAGACAGTCTTTCGATCTATTTATATCATTTATCAACACTTCTTATTGTGTTTGCTGCCTACAGCTCCCAAAGTACTGAACACTGCATCAAGTCAAAATAACTTCAATGTACAGAGGTATGTGTGTATGTGACACCTTTTCTCTTTCTTACTTCCATTATTTCTCTTTCCTGTCATTCCTGTGATTTTATGGTCAAACATACTTACATACCAGTCGTATTCATGTATTTGGAATTTCAAAGTATTATCAAAAACAAACACATGAATGGTTAATTGTTTAGCTTATGTCAGTGGGACTCCAAGCACATACATTATTTTTGTATGTATGTGCTGTATGTATGTATTTATTTATTTATTGGCAGACACCCTTATCCAGGGCAAGGACAAGTATCAGATTGATGTAGAAGGCAGAGAGTACTTGTGAGTGAAAAAAAACTCAATATGGAGTGAGGTAATTGATGTAGTACTTAGTTATCAGTGATATGACTTCTGCTTTTTCTAATTTAAATCAACGACTTACACACTGTTACAATTAACTAACCTGTCAAATTTCATATACAAAATTGAGAGGATAGAACACATTCTAACCGTAACATATGTTTTGCATATTTAAGGTATACTGCCTAAATACAACCCATATACAGGCACTTTCTTTAGTGATCTTTAATTTAATGTTTTTGTATGTACAATTGCCTACAGAAATTTGCCTTTTTCAAGGCAGAAAACCTATAAATTAGCAAATATAATGTATAGATATAAATCCCCCTTCTGGTTTCCTTAGTGCCTAAAAGTCAAAGTTTATTTTTTGATGTTTCTGTTAGCATTTGGATTACTAATGCATTGAAATATCTTTAGGAATATAAAGATAGTGGGATATTCCCAAAGCCCTTCACTTCCATGCAGATGATTGTGACTGTTTGGAAAAAGAAGGAGGCACAAGTGTAATCAGATCTGCAAATACTCATTCCTTTGACAGGATGATCACAGCTGCTGCTTGGATTACAGAACTGTAATATGTGCATTTGAAAAGCCATCAGATTGAAGAAAGCATGCGGCTGTTATTCATCATCTAATACAGCTGTCAACTGAGCACTTCTATTCATTAAACCAATGCATTTTTTCTTTTTAAAAAATAACAATGTTCATAGACCTAACACGAGTCCCAAATGCTCAAATGATGACAACTTGAGAATAAGAAAGGTAGATGCTGTGAGTAAAACATCATAGTCTTAAAAGGCTGGATTAACTAGACTCAGAATACCATGCCATTATTATCTCTGTCTTACTGGTGAGCTAATCACATCCTGTTCATTTCTTCAGAAAACGGCACGACTATGTCTATAATGATCTGAAGAAGGGGATTTTGGTTGCCTGCAGAATACCTTATTATTAAAAACTGTGGACTCCTACCGATATTTCTCAAGTGCACAATTTACATGAGATTCATTAAGCTGAAACTGAGAAAGATGTAGATATGAAAAATGTAATGTCCTGATTCAATACAGAATAAGGGTGGGCTGTCATTGACTCTGTCTTTCAAGTCTTGTCTTTGTATCATTTGAAATAATTGTCAACTGGGCCACAGGTTTCCAAAGAAAATTGCATCTTGTTTAGAATGAATCCAAATTGGTCCTCAAAGCAATACAATTGTGTAAACTAATCAAACAATTATGACAAGCCAATATAAGATTGAAAGATATCTAAAAAATATTTCAAGATATCCAGAAATGCAATTCAAGATATCTCTAAATATTAATTTGACTTGCCATGAGCAAAGTATTATATAACAGCATCTATTGAAAAAGAAAAACTGCATTAAAAAATATGTTAATACAGACCAAACATTAATGTATTCCATATCATATATCATATGATATATTATTATTATTATTATTATTATTATTATTATTATTATTATTATTATTAATAATAATAATAATAATAATAATAATAATAATAATATATTATTGTTTCCCCCCCACCCCCCGTCTACTACAGTAGCCTCATGATTTCTACATAAAAATGAGTCTGAGCAGTCTGTGTACTGGAAGTGATCAAAGCACTGCAGAGCCTTGGGACCTTGTTAGTGTCCAGGACTCCAGATTACAGCACAACACAAGCACAATTACCAGCAACCAACGGATAATAAAGCATCTGGTGAATCATAAAGGAGTCAACAACATATTTTAGCATTTTACAGTATAGCAAAATAAGCGATTTCTGTCTCAGCTATGTTGATATGGATTGCTTGGTCATCCATCAAAATTGAAATCGTAATACACACTTAAAAAAAGAACTTTGACACAAGATCAGCACATTTATATGAGAGTTACAATGTATATGTATTGTGCGCATATGAATAACAGATTTTATCTATGTTTTTATTTTTTCATTTCAGGTAACTGATTAATCAAAGAACTGTGGTTGTCTTTAAAACGGCCAATAGCATGGGCGAAACTGAGCAGAGGAGAGTGTGAGAGTGAACCACGGCAGACGGACACACAGACAAACATACTTAGTGCTCTGCAGTCAATGGGGGGTGGTTGCATGGTGTTTGTAACAGTACTCTTTGTTTTTAAGAGAAGGGATTTAATTTTTCCTAGTATTGATATTGGATCTTGCCTTATTGGAAAAAATACAAGCTCCCTTGTGGGGGAATTGGAGCTTGCACTCTCCTTCCAATAGACAGCATGCCCTGCTGAATGGAGTCCATGACCTGACAGCTCCGTCTGTCCCAGCAGGTGAAGTAATTATCCAACAATGCTTGAAATTCCCTGTGATGGTGAAGGATGCTAAGGAGGACATATCACACATTAATATAACATTTGAGATATGTTCTGAAATGTCTGTGAATTAATGTAGCACAAAGAAAATCATACATATTTAATGATGTTCAAGGTTATAAGTTAACAAAGGGGACTTTACACTATAGCAAAACAATTGCACTTGCTTCACATTTATGCATGCTCACAGTGCTTCTCTACTGCCTGCCTAAGTGGATGAACATCTTAAAAGGAGTTTGTAACACCGTACATTTAGCAGGGAATGTCAAAAATTAGTTCAGTGTGTGAATGTAGCTGCCAAAAGAAGCTTTCAGATCCAAAGTATATCCAAATGCCTCTATATGTCATTTGTATATGAAACAATGTTCTTTGTAACTGTACTCATTGTGTTTCAGGTGTAAACAAAATCTCTTTAAATATATTTGTCTCAACTTCTAACCTTGTCTAACCGTAAATTAAATTGTATGTAACCCTCAGAAATGGTATAGTTGGACAAAATCTAACATTTGTGTGCTTTTTAAATTTGTGCCCACAATTTAGAAATGTATGTGCACAATTAAGTAAATGATGTGTACATATAAGTAGATTGTTTGCACACTTCTTAATTTGTTGAAATGGATAAATTCCTGTTCTGTTTTACTTTTTTCTAGATATTGGTATGCCATCTCTGGTGCTCTGTAAAATTGTAATACATGTCCAAAGATGGTTTTACTCTAATTGTGTCCTCTTTCTTGGGTTATGCTAATTTGTACCCTATCATCTGGTTAGTTGAGCCCAATAGTGCAGATATTGCTGGTTTGTTTCAGAGTTTTGACATTAGCTCATTGTGACTGGGATTCCCTGGGCACATCTGCACAGTTAAGCCCTCGCAGTGTTGGGTGAGCTCAGAGTTAGCCAAGGGCTTCCTTGGCTTGCCACACAACTGCAACCCTTGTGGTTTTGGTGTGCATTTTTTGTTTTTGTTTTTCTTTACAGTAAAATACATTCTTTAAAATAATATTTGAAAATGTTTACTACAAAAAAAACAATATCTGACTTTATTATTCTTTAACTTTGCATGTTCTTTAAATATTCCTTTTCACATATTGAACTGCTCTTGCTCCTTCAGAACGTGGGAGTCTGCATAATCAAGTCATGTCAGGACTCAGAAAGCCCACTAATGACTCTGACTGACATAAAACAAATATAGATGGTTTACTAGCTGTATGATTTCCTTCTATGTCTAAGGCAGTTTAAACTTGAAGCTGCAAGCAGAGGGAATATGTATATCATTTTTAGCAAACTCTTGGCAAGACACTGCAAGAAACTGCTTGAACTTTGGAATCTTTCCAGGGTTTATAAATAAAGAAGAAGTTCTTGGCTTGGTGCTACATACCATTTCTACTCCTAGTCTTGGGCCTTTGTTTTTGTTTTGTTTCTTAAATGAGACCAACTTAATATGTATTTATTTGTGATTTTATTTGTTAAATGTATCAGCTTTAGGAATCAATTCAGCAATAAGGGTGCAGTATCAGCAGCACGTTCACTTGACTTCTGAGTGGTTTTCTTTGTATAAAACTTGTCTACTCTAGCTACAAATGCCTCATAAGAAAAACTCCATTAAATTAAATACATTAAATAATTTAAATTCAACAATGTCAGGAATGTGTAAAATGTTGAAAAATGGACACAACACATTTTAAAAGGTATTGATGGTGTCAGTGAATTATATTTTGCCCATGAAAATGCTAACTATATGCTATTATCTTCTGGGAATGGAAATTTCATACAACTACTGAAATCTAACATTGAACAAAGGTAACTGTGTTTCTTGATTTGTTTGCCGGCATGTTTGTTTTTATTTGTTCCTTTTAATTTTGATGAATGTATCTCTGTGTGGTAACAGCAGTTTAATCATTCAGATTGATTTTTATTTCTTAGTCAACAATACTTGATACAGAAAGATGCTCACTGGAAAACCTCTTCTTCTTAAGGTATTTAATAATGTGCAATTTGACCATAAATAAAATGCCTCCTACTCTAGTTTCCATTATTATGTGTCCCTTGTGAACCCTAAAATCCAATATCTCCCTTTAATATATATGTATTTTAAAAGGTTTTAACTAGGCTAAGTCAATTAAAAAAGCTCTCACACTGAAATACTTAAACCTGTCTTGCAGTGACATATCAAGAGCCATGACAGTGGCTCTAGAGAAGAAAGAAGAAAGGCTGGTTAACACTTCTGAGACTATACTGAGGGACAAAATTTTACAAAATCTGAGTTTACTACAACAGTTCTAAATGCTGACCTACAACAGTTTGTGTTTCTGAACAAATATTGACCCTCTGACATTCCATTAGAAGAGGTCAATTATATTCTTAAATATGAAGAGAAATTAGTCTGCTTGTCGATGGGGCAAAACATACATTAATGAATAAAATTCTATGGGCACAAAAGCTTTTACAGAAAATATATAATAAAGTAATATAAAGTATATATTTTAATTTGTATGGACCATTAAGTCTTGGCTGCAAATTAATATGTGAGTATATGTGATCTATTATTCCAAAAAAGGCCAAGTGACAGGTCGAAGTCTATAGAAAGTCCCCATGTCATATACAATGGCAACCTCTGAAAATATTTAATTTACAAAAAGTGTTAAGCTGCGATACATTTTAACAAACAATTTTATAAAATAAAGAGGCTTTGCATCAATACATGTTTATTTATTTAATTAGTATAAAAATGGAATACAAGTCTTAGAAAAAATACAGATGAACATTTAAATACACATTTTGTTTAATTAATGATACATATGTTATACTTCTGCCTATGTCAATTACAACTGCAATTGTTTGTGTGTGCATTTGTGCCACTAGCTCATGGTTAGACTTTGCATTTTATCTTAAATCATGGATGATATGATTGTGTAGCAAATACAATAGCCCCACATCTGCTTTAACCTAGCAGTTAAACATCTTTAGATGGTCTAAATCTTTGGCTTGTGCAATTAATTAGTTAACTATCTTGCCAATTTTGCTGCCGGCTTCTTGTGAATGCAAGTATACAGTCAGTGACTAAGCGCCTCTATTACCTATTTTTTTAAAGTAGGTCATCTGAAAGTAATGTCAGGTTCATATGTTTAAAATAAGACCACTAGCAGGCTAGTCTCATATTACCAGTTAACTGGCAATGTATCCGCTGCAGAGACTGATTCAGTTTTCTGACGACATACTAAGCAACCAAATAACCTTTTTGCAAGCTACCAAGAGTATTCCTGTCCTCCACATTCCTTATGTGCCGTTGGATGAATCTTCACTGATCCTACAGCTGGAGAGATAGTTGAGCCTGAGACACGGAGACCATGAGTCAGCAGCTGGAATTACTTCTTACTCCTACAGTACGCAGGAACTATCTTCAGCATGGATTAACTGTTATCACTGCCGGGACAGACACAAATAAAAAAAATGATTTCAGGTGAATTAATATAGCAGCAGTGTGGAAAAGTGATAAGGGCTCTGGACTCTGAAATGAAAGGTTGTGAGTTCAATCCCAGGTGGGGGACACAACTATTGTGCTTTTCTTAAACATAAACTGCTCCAGTACAAACTCAGCTGTATAAATTGATAATTCTATGTAAAAATATTATGATATATTGTAACAATTTGTAGGTACCCTGGATAAGAGTGTCTGCTAAGAAATAATATGACACATTGTAACTTGCTGTACAATGTGTCACAGCCTGGAGTTTCTGCCCTCTAACATTTGAAGCGAAAAAAAAACAAGACAAAACTCACACTGTCCTAATTGATATCTTCTAACAAGGTGCTGCAGTTGGAAATCTAAGTAACAGGTATACATGAAACTCCTTTATCTTCAGTTCACTAGATATTAAGAAATGTTCTGTACTTTTCCCCCTGAGGATAACTGGCTATTTGCTGTGAGTATTGTGGTGTTTTTTCTTTTTCACCTATTTTGATTAATTTTGATGATGCATATGATAACAATTGTACATCATACATTTTCAAGCATGTACATCCTGGTTTCCAACAGTGTGTTCAGTTGGTAGATAGGACATAACATTTGTTTCAACATGTTTTTTTTTTTGTTAGTTTTTTTAACTGAGATGTAAACCAGATAATAAAACAAACCTACAGATAGAAACTATTGTGGATATTCAACTATACAATCACCTCTGTCCCACAGTTTTTAGTTAACTATAAATAAATTGACTACTTTTCATTACACTTGCCTGCTTACAGAAGAGTCTGTGGTAATATGATGATTGATTTCACAGACAAAGAAATTCTTTAGCCACCAGCACTTTTCAAATGGCACTTGTATACCTTAACAAATAAACAAAGTTTTGTTTAGAGGACAACAAAAGCAATGATTTAATTTATTTTAACATCCCCAAAATGTCCCCACTAACCAAGTTTGTGTTAAAAAACTGCTTGTTTTAAACATTAAACAATTATTTGAAGTATAATGATACTATTATATAATAATAATAATAATAATAATAATAATAATAATAATAATAATAATAATAATAAGTTCCCCATCAGCTCCAAAGGCTATATAGTTGATTTTTTATACTGAAGTTATCAGTATAAAAAATGTGTACTCACCATGTGGAGCAGGTGTCTTTTCGTCAGCTATGTGATCGCAGCATGAAGAATTTGACGATGAATTACTAGAAGTAGAATTGAGCCGAGCTTCAAGAAGTAGAAGAAAATACATTAAATTGCATGATATGTCTTCAGTGTATAAATGAAAATAGAACTATACAGTTATGATTTAATTCATTCATAAAAAGTAAAAGCATTTGAGTAATAAACTGGTGGTAAACTAACATTTGTACATGCACATATTTATAAAAGGCTAGTTGTTTCTATAAAAAGCTTAAAAGAGAGTTGCATTGATAATTAAGTAAGAATCTTACCTCTGTAGAACTGATTTCTTGCAAGCAGACAGCCAGCTGATGGAACAGATGCCATTTTCAATGTTGTTGTTTTCTGTGGTTGAGCAGTGACTGACAAAATCATAAGAAATGTGTTATACTTCATGCATCCAGAACTGCTGTACATTAGTTCAATTGAAAAGGATAGCATACACATACTTATATTAATTTAAACATATACATTTTGTGTTGAAAAAATAATAAGCTGTTTGAAATTAATGTCTACAGTCAAAATGGTAAGAGGTTTAACTTAATTCGAAGAAAAAATAGTCTGTACAGAAAAAATAAAAAAATACTTACTTTTAGTTTTCAACTTCAGTCTCAGAAGGCAACTTTCTGAGGAAGATTGGTTCTCTCCTTCTTTCCTTCTGGGTTGTTGGTGAAGTAGCTACTGAGAGAGCTGATCTGGTGGTTTTATAGAGTTTGGGCAGGGCCGTAAATAGTGGAGTGCAGCCAAACACGTGGACAGAGAGTGCAACAGACAGAAAGGAATTTTCTGTCAACGTGCCTGAACAGCGCAGAGGGGAGCATGTGTGGCGTTTGAACAAGAACTATTTGTACTCAGTTTAGAACAAGTGATCTGCATGGTTGCAGCATCCAGCCAGGAACTTCCCTCCATCAGTGATGCCAGAACTAATTAAAATAAACAAATAAACAAACAAAGTCCAGAAGGTCTTACGTTTGACATTAATTTTAATGATTTCAGTGAAACACAAACACTGTTTTTATTACTTTGAAACAATTGCATCACAATTTCAATCAAATCTTTATTGTTTTGTTCAGTTTGAGGGGCTCAAGGCGTTGTGACATAAGAGGGTAGAATCCAGTAGAAGATGGGTATTACATGAAAAGTAGATTGACTTAGTAGACTTAGTAGAAGACAAATGAAAACAATCATAATAAGAGTTATAATAGTTAATTAAGTGGAATTAAGGAATACAGATTACTTGGCCAGTACATTTTCTGTGGCCCAATAACATTACCTTTTTTTCACAAATCAAATTGTAATATAAATGTGTTTAGATATACATACTAACTATTTACATTTGAAACTGTGTAATAGTAATAGTCAATAGTGTAATGAGTAACAGTAGTAATAGTCACTCAAACACATCAGAATGAAAGGAAATTGAAAATGTACTTTTAGGTTAAAATTTTCCATAGTTTCCATATTATGCTATGATAGATACATTGTACTCTCTTTATAGACAAAGCATGCTTGCCAAGAACTGATATTTTATTTTTTGAATTTTTGTAGAGATCCAGCATAAACTGAGCCCTCTTGTCTGGGAAACAGTGACTTTCACATGCTAATCCTATACAAGTTTATGATGATGATCCCGATGATAATGAAAATGCAATTTGGAAAGCAGCACAGAGTGTCTACACATTGTAATACACACACTGGAACAGATTGTAACGTCTCTGATTTGACAATTTCAAAGTTTAAAGGTCATTGAAATCAGATACTACCTGAAATCTGACACAGTTCAGACGTGTACTAAAATGACCAGTGGCGTTAAGGATTCCCACACATTTTGTCTTCTGTCCAGGAATGAAATGAAGAGATCCTTGGATCCTCAATACAAATAAAAATAAAATTAAATACCGTACAAAGTATTATATTTCAGCCCTACTGACAGCCTTGCTGCACAATACATGGTGGTCCAGCTCACTTCATATATACACTCACCTAAAGGATTATTAGGAACACCTGTTCAATTTCTCATTAATGCAATTATCTAACCAACCAATCACATGGCAGTTGCTTCAATGCATTTAGGGGTGTGGTCCTGGTCAAGACAATCTCCTGAACTCCAAACTGAATGTCTGAATGGGAAAGAAAGGTGATTTAAGCAATTTTGAGCGTGGCATGGTTGTTGGTGCCAGACGGGCCGGTCTGAGTATTTCACAATCTGCTCAGTTACTGGGATTTTCACGCACAACCATTTCTAGGGTTTACAAAGAATGGTGTGAAAAGGGAAAAACATCCAGTATGCGGCAGTCCTGTGGGCGAAAATGCCTTGTTGATGCTAGAGGTCAGAGGAGAATGGGCCGACTGATTCAAGCTGATAGAAGAGCAACTTTGACTGAAATAAACACTCGTTACAACCGAGGTATGCAGCAAAGCATTTGTGAAGCCACAACATGTACAACCTTGAGGCGGATGGGCTACAACAGCAGAAGACCCCACCGGGTACCACTCATCTCCACTACAAATAGGAAAAAGAGGCTACAATTTGCACAAGCTCACCAAAATTGGACAGTTGAAGACTGGAAAAATGTTGCCTGGTCTGATGAGTCTCGATTTCTGTTGAGACATTCAGATGGTAGAGTCAGAATTTGGCGTAAACAGAATGAGAACATGGATCCATCATGCCTTGTTACCACTGTGCAGGCTGGTGGTGGTGGTGTAATGGTGTGGGGGATGTTTTCTTGGCACACTTTAGGCCCCTTAGTGCCAATTGGGCATCGTTTAAATGCCACGGCCTACCTGAGCATTGTTTCTGACCATGTCCATCCCTTTATGACCACCATGTACCCATCCTCTGATGGCTACTTCCAGCAGGATAATGCACCATGTCACAAAGGTTGAATCATTTCAAATTGGTTTCTTGAACATGACAATGAGTTCATTGTACTAAACTGGCCCCCACAGTCACCAGATCTCAACCCAATAGAGCATCTTTGGGATGTGGTGGAACGGGAGCTTCGTGCCCTGGATGTGCATCCCACAAATCTCCATCAACTGCAAGATGCTATCCTATCAATATGGGCCAACATTTCTAAAGAATGCTTTCAGCACCTTGTTGAATCAATGCCACGTAGAATGAAGGCAGTTCTGAAGGCGAAAGGGGGTCAAACACAGTATTAGTATGGTGTTCCTAATAATCCTTTAGGTGAGTGTATATTATTATTATTATTCCAGTAGCAAAAAGCGAGAGAGATTTTTATTATTATAATTTAATTGATACACTTTAAAAAAAGGTGCTATATAATGTCATTTTCCAGGCCACTTTCAGTCTGTTTTTAAATCATCTTATTGGAATCAGAAATGGGCTGCCACAAAATATTACTTTTTTTTCTGATGCTCATTATAATGTAACCTATTTTTGAAAAACAAAAAATAGAATATACTGTATATTTTTACCTGAAATAAGGAATATTTTTATTATATTCTACCTATATTTTCGAAAGTACATTCCACATTTACCAGCAATATAGTGTTGTTTCTGCATTTCAAAGGCATTCGCAGTATTGGAAGTCAGTCAGTGTTTTTTTTTTCCATGGTTTATTATTATTATTATTATTATTATTATTATTATTATTATTATTATTATTATTATTATTATATGAGCAGAAGTTGAATATGCAGCTTCTAGTTTTTAACCAATAAAGTTGTTATTGAACAGAGTTTTGTAAACAATTATTTAGTATGTGTATTCAGAACTATTACGTTGCTGATGAGAGCAAAAGTTCCAATTGCAATTTTAAATAGTGTGCTTTGATCACATCACCCACACCATCAAGATAATTAAATTAAAATACTACATAAGAATGTATGTTGTTTAATGTATTTATTACAGAAAATCTATATTACAATAATGCTTATATTAAAAACAGATATTGTGGTAAACATCAATAAACATCCTCTTCTACAATATGGTTGTTTGTTTTTACAGGTCATTGTTTTTATAAGTAATGCATTCTCTGCTGCTGAAACTATACTCTCAAGTGTGTTTTATCTAGCCAGCTTTTTCTACAACCACTGCAGGTTCTGGTGTGAAATACGTGTGAATCCATCACATCCTATATTCTTGGCAACCCAGTTCTGTCATCCTACACTCAAAAGAGGTTACAGAGAAAACTGTGGGGTTTTTTCAGCATTCAATAATGAGATTGGCCTGAATCGGTCATTCTTTAGCAGAGTGATTCATTCCTTGCCCTCTCCTAAAGCACAATTGGCATAGGAATCTTTAAAAAGTTATTGCATTTTGAGAGGGTACTTATTCAGTCCTGCACAGTATCTGCATTTAAGTTACAAATGTTAAACACCACCAACTACACCAGCTGTTCAGGTCCATTGATGTCATGATTTTATTCAAAATAAAAATCTGTAACACATTCTGCGAGCTAGTTAATCCAGCTACCACAATTAAGTCATTAATTATACTGTCTTATCAGTCACACTTGGAAACAGATAGTGTTTGGTCCTGGAGGTTTTCCCACTGTAGATATATGATTTGTCATTGTATAGCCAACGTATAGCTCTATGTCTCTGATGCACATTGCAACACATTTGTTTATGATTAGGCTCTTAAAAGCAGAATGGTTTGCAGAATGTGTGATAGCTTAGGATGTCCATGTATATGTTGTTTTAGATATTCTTGCCTACAAACATCAATAAGTACATTAAATAAATTAATGTATTCATTAATTAAGCATTATTATTTTTATTTTTTTATTTATGTTTTATTTTACTTTGCCACTTGCACCAAAATACTACTCTAAGAAACCACAAAATGTGTGGGCTATTATGAATATATTTTAGCCTAGCCTAGACTTTTTAAATGAGATGAATGTTGCAGTGAACTATAGCCTACTTGGCTCTATATCCTTTGCTTCTAGGGCATTTCCCAACCATCTATTTTAAGCATATGATACTGTCACTGTATACCCAATGGACCAGGCTGTGCACTGAATTTTGTAAACATGATAAAGATTAACTTGGATCAGACTTTAAACCATGTATTTAATACTGCTGCATACTCACTTTTGCTATAAATTGTTGTATTTTCCATCTGAAGCCACATTAATCAGGTTTTTTCATCAGTGCAAAGTCTGCACAAGTTTGGTCCTGTGATGTAGGGTGGATTGTTCAAAATGCATAAAACAGTGTAACAGTAAATGTCAATTCATTATTCTCGTTGTTTACTTTGCTATTGATTCTACAGTGGAAACACCTTAGTAAGCAACATGCTTTTTATTCCTTGATCTGAAATGACTGGGTCTAAGAAACTGTATATAATGTACATTGACCGGTTAGAAATTTAAAACCAGGGGTAGAAAGTAACAAATTACATCTACTCTCGTTCCTGTAACTGGGTAGTTTTTTCGTGTACTTGTACTTTTTTGAGTATTTTTCAAATTTGGTAATTTTACTTTTACTTAAGTATGTTTTAAGTTAAGTATTGTATTGTGTGAAAACAATCCTATTATGTTTTTAGTTTGTTTTCAGTATTCCAGGCCTGTCATTCCACTTTTATTTTTTATATGAGGTTATTTTAAAGAAAGTGTATTCAGGATTTTAGAATCCCAGTCTAGGATTTGGAGATATAGGCAGTCAAACCTATTTGTGCTATGTTTTCAGTGCATTTTCGATATTCCAGGTCTGTCATTTCATAGAAAGCAGCTGTCATTCCATGTCATTCCATGTTTATGTTTAATATGAGGTTATTTTAAAGAAAGTGTATTCAGGATTTTAGGATTCCTGTGTGGGATTTGGAGATATAGACCGTCCTTCTGTTTTCTCCATTGTAGTCTATGGGCATTCCGTTTTTGTCACTTGTCTGTCTGTCCCAAATAAGGCCTCCTGTCCTGACCAGTGATGTCCCCCACAATAAACTAACAATTAAGTTACATCAACATTTCTTTGTGTTCTAAGTAAGTAGCTTCCCCTCCCAGCAGGGCTGAAAAGTCTCTCATCATCTTCCAGTGCCTCCTCATAATTGATTTGATCTCAATATGCTTGTACACCCTGCTAGTTTCTCTAACACCTGTCTAACTGCTGTACCACACTGCAAGGATGCTGACGTCTTTTTAAGGACACTTGCCATTCTGCTTTCTTGCTTTTGAGCTTAATTTATTGTAATCCAATGTTACACTCCATTTCCCTTCAAGTGCACATGTGTAATTTATAAATATGGCATTGTATATTGATTCTTGTAAACCTTGTAAGTCACCTTGGATGAATGCGTCAGCTAAATAATAATAATAATATTAAAAAAATGTTTTTCATATGGTGCCCTCTTATTGGGTCCTAACTTCCTTTCCTCCTTCTCTGTAGATAAATATGTATAGTGAAGATGTTGTCTGAATAGGACAGTGCAGCTGCTATCTATCACATACAACTTATGATGACTGAGCATTTCTTGATATTGTATAGTAACGACGTGGCAGAATTGTATTTTTGGGCACGTAGATTAACTTATTCATGAGTTTATGAGCTTATTGTCTTAAAATAACAGTGACTCTATGCGCAGCAGGATAACAATAAATAATTCAACCATAATACTGCATGTTACCATCCTCAACAACACTGACGATTAAACCAGCATGTCCCAGGACAACCTGGAAACAAGATATTTAGGCAACAAATAAAAAATTCAGTCAATGCCTCAACTTAAGTAATCACCCCAAACCACCCATTTTGAGCTGAAAATGAAATTTCATCATGCATCTTTCCTTGTTAACAGCATTTTACTGAATGCCTGACAGGTATCTAAAATTTAATTTCAACAGATATAAACTATGAAGTGATTGAGTGATTGACAGCAGGATCTCAGGATGGTCAAAACTGTATACAGATTAACCATTATTAAACGGCATACTATTATTATTATTATTATTATTATTATTATTATTATTATTATTATTATTATTATCATTATTATTATTATTATTAAAAGGTATACATTCTCTTCATTGACTGTTATGTTTCAGTGGCTGACTTTGCGTTACATGAAGGTTAACCCCAGTAAATGAGATTTAGAGATGCATGCCAGTGCCTAACATATTATTCTCCAGTACAGTGAGCACAATTCACACTGCCAACATCCTCAAATATCATATATGTTGATTTTAAATAAATACAAGATACATAGTTATTTAGCTGCTGATTCGACATTTTGAATCAAGACAGGTTCAAAGAACTTTGCATATTGCAAACTTGAACTAGCTTACCTTTGTTCAAATCTAGTTTAAACAGGAAACTAAATAAATAAATAAACTGAGTAAATATCCCTTTTTGTGCCATGCTATCAATTTCCCTGTGTACTCCCTGGTCCTCCAACATTGATCTGCTCCTGGACTCTGACACCGATAGACAGAAGGAGCTTGTGACTGGAGGTGTGATTGTCCTAAACAACAACTTTTCATTCAACTTTATCCCAGATACATATGTAATAATGACAATATATACCGATCAGCCATAACATTATGACCACTGACAGGTGAAGTGAATAACACTGATAATCTCGTTATCATGGCACCTGTCAGTGGGTGGGATATATTAGGCAGCAATTCAACATTTTGTCCTCAAAGTTGATGTGTTAGAAGCAGGAAAAATGGGCAAGCGTAAGGATCTGAGCGACTTTGACAAGGGCCAAATTGTGATGGCTAGACGACTGGGTCAGAGCATCTCCAAAACTGCAGCTCTTGTGGGGTGTTCCCAATCTGCAGTGGTCAGTACCTATCAAAAGTGGTCCAAGGAAGGAAAAGTGGTGAACCGGCGACAGGGTCATGGGCGGCCAAGGCTCACTGATGCACGTGGGGAGCAAAGGCTGGCCCGTGTGGTCCGATCCAACAGACGAGCTACTGTAGCTCAAATAGCTGAAAAAGTTAATGCTGGTTCTGATAGAAAGGTGCCAGATACCACAGCACACATTTGTCTAGTGGAGTCCATGCCTCGACGGGTCAGGGCTGTTTTGGCGGCAAAAGTGGGACCTACACAATATTAGGCAGGTGGTCATATGTTATGGTTGATCGGTGTACATTTAATACATATAGCATTGTACATCTCAAACTCTTTTAATAGACTGTAAGGAGACAAAGAGGACAGTTGAAGAGGACTTTATTAGAACTCAGACTGGTTTGTTAAGGTGTTGGAATCAGTTGAAGAAAAGCGCAAAATGTCCAAACATGTAATGAATCTCCAGTACATACAGTGAGGGAAAAAAGTATTTGATCCCCTGCTGATGTTGTATGTTTGCCCGCTGACAAAGAAATGATCAGTCTATAATTTTAATGGTAGGTGTTTCTTAACAGTGAGAGACAGAATAACAAAAAAAAAAAAAAAAAAACGCATTTCAAAAAAGTTATAAATTGATTTGCATGTTAATGAGTGAAATAAGTATTTGATCCCCTATCAATCAGCAAGATTTCTGGCTCCCAGGTGTCTTTTATACAGGTAACGAGCTGAGATTAGGAGCACTCTCTTAAAGGGAGTGCTCCTAATCTCAGCTTGTTACCTGTATAAAAGACACCTGTCCACAGAAGCAATCAATTTATCAGATTCCAAACTCTCCACCATGGCCAAGACCAAAGAGCTGTCCAAGGATGTCAGGGACAAGATTGTAGACCTACACAAGGCTGGAATGGGCTACAAGACCATCGCCAAGCAGCTTGGTGAGAAGGTGGCAACAGTTGGTGCAATTATTCGCAAATGGAAGAAACACAAAATAACTGTCAGTCTCCCTCGGTCTGGTGCTCCATGCAAGATCTCACCTCGTGGAGTTTCAATGATCATGAGAACGGTGAGGAATCAGCCCAGAACTACACGGGAGGATCTTGTTAATGATCTCAAGGCAGCTGGGACCATAGTCACCAAGAAAACAATTGGTAACACACTACACCGTGAAGGACTGAAATCCTGCAGCGCCCGCAAGGTCGCCCTGCTCAAGAAAGCACATGTACAGGCCCATCTGAAGTTTGCCAATGAACATCTGAATAATTCAGAGGAGAACTGGGTGAAAGTGTTGTGGTCAGATGAGACCAAAATCAGGCTCTTTGGCATCAACTCAACTCGCCGTGTTTGGAGGAGGAGGAATGACCCCAAGAACACCATCCCCACCGTCAAACATGGAGGTGGAAACATTATGCTTTGGGGGTGTTTTTCTGCTAAGGGGACAGGACAACTGCACCGCATCAAAGGGACGACAGACGGGGCCATGTACCGTCAAATCTTGGGTGAGAACCTCCTTCCCTCAGCCAGGGCATTGAAAATGGGTCGTGGATGGGGATTCCAGCATGACAATGACCCAAAACACACAGCCAAGGCAACAAAGGAGTGGCTCAAGAAGAAGCACTTTAAGGTCCTGGAGTGGCCTAGCCAGTCTCCAGACCTTAATCCCATAGAAAATCTGTGGAAGGAGCTGAAGGTTCGAGTTGCCAAACGTCAGCCTCGAACCTTAATGACTTGGAGAGGATCTGCAAAGAGGAGTGGGACAAAATCCCTCCTGAGATGTGTGCAAACCTGGTGGCCAACTACAAGAAACGTCTGACCTCTGTGATTGCCAACAAGGGTTTTGCCACCAAGTACTAAGTCGAAGGGGTCAAATACTTATTTCACTCATTAACATCAAATCAATTTATAACTGTTTTGAAATGCGTTTTTCTGGATTTTTTTGTTGTTATTCTATCTCTCACTGTTAAAATACACCTACCATTTAAATTATAGACTGATCATTTCTTTGTCAGTGGGCAAACGTACAAAATCAGCAGTGGATCAAATACTTTTTTCCCTCACTGTATGTATAAGCAGTAGGAAATAAAATGAATGTAAACTAATACCTAGACAAGGTGGGAGAAATCTTGTATGTTAGTCTAAACATCTTAGATGAAAGAAGAAAAGTACAGTGTGTTTTGAGAGATATTCATCTGTAAGAGCTACTTCAGCCAGTTCCTGGCTAAAAATATCTTATGTGCATATATTAGATCTGGGCAATGTACTGCAATGTGTGAAGCACAGCATGTACCTATAACGTAATTGGAATATTATATACACCCAGTATATATTGTACCAAAGCCATGGACTGAATATCCAGACAAGTTACATGTTATAACAAAACACCAGTGAAATGTATTCTTCTTTAGCATACTCCTCTGAGATTAAGTAGTAGTACTGAATTTAAATTGAGTATTACGGGATAAAAAATATTAATTTTTGTTCCTATTTGCTGTTGCAGTCAGGGCTGTTTCTGCAAACTGCAAATACACAACTAAGGGAATGAATACAAATCTATAGTATATCATTTAGTTTCAATTTCCACATTCTCTACAAAATGTTCTAATGTCCTATTCAATTTGTTTGCATATATACTACAACACTTTTTCCTATATGTATTGACATATCGGTGTGGATGTTTACACATTATTCAATTATTACTTTTATCATTTTTGATTTAATTTAATTCAGATGTACATGATTGGAGCCTTGTGGAAAAAATACACTAATTACCTGGGTGGGGTGTAACATAATCGGTATAAAACCAGCCACTAGCAATGAGAAGGGGGGCACCGACTGTAAAAGCAGAAGATGCTCTATGAAGATATGCAGCAAGAACTGTGAACAGATGTGTCTGAATCATAGTCGACTGTGTGTACAGTCTGGAAGCATAGGGTATTCAAGCAAGTTTAAAAATGTCAGATTGTCCTATAAATCAACTCCCAAACTATCCTTACTTCCATGGCACAGATTTGTTTGTATTTTGTTGGTATCATTCAGTTGCTGTTGAATTTGATAAGAAATTAAACTTTGTGTATTTTACCCTGGAGGGTGTCTTCTGCTTTACTCTATCCCAAGGGTTCCCAATGTCTGGTGATGGAGGGCCAATTTCCGGAGGTTGCATAGGTTGGGGGGGACACAGTTGAAAATGAACCACCAATGAAAACTAAATATGTCCCAAATCATACCTTTTTATGAACTTGAATTGTTGTTTTATAATTTTCCCCAAAATTACATGTGCAATTTGTAACAGAAAAGGTTGGCTTTGGGGGGCCATACCAAACATCCTCGAGGGCCGCATTTGGCCCCCGGACCACACTTTGTGAACCCCTGCTCTAGCCCCTGTATCCAATTATTGATTCAAGGAACATCTGTGGCTTAACTTTTTTAGGAGGCAAAATCCATCCAGTGTTTCCAAAATGACAATTCCCTGTGAATAGTAATGCTCACAGCTAAAGGAGGAATATTTGCACCATACCTCAGTCACAGCAGGCAAACAGTCTTGTAGGACTCTGCTCAGACAGCACCATATGACAGTTGTATAGTAGCTTAATCGTTACAGTGTTGAATACGTCTATAAAACGTATTATTCATAATTATTAAAATTATTTTATTTTAAGGTCATACATTGTATTTGTTTTTTAAATCAAATAAATGTCACCTTGGCTATGCAAAGCAAGGTTACTAGTGTCTTCATACAACAGTGCCAAGTAGCTCACTTCACTGAAGCCTCAATGCAGCAGAAATGCCAACAGAAAGATTTATGTAGTCAATCACATCACATATAAATATGTGTTTGTTGGTTAAGTAGAGGAAATATCAAGAAGAGTAGACAGGATAGAGCGCATGAGCCTTAACCAAGCAGAAAGGGAGATATCAGCCATAGACTCATGCTGATCGCCTGTGACAGAACCCAGTGGGAAAATAATATAATGTCAAAACACGATACTCAAGCCGGGGAAATGAAAACAAATGTATCTAGCTTCTCTGGTCTGTGTGCATTGCTGCAGCCAGCGTGATCCAGAGGCGCTGTTGTGGGAAGGACAGAGAGGAGAAGAAAGGCAACACTGCAAGAGACAGGAGGCCTGGGCTTCCCAGCAGGTGACTGCAGTTGTTAACCCGAAATACTAGGAATATGTAGAATACAGGTCAGGGCAGGAATAAACTAAGACAGGTGTCAGTCTCCTGTCCCTTCATTCTCACCCAACACTTGTAGAGGCACCCACTGCTGTGTGTGTCAGTGCATCATAGCTTGCAGTGATTTTACAATGTCACCTTGAATTACTGTGCCTCAGTAAATGTATATGCTTTTACAAACATATATATATTAGCTATAAGCCAAGTTAAAATGGATTTATCATTAATTGTTATATTGGTCATTATCAATAATGCACATTTTCAATTGGGATTGACTATGGGGAAGTAATGTCAAACTGGTTTCAAAAGTGCTCCAAAATATTTTATATATGCTGTGGAACTAGTCTAAAATTTAAGTACTTTAAAAACGTCCAATAATATTGAACTGTGAGCTGCACTTTCTTTCTCAAGAAATACTGATTTCAAAACGAGAACAAAATGTAATGAGCACATTAAGTGATTTTCCATTGAAACCAGGTTGAGAAAATAAAACTGATACAAATAATCTTAATGCATCTGCAAATCTATTTTGTGATAGAAAATTAAAGTGTAAGTATCACAGATCAAGGTTTTGTGTATCTTTGTGTTACTATAGTGTATAAGTAAGGTATGACTGTGAACTATCCCCAATTGGGTTAAAGATCATGTGAACAGCATTTCTTGGAAAATATGACCAGATATTACTGTCCTGCTTCAGGATTATATTTTACTTGGGTGTTTACATTTGGTAAAGAATTAACGTTTTCATTTCAGTTTGGACAATATTTGATAAGCCATTACATCTACAAGCATAAATTATGATCATTATGGTCATACACATTTTTGTATTATTATTATCTGTTGTAGGTGGCGGAGTCACCTAGTAGAAGACTAATAAAATAAATGCAAAAACGGTCATATCAGAAAGATAGGTTCATGGTCACTCTCTTACTCGTTGCATAAAAGGTAGGCAAACAAACCTATGTAAAAAAAAAAAAAACAGTGCTGTTTCTCATTCATAATTTGTAATTCTTCTGCAACGTACATATAGTATGTCTGACCGAAGTCTGTATTCCCTTCAGATGAACACATTTCATACCACAATATATTGGCCTGCTACTGGCTTTGAACCTTCTGCCTCATTATTTCTTTCTGCTATTTCAAAAACAAAAATATTACTTTATTTACTGAAATTACTTTTAGTTAATAAACTACTTGACTATCATTACCATCAAACTCAGTTTCCCTAGCAACAGTGTTTTTTGGAATATCAGAAGCTTTGGGTGTGAAAAAGCTTATTGTCGTCAGTCTGTTTTTCTCCTCAACTGTTTTTTTCTGCTGCTAATAAACATTAACCAGAGTCCACTGTAGTTTGAAGGTTGACTTGCTTCCCGTTAATTGGGTCACATAAAAGGAAATGCATAATGCTTTGCTTTGTTTATTTTAAGAATCATGTTGCCTTTCAGAATTACATTCATAATTTATTTTAGATTTATCATATATATATATATATATATATATATATATATATATATATATACAATATAAAATCATGCTCATTTAACAGCAATCAGATAAGAATGGAATAGAAGTGCTAATTTCAGTTTTAAGGCAGGTAGAGGGACAGCAGAAGTAAACATTGAAATAAGACAGTTGTAAGTATAATTTGCTACATTAATAAAATACTCAAAAAGTGAAACTTTAATAATGTCTTTATTTAGAAAGATGTATAAAGAGACAACACTAGCAATAGGGCTACACAGAGGGAAAATCAATTCAGAAAAGTGTTTGCCAAGATTGGGAGAATAAGAGTATGAAGTTTAATGGACCCTTTTTAGAGCATTTATTCTTCACCAATGATATTTGCAAAGGAACAGAAAAAAAGACAAATAGGGTTCTAAGACACACATGAAAGCATCATCACAGCTATAGTTCTGTTTAACAAGTAGGTCTTCTCAAGTAGACTGATGTCAAAGCCAAGGTAGATAAACTAAAACGTCACTTGGTTGGGCACAAAGCAAGAACAATGTATTGTTGTTTGACCAAGGAAATATGACACTGGGTCACAAGAAATAAAAATAAAAATAAAGCAGTACTCTTCTTTAGGAATCATTTAACATTGCATCCTTCATTAATTTAAATATTATATTAGTTTCATGTTAATGTTCATGTTTAATATGAAATAAAATAGATGTTTCAACCAAAGCTGTTCATCTGCAATAACACACAAGCCTCCTCAAGTGGCCATTGGTTCCAGCTTTTGTGCAAAAATGGATCAAACAATAATTGTCTTGAGCTAATTGGAGTTGGCTGGGGAAACATTAGCTTGCTATATATTTCTGGCTGTATTACTTGGTGGTTAAAGTGCTGAGCTGTTATCACTGGATTTGTATTCATCCTCTGGTTTGCTCTCCAAATTCCACTGTTTGCTTCCCCTATTCCAAATTAAATCATCATGATATTTGCTGTTTTGGAGGTATGCCAGGTGGCAGATTATCCCTGTTCTTTCCTGGCCACGTATCCCAAACTTTTTGATTTATGCCATAACTAGCAATTTTGGTGTGATGAATACACTACAAAAAAAAAAAAAAAAAAAAACATTGATCTGTATGCTGCACAATCTGAAAACAATAGTTACATGTTAATAGAACTGAACTATAAATTGCTAAAAAAAATGAAATTGTATCATATTTTTCTTTATTAAATATCTTAAAGAGGTCAGTAAAATGTAAGCCTCATTAATTGCATGGTATGACCCTTTACCTTGCCTGTCTGGGAGTTATTTGTGTTATTAGCAGATTTGTCTAAACTGTGCACTATGCCCAATTGGGTTAAGGTCAACTGAACAGTATTTCTTGGGAAATAATTAATTACAAAAAACTATTTCCTTAATAGTTTATGATTATGTAGCTAAAACATAAAAACTAGTTTGAAGGTGGAAGTTTTGCTCTCTTCGTTGCATGTGACATTATATGCCAGAGTGCAGGCAGTGAGAGACGATTCAGCATTTATATATTTATTAATTATGAAAAGTATATCCCTTGAATGTGGATAATGAACTTAACATTAATTAAGTGCATTAAATGAAAACATTAATACAAAATAAACAATTGAAAAATAACAATAAAAAACAACTCAATACAAAATTGGTGCATTGAAATAAAACAGGAAATGCAAAAAAAATAAAAATAAAAAATAAAATTAAACAGACAGATGTTCCGTCCCTGCCACAGGGCCTGTTTCACCAGACAACACGCCACCAGCACCTCAGAGTGGATGATGTCAATCCTCTGGCTGGTCTGTATAGGATCTGCCGGGCGGTCATCTACGCAGGATCGGCAAACCTGTGGAGGAACGTACAGAAGAAGAACAAGACCCTGCAAGTGGAGGGGCAGTCCTTAAAAATATGAGCCTCTGTCTCCCTTCCCAGGCAACCCTTGTAGGGGCAGGTGTCAAACAGGGCTAAACCCCTTCTGTACATGAACTCTCGAGTGGGGAGACACCAACTCACAGCCATCCAGGAGACATCTTTCTGCATATTTGTGAGGCAAACGTGCATAGTGTTAGCCCAGGTATTCCGGCAGGTTTCGGGAATCTTCTATTCTGCTATTCCTAATCTTAAAACTAATAAGGAAACAGATGTATGTGTATCAATAGTTAGGTTTGCAATACTATTCAGTTCAGTTCAAGACAAAACTTTCTCGCCTCCAAGCTGGGATATGCAACTTCAGTGCTCTTATCTACAAGGCAATGGTGAAATACTGGTTCCCACAGGCATTCTCATTGTTTCTCAAAGGGTATCTCAGGATGTAAAGTAAAATATAGGAAGAATGTTTATGTGTTTATTCCCACAATAGTTCTTTCCAAGGTGGGCCAATTACCTGCTGTTGTTTTGCTGCAGAGGGGGTTCAGATGTAGGCTCTCATGCATACAAGTCTCCTGAGCTCAGAAAGGCTTTGACGTAACCAAGATGTTCTTCCAGACTCCAGTACACATTCAAAAAGGATCTACAGTGTTTCATTGGTTAATAATTAACGTAACTGTCAAAAACATTTGCAATAAAAATGACAGATTAGTCACTGTACATTTGTTCAAAATTGCAAAAGCGGTGGGACTAAGAGGTAAGAAATAGACTACCTCTTTTTACATTCAACAAACATGACATTACCAATACAAGTCACATGTGTTTCAAAGCAGAACACAAAATAATTAAGATATACTCACTGACAAGTGTTGTAGCACACAATGGTTACATGAGAAATGAAAAGAAATTGACTTTCTGTAAAAAAATACTTATTTCCCTCATTAACATGCAAATCAATTTATAACTTTTTTGAAATGCGTTTTTCTGGATTTTTTTGTTGTTATTCTGTCTCTCACTGTTAAAATACACCTACCATTAAAATTATTGACTGATCATTTCTTTGTCAGTGGGCAAACGTACAAAATCAGCAGGGGATCAAATACTTTTTTCCCTCACTGTATACTTTCTTATTTAAAGGTTATATTGGATGATAGTATATTGGTGTTAAATGATTGTGTAAGAATTGATGTATCACTTAAAACAAAAATAATTGTACAATAGCTTTTATTGTCTACGTATGTAAAAAACAACTCATCGTAACTCATGTAACAAAACAAAACAAAAACGGTGGGGGGCACATATATGCTTACTCACGCTGGGAGCTAAAAATGCTATCTAAGGCTCTGTCAGAAAGATTTTGGGGGTTACTACTAACTAGTTTTTTTTCAATTAAAGGTTAACATAAATTTGAGTACAGTAGAACTCTCAGTGACTATGTTTACTTGAAGTTCTTAACTTCTTACAAGGAGACCTCATTATCAAAGTAGCTCACTTTTTAAAGATCAGTTATGTAGAGATGGACAAAAATGTGTGAATCCTAATCCTAATCCTAATCCAAAAAAATACATAGACAATAACCACAGATACTGACTGCTGATTGCATCTTTAACTGCCCGTACCACACGTAGAAATTTTCTCTGAACATAGAACTCCGAGAACATTTTATCAGACTGTACTGACTTATTTTGAGTAAATAAACAGAGTTGAGTGACCATGAATGGTAGTGATGTTTACATAAACCTTTCCTGTGGTAACCTATCCCTAGAACTAATATTTTATTTTTGGAAGCTGTTGTAAGTCACCCTGGATAAGGGCGTATGCCAAGAAATAAAAATAATAATAATAATTTCCCAGTGTCATATATTGTTCATTACAGAACTGTGCAGAGTACTTGTTTTTATTCTAATATGTGTCTTATGTAAGTCCTTAATAATCAGTGAACATTGTTTAAATTATAAGGGCTGTCTTTGTAAATTGAATCATTCACAGGTACATTAAATACAGCTTTTGGAATGCAAATCTACTATCATATATAAATTGTAACTATTTTGAATTTAGTGTTTCGGCTTTTAATTCAATATAAAATGAAGATACAGGGTTATGAAAAGTAACATCATGGTTGTTCGTTACATCTTCCAATATAAATTCACAGGCGAAAACCAGATAAGCCAAAAACACTTATAATCTCACTTTGCAATAAAAATTAAGATAATCTTTATTTGCAGAACATTTAACTTCTTGGTTTTAATATATTTTCAATAAAATTCTTTTGCCCTCTTTACATGTTCTACTGATGTTAAGTGAATAAATTAAATAAGATCCCGTTCACACTTATTAGCCGCCCTGGGCGCCTCAGATTCACTCCGGCTTTCCAGACACCGCGTCCACACTGGCGGGTTTAGGAGCCTCAGCGCGTCACACATGCGGGCGAAAAGCGGCCTAAACGAAATGCATGCCGGGAATAAACAGCCCAAACACACCAGTGACGCGGGACATTAGATCTGCTTACAGGTGTGTGCGATGTGTTTATAATCACAGCTTATTACTATCGATTGGCTAGTGTTCGGTTCTGTATTTTATTTGAAAGTAAGCTTAACCCTTTGCAGCTTTCTAATATAATTTAAAAATGTGCTGGTTCAATGGGGGATCTAATTCATATATTTCCCTTTTCAAAAGTGCTGTTACAATTCACCCGAAAGCGAAGCACTTTATTAGCACATCTGCATTAAATCTCAGTAAATCGTGTGCATGAAAGCAGCCTCTGTGACGCGTGTGTAGTTTTATCAGACAGCAGCTGCGCTCCTGCGGTTTGTGTTGTAACTGTATCTTCATCCTCATTGTAACCGCGCTTTCATTGCTGCATCGGCCCAGTTTTACCTCTGACGCCGGCATTTGTGATTGTCCTGCTCAGCTCAATATAACTGCATTTCGGATTGCATGGTAAACAGCTGCTCTCTATTAAAATGCACTGATTTGAATGGAAACCTGCTTCGGTTAAATTGATATGGTTTTAATGCAAAATTCGGATACTTAATACATTTATGGTCCCGTTCACAATTTCTCAATGCAATTTCCACGTGTAAAATGCATGCTGTTAAATTTCAGACTTACAAACAATAGCAAGTTTACCAGCTACACACTTTTATTTTAAACGACCGAGTAGTTTGAACTGTTTACATTATAACTCATTACTTAGCCTAGACTTTTATAATATATAAAGATGCAAGATAGCGAACTGTAACAGTACATTTAAGGCTATAGATCGATATGACATTCAAACAATACAGAGACAATACTGTGTCCTGCAGCTGTGTCGGTGCCCGTGTTTACTCTGTTTACTCTGTGTTTACTCTGTTTATTGTGTTTACTCTGTGTTTATTGTGTTTACTCTGTTTACTCTGTGTTTACTCTGTGTTTATTCTGTGTTTATTGTGTTTACTCTGTGTTTACTGTGTGTTTACTCTGTGTTTATTGTGTTTACTCTGTGTTTATTCTGTGTTTACTCTGTGTTTATTGTGTTTACTCTTTATTGTGTTTACTCTTTATTGTGTTTACTCTGTGTTTATTGTGTTTACTCTGTTTACTATGTGTTTACTGTGTGTTTACTCTGTGTTTATTGTGTTTACTCTGTTTATTCTGTGTTTACTCTGAGTTTATTGTGTTTATTGTGTTTACTCTGTTTATTGTGTTTACTCTGTGTTTACTCTGTGTTTATTCTGTGTTTATTGTGTTTACTCTGTGTTTACTCTGTGTTTATTGTGTTTACTCTGTGTTTATTGTGTTTACTCTGTTTACTCTGTGTTTACTCTGTTTATTGTGTTTACTCTGTTTATTGTGTTTACTCAGTGTTTACTCTGTGTTAACTCTGTTTATTGTGTTTACTCAGTGTTTACTCTGTGTTTACTCTGTGTTTATTGTGTTTACTCTGTTTATTGTGTTTACTCTGTTTATTGTGTTTATTATGTGTTTACTCTGTGTTTATTGTGTTTACTCTGTGTTTATTGTGTTTACTCTGTGTTTATTGTGTTTACTCTGTGTTTATTGTGTTTACTCTGTGTTTATTGTGTTTACTCTGTGTTTACTCTGTTTATTGTGTTTACTCTGTGTTTACTCTGTGTTTATTGTGTTTACTCTGTTAACTCTGTGTTTACTCTGTGTTTATTGTGTTAACTCTGTGTTTATTGTGTGTTTACTCTGTGTTTATTGTGCTTACTCAGTTTATTGTGTTTACTCTTTATTGTGTTTACTCTGTTTATAGTGTGTACTCAGTGTTTACTCTGTGTTAACTCTGTTTATTGTGTTTACTCAGTGTTTACTCTGTGTTTACTCTGTGTTTATTGTGCTTACTCAGTTTATTGTGTTTACTCTTTATTGTGTTTACTCTGTGTTTATTGTGTTTACTCTGTTTACTATGTGTTTACTGTGTGTTTACTCTGTGTTTATTGTGTTTACTCAGTGTTTATTCTGTTTACTCTGTGTTTATTGTGTTTACTCAGTTTATTGTGTTTACTCTATTGTGTTTACTCTGTGTTTATTGTGTTTACTCTGTTTACTATGTGTTTACTGTGTGTTTACTCTGTGTTTATTGTGTTTACTCTGTGTTTATTGTGTTTACTCTGTTTATTCTGTGTTTACTCTGAGTTTATTGTGTTTATTGTGTTTACTCTGTGTTTATTGTGTTTACTCTGTGTTTACTCTGTGTTTATTGTGTTTACTCTGTGTTTATTGTGTTTACTGTGTTTATTGTGTTTACTCTGTTTACTCTGTGTTTACTGTGTGTTTACTCTGTTTATTGTGTTTACTCTGTTTATTCTGTGTTTACTCTGTTTATTGTGTTTACTCTGTTTATTGTGTTTACTCAGTGTTTACTCTGTGTTTATTGTGTTTATTCTGTGTTTACTCTGTGTTTATTGTGTTTACTCTGTTTATTGTGTTTACTCAGTGTTTACTCAGTGTTTACTCAGTGTTTACTCTGTGTTTACTCTGTGTTTACTCTGTTTATTGTGTTTACTCTGTTTATTGTGTTTACTCAGTGTTTACTCAGTGTTTACTCTGTGTTTATTGTGTTTATGCTGTGTTTACTCTGTTTATTGTGTTTACTCTGTGATTATTGTGTTTATTCTGTGTTTACTCTGTGTTTATTGTGTTTACTCTGTGTTTACTCTGTGTTTATTGTGTTTACTCTGTGTTTATTGTGTTTATTCTGTGTTTACTCTGTGTTTACTCTGTTTATTGTGTTTACTCTGTTTATTGTGTTTACTCTGTGTTTACTCTGTTTATTGTGTTTACTCTGTGTTTGTGTTTATTCTGTGTTTACTCTGTGTTTATTGTGTTTACTCTGTGTTTATTGTGTTTACTCTGTGTTTACTCTGTGTTAACTCTGTGTTTACTCTGTGTTTATTGTGTTAACTCTGTGTTTACTCTGTGTTTACTCTGTGTTTATTGTGTTTACTCTGTTTATAGTGTGTACTCAGTGTTTACTCTGTGTTAACTCTGTTTATTGTGTTTACTCAGTGTTTACTCTGTGTTTACTCTGTGTTTATTGTGTTTACTCTGTGTTTATTGTGTTTACTCTGTGTTTATTGTGTTTACTCTGTGTTAACTCTGTGTTTACTCTGTGTTTATTGTGTTAACTCTGTGTTTACTCTGTGTTTACTCTGTGTTTATTGTGTTTACTCTGTTTATAGTGTGTACTCAGTGTTTACTCTGTGTTTGTGTTTATTCTGTGTTTACTCTGTGTTTATTGTGTTTACTCTGTGTTTATTCTGTGTTTACTCTGTGTTTATTGTGTTTACTCTGTGTTTATTGTGTTTACTCAGTTTATTGTGTTTACTCTGTGTTTATTGTGTTTACTCTGTGTTTATTGTGTTTACTCTGTTTACTCTGTGTTTGTGTTTACTCTGTTTATTCTGTGTTTACTCTGAGTTTATTGTGTTTATTGTGTTTACTCTGTTTATTGCGTTTACTCTGTTTATTGTGTTTACTCTGTGTTTATTGTGTTTACTCTGTGTTTATTGTGTTTACTCTGTGTTTATTGTGTTTACTCTGTGTTTACTCTGTTTATTCTGTGTTTACTCTGTGTTTATTGTGTTTATTGTGTTTACTCTGTGTTTATTGTGTTTACTCTGTTTACTCTGTGTTTACTCTGTGTTTATTGTGTTTACTCTGTTTATTGTGTTTACTCAGTGTTTACTCTGTGTTTATTGTGTTTACTCTGTGTTTATTGTGTTTACTCTGTGTTTACTCTGTGTTTATTGTGTTTACTCTGTTTATAGTGTGTACTCAGTGTTTACTCTGTGTTTACTCAGTGTTTATTGTGTTTACTCAGTGTTTATTCTGTGTTTACTCAGTTTATTGTGTTTATTCTGTGTTTATTGTGTTTACTCCGTGTTTATTGTGTTTACTCTGTGTTAACTCTGTGTTTATTGTGTTAACTCTGTGTTTATTGTGTGTTTACTCTGTGTTAACTCTGTGTTTATTGTGTTTATTCTGTGTTTATTGTGTTTATTGTGTTTACTCTGTTTATTGTGTTTACTCTGTTTATTGTGTTAACTCTGTTTATTGTGTTTACTCTGTGTTTACTCTGTGTTTACTCTGTTTATTGTGTTTACTCTGTTTATTGTGTTTACTCAGTGTTTACTCTGTGTTAACTCTGTGTTTATTGTGTTTACTCAGTGTTTATTCTGTGTTTACTGTGTGTTTATTGTGTTTATTCTGTGTTAACTCTGTGTTTATTGTGTTAACTCTGTGTTTGTTTACTCTGTGTTTACTCTGTGTTTATTGTGTTTACTCTGTGTTTATTGTGTTTACTCTGTGTTTACTCTGTGTTTAATGTGTTTACTCTGTGTTTAATGTGTTTACTCTGTGTTTACTTTGTGTTTACTCTGTGTTTATTGTGTTTACTCTGTGTTTACTCTGTGTTTACTCTGTGTTTATTGTGTTTACTCTGTGTTTATTGTGTTTATTCTGTGTTTACTCTGTGTTTATTGTGTTTACTGTGTGTTTATTGTGTTTACTCTGTGTTTACTCTGTGTTAACTCTGTTTATTGTGTTAACTCTGTTTATTGTGTTTACTCTGTGTTTATTGTGTTTACTCTGTGTTTATTGTGTTTATTCTGTGTTTACTCTGTGTTTATTGTGTTTACTCTGTGTTTACTCTGTGTTAACTCTGTTTATTGTGTTAACTCTGTGTTTATTGTGTTTACTCTGTGTTTACTCTGTTTACTCTGTGTTTACTCTGTGTTTATTGTGTTTACTTTGTGTTTACTCTGTGTTTATTGTGTTTACTCTGTGTTTATTGTGTTTACTTTGTGTTTACTCTGTGTTTATTGTGTTTACTCAGTGTTTACTCTGTGTTTATTGTGTTTACTCTGTGTTTACTCTGTGTTTATTGTGTTTACTCTGTGTTTATTGTGTTTACTCTGTGTTAACTCTGTGTTTATTGTGTTAACTCTGTTTATTGTGTTAACTCTGTTTATTGTGTTTACTCTGTGTTTATTGTGTTTACTCTGTGTTTATTGTGTTTATTCTGTGTTTACTCTGTGTTTATTGTGTTTACTCTGTGTTTACTCTGTGTTAACTCTGTGTTTATTGTGTTAACTCTGTGTTTACTCTGTTTACTCTGTGTTTATTGTGTTTACTCTGTGTTTACTTTGTGTTTACTCTGTGTTTATTGTGTTTACTCAGTGTTTACTCTGTGTTTATTGTGTTTACTCTGTGTTTATTGTGTTTACTCTGTGTTTATTGTGTTTACTCTGTGTTTATTGTGTTTACTCTGTTTATTGTGTTTACTCTGTGTTTATTGTGTTTACTCTGTGTTTACTCTGTGTTTATTGTGTTTACTCTGTGTTTATTGTGTTTACTCTGTGTTTACTCTGTGTTTAATGTGTTTACTCTGTGTTTACTTTGTGTTTACTCTGTGTTTATTGTGTTTACTCTGTGTTTACTCTGTGTTAACTCTGTGTTTATTGTGTTTATTCTGTGTTTATTGTGTTTATTGTGTTTACTCTGTGTTTATTGTGTTAACTCTGTTTATTGTGTTAACTCTGTGTTTATTGTGTGTTTACTCTGTTTACTCTGTTTATTGTGTTTACTCTGTTTATTGTGTTTACTCTGTTTATTGTGTTTACTCAGTGTTTACTCTGTGTTAACTGTGTTTATTGTGTTTACTCAGTGTTTATTCTGTGTTTACTCAGTTTATTGTGTTTACTCTGTGTTTATTGTGTGTTTATTGTGTGTTTATTGTGTTTATTCTGTGTTTACTCTGTGTTTATTGTGTTTACTCTGTGTTAACTCTGTGTTTATTGTGTTTACTCTGTGTTTATTGTGTTTACTTTGTGTTTACTTTGTGTTTACTCTGTGTTTACTTTGTGTTTACTCTGTGTTTATTGTGTTTACTCTGTGTTTACTCTGTGTTTATTGTGTTTACTCAGTGTTTACTCTGTGTTTATTGTGTTTACTCTGTGTTTACTCTGTGTTTATTGTGTTTACTCTGTGTTTACTCTGTGTTAACTCTGTGTTTATTGTGTTAACTCTGTTTATTGTGTTAACTCTGTTTATTGCGTTTACTCTGTGTTTACTCTGTGTTTACTCTGTGTTTATTGTGTTTACTCTGTGTTTATTGTGTTTACTCTGTGTTTATTGTGTTTATTCTGTGTTTACTCTGTGTTTATTGTGTTTACTCTGTGTTTACTCTGTGTTAACTCTGTGTTTATTGTGTTTACTCTGTGTTTACTCTGTGTTTAATGTGTTTACTCTGTGTTTATTGTGTTTACTCTGTGTTTATTGTGTTTACTCTGTGTTTACTCTGTGTTTAATGTGTTTACTCTGTGTTTATTGTGTTTACTCTGTGTTTACTTTGTGTTTACTCTGTGTTTATTGTGTTTACTCAGTGTTTACTCTGTGTTTATTGTGTTTACTCTGTGTTTACTCTGTGTTTATTGTGTTAACTCTGTGTTTACTCTCTTTATTCTGCGTCTCTGGGGGCGGGGCTTGAGTTGCGTCACACGCTGACGCTTTCAACCGGCCCAGGCCCGGCGCGTCACAGTTACATTTAGGCCGCATTAGGCCGGGTCGAAAAGCGGGACTAGTTTCGACCCGGGCCAGGGCTGCCCTACATCTATGACCCTGTTCACATATGAGTTAATCTCAATTGTGAACGGGGTCTAAGACTCAAGAGACTGGCTATATCTTATCAGAAAAGAAATACAAACAAGTGAAGTGCCAATACATCCTATAATATGAGAACAAAGTGTTCAGAACTAGGGAGGGGGGGGGTTCTGCAGGCATAACCTTCAACACACGTCACAAACAACCACTTTCAAACACTTCTGTTTAAAATTTACCTTCAAGTTGTACTGTAACTATTCTTCACTGCGATCATTCTGCTTCACCTGGATTCATGACCGGATTTCTTAAATTACTGACAAGCTTTGATGATAGCTTACTAACATATATTATTATTACTTTCGTTCATTTAAATTCTACACTTTACATTAAATCATTTTGTGCCCCTTTTATATATTTTCTGCACTGTCTAAATGAAAAGACTGTTGAAGACAGACTTGAATTTTCCTCTAAACCAGCACTACATAAGAATTTAACCTCTTCGTAATGTGAGAGGGTCTTTAGAGGTGTACAGTGCTGACCATTTTTATAATGTTGCGTAACCAAAAATGGAGCCAAAACAAATGTATTCATCAGTGTCTGTTATAATTCTGTGCTTGAAGTGTGCCTGATAAGACATCTTGTATTGTCTCTATAGTTCATTACCATCTCATTAACATTATATTATTGGACTTCAAGATCAAATGGAGTGAATAATAGGTTGTCCTTGAAAGGGAACCAAATTGTTTATGACTTAACACAGAACATATTCCAATTGAAAACAGCCTGACAAAGCTCAGCTGTGTGGAAATAAAGAATTGAACAAAGCACTTTTTAACTGTTTTAGACAATTTACTGTAATTTTACTGACTTTGATGTTTTCCCTGTTAAGTGTGTCTGAAATATGCATATCCTTTACAGTAAAATATCAAAGAAAATAACAACCCCAGATGCACCTATATTGATATATTAACAAATTAGTAGGAACAACATTTTACAATAGCTCTCTGATTTATATCAGGAACAACATGTCAAGTATTTAAACATGGAAAGGAAAAGAAGGTTTTTCACAACTTTTACCTCATATATGTATTTATGTATTTATTAATAAACAACTAATTCACAAGCATTGAAGTAAATGTTTATGTTTAATGATAAGCAGGCCATGTCAAGCAAATTAATACTTTCCAATGGATGAGTACACCTGTTTAAGCAGTATGAATAATTAACAGGAAGTAATACCAGTGCTCTCATTAAGACAATGACAATTATATTTTAATAAACAACCTGAACTACATACATTTACATAAAATTCATGGTGTGTTTTATTTAAATAAGATAAAACATGATGCTCTGTGGTTAACTGTCATTCTTGCCAGATGCTGAAAAAATAATCAGATTAAAATAAATGAAACTTTATAATTGGTCCTAAACAATTAGAAATGTGAAGCAAAGATCCAGGTGATTTTGCTTTTATTTCCTTTCTGAACAAACATTCAGTGATGCCAACACTGTGGACTAGCTTATTCAGCACTTTCTGTTAAGGAGCAGCTTTTATATTTCTTCCAATTCTCCCATACTGTGTAGAATGACAGATTAAACATATCGTCAAAGCATCTTATATAAGGCCATTCTGGTTATTAAATGAGCGTCAGTGTCAGTAAACAATGAGGAAATGTACTTTTCTGTCACCTTTCAGGACTTTCCTGGATTTGACTGCAATATGGGGGCTTGTGTGCAGCTCCTCCATGTTGACACAATGCAATCATTAGTTTTTCACTGTTCATCTATAAAGGAAGCTGTCAGGGTGATTTATCCCTCAGCTACAAAACATGTCCTCAAGGCAGTAGTTAATGCAATTCATACTTGTTTTGTCAGCTTTTCAACAATCGCTTTTTCCTTGTCATAGAAGAGGCCAAGCTATTTAACAGTAGTTGGCCATGGTAATCAGCTCAATTTTAATAATGCATGTATCCCTCCATATTTAAATTTAAGTTATTGATCATTATTCCTGTACTTAGGATGTGGGATGTGGGATTTGGGTTTTAAAAAGTTATGCACTGCAGTACAATGACCACCACCACTCTCTTTCAAGCTTTATTTAGAAAATTACAACATTTGTATAATTTCAAATTGTTACATTTGGTACTATAAATGTGAAGGATATCATTAGTTAATACAAACTAAATCTACATACAAGAGTTATCTTTTTTTGTGGTTACATTTTAATTTATTTTTTGTGGACATGAAAGAAACAGCACACCAAGACAATACAGAACATAAATCCCATGTAACGCCCACCCCCCACCCACCCCATGTGGCAACCCTCCCTCCTCAACCTCTTTAGCTACAGAAGACCCTTGAAGTCAGACAATGACATTTGCTGCTGGGCTCAGTAGTGTTTTAATGGTATCTGCTGCAGTTCCCCAGTCCCGTATAGTCCCTTCCCTGGCCCCATGAACCCATGCAATAGACAGCTCAATTTAAATAACATCAAGAAAGGCAAGGCCCCACTGACGCAGAGGAAGGGAGTGTGGAGGCTGCCAGCACAAGGCAATCATTCTTTTTGCAGCAGTAATGCCAGCCAGCCAAGTTCACTTCTGCTGTATAGTCAGATACAGCAAGGAATCATCATTCAACAGGAGTGTCCGTGGGGAACAAGGTATAGTTTTCCCAAGAACAATAGACATAGTTGAAAAAACTCTGCCCCAGAACACAGCTACATCTGAACATGCTCACACCATGTGAAGAAAGGTGTCTGTTTTCCCCTGGTAGCACAGTGTATAGTGTCAGTAAATCTGCAAGGGGTTAGGTATAATCTGTAGGTAAAATTGAAATGAATTATCTGATGGTCAGGGTTCTTAGAAGCACAACTCAAATTGTTCCAGACAGTATCCCAGGAAATGCCTCCCTCCGCAGACCGGTCAATTGTACAGTAACTGGAGGTCCTGCAATGAGCAACAGTCTTTAGTAATATCCACTAGAATATGAATTCTCATATTAGATCACTAAGTAAAGCAAAAGGGCAACTGCTAGACGGCAATACAGCATTGTGAAAAATGGGAGAATATGAAAACCATTTTGTTTCAATTTTAATATGTCTCTCTACAAATCGCCACACAGTCATCAAATAAGTGATAAAATGGACAAATCGTAATTTACATTGTTTAAGGGGAATGTCAGAATAAATTAGGTGTTATAATCTATTAGGAAAGACTAAATTCTCTTTAAGTTGTCACAACGAAACAGAAGCATCACCTTCAAGCCAGACAGAGACAGGGCACAATACAAACTACAAGAAATTAAATTTAAAATGTGGCCAAGACAATCCTGATGATTTTTCATGATGTAATAATTGGAGTTTGTACGTGATACGTGATCGTTTCCCTCTCAACTGAAATGTAGAGATCAGCGAGTGCAATTTAGTCCAGTATCCTAGAGGGGGTGCAGGAGCAGGAGCATCAAATTAAAACAAATTACACGTGGGAGTACATTCATTTTTAATATAGAAGCATGGGCTTGAATTAGGAAGAAACACACACCTGTTTAAATTTATTTCTATTTTTCTAAGTATGTTACGAAAGTTGGTTAGTACAGTCTAGTGTAAAGATGAATATGTCTCTAGTCCTACATACAAGAGTTCTCAAATATACATGCAATCTTGATTCAAATCTAAATTGTACAATGTGTAGAAATATTATCAGCAGTTTAAAATTATTTATGTAACTATGTAGTTCAAGTAAGCATTACGAGACCCCAGATGTTGTGTGTACTAGAATAACTGTATGTCCCAGGGCATAGCCTTCAGCTCTTGGAAGTGTGGCTATTATTGTACAGCCAGCTCCCTGAGTGTATTGTTTTGTTAATAAAATGGTTTAGTAAAAAATATATTAACAAACATTTTATTTCAAAATAAGTTTACCAAATCTTATACTTTGATTGAAAAAATGCTAACAATAAATTCATAATAATTTAAATTAATTTCAGAATTGAAAGAAAAAAAAAACGTTTGCCATCTTTACATTTTTGTCTAAAATAAGGTTTAAGGAGTGTCCTGCAGTAGGAGAAATTAGAAACCTATTCAGGCCACTTTACTACCTGAAGTCACTGCTGATTAAATACGCTGTGCTCCCAGTGGTCTGACTTAAGCAAAGAAGCATTTTCAGAAACAGTATTCCAGACAACATTACGTTTAGTTTGTGCTGCACAATCAGTAGAAATGGACCTAGATCCATTTTTTTGTGTGTGTCTCTGTTACCCTCTTCATTATGGGTTTATATCGTGTCCGTTTCATATCGACTGGTGTCTTGTACTCATGGATCCAGCTGATTTGGAGTCGGAATCACCAAATAAAGTTGAAATTGTCCTGGAAGCAGTCCGCAATTTACGCGGGGCAATGGCATTTATGTAGACAGACTGACCATGGTATTGTAGACATTCATAAAAACAAATATAGGAGATCCAATTTTTGTGTTACAAAATAATACATTACCAATTTGTGAATGGCACAATTCCCATGGCACATTTTCATAGCAGTTTTCCGTTGTGTGGACATAAAAGGCCTCAGACAGACAAAACATTTCCCATCATGTGACATCATGTTCCCATCAAATTCTGAATCATAATTGGGGATTCTCCGCTCCAGTGCTAATGAAGCCCAACAGAAAGCCTTTAATCCCTTACTTTGTATTTATACCTGATGTATTATAAACCAGAACATTCTAGATTAAAAACACTTCCAAGTCAGTGTTTGCAAAAGGCACACTAGTAAAGCAGAACATATATTTTCTGGGAGATATCTAGCCCATGGGCTGTAATCTTTAGCTTTTATGGCACAAAGACAACTGACAGGTATATCCCTGAGCTATGCTATTTTGAAAGCAGCCAACTCTACCTGATGTAGTAATCTCTTCCAGAAGAATAGGTGGTATGTAAAGGAATGGGTCATTATATTAACCTGCTCCTACACTTCCCTTAGAAAAAGGAATGTTTTTTTTATTTTAAGAAAGGAAAAAATAAACAATTATTAACCTTTAAATTGCAAAATAATCAGACCTAACCACTGACAATAGTGTTAGTTGAAAATTAACGTATGCAAACTTTCAAAGGCCTAGTTTGTTCTAAATTCTGATCATACATTGAAATGTCTGGTAATCAGTGGTTAAATTGGGCCGGGGCTCACCCCGAGCCTCCATAGTTGGGGGGGGGAAAGTTTTCAATACGTTTTAGCTTAAAATATATTTAGCCAAAATTGAATGAGGCTACAACGAGTGTCGTGGACAGGGCGTGATGGACTTAATTAGCACACTAATTAGTTAATTGTGTATATTAGGTTCTTTTTCACTTTTTGATTTTTCTTTATACTCTTGCACATTGTATGGTTCACGGGTTGTTTATTTATAATGAAGTGTTGCTTCCTTTATTCTTATTTTGTGTTTTTTTTATTATATTTCATTTAATTGGGATTGATTGTTCCTTTGTCTGCTGCACACCACCAATCAGCATTCCCACATGGACTCTAAACCCTTGATTGTTTTCATCTGTTTAGTTTCTGGGGAAGTTCAAGTAAAGAATAAGTATACACAACGATAGATTAACTTGTTTTATTGAGACATTTGAACCAGTTTTCAACAGTCATACAACCTTGGGGTGTTTCCTCTGGAAGGAGAGGGTCTCTGTGCTGGGTTTACGAAGGTGCATGCTTTCTCCCCGTGGAGTAGCTTTATACCTGTGAACAAAGAGAAAAGAGACAGTGATTAAGTACTTGGGCATTGTGCAATTTGGAAATTGGAACTAACAGTCATTTCTTAATTGCAGCTTTGTTGTGGTCCCAGTTGGCCAACGGGGTCCTGGCGCTGTGCTGAAAGAGTTTAACCTCCTTCGAGAAGAGCGGGGATGTACTCCATGGGATAGTACTATTTTGAAACTATTATAGATTTGAAATTCAGGTTGCTGATATTTTTCTATTTTAGATTAGGGGAATTGCACTTATTTTCTTTGTTACTGGTTTTATTGCTTCTTCTTATTAAAGGCAATTGTAGAATATGTTTTATATATTTAAGGCCGTGGGTATTTTACCTTCCGGGTAGCGTGGAAATAAAGACCAGGAGTCGGCGAGTGAAGTGCTCCGCATCCGATTTACTTCTTTTACAGGATGGTCGTTACAAGGCAGCACGTACACCACAACGTTGGTTCAGCAATTAACAGAACTGAAGTAAATAACTAGAATAGCGATAACGCAGTGCGAGCCCCCGTCCTCCTCTCTCACTCCTCACCAGCGTACACACGTCTCTCTACAGAACCCTCTCTGGACCAAAAAACATGCGTACTTTATTAATGAGACGCATAATTCAAAACTGAATCGCAGAACTATTTAATCTATCACTTGTTTTTATTGTACTATTTATTTGTATTACTGTCCCACATATATTTAGCATTCTTGTATTCCCTTTTTGTATTTGTTCCCCCTCTTCTGGTACAGTCTTCATACCCTGTCCATGCACTGTTTAAAAAATGTATTTGCTGCAAAACTTACCTTCTGCGTGGTGGTGTTCTGGGGTCCAGTTGAGCTTGCCCAGTGTTGGGGTAAAATTGCCCCCTATGTCATGTATATACCCACTGTATAATACTCTGCATGTTAGGAGAACAGAGTACAAGGATTTTTATATAACATATTCTACTAACTGTAAGGAATTATTAAGCTTTGTTCTGATATTAGGTAGGCATACTGATTATTTAACCTACTGTAACTCATTGTATTGTATTCTTTTTGTAGGATTAGATTAGAACAGATGCTACATGTTATGGTTATGAATATATATTTGTAAAAATGTAAATGTTTTCTACAAACGGTTGAAGTCTATCCCTGTATGAAGGCTGATGCAGTACAAGTAGTAAAAATACTGTTAAGGGGTGCTAAAATGTGCAAACAGGGCTCAAATGTCCAGATGGCCTTCCTATAGTCCTAATGACAATGAGACTGTCAGAAAATCTGAAAAAAGAAAAGAAAAATAACAGAAAATAAACTCTTTCTCTGCATGGGATTATTATGGGACGACCCATGTGGCTTCCTGCCTCTCCTCCAGTTTCTGGGAGATGGACATCCACTTGATGGATGATGCAATGTTGTATTTTTGTATGGGTCTAACACATGCATTCAAAGCTGTCCATTCACAGGTAAAAATTGCCCAGACTGAACCAGCCCAGCAGGACTGTCACCCATTTCAGCCAGGTGACTAAGTGTACAGCAAAGCCCAGGTGGACAGGGCCCTACCAGGTGCTCCTGACCACCCACACAGCTGGGAAACAACACTGGTGGAGACCAGAGTTATGCTCTCCCTTTCTCCTGGATCCTCTTCCTCGCTGTCTGCAGGACCATCATCTACGCCATAACAGCCTGGGAAAAGGACGTTTTCAGTGCCCAGCCAATGGGATCATCGCTGACATCATCATCAACCTCCAGATAAAGAGGCCAGCGCAGGGTCGGAGCAGTGGCCCACAAGGAGCAGCTGGACGCACGAGTCCACAAATATCGTGTGATTTGCTAGTAACCTCTCCCCTTCCACATATTGACACTGACACTTGCACTGATCAAATACGACTGAGGATTCGACAGCGACAACAAAGCCACATGACCACCTGACCAGAAGAAACACCTACAACCCCAATCGAGAAACAGCACTGAATCCTGATGATGGCTGGGGTCGGCCTCACCCTTCTGATCATTGCCCTGACGGCTCTACTGGAGCGATCCAGCTCGATTGAATGCCAACAACTCAACCACTGTCCCACGACGGGACATAAATAACAGCCGCTCCACCTCCCTGACGAGAGAGAACACCGATCTCCAACTGTCCTATCAGTTTACTAAAAGATTTGAATATATCAGGGTGCTGAGTGTGCTCACACGTGCCCCGCAAATGCTCTTGGAGGAATTCCCATGATCCCCGTCCCTCTCAAAGTTGAAGATATCTGATAAAACTGCTGACTCTGTTGATAATGTAACAGCTGAAATGGTTGCCATACGCACAAAGTTGTTTTAAAAGATTTCTCTCTGATAGCAAAAGGAGGGTGTGTGCGCTCATTGGTAAAGAATGTTGTACCTATATACCTCACAACTCTGAACAGATTCATGATCTTACAGATCACATTCGTAGAGAAGTAACTAAGTAACTAAAATTCACCAGACCACGGAGTGGTCTCTGGGGGGCTGGATAAGTGGCTCCCTAGGAACCCTTGGTGCTCTTATAGGCCCAAGGACTGCTTTTATTCTTGGAATATTATTTTTTCTCTGTTTGTTTTGTGTTGATCAAGTGTTGCTGTACACTGCATAATTATCATTTTGCTCTTATTGTGCCTTGGTCCCTGTATATGTGCGTGTTTACAAAAATGTTTGGCTCGCTTGGTGTCTTCATCCATGGACGCTCTAAACCCTAAGCGCTTCAATGCCCACCGGGTTCAACTGCTGAAACGACGACGAAATAACACATAATGAACACTGGAAATCGACTCAGTCTTGCCGGCCACTTCATGATTGCCAATGGACCACAATGAAAGAACAATCACCAGAGACACTAAAAAATTTTGGGATATCCTGAAGGACAATACTACTTCAAGATGAAGTAGTTTCTTCAAATTATCTACTGGGACCATGGAATGAGAACTGTGTCATTATTGTCATTATTGCAAAAATAACATACTCGCGCATAACTGTGTTTCTGTGTAAGTCTAGACACTTGAACCCACGGCCTTCCCCTCGACTCTATCTTGGAAATGTCAAACCACAATCTCCCTATATTTATATTATATTTTGAGGAACAGCTCAGAGCTGACAACATAAACAATATACATGCTGCTCTTCAGACAAACCAGAAATAAGATAGAGTCTCACGCAGGGCCGTAGCCAGCTATGAGGTCACCGAGGTCCGGACCACGGTAATTATTTAAAAAAAAGATGTCTATCTATTAACATTTTTCTAATAAAAAAACAATCGGTGCTATGTAACTGTATAATCAGGAGTTGAAAACATCTGGGGCCGGTTGTACTACAAGATCAGAAAACAGGATCGTATCCGGACTCACCAGATCATGAAAAAGCGATATATGAAGCAGGTCGTGATCTGGCTCTGCTGATCCGAGTGTGTGATCCGATTATTAAGCAGTGCGGGTGGTGTAAGCAGTTTCATATTGACATGAACCGGCTCGTTCATCTCTGTGCAGCTGTTTGAACTTCTACCTACCCTGAACGACAATCATAAAAGTTTCAGAAAACTATACTGTGCTGTATTACTGACAAGTTTATTAATTAAACATTCAATTAATTGAATTCAAAAAGTTGTCCGTCAAGGACATTGGCCATTGGATCCGTTAAAACCTCACTAAGTGCACAACCTTTCCAGTTTCTTGCACTGGTGTACGTCTCACAAGCTAAGCCACTGTTTCTTTAACTCCTCAACTACAAAAATAATATAATAATAATAATTTGCCAATAATCAATTTTATTTATAACGCGCTTTTCTCATAACCAATAGTGCTACAAGTCAGTCAAAACAGACAAGATCAAACAGGCACCACGGCAGCAGCAACTCAAGAGTATTTAAAAAAAAAAAAACTTGCAACTAAGAGAGATCCTTAACAGCTTTTCAAAAAGGTGAGTTTTAAAAATGTTTTAAAACCATGGAGTGGGCGCTTCTCAGAGCGTTGCACAGCCATGGAGCTGCTATGTCGGCTCGGTCACCGTTTGTCTCCAGTTTGCAATGGGGTGCTGGAGAAATATGAGCTTTTACATTATGATTTACAATAATGTAAATAAATTAAAACCTAATCGCACACAAACTACACTTCAACATAAAGACGCAACAGTAGAAACATTATATTGTTTATTTGAAAGTACAAGTCTTTGTACAAGTCACATTTTCTTTGTTTACCAGACTTGTCTACATCAATAATGTTACCTAATATTTGCTGAAATCTGCCGGTTGCAAAATATCTCAACGCTAAACGCAGCTTCAGACGTTTTGGTAAGGCATGACTGCGCTTCGATGTAGGTCCTAAAACAGGATCAATTATGTCTGCGAGGTTAAATTTGCTTCATGTTGTTAATCTATACCGCTTTCATGCACAGGGCCGGCGCTACCTATAGGCAGAGTAGGCAATTGCCTAGGGCCTCGGACTTGGAGGCGGGGCCTCCATAACCGTAACATCCCTATACGCGAGTGTAACGGGACTCATTCGTGTCATAATTAGATCGTTACAAATTGACGTAACCCCTCGGTAAAAGTAGTATGGTGGTAGGAGGCCCAGCCTGTTAGCATAGAGGGCTTAACACTGTACTGCGCTGTAGCTGCTGCCTAACAGAGTGCTGGAGGTGTGCAGCTTGAATTTTGCCTAGGGCCTCCAAATGTCTTGAACCGGCCCTGTTCATGTATCTTCCTCCCGAAAAACCTCTAAAGGCTTTTGCCTGTCTTTAAATACCCGGGTCTGCGTGTTTGACGCCGGCGAACTAGATGAAGTATACAGAGTTCCTGTATTTTAAAAAGTCTGATCAAGCTCTGATCCTGATCAAAAGCAGGATCATTTTTGAGCTAGGATCTGAGCTCAGATTGAGCACTGATCCGTTTACTACAACACAATTGAGATCAAGATGGGGATCAGATCCTGTTAGTACAACCGGCCCAGTCTATCCTCACAGCGGGTGTTTCCATGGAGCTGCATCTTAAATTACTCTCTGTCCGGTGTTGAGTGGACAGCTGCTCAAGTTCACAGCCGGCCGGAATCAAGCAACCAGCCACAGTCCAATGTCAAACTGACCTGGCATGAACCAAGGTATGTGACTAGGACAGCTAACAATAAATAATTAATTAAGTAACCCACGGTGTTTGTTATAAACTAAGTATATAATATTTGTTTTGAATAAATGTAATGTTAAGCTAACCTTAAGTGCACAGCCCAAGAGAAGAAAGAAAGCAACGCTAAACAATGGCATTCGGGGTTTTTTTTGCAAATAGTTAGCTAGCTACTAATACTATGTATGTTTTCAAGAAAGACTTATCAACTCTGTTATTCAGGTTGAGTTTATTGAGGTATTTTTAGACGCTAAAAGAGAGAAGGAGATGAGGGGACCCTGAATTGAGTCCAAATATCTGCATGTGATTGATTAAGTGCACAACTGCTCGTTCCCATGATTCAACCCAAGGCATCAAAATCTCACTACAGCCAGGTACCCAAACTAAGTAGGCAACCCTGTAAAAGATAAATTATTGCTAAGAAGTGTTCATTAACTAGAGCATTAATGTTGATACAGTATGCAGCATTTCATATATTTGAAGTATTAACAGTTAGAGTTAAGGACTCAAGCAAGGCTAGCTGGCATGAGGTTATGATGGCTAACTAGCTTGTTAACATGTGCAGGACTCAGTTCATTCAAACCCTTAGTAAATTATTTTCAAGCAACATGCTGTTCCAAACTATATAAGTGGCACTGACATTAATGCACATTATGGCTAACATTATAGTATCTGCATAATGCTGTGGATCTCCTTTTTTGCATCTGTATTATCACTTTACATAATTAGTACACAATATAATCTCAGTTTTTACACAAGAGATTATGAAAACTGATGTAATCAAAGTCTTTTTCAAAATAGTTTAATAGCTCTTTTTGGCTTATCTTCTCCTGACTCTCTCTCCCTTTCTTTTTTACTATCTATCTCTCATCTCTCTCTCCCTCTCTGTCACAACACAGAGACACACACAGAAGAAGAGATTGTGCAGCTTTAATAAAAGTATTTTTGCCAACAGGTCCCTCTGTATGTATTTCATAGATAATGAGTTTGTGTGACTGTAGTGTATAACTTTGGTTATTAAGATTTAATTTTGGTATGAATTGCTGTAAATAAGCTTTATTAAAAAGCGTGTCACCCCTAACCATGAGTGTGACATGAGTACTATACTTGCTGTGCGATCCAACGATAAGGCGGGCTCCCAAAATTGAAAAGGGAGTGCGCTCTCTCTCTTTCCAAGATGTTTGTGTGTCGTGCACACCCAGAGAGGAGCCACACACTTACTTGAACTGCGTATATAAGCACAATTTACTCCCTTGCTGTGAGACATACTGATGGTGAGTTGCATCGAGCAAAGTAACATTAGAGACTTGCTTGTGAAACACTAGGCTGGTGATATTAGCTAGCAGATTTGTGACCTTAACCTGGCTAAGGAGAATGACAAAAGTTACCTACTGTAACGATAGGTTGCCAATGCAGTCCTGGTTATCTGAAAAAGGAAGCACTGCTCAACGGGGAGGGGTTTCTGCGCATTTCCATAGGAACCTGATTAAAACGTCACTCTATCAAAGTCGCCATTGGCCCCTGTGCACGTTACTCAAACAGGTCCCTTCCCACTTCCTGTTTATATAGAAGGTGACATCTGTACAGGTTCTTCCTCTTTTACTGGGAGCTAGGACTCCCACGTGACCTTGCAACCCCTGGGCAATGCTTCCTTTTTCATTCGCAATCTATCGTTATCTTTCAAGTCAGAAGCACTGCCCAAGGGGGAAGGGTTAATGTATAACAAAACTGTTGCAAGGGAGGAGGCAGCAAAGTGATAAGGGAGCTTGCCATGAGGGGTACCGCTAGGGGGCCTCGGCAACACAGGTCAGGAGCAGAGGTACTGCTTTGAAAGCACCTGGGCCTGTGTCCTCACTCCATAAGACACAAACAGTTGGTCTGAGCGCCGAATGTCCTTAGTGCATTCCAAATAGCACCTGAGGGCCCGCACAGGGTGGAGCAGGTGAAGCCAACTCTCTTGCTACGAAGAGAAGGGAGGAGGATGGAAAGCCATCAACTCAATAGGCCTTTTGACATGAAATAGAGACAACACTTTCGGGAGGAACACAGGGTTAGGCCGTACCGTGACCCTTGAGTCATCTACCGCAAAACGGACACACGATGGGTGTACAGACAGGGTGTGTAACTCACGTGTTTTGCATTGGTGATTGCCAAAAATGCAGTCTTAAGTGACACTAGCTTCAACTCAGCTGAGTTCAGTGACTCAAATGGGGTTTGGGAAAGTGTGAAGCAGTGAAGTGGTGCGAGGAAGCTGTAGCCGTCAAGCTCCCTTCAGAAACTGCGCAGCCAGAAAATGAGACCCAGTGGGCTCACCATCGATCCAGATATGACATGCAGAGATGGCCGCCAGAGCGTGGACGGGGACTTGCCCTGGACCAACAGCTCTTGTAAAAATTGCAATATGACCCCGATAGGGCAATGAATTGGCACCAGGTGCTAAACGTCCACCAGCGGTAGGAATACTGCAACCTCGTAGACCTCTCGTCGACTGAATAGTGGCTACTACTACGTCTGACAGACCCCAGGCAATCAACCCAGGCACAGAGCTGGAGGAGGCCCAGATTGGGGTGCCAAAGCATTCCCTGCACCTGGGACAACAAGTCTGCTCTCACAGGCTCGAGTGGCTATCAGCAGCACTCGTTCTCTCCTGACCTTCTCCAGGACCCCCTGGAGAAGGGGGAATGGTGGGAAGGCATAGAGGAGACAGCGTGGCCACGTGTGAGCTAGCGAGCATAGGAGGAGCGGGGTCTCTCCATGCTCTGAGTGAGTGCCACACACACATTACCAGTAAGCATGCAGTGGGGGCACCGGTCAGTGAGAGTACCAGGAGACACACAGCAACTGGGATGCCGCCGTGGCAAGTGGAGCACCTATCGGGACTGGCTGCTGCAAGCACGTCTCCACTCAGCAATGGTACACTTGGTTCAACACGGGGGCAACTGCACAATAAACCACACCATAACCTCGCTGCCAGACAGAACTCTGGGTATCCAGACACTGGAGTGTGGGATACAAGCACTGCATAGGCCCATAGGCTTAACCACACCATGTGCCAGGTTTTCCGGGGACACCAGGTGATGTGGGGTCCGGGGGGCCGCGGGAGGCCACCAGCCAAAGTGAGGCCTAGAACCGAGTCTGCACACATGGATGGTGGAGCACAGCAGAGCTCGATCCCAGCAAGCTGAGAGCATGAGATCTCCTACTGCCACAGCCGTGAGCTGTAGTGCGGATGCAAGCTGGCGGAGGAGCACCTCACACAGGCGAGATCTCTTACAAGAGACCGAGGCATAGGCCGAGCAGCCGGGCAGCCAGGCCTTGGATTTACTGCTGCTGCTGACGGTCTTGCTGTGGAGGAAAATGCCCTGTGGATACAAAACCAACACAAGCAAGCAGTCTGATAATATATAGCACTATATTAACACTACTATTAATTTTTAAAACCTGTCTTTTGAAATCGAAACTGAAAACAAAAGCACAGCTGGACCTCCAGTGTGTGGATGGAACAGAAAACGGGATTAGTGAAACTGTGGTGAACAACACTAAGTGAAGCCAGCCAGCCGAAAGCAATTGCAAACAGAACACAGAGAGCTCACGTTCTCTAGTCCACGGAGAGGCAAAAGAGGAAGAACCTGTGCAGACGTCACCTTTTATATAAACAAGAAGTGGGAAGGGACCTGTTTGAGTGACGTGCACAATGGCACCTTTGACAGAGTGATGTTTTGGTCGGTTTCCTATGGAAGTGCACAGAAGCCCCTCCCCCTTGGGCAGTGCTTCAGACTTGAAAGATAATGTTATCGTGTGTGATTGAGCTAATCTACTAATCTAATACTATCTTGCTGTTTCTTCAGAATGTGTACAAATTTAAAAAAAGTTGTCTTCTTGTTCCGTTGTTCTCCCATTTCCCATTACAGCGGTATCTTGCTAGTTTAAGTCGTTAACAAAAATAGTTAATTACTCTTAGCTACTGTCCCACATTTAGCAGTCTTTAGCAGACATGGATAATATTATCATTCTCCCAAAATTGCGGCAAATATTAATTTATTTGTGATAGAGACATGCGGTTTGTTTTTTTAAGCTGTGTAGCCAAGATTTCATTGAAAAGGAATATGTGTGGTTTATTTACATTGCATCTTTCCTGGCTTCTGTAATCCAATGCGCAACAGCAGAATATGGGGATGGTATTGTCCAATACAAAGGATGTTACTATAGTCTATCCCCAGCCCTATAGATCTTTTTTTTTTTACCCAAACACAGATGTCACTTTACAAATATCTAGCCAATCTCTGAAACTCCGCTGATAATGCAGGTGCCACACAGAGAGAGAGAGAAACAAACTTTTAAATTGTAGCTTATAAACAATATGCTTTTACTATCAACCACAATGTTTTTAGCATCTATTGATTCAGTACTTCAGCTAAAAGTAGTATGCATTTGCCCCCCTAAATGTACTATAGGTGTAATGTGGCTTTCTGTCTGTAAACAATAAGGTAGAAACCTGAGGCAAAACATTCAGGTAACAGTATTTTTTTCTTAATGTATGACTCTAAGTGTACCAAAACGATGCATTTAGGGGTTAATGTCCTGAATGGTTGTATCGCGCTTATGTTTTGTAAGTCGCCCTGGATAAGGGCGTCTGCCAAGAAATAAATAATAATAAATAATAATATGGTAATGTATCACTGGAGTACCAAATTCAACGCCAATAGGGCTCCCCCAGCTCCGCAATTCCAATTTGACCCCTGCTGGTAATGTATTGAAAAAATGGTCTGAACCCCCCTTTTCTTTTTTTTTGCTGTGAGTCCTATCAAAACAGACTAGGAGGTATGGGTAAACAATAACCTCTTTTTAACAGGCAAGAGCAAATACAGAAACAGGCACACACCAGAACACATATTCTTGACAACTGGCATGAACAACTGAGTCCCCTAACTTCCAGCTGGACTTTACTGAAATCTTTTGTCAGTCCAAATTGCAGGGATTATTAGCAAGACTAACAATGCATCAGTCAGGAGTCAGTCACATTGTAAGCAATGCACAGTCAGGGATATGAAAAGTAAATCTAAGAGGGTAGCTCCACCTTTCTGCAAATCAAACTTAAAAACTTCTGTTTCTGAAAATATACTCACCTTATTTATAGTACATATATCACCATCAGCCTGTATCGATCCACTGCTGCATGAAGGCCTTCCATATACTTCAATCTACAGTCTCTCTTTTCCATGTCTATGCCATGTCTTCTTTTGATTTCTTCCATAATATCTCCATCTGAATTGATTTGTGTTCCAACACAAACATTAATTTTGACTTCTTCCAGTAACCGTTGATCTATTTCTTGTAGTGAACAAAACCCAGGCACAGAGCAAACCTCATATTCTCTGCATTCCTACAAACTATATAACTCTTATTAAATATATCTACAACAATGCTACATCAGCAATCAAACTTCACCAACACACCGGCAAATTGATAATTATATTTATTTTGTAAACTTTATTTCAGGGGATTTATTGTGTTATAGCCATGATTTTCACTTTATTACAGTTTTATGAAACTGCACTGCTTTGAGAAGCTGTGTACATTTTGACAAAATATTGGGAAAATCAACAATTTATATGACACCTACTAAAAATCTTGATTAAAATGTTACTTTTGATTTGTATGAACAGCTTTAAATACACAGGGCAGTTTAATTAAAATTCTGCAAACATATAACTTAAGCTGTTGACAAACTTTCCCTAATGTTTATCCATTTGTGGCATTCTTCACTTCAGTAAGGCCTTATGTGCAGGGCAAGACTGAAGTACAGAAGGCATTTTTACCAGCATTATTACTAAGTTTCTTAAAATTGAAACAAGGTTTCCTCGTAGTAACATATATTGTCAACAGAAAATACAGATAAAAAAACTTAACAATCTTGCTATGAGATTACAGTGTTTACAGTAATTGTATAATCCTAAAAGACAAAGTTTTAAAACAAACAATGGCACAACATAAAGTAGCACCAAGGGAAGAAACAAAGACAGACAATGCTATTACTACTAAGCCTGTATAGTTATGCATCATATCAGATGTTTCTAAAAATATAAACATTTTCCCTGTTAAATAAATGTTTAATATGGTAGTTAAATGGGTTCTGCAGGTAATCTTCACCAACTAAATCCCCAAAGTAGTCTTTAAAGGTCCTTATAGTATTTGATGTGTTAGATCACACATTTCACATTCACAAACAACAATCTGCTTTTTACTATGTAAGCTATGAAAAATAAGTTTATGCTTTGATGTTTTTTTTTTCTTCACAGCATGCATTAATTATAGCTTCCTGCATTTTCTATCAAATAGTGCCTTTTAAAAGTGACAACAAGCAAATGTCTTTTGTTTTGCAATTCAGTTGGATGCCACCAACTGTGTTACACCTGCTGCTGCTGCTGGACTGGGAATTGTACAGCAAAGCTGGTGTTGACTGTGTTTGTGCTGCAGAGGGCTGGAGAGAAGGAAAAGAATAAAGAGCTATTCATTGAAGAAATCAAGACCAAAGATGGGTTTTGTGGAGACTAAATGGAACCGCGGGGAAAGAGCGTAAGGAAAGCTAGATACTTTTGTAGATTTCCCCTTGCATAGCCTGTAGCCCTCTGTAGCATTCATGGTGCAATGCCACCAGTATTGGAAAGTATGCAGACATAATGAGCAACCTAAGAAAGAAAACAGAAAAAGACAGTGTTAATGTGATCTTGAAGTTACCCCCAGGTCCATGGTATGGCTCCCTCTGGCGGAGCAACCTCAAGGTAGAAAAGCAAACCAGATTGAGAACCTCGAGTGAGAAATTATGTATCATGGCCATACTCAAATGGTGAATCATCCTCCCTGAGGTTGTGCCTTTTCCATCTCTGCACCAGAAGATCAATGGATTACGATTCAAGCGACCTGGGAGAACAGTTACCCCACAATGCCTTGCAGCCTACAGTTTCACCTTGCCCTGGGCTGTGCTTACCTGGAGGTTGGACCAAGACTGTTGCCATTGCCGTCCATAGTGGTAAAAAGAGGACAATGCATCGGATGAGCATATTGATTTTCTTTAATCTGTCTTGAATTTACTTATTAGAAAAAATACACATTTTATTAGCTTTTAGGTGTAGGGTTTCTGTTTAGTTTCTTCATTTCATTTTTGGAGTTTTAATGGTTGGTTTTACTTTGCCATGTTTTATATGAAAGGGAGTTTTACACATTTAGATTAGTTTTTGATCAGTCTAAATCAGTAAACCAGTTCTGTTTCTGTCTCTCCCTGTTTCCAGTGCAGACTTTTGCCCTGCACTGTGCCTGTGTATTGTGCGTTTTGTGATTTCTGTGAGGGAAATAATGATACATTCTTACTCTGTTGTGGGTGTCCAGAATTCCATTCCAAACCTGTTTGAAGACTTTAGGGTGAAGATACAATTCTCGTGTTAATACTTAGGTGGATTAGTCCAGACAACTGTAGGTGACTGGTGTCATGTTCAGCTGTGACACAAACACAAAGCCACACATGTCGAGATTTCAAGTCATGGAACAGAGTTAAGTTAACATGCCCCCCCAAGTTGAAAGGGTCTAGAACCGCCACTGAATAGAACTAGATGAAGTATCGCATGAGAAAGACCTAGGAGTCTATGTGGACTCTTCACTTTCTCCATCCAAACAATGTGGGGAAGCAATAAAAAAGGCAAATAGAATATTAGGGTATAGAACAAGAACAATTTAGAACAAGGGCAGTGATGTTAAGACTGTACAATGCACTAGTTAGAGCTCATCTGGATACTGTGTACAGTTCTGGGCTCCACACTTCAAGAAGGATATCGCTGCTCTAGAGGCAGAGGAGAGCAACCAGACTTATTCCAGATCTGAAGGGAATGTCCTACTGAGAGACTGAGGGAACTGAACCTTTTCACCCTGGAACAGAGGAGACTACGTGGGGACTTGATTCATGTCTTCAAAATCAACCATATCAAACTAGAAGAGCTTTTCCAGATCAGCAGGGACACACGGACCAAGGGACACAAATGGAAATTGGGCTTCAAGGCAGAAAACAGGAGACACTTCTTCACACAGAGAGTCGTCAAAATCTGGAACAAACTCCCCAGCAATGTGGTTGAAGCTGAACATTTGGGAACATTTAAAGCCAGACTGGATAGTATCCTTGGATCAGTTATTAATGGACACCAAATGAGCACGATGGGTCGAGTGGCCTCCTTTCGTTTGTAAACTTCCTTATGTTCTTATGTTCTTAAGATTACTTTTAAAAGTTTCTATTAACTTTCAAAATTGTCCTTGGATGACCAGGTCACTAAAGAGCAGTGCAGCATTACATTTTCAGCATATCTATTGGGTTTATTGTATTTTTAGAAAAGTAATTAATATTTGACAGATATTCTTTTGATACACATGATATTGAAAGACATACATTTTTTCACATTTGTATGTATCTGTCTAGCATAGTCCTGCATTTTCTTTGCTAACTCTTATTTACGCTTTAACAATAGTGTAAATAGATTTGGAGGCAGCTGTGTTTTATATAATGTTATGCTGTGATACAAACCGGCCAGAATTACAGCACTATGTATTATGCCCTTATAAACATAATGCTGCGGAATATGAGAAAGCACATAGCAGCCTCACGCAATGATTGTGAAAGGTTTGTGTGACTCACGTAGTCAGAAATATCACTCATGCTGTCTTCATTTAACAAGTCAGCAGAGTGATAATGGCAGAATACCAAGTAGTGGTGGTTGGGTTTTGTCATTTTCAGTTTCACTTGAGTCATCTTTTTTTCTATTTTTTTTCGTTCTCTCCTTTTAAAGAAGACCAAATGCAGGTTAGTGGGAGTACCCAATAAAAAGGACATCTAGTGCCTGAAAGTCTGATGGGGGGGGGGGGGAGGTGGTAAAGATGAGATAATTCATTGCTTACACATGGATTAATCCTGACAAGATTGTGTGGGGAGTAAAAACACTTTTGTCCTTTTTTATGTAACGCCATACCCAAGAGAAAACATTTGGCAGCAAGCACTCAGTGACCTGTGCTTTTCCAAAATATAAAATTATTAATATATATGAAAATGTGTCAATAGAATATAACAAAACACATATTATACTGGTAATTACTGCATAATTAAATGTAACCCATCTTTTTGTAGTATTTTAGCAAATACTATTGTCATTATATCACACAGCATCGGCTGTTCATTGCCTTCTTTTTCTCTCCTATACATATTTATGTTTGTTTTTACTCTCCTGTCACATAATCTCACATAACAAAATGTTATCATTGTTTAGGTCATGACCAGGGCCGTGCATTTCACATTATCAACTTTCTTAGGCTGCATATAATATTGAATAAGATGTATTAGTAATAAGGAATGCAAGACTAAAGTGTCCGTAGCTGCTGTCGCTTAATCAATACACCAATGTGCGTTAATAAAAAAGGAATCGGGTGATTATTAATCAATAAGTGTTTTAATTAATCCGATTACATGACAACCTTGCATAGGGAGGAATGAAGTGCAGTCTCGGAAAGTTGGGCATGTAAAACGCAGGGCTCTAGTAATGACCAGCAAAACCGTTTTAAAAGTTTCCGCCTGATTTTACGTAGTCTATGATGCAGACAAAAATTGTACCTGTAAACATTCCTCATACCAATAATGTTAGGAAAATATACTGGTAACACTTCACTTTACAATAACTTTACCATTATGCCTCATGAATTAATATATGAATACCATAGGATTTAAACATCAATACATCATGAACATCAGATGAGTTCTGATGTTGAGCACATGAACCCTCACTTACCCTAACCCTAACTCTGTTATACATGTGATTAACATAAAAACTCAGATGAAGTGCATGATATATTTATGTGTTTATCCTGTGGTATTCATATATAAATTAATGAGGAACACGGTACCTTATTGTAAAGTGTGACCAATATACCTCTCATATGTATTTATTTTTTCTTTGATATAGCCAGGTTGATATTATGGGCACAACATGACAGGAGCCATTATCAACAGGTTAATTTTAATAGATGTCAAAGCACTAATTCTACCAGGGGACTTCTGTTCATATTCCTAAAGATTAATGGGAAAAGTGACATCATACATATTGAGCATATTTTACATTAGTTTAGTTTTGATACATTCAAACTTTGTTTTGCCTTTCACAAAATGCAAGGCTAATTATTTCACTATAATAACCTTGGCAAATACAATGGTTTAACAGCTACTCCAGGTGAACCGACGGATAGCAATCAATAGCAAATCAATGGTGTCAATTAAACAGGTGGATAAGAGGATAATAGCATACAATAAAAAGGGCTTATTGTCTTGTTAGTTTAGCTATACTTTATGCCTTTCAAGAATGCTCTGTGTAGCAACCAAATGCTCCTGCTGAGCTGCTTCCATTAAAAACACATTAAGAATAAATCTATTTGATTCCGTCTCTTTATAAGGCTTTATGCGACTGACATTCATCTGTTTATTCTTCAAGCATGATCTTTTTAGAATATGTAATGTTCTTTCTCCACTTATAAATATCCGTCTCTCTGAGGGAAGTTCATGAATTAGATATGCATCTAATTTTATAACATGTCCATTTTTATAAAAAAGTGTATCTATTTTTTTTGATGGATGGATACATTAATAGCATTATGTAAGAAGGGGATAAGAAGGTTAAGCAACACTGTGGTGAACCAATCGCCAGGTCAGATGGTGCACTGGTTGAGCAATTTGAAACTATCTAATCAATCTGAGCAAACTCCTTGAGGTGGTGGTTCAGGTGTCTCAGATCCTAGATGGGGCAGAAACCGAGTTTTGCCCCAGCAGAGTCGAAAGCTCAATACCTGTGTGGAGGCATGAGAGCTGCTGTGCCGTGACCCTGGCCGAATATTTGAGGCCCGAGTGCTGTAGGAAGCAGGGACAAATCTGACAGAATGATGGGTCTTGTGAGGCCATGGTCCAGGCCTAGGCAGTGTGTGCAAGACATGTTTGTCCTCAGGTAGAAGGTTTCACTGGCCACAAGTTGCACAGAGGCCGTGGGGGCCTTGGAGGACCCTGTGTGCTCCATCCTGGTTTTAAAGACAGTGGGGAGCATCTAAAGTGCATGCATTTAGTTAGAGATGTCTAGTGTATTTAGTGTGAGAGGAATTCCTTTAAAAATTCTCTTTTTTGCGAAAAAGCTCAGGCCACCACAAATATGCACCGCTATTCAGTGTGGTGTGGCTAACACCTTTGATACAAAAATTAAAAACATATTGTCACACTTCAAGAACTCTCTGGCCAGGGTAGGGACTCGAACCCAGACCCCCAACACTGCTAGTGACCTTACCGCCTCACCTAAACATTTAATATAACATAACCTGTACGTTTACAGGTGACATTTTCTAATGCTGTAAGTAAAATAATAATACATTGAAAAGTGTTACATTATTTTTAACCAACTGTTTATTATTGCCTAATTTCTTAGCAGTTACAAGGTATCACATTATTTTTTACATTTACCCATTTATACAGCTGGGTATTTACTGGGGCAATCTAGATAAAGTACCTTGCTCAAGGGTACAACAGCAGTACCCTGGGATTGAACCCACAATACTGTGCTTTACTGTCCAGAGCCCTAACCACTACTCCACACTACTATATTATATTGGACTACACCAATACACTTATATAGCGCAACATTATCATAATTATCCATACACTCGTTGCGGGAGACAGCTGTTTTATTCAAACAGACCTAATTCTAGTGGTATGTATTGCCAGACAGGAATGGATTTTTAAAGAAATAAAACCCTGACCTGGCTACAAGTCACACTATATCTTAAAAATGTTGTGTGATAATGGGTGGACCTGAGTGGGCATGTGACTGATGACCGATCTCACTGTATGTGGAAGTCAAATCTCGGTGTAAGTGGATGTGAAATCTCGCTGTATACGGAATTACCTCACTGAATGTATCTCAGTATATAGTGTATTCATTTCAGTATGTAGTGTATGCGTCTCAGTGTGTAGTGAATGCATCTCAGTATGAAGTGTATGTGTCTCAGTATGTAGTGTATACGTCTCAGTATACAGTGTATGCGCATCTCCGTATGTAGTGTATGCATCTCAGCATAGTGTATGCACCACAGGGTGAATTATGTCCCTAATGGGGCCTCATACCCGTGCTCACTCAGCCACACCCGATGTACGGGGGTAGATGGATTAGAAGTAGTGGTAGTTTTACAATATATTACAGTATTACAATAATGCAGTTTTATTCAAATTGCATATTGAATCACCTCACAGGAAACCTGTAAAATGTAAGAATTATATAATGTTCAGTTTTTACACCATTTTTTTTTTGGACTTCAAATCAAATGAATTGAAATATATTATCTTACACTAGCTATTTCATAGGTATTCTGGTCAATGCCTCACATCACTCAAAGGTCAACTTTCATCTCTATTTTAAGGTGGATAGAAGAAGCCTGCATTTGCAGACTGGATTTATTTTATTATTATTTTATTATTTTTTCCAGAATGCTGTATGTAGGTCAGTTAAATACAGAGTTATAATAAAGCTGCTTATAGCCCAGAAGAGTTATACAAAAGTATAACAATGTAAAGCATAAAACACATGCATAAAATAATATCAAGATATCAATAAAGTGGGTATATATCTTGAGCAATTATAACATTTAATATTTAATAATGTGTTTTGAATAATATGAGTATATACCATGTTCATACATTTTTTATAGCAATATGTTGTTCAATATCATATTAAAATATATGGTTGCCTTCAAATGTACTCACATTGTATTGCATAGAATTGCAGATACTGTACTTTTCAAGCTAGTGAAGGTAAGATTTCTATTACTGAGGGTTATAACCACAGTGTTAGCGGCTAATGTAGGTGCACAGCATTAATGGAAATTTGATGCACTATATAGTTGATGGATAAATCTTTTTTAGTTGTTTTGTAATTAGTTAAATGCATTTTAAAATCAGAATATTCTATCTTTAAAAAATAACCAAGGAAAAGCAATGCTATATTGGGATTAAAAGTAACTGGGTCATGACAAATAAACGCTTTTAAACTAACATAGGCAAATAGTTGGTTTCAGAGGATGTTATCTAGTAAAAGCCAAGCTAAGCTGCTTCTGAAACATACTAAAAGCTGAATAGAGTTCAAAAGTGTGAAAAACATTTTAAGCATAAATGGAGTCATTCAGTGGTACTTTATATGTTGTGAAGATAGGAAAGTGGTAGTATATTCATAAGAAAAGGTTAATCTTTTGGGTTAACTTTTGTAGCGCAAATAGCAATGATAATGTGGATAAGGATTTGTGGATTTAAGTAAATTGCAAATTTGGCAAAATAAATAAGTCTTAGAAGATGATACTGTGCAGCTAAATCTCCAATTTTGGATTACTTATGAAAACAGAGGTAAAGCTTTTAGAATTATAAAGAAATTAAAGGTCAAAGCTGCTGTCAGTCCCACTGCAATAGAAGTAATCTTTATTGGTTGAATTGGTTGAATATACACTCACCTAAAGGATTATTAGGAACACCTGTTCAATTTCTCATTAATGCAATTATCTAACCAACCAATCACATGGCAGTTGCTTCAATGCATTTAGGGGTGTGGTCCTGGTCAAGACAATCTCCTGAACTCCAAACTGAATGTCTGAATGCGAAAGAAAGGTGATTTAAGCAATTTTGAGCGTGGCATGGTTGTTGGTGCCAGACGGGCCGGTCTGAGTATGCGGCAGTCCTGTGGGCGAAAATGCCTTGTTGATGCTAGAGGTCAGAGGAGAATGGGCCGACTGATTCAAGCTGATAGAAGAGCAACTTTGACTGAAATAACCACTCGTTACAACCGAGGTATGCAGCAAAGCATTTGTGAAGCCACAACACGTACAACCTTGAGGCGGATGGGCTACAACAGCAGAAGACCCCACCGGGTACCACTCATCTTCACTACAAATAGGAAAAAGAGGCTACAATTTGCACAAGCTCACCAAAATTGGACAGTTGAAGACTGGAAAAATGTTGCCTGGTCTGATGAGTCTCGATTTCTGTTGAGACATTCAGATGGTAGAGTCAGAATTTGGCGTAAACAGAATGAGAACATGGATCCATCATGCCTTGTTACCACTGTGCAGGCTGGTGGTGGTGTAATGGTGTGGGGGATGTTTTCTTGGCACACTTTAGGCCCCTTAGTGCCAATTGGGCATCGTTTAAATGCCACAGCCTACCTGAGCATTGTTTCTGACCATGTCCATCCCTTTATGACCACCATGTACCCATCCTCTGATGGCTACTTCCAGCAGGATAATGCACCATGTCACAAAGGTCGAATCATTTCAAATTGGTTTCTTGAACATGACAATGAGTTCACTGTACTAAACTGGCCCCCACAGTCACCAGATCTCAACACAATAGAGCATCTTTGGGATGTGGTGGAACGGGAGCTTCGTGCCCTGGATGTGCATCCCACAAATCTCCATCAACTGCAAGATGCTATCCTATCAGTATGGGCCAACATTTCTAAAGAATGCTTTCAGCACCTTGTTGAATCAATGCCATGTAGAATTAAGGCAGTTCTGAAGGCGAAAGGGGGTCAAACACAGTATTAGTATGGTGTTCCTAATAATCCTTTAGGTGAGTGTACATGTTAATGTATTTGAAAATCTTGGTATAGCGAACCCCTGATGCTTAGCATCACAATATTTTTTAATTAAAATGATATGAACAACAATAAATATATAGAGCTTGGATTTTTTTTGTTTTTTGTTTTGTTCCTTTTTATGATTTGTTCTGGCCCTCAGGCTGTGGTGTGAATTGCAGTTTTTTCTTTCTGTGTGTTGTTTTTTAAAATACATTTTGGCTACTCTAATTTAATCTTTAAAGCAATACTATTGTTGAAGTCTAACATAAAGTAACAATTAACTTTGAACATGTTTTCTATATTGAGTTCAGATGCAATTGCATCTTATTAGCTGCTGTTCATAACCAACAATCAAGCATCGCTACCTAGGTGTTACGTTCTTATGTTTGTGTAAATTTAGTTTGATGAATTAGTTTAGGTATTATTGTTGTTATTGTTGTTGTTTTCACAGCAGCAAAATGCAATTACACACATTAGAATGTTGCTAGATTAACATGCCCTTTAGATTCATGATTTAAATATTCATAATGTGAAGTACTTAATTCTACTAAGTATCTTACATTTCAACCTTAGAGATATGTAATAGATTTTACTAGATCAAGAAGGCCAGTTGAAAGGTTAAAAATCTGAATTAATATAGTGTTTAAAATTAAATGTATTCAGATTTTCTGCAGAGTTAAAGTTAAATAATCTACAGCAAACAAAAATGTAAACATTCTCAAAGATTCCATATGGGCTTTTACTTATCTAGATATCTGTACCTCATTATACATTTTTTATATGTATATTATATTATGTTTTTGACACTGAGAAAGCACTAGCCAGTATTCTAATTTTGATCTGTATGTTTTTGTTTTTTTGTTTTGTTATTTAGATTTAATCTAAGTATACATTATAAGTATTGACTCAAAGGATTGATTTGTGAAAACATCCAATATAAAAACAAAGAAAAAAAGTAATATTTGTTTGTAATTCAGTATAATGCTTCAATCTGATCTGAAGAAATATTATATTATGTTGATTGTAGAAATAAAATAAATTCTTCTCTTAGATCTCAAACCACTTGCCCTAATTTAAAGAATCTGGTAATTTTATGCAGTGCTATAACACTAGATTGGCATCTTTGGACTAAGAAACATTACCCATTTGCAATTCTATACCCAATTAAAGTATCATATGTTCTGATAATAAGGGGCTGTCGCACTAGAACAGTGGCAACCTTTGTAATAATGAGTGGGCTGCATCTATCTCCCTAAAATATATTTATTGGATTAAAAAGGAAAGAAATGTGTTTTCTATTATAACTGGAATCATAGTACACTTTATGTTGTCTTTGTTTTTTGGTGGAAGCCACAAGATTTTCAAAAAACAAATGAGAGAACATTTTCAGATGAAAAAGCAGGCCACCCCCGAGGCCTGCAGGTTACCCACCACTGCCATGAAAGCCAGGAAGTGGCAGTGAATCTGCCCTTTATTTTACACAAACATCTGTGTTTAGCAGGAAAACATAGAAATGGAGGTTGTGGGAGACTGAGAACATTAATAATTTTATTCTATTTTGAAAAAAGTATCATCAAAAATAGAACAGAATTAATTAAAATATTAAAAACAGAAGGGCTGGAGGTCATAACAACGGTACAATTCTTGAAGAAAAGACAAAGGAATTTACCGCCTCTAGCAAATTATTTAAATTATTTTTAACATGATGTATGCTGTCTTCTTTGATTAAAAAATGAAGGGTGGGAAGATATACATAATGAGATATAAGCTGTTGGTAGAGGTGAGTCAGTAACTGAAGTACCTTTTACATTCAAAAATAAAGTTTTAGTGGATCATCTCACAACCTGCTTGTCAAAATGTATATCAAAGTTAACATTATGATGACATATTTTATCAGACAACAGTAATCATTTTAGAAAAAGCATGTTCTATGGAGAATGTGCACTGTTCTGTACATATCTCTCAATCATAAGTAATGAATATAAAATCCTAGCTGTGGCTTTGAAGTAATCACTGAGGGCACCACCTTGGCTTCAGTCCTGCAAGTACTACAAATTTATAAATATGCACTGCCACCAGTATATACCATATGTGTGTGTGGGGGGGGGTGTATGTAGGTGTGTGTTCATTCAACATGTGCAGGGGCCTGGGTTTCAAGCGTGCTACTGCCTAGGCACATGCCTGGCAATAAGACGCTCCTGCTTTAAAACTGGCCTCAGATGCACCTGCCTTCCTACCAGATCATCTAACAATATAAATAAATATGGCTTGCTGGGTTTGTGACCCATTTTTCCAAATAAGTGGTGATGACATTGGTTTAGTTTCCATGTGGGTTTTATTTTTACCTGAGACAACTAGGTCGTAGGAAATAAAGATTGACCCTGCGCCTTCTGCAATATTAATCCAGACACTTAAACGAGTTGGCCAAATACATGTGTTTTCACTGAATCATAACTCACTGCAGTCGAACGTGTTCTGCTTACTTGTCTCAGGGGATCTACGTCAACCCCCTTCCAAAAAAAGACCCACAAATAAAGCCACTCTTTCTCATCTCTATTTTTAAAGCTGCAGTATTATTTGACCTCAAATGTAACACATATATAAAATTTTCCTCTCTGGTGTTTTTGTTAAATGTAATAGAAGGGAACACTGAAGAGTCTGGCTTAAGGCTGCTTAAAAAAAAAGTTCCTGACCAGGTTAAGCACAATTCCTATGTATTCTACATTTGCTTATGGTTAATACACTTCTGTTTTAAAGCATTTCATTCCACAGTCTTGCAGAAGGCATAGCATGCATATAAGATGATGATGAATTGAATGCCCCTGTGTAAACACGTTCTCAGGGTTGCACATTATATTGGTACCCACTCTAGCACCATAGAGGTCACTACACAGGCCTACTGAAATATGCCAACAAGGACCAACTGGCCACTGCACAGTATGCCAATGTAATGGTCAAGGCTGATGAGCTTTATTCTCAGTGCAGTCTTACTTTAAGAACATAAGAAAGTTTACAAATGAGAGTAGGCCATCATGCTCATCTGGGGTCCACTAAGTGATCCAAGGATCCTATCCAGTCTATTTTTAAATGTTCCCAAATTTTCAGCTTTAACCACATCGCTGGGGAGTTTGTTCAAGATTGTGACGACTCTCTGTGTGAAGAAGTGGCTCCTGTTTTCTGTCTTGAATGCGTTGAAGAGCAATTTACATTTGTGTCCCCGGTGTCCCTGCTGATCTGGAAAAGCTCCTCTGGTTTGATGTGGTTGACGCCCTTCATGATTTTGAAGACTTGAGTCAAGTCCCCACGTAGTCTCCTCTGTTCCAGGGTGAAAAGGTTCAGGTCCCTCAGTCTCTCAGTAGGACATTCCCTTCAGACCTGGAATAAGTCTGGTTGCTCTCCTCTGAACTGCCTCTAGAGCAGCGATATCTTTCTTGAAGTGTGGAGCCCAGAACTGCACACAGTATCCAGATGAGCTCTAACTAGTGCATTGCACAGTCTGAACATTACTACCCTTGTTCTCAATTCTACACTTTTGACAATATACCCTAACATTCTGTTTGCCTTTTTTATTGCTTCCCCACATTGTTTGGATGGGGAAAGTGAGGAGTCCACATAGACTCCTAGGTCTGTCTCATGCGTTACTTCATCTAGTTATATTCCTCCCATAGTGTAATTATAGTGGACATGTTTGTTACCTGCAAGTAATAACTTGCACTTGTCCACTTTACAGTCTATAAGAAGAAGTTTACTATTCTCATTAAAGCCCAAGCAATCACATAATTTCATAAGGAAATGAAATCTGGCTAATATTGTTTTACATGATCCATGCATATTTACAACCACAATGGTATATGTCTTGTGCCTGAGGTGTGAGGGCGTGTTTACTTTGAAAGACCAACCCGATTAATACAAATGCCAACATTCACAGGCCCACACTTAGGCTAATGCTTCATGCTGTCCTGCAGAATATTTATGTTGTGTTGATGAGTAAACTCTAGGAAGTGTCCTTCACAATCTTTATAGATAACAACACCTTTGTATATCTAGAGACTGTAAAGCTGGAAGCAGTAGAAAAAAGTTATTAGCTAACTATAAATATAAGTATAATTTATCATATCTTATATTAAAGTCTCTTCTAGGAGTGTTAAATAAGATGTCTGATATGCTTATTGTAATGAGCTCATGTACACTATAGAATTAAATTGTGCTGATGATAATGTTCAGATGAGGTAAAGCACCAGTCATTGGTGCTATTACAAAAAATCTCAAACTTTGAACATCTTCCAGAGCACAGTTAAATCCATTATTAAAAAAGCAACCACGACTCTGCCTGCAGCAGGCCGTTCACCAAAACTGAGTTACCGGGCAAGGAGGTCAGTGGTCAGAGAAGCCACCAAGAGGCCAATGGTAACTCTGATGGAGCTACAGTGTTCCATGGCCAGGATAGGAGAAACTGTCCATATGTCAATTGTTACCCGTGTGCTCCACAAAGCTGGGCTATATTTTAGTGTAGCACAGAGAAAGTCATTGCTGAAAATCCATCAATTCAAATCCCATTTGGATTACGCCACATGGCATGTGGAAGACACAGCAAAGATGTGGCTAAAGGTTTTCTGGTCGGATGAGACCAAAACGGAATATTTTGACATAAATGCAAAATGCTATGTGCCATCTCCCTGAAAACACCATCTCCACAGTGAAGCATGGTGGTAGCAGCATCATGTTATTGGATGCTTTTCATTGGCAGGGACTGGAAAACGTGTCAGGATTGAGGGCAAGATGGGTGGGGTCAAATATAGGAAAATCCTTGAGGAAAACCTGCTTCAGTCTGCAAGAGACTTTGGACTGGGATCACCTTTCAGCAAGATATTGATCCTAAATACACAGTCAAGGCTACACTACTCTTTAAAAACAAGAATCTGAGTGTCCTAGATTGGCCCAGTATTAAGTTATTGTCTTTGCTTATGCTGGTTCCTCATAAAAGCAGAATTACATTTATTAATATAATTTAGAACTGCAGTAACTATTTTAAATGATACAATTTAACCAAAGGTGTGGACACAAAAGTTTCATACATTATGGTATTTTAGGATTTGGGGATGGTAGCAGTCAGGCTTGGGATTGTGAGAAGAAATTAAAAACAGAAATGTAGTTTTCCCAAACAGAGAAAGCAATTATTATGTATTATTTTGGCCAATTTATGGCACTTCTCTAAACTGGGGTAAAGTTTACCTTCTGTTTGAACAAAAGCTTTTATAAAGTAAAGGCTTTGTCAATATGAACTACATCAAAACAGATGACAGTAAACATCACCGACTGCTGAACAAATATCTTAAGTAAACTTTAACAAAGTGCAACAGAATAAAGTAGATGTGACAGAGAAAGGTAGGTCAATATAATTATGCAGGCTTTCTAATTTAATAGCAGCCAGTTTTAACAAAGCATTAATTTACATGCTGAAATATGTGCCTCTTTTAGCTTTTAAGTGTCAGCACTGGGGACTGCAGTATCTCACTTAAAGACAATATCTAGTAACGGGGGTGTGTGGGGGGTGTTCAATGGCCTTGTCCTCATGGCCAGGTTTCCTCAATCAAGCGAGTCTAGACCAAAGTATTAGGCATTCCCACACTCCTGAATTGTAAATATCAGAACATAATCATTATCCATGACCCATGAATATACTGTGATAAAACATCAAGAACAAATGGTAATGTCTCCCCTTTCCTCCGATACAACTTTGAAAGCTAGGATTAAAGAAGCATCTTAAAGTGTGCACAACTGAATGAGGGATCAGAGACAGAGAACCCAATTAGGTAAAGGGCAGTCTGCCACAGTCGAGAACGGAAAACAGGAATTTGCTTTATTTATTCTTCTGCGATATAAATATACAGTTCACATTAAAATAGAGATCTCACAAATAGGTGGAAGACAGTTCATACTTTACAGGGCTTAAAGACATTAACTTCTTTATCAAGACAGACTGGCTGAATTGGAGGGCCATAAATCTCCTGCGCCACAGCATTACAGAGAAAAAAGTAAGAACCACAATACAATCCTATAACACTAGCTTTGTGATATGCTTAGGCTTGCTCTATATCAATGTCTGCTCTCCCATCTGCCTTTAAAGCTGTTTTATAGTATTTGTTGCTTTCTCAGTAAAATCCCAGATTTGATGATGAATCAATGCATTTATTACCAATTCCTTTCAGTGCAAAGGACTTTAAATTGCAATCAGGTGATTCAGAGCAACACACATTTTAGAGTAAATACCTATTTGTGTGCTGCTGTGTGTTTCTTCCAGTGAAATGAAAGGCTGCTGGAGAGCAAATCCTGTTAGTGGAATTGCAAGAAATACATATTGACAGTAAGCAAGCCTTGATATTTTATAGAAATTTCAGTGACTGAACTCACTTTATGTTTGTTTGGTTTTAATGAAGAAATCATTTACAAAAAAAAGAAAATATACACATATGTGTGCATACCAGAGGAGGATGGTCCATAGAGGCAGAGGAGGTTGCTCCTCCTCTATTTTTGAGAGGCAAGAGGGAGATCAAAATATAAAAAAGAGTCATTGGTTGAAATTAACCATTACCAAATCCCAGTATCATTTATGCTCCAAGGGAGGACGTCCTCCCTAACCAATCAACAACCAGAATACAATATTGACATTGCGTTTGGCCAATGATAATTTCCAAATTTAATCTTCAATTCTTTACCACTGTATTGTACGTGAGATAGATAGCGATAGCTACAGTACCATATTAGAAAATAATAATAATAATAATAATAATAATAATAATAATAATAATTATTATTATTATTATTATTATTATTATTATTATTATTATTATTATTATTATTATTATAATAATTCCAGATTTTCATGGTTTTTGTTTTTCCTTTTTAAATCAGAGGGTGTTGTGTAAAATTCCCACTGTAACATACTGGGTGCTGCGTCACCCCTAATTGCACTGACAGGCTTCTAGTGACACATTACGCAATATGATATATGATAATATGATATTTGTTCCTTATGGAAGATGGGGATGAACTTTGAGTGCATTCCCTGACCTTAATTGTATACTAAGTTTGCATTAGGTTGCTAGTTGGATTATTGCTACATTTGAACATAAGAATATAACATAACTTGAACATAAGAAAGTAGAGATAAGTAGCCAACTAGAGTAAAATAACATGACACAGTTGGTTGGTTTTCCTCCTGTCCTCCCCAATTTTTTGAGTCACCAGCCACCACTGGTGCATACATAACCACTAAAGAGGTGTTAGAGGGGTTGCAAATGTAATGCTTTATACCTCTATATTTTGTGTCAGTTTCTTCTAGTGAAAGTTCAGCAACACAGTATGTGTAAATCTTGTTGGGGCTTTCCTGGGTGTGAGAAAACCTGGGTGTCTTTGATGCATCATATTTGTGTGATGTCATAGGTAATTAATTCCTGACTATCTATAAAAGAAAGAGCAGTGTGTCTGTTAGGCTATCTATGCTGCCTTGTTAGTGTCTACATTTAATTTACCTCCAGAAATTGCATTAAAAAAAATTCCCACATTTTCTTCATTTTGAAACGAAAAACATTCCTGAAATGCATCAGTGTATTTTACTATTTAACATGGCTTTTAGTGCTTTCTACAATATTACTAATAAAGTTAAATGTGATTGTAGATCTGTCTTAATCATCCCACCAATGGAAATGAGTCTGACTTAATCAAATGGGCAATGCATCTTGTGATATGGTTAGTTGCATATTATTTTCCTGTATGTGTTCCTGAGAAATTAAAATAATATATAAAAGGCATAAATCATGAATTCATTTTCCAGCAAGTAACAATGTATTAAATGATTAATTTGTTTTACCGTGGTAACAGCTAGTGATCAAGAGAACGCAGCCTTCTTCCCCACAGGCGTGCCATCGGCACATTCTGGATAGATGCCTCAGTCTGCTCAGATTCCTCCCATTTAACTGCTTGTGGCTGTGAGCTGGGTTTCACAAAATCCATAGTAACTGTATCTAGAAAGGAAATCAGACTGAATTCATTTAAAACACAGCAAAGAAGGACAAGTGATGCCTGGGGATTGTATTTAATTATTTATTTGTTTGTTTGTTTAGTTTAGTTTATTTCTATTCCCCTCACATTGTCCCTTGTCATCTCTGCTCTTAACTGTCATTTCTTTTATATCTTAAACAGGCTGGAATATGTCTATGATTATAAAAAAATAAGCAATGTGTTATTGATGTTTGGCATTTATTCAACAATAATGCATACTGTTTGAGAAAAAGGTTGATTTGACATTGATAGCCCATCATTGCTATCAATCATTTATGATTTAGGGAATGTCCTGGAAACTGACTCATTCAGTCCACTTTCCTATATTGTGTGAAGAACTGTTTTGTGAACCTTCACAGTATCTGGGGATTGCTGATTGCTACATAGGTTCAGAGTTGGGTTGTTTTTCTGGTTTATTTCAGGAGAGGGCAAAATATTATTAAAAACAGCTGTAGTATTGAAAAATCAATAAAACAAATGATTTAATGACAAAACATGTAGCTGTGACAGCAAAAGTACAAATTAAAATGAGGAACCACTTGTATGTGTTCAATGAAGAAAACACTCTTTTGACCTTGTTGTATTGTGAAGAGCTACCTGTAGTGAAGAAGCAGCATCAGTAAGGCACATCAATTTCTGGCAAGCCCTGCACTCAAATGTTTTTTATTACTGTAATGTAATACATTGTTTCTGATTAAATAAAACACTGGAAGTCTATTTCTATTCAATGTATGGCCAACATTAAAAAGAAAAAAAAAATTGAGTTGAAGAATCTGGTTTTCTGGTTTTAGAAAGCATGGATTCATGGGGCTTTATTTCTACTGGTAAGAACAGTCATGTACCATTTATAAATTGATAGTTCTGTGTTCAATGAAATAATTATACCTTTTGTTATTCATAGCAAACTCATGTTTTAGGGGAAGACATCAGCTTGAAGGAAGCACAATAATCTAACCAAAGCTTGTGGTGACTGTGGCATGCTCAAACCACACTCTGTTGTACCAGTGTTTTGTATTTGAAAGTTTGCTCTTTATCATTGTTAAATAAATGGTAGCCGTAGTGAAGCTGCTGTACTACATGGCAATATATAGAGAATAGATGTTTGTGTTCAGAGGGTTTAAAATAAGCATGTAAGAGATAACATATAATGATTTATCTTCTGTAAAAAATCTTAAATGCAGTCATAAAATATATTAGTCTGTCGTTTTGTTATTTGTATGTTTCAATTTTTTTTTACTGCTTTGCTTTAAAGTAGCTTATTTTAAAACAAGGCACAAGTCCAATCACTTGCATACCAGTATGATGTCAATAGCAATTAAAGACAATTTGTTCTATTTCTGACATCATGTTTGTTTTCATTCATATCTACTGTGTCTTTCAATTCCCCCTGTTTCTGGCTTGTTAATGAGTTGACATTCACCAAACATATTCAGATTGCAGATTGAACTGAAGTACAGATGTCTTTATTCAAAACGAATACTATAAATTGGTTATTTAGAACAAGCATGTATATGCATATTCTGGTATGTACTGCATGCAAAAATACATTTTTATTTATTTTATTTATTTTGCAATACAGAAAATATAAAATATATTATTTCAATGCATTTAAACATAATCTTTAAATGTACTGTATATGGTAGTGAAAATTTTAAAGATTCTGATTACCAAGCAAAAGGTTTAGAAAGTATGTAGCCTTATGCCTAATTCAATTTGATCCTGAAACTGTTACATTATCAGAATTGACACAATGTTTTTTCAGTGTGTGAGATTTATTTATTTATTTATTTATTTATTTATTTATTCTCATGATGTTAGTCTCTTGATATCTAATTTAAGCTAGAAACATTAATCACTGTAACAAAAACTGTAATTACAAAGATGTGTTTTACAATACCTTAATCAATGGCTGAAGCATATCCTTTTGGAACGCATGGAGTCAACTACAAAATCTTCAATCTTTTCAGGTATTTTTATGTGAATTTTAAATGGATACCCTAGACACTTGTTCTAATTAATTCTCAGTTGAGCTCACCCTCTGTTTCTTAATTTATGGCTCTCTGGGAGACTGAATTTAGTCACACATGATTTCAGATGTGACTGAAACGCCTCTTAAAACCCGCTGCTTCCACAGCATGCAGTTCTGAACTTCAGTTAATGCCACATAGAATTGGTTTGCTCAAGCAAGACAAGTTTCTTATCCTAATGGATTCAGTGCGTCACTTTGATTCATCTTTCCTTCACTTATTCCCAAGCACAGTGCTGTGCAATGACAATATGTTCATTAGGGACAAAGGGAAAGGTTTGATCAAAAGTGCACTTAAAAAGGAGTCTCGTTTAAAGTGATACTTCCTTATTGCATAAATTGTTTTGCCACAGAGTTTAAATGGATTACATCACTCACAAATGGGAAAAGGTTGTGGTTGTTGAACTGATGGGAAATCACAGTTCCTTGCCTTGCTCGGGTAGAAGGCAGATCCAACAGCCTTTGGCAGGAATAGATCTCCCATCTCCCATGCTCCGGCCAAGCTCTTTACTTTCCCAAATGGCCCGGGCTGCCTGGCATGACAGTAATCTTTGACTATGGACTTCCTTGGAAAGGTTCCAAGGCTGTGTACATTACACCACCTGCCTCTTAGTCACAACGTGCCTCTGCACTGCAGCCACCAGGGACTCACGTTTCCAAAGGCCATGATGCCTTTTTGATCTTTTATATGCTGTAGTCCCAGAACACACTGTTTATGCACACATTGTTTATGAAATAATGAAAGAGCATTAGAAATGTAAACTGATTTTATGTATTTATTGTTTATTTGTTTGTTTGTTTACAAGGCACCTCGATTTAGTTTTGTACAGGAGTACAAGTACACGTTTGAACAGTAACAAAATGTATATGTTTCTGTTAATTTTCCAAAAATGACTTCCTTCTGTCTTGCTCCAAAAGGCAGCATTACTAATCCTTCTCCAATTACACTCACTTTCGATGCTCTTTTTGATCTCATCCTTTCCTTTGAGGCTCACATTTCTACAGTTCTTAAAGCTGACTTCTAATGCCTTAGAAGTATTATATGCATGTGGCTGTATCTCTTCACAGGAAGTACTGAACTTTTCATATATGGCTCCATTTCTTAACCTCAGTTATGACAATCTGGTTGACATTTCTGGTTCTCCCTTGTGGTCCATAATAAAAGACTAAAATATTAGAGCCCAATTTCTGTCTGCATAAATTGGTCTCTAACTGGTAAAAGATGTCCTTATAGATCTATCCAGAGTTTTACTAGCCTCTAGTCAGGTTTCTACTGGAATTAATTCTGCATGCACAATCTCATGTTTCTTTGCAATCTCTTATTTGTGTAAGTAATGGTTAGGCAATTACAACTATGATCCTTATCTCTGTACCCTACACTTGATGGCTAGTCCTTGGATCTCCCAATGCACCAACCACGGGCCCTGTAAACAGATAAAATCATAGGTCATTCTTTGTACATAAAAACTTAAAATTAATATTTAATTAGCAATTAACCAATTAATCATTTTAATCAATTAACTAAATTGTACAACAATAAAGCTGCTGTGTGTCCTTAATTGGCCAGTTATAACCAAAATGTAAAAAATAATACTGCATGTAATAAATAAGTACAAAATCAGTCATTTGCATTAATTTTCATATCATAGTACTATGTTGGTCTGTATGTTTGTCTGCTGTGTGTGAAATTTAATGTGGGAGTGTTTTAAATATTCTAGCTAAAGGTATAAGTATATAACTTGAGTACAGCTGTGATTCAAGTTCGATAATCATGGTCTGTATATATATAGACCATGATTATCAGACTTGAATCATAACTGTACTCCCACACAACAATATCATTAATCTGTATTTCCAAGCAAATCAACCGTTCTCCACATTTATCAGAAGAAAAGTGGAAATGACTGAGACATGTTGTCAACTGGAGGAAAGACCCAGATCACACTAATACCCTTCAATCCTGCTTGGTACCAGTTAGGTAGATGTGCTGGTGCATCATTTCTATTCAATACACACCTAATCCTGGCATGGACCAGCTAATTTAAATCTCTCACAGTGCACTCCCAGCCAATAAGTAACTGGAAAATCCTAGATTAAAATCACCAGCCTCCACATTGCAGGATTCATCTTGCATTCCACTAAACCACAGAGGTCCAGAGTTTTTTTTAAGCATAGGCTACACATCAACTCAGAAGTCTAAAACCTTTTTCTGTGTAGAGGAATATAACATCTTGCATTACAAAATATACTGCATGCACTACCTGCCTGCATGATTTAGAAAACAAAATATTATAATTAGATACTTATTTTTAATATGCATTCCCTTTGAAAAGTTAAGATAACACTGGTAAATGAACAAGTGGTTAAATAAAAGAAGACACAACTATCAACTATATTATACTAATATAACATCTATGGAAAAACACAGGCGTATTCAACATAAATATCATATCCCTTAATAGGCACCTCTAGGACTTGACAAAGAATAGCAATAACAGAGCTTTGTCACTCTGCCATGGCTTTACCGCACAGGGTCACTGGCTGACTGGTGCTGTGCATTTCAACAGCATTTTACAAAGGAATAAGACACAGAGTTACTAGTGAAAAATGTTACAAAGAGATATAGTATTCTTTGTGTGCAACTTCAAAGTTTCTGATGATAAATGAATATTCTTTATCAAAAATCTATTTTAAAACTCCCAATGAAACTAAATATCTATTCCACTGATAGGCTTTAAATAGCTGTTGTTGTGGCAGTTTTAAAAAAAAATATCTGGTCATATTGACGGGGTTTGTATGTTGTTTTTTTCCCCGTTATCTCTTCATAGCAAAATCCATAAACCTGATAACCCTGTAACATCACATTCATCCCAAAACACAAACAACACAATCACAGCATTACTTCTTAGTGAAGTACCTGACAAGAAAGAAAGAATACAAAGTTCCATTTACTCAAACATTTTTGTTGTTGTAACTTCAAATACTATTTCAGCAATTTGAATCTCATATCGAGCATTTTCAATTTTCATTCGACTTCATATTGAGGGGACACTTACTGCTCCAGACTTTTTATGTTTTTACTGTTGGTATTGAACTCTCCGGTAAAACCTCATACAGTGCTCTGTAGATTGGTGAATGTAGCATAGCATTTATAGTATAACAGTATAAACTTGCTCTCCCATCAATAATGAATGACTGGAGACATGCCTGGTTGCAGAATTTACGGTAGATTCAAATTTTTACAGGATTATTCTGTAAATGATGCCTCAGTGTCTGCACTTGACCTACATTACTACCTTTTCTGTTAAAATTGTATATACCTTTTGAATTAATTGTATTTAAAAATATTTGAATAGTTCTTTTAAATATATGGTGCATAAATGTCAACATCACAAAAAATAGCACAGCAACAAACCCATTTGAAAACTTTAAATGTACAAATTACTTGTAAGATAAATTGAATAAGAAATATTTACCTGTTTCTGCAAGAGTCAACCAATTCATTACATTAATTAATCAGCTTCAAATTCAACACAGTGTAATACCCCAGAGTTTTAATTGTGAACAGTTTAATTATTCATAAGTATTGCATTTCATTTAGGTGTCAATTATGAGCCAGTGGGAAAAAAGATAATATCATCAATGTAATTAATGAGTTGCACTAATGATTTTGGGTATTTATTTATTTTAACTAATACCATTATTCTGAAACAATGTTTATTTTAGGCTAATGTATGCAGTTCTTCAATAATACTTTAAAGAAACCATTATTCTCCCATTTCTTTTAATCACTTTTTATTTAGGCAGTGCTGATGAAGAATTTTAAAATACACAGTGCCACCTGGTGTATTGTAAAAAAAAAAAAAAAAAAAAAAACCTGCATCAAACAAACAAACAAACAACAAAACATTTTCGAACCAAAAAACCCCTCTGCATCTGTGAAGCTTGAATGACCAGCTGTGCAACTGGAATTCTTCAAATTGGCATGTTGGATTGACAATTAAAATACATTTCTGTTAATTTATTTTTAATCAGATTTAGAATATATAATATGTTCAAAAGGATATGAATTGATATATTTGTACACTATGAGCCCTGTTACATATAGACATTTAAGGTACTTATCCTCAGGTAGTCACATATAATCACTTCAGGCAGACTCGAAAAGTACAGAATAAGCTCAAGTAATTGCTTTTTAACTTGATCACATACTGACAAATACAAAATCAAATCAGGTGCAGAACAATGTAGGTTGATCATAATTTTTTATAACCACAGCATTCATATCTTCAGATACTTAACGTTCGCCATGCAGGCACACAAAAAACGAAGTAAATTAAACAAAGGTTCTATTCAGACAATGTAAATGTAATCTACATACGCTACTTCCACCTAGTACACTTTGAATCTCTGATTAAATTGAGATGCACAGTGGCTTTTCCTTACTGATTTGTTTGAATGTATTGGAAGTGTTTTTTCTTTCCCTATTGTTGGGTTTAATTATTTAACAGATATTTTTTCTGAACTGTTTTTGAACTTTCTTGAACTGTGTAGTGGAGCCACAGAAACGTACAACACTGTCTCTTGAGAGCATCTGTTCTCTCCCCCAGTGTGTGGTGGAGCTGTCGGGGGTCCTGGAGAAGGGAAGGAAGATCTGCTCAGGAGCGCCACCCAGAGGAGTCTTGAAGGCCACTGGAGTGAGACACTTACCTGCTGCTTTGTGGAGGAGCTCAGTTCTTGTTCTGGATTGGCCTTAGAAAAGAGACTAATGGAGACTAAAACTGTTCCTTGGATTGCAGCTGTTTTTGTAATAGGGAAAATAATTGCATTTTTAGATTAGGTTTTAGGTTAGGTTAGCATAGTTTTGTTTTGTTTTGCTTTTATTATTTTCTCCATTAGGTTATGGATTAGGAACTTTATTTGCCCAGTTTATTTAAAGGTGATTTTAGTAGTTTTAGGTTAGGTCATTTTTCCCCATTTCTTTCCCCAGCGGTAATTGCATTGCATATTTCGTGCCCTGCTCATTTATTGTGATTTTTCTGTACACTGTGTATAAGTAAAATAAATACTTTTTACTAACCAAAACCTGTGGTGTGTGTCCTGGGATCCTGACCGAACCTGCCTGGGGAGGGTGGTTGTGAGGTTCTCCATTCTCACAAAATATTTGTGGTGGCGTAGTTGTGTAACTGACTTGTGTTGCTGTGTTGCTGTGACACCTCTTCAAGGTTAGAGAGCTTCTGGGATAATTGGAGACCTTTGTTCTTAAATACCATGTCACACATAGCTAATAAGATTATACATTTTCTATTTTCACCTTAGCTTTGCCCTAGTATTTTTTGTAGTGAACATCTGTTCTCACTTAACCACAATCTGGAACCACGTGGTGATACTTGTCTAATGTATTAGTAAAATTGTTACTTTAATTGATGCTTAAAGATCACAATTAGACTGAGTAGCAATTATCTTATATCATGATACACAGATGTTCTCTTTTATTTTAATAACGCCTTTCTGAAAGGCTTCTGTGTTTGTCAGTCCTACCGTCACATTTCAACAGCTCACATCTCCTGAAGCATGTCAGATATGTACTTCTTTCTAAGTAAATGCCTGAAGGGTAAAAAGTGCTTTGTCAGCTTGGCCTCCAATCAAAGATTGATGCACTAGTAAGACTGTGTGACTATTTGGTTTCCAGGGCTTTATCAAACGGAGTGCAAGTTGAAGTCTAAGTATTTAACATAGGTTGAAATCCCAAGTGGAACATTGGTGAATCTGGATTAAATATTACTGACACAGAAACTGCATTTGTGATTTTTTTTATAAAGCTCTGAACTGTCAAACACAGAACCTTCTATGATTTGTACAGTTATTTGTCTTTCATTGTTTAAAATATTAAGTTATGATCATGTAGGAGCATTAAAAAAGAAGGGGGAGATCAATAATCAAGATATTTTCTGATATACTACTAAGAATTAGAAACACTGTAAACAAATTATTCTTATGAAAATTAATGAATGTCCCAAAAGAAAAGATGCAGATCTAAAACTAAATTTAAAATTAAAGTTTTTGGATTGCTAATATAGCTCTGCCAAAGTGCAATCAATGTAGCCTGATATGGAAAGAGTAATGTGGCGGGCACAGACTGCTCTGAATACAAACCACAATTCCGCAAAGAAAAAACCTTATTGACATTCAATGGGTAATGGCTGTCAAGTACCTTATGGAGGGTGTGAGTGTGAGCAACATTTCTGAGCACTTGGGCATACCCAAGTCAACTGTGGGTAATGTAATTCAGTCATGCAGAACAACAAAATATTTTGGAACCAAGCCTGAGGCCAGAGCCATCAGACTATCATCATCTCAGGATTTCACCATTTTGACAGCTTGGAAAAAGCCTTAGTCAAGAGTTTTAAATAATTTACAGATATTATGCAGCTGACAGTTTCTGCTTTTTGATTGTTTATTTTATGTTTTATTTTCATGATATTCATAATTGAGGTTTAACACTTTATATGTTAGATCATACTTGTTTTAATTTTCATTATATTGGTTATTTTAAGATGTTTTATTTTAAGCCTTCGCTCCCCACGTGCATCAATGAGCCTTGGCCGCCCATGACCCTGTCGCCGGTTCACCGCTTTTCCTTCCTTGGACCACTTTTGATAGGTACTGACCACTGCAGACTGGGAACACCCCACAAGAGCTGCAGTTTTGGAGATGCTCTGACCCAGTCGTCTAGCCATCACAATTTGGCCCTTGTCAAAGTCGCTCAGATCCTTATGCTGCCCATTTTTCCTGCTTCTAACACATCAACATTGAGGACAAAATGTTCATTTGCTGCCTAATATATCCCACCCACTGACAGGTGCCATGATAACGAGATTATCAGTGTTATTCACTTCACCTGTCAGTGGTCATAATGTTATGGCTGATCGGTGTATATGTGTGTGTGTGTGTGTGTGTGTGTGTGTGTGTGTGTGTGTGTGTGTGTGTGTGTGTGTTTAATGCTAACTGGAGGAGAGCCCTGGTGTACTACTATAGTAAGGTGAAGGTGCTTATATTTTTAAGATATTGATTTCTCAAAACAAATACATTAACAACTACCGAAGTGTTTTAATAAACCCTAACATTATACCTTGCTGGCTACTAAACAGTGTCAAGTAAAAAAAAAAAAAAAAAAAAAAAAAAAAAAAAGAAACTGTCAGAATTTCAACTACAAAAGTCCCAATTACTCATTATGCTGCTGTGTAAAGCTTGGACTTTTGACTATGCGTGTGGGTTTTGTTATTGTTGTTTCGTTTTATTTTTGTATTTACCCTCTCTCTTTATTCATATTCAGCATGAAACTACCAAAAGTGTATTATATCAAATGTTCCTATTTACCAATGGGGGGCGGTATGAGCACGGAAAAGAGCACGCATCCTGAAGACGAATACTGTGTGAAAATAATACAGAGACAGTATACCGTTATTCATAGACCTACACATTGACTTGGCATTGTTTCGTATTGTAAGAGTAGCTGACAAATAAAATTGTAAAGTTGTACACTTTTTATGTTCGTATGTAGATTTTAAAAAGCAGCAGGGGAAAGTCAAAGTAAAATTGTGCATCCACAATGGTAGCTGAATGTCCCTCTGACACCAGGTGGCGCTGAAAGATTAATTTAGAGAGCATCACTCAGTGCCAGTGCTTCATGTAGAGATTTAACTGTCCATAATTGCGATGTATTTATTTATCATAATAACAATAACATGTTATTGTTATTAAGCTGTCAAGTATTCCACGTATGAGGAAATACATTTTAATATCACAACACAACTCGTATTATTAGCTAAGTTACTTTACTTTTAGCCTGACTAGGGCACATGGTTAGATGTTTATATTACCCCAGAAACAATACCCAAGTGTTTTGGGCTCCAGCTGACAAGGAAACACGTCACACACTCATATCTGTGGGAGTCCCGCTTGCAATGCTGAAGCACACAAATCGTTTGGGAGTTATTTCCTAAAACATCTGGACAGCGGTGTCACAGTAGTTCCTTCAACTTCATTTCTGAAAGAGCTGGCCGTGGGTGTTGCCTCACTCTGTCCTCTTGAAAATGCCCATTGCATGACTGAGAATGAGCTTTACAAAGTATCTTCATTTACATTGTTAATTCAGTTGCAGCGGAAAACAATTGTTCAATCCTTCAGTTTAATCGGATGCTGTTCAGTCGGCGAAAAGAGGTTAAAATAACCGAGGACCAGGTACAATTAGGACTAGAAATAAACTGAGGCTTATGCATACTTCTGAACTGTACTGAACTGAACTTTTAAGTGTGTAAAGTGCACTGGAGTGAATGGAGTTTGTATATAAATAATAATATGATAGTATAAGACCTATTCTTCAACAGGTTGAACTGATGGAAAAATGCATTATTATAATGAATGTGCACAGAATGTATGAAGTGATCTGTGCACTCGTGCAAATTCTTAAATAGAAGTGCAATTTAAGTATACTTTAATACACTCCACATGTATTCGCTTACACTTATAAATACGTGGCAGCATGGATAGTGTGTAAAGTGACACTGGTGGCAGGTTGTCGATGCAGTGCTGGCTGTGCCTCTTAAGCGGGCAATGAAAGGCTCATTCGCTACACTTGAGCATTCCCGGGCTCAGGCTGGAATGTGCACAGAGGAATGGCGCACTGTCCCGCAACATGTCCCAACACCCCTGCCACCCAGCGCCCCTCTCCCTCTTCCTCTTCCTCCCTCGTCCCCCGGCTCTCCGGCGAAGACTCTCCGCAAACACCTGTCTCGCCAGAAGGTGGTCTTAGCCCCGCCCCCCGGCCCGGCCCGGCCCTCAGGTCTGAGCTGCCTTTCTTATTGGCTGGAGGGGGCCGATGCCGCAGCGCTGGCCCCGCCCCTGCACCTGACGGACTATTTACTGCTGTGGAGTGGGATGTGTCGTACTGCCGCTACAGCACTGCGCTGCACCATGACCCGCCGCTGGACTGTGCAATAGGAAAGAGTGAGGCTGCAGTGATTTGTTACACAAGAAGGGCTGGGACCGTTATATTTATACACTTTTTTTCTTTTTGTACATCTCAAGATCACTGAGCTATTTATTTCTTTTCAAGATGCCACGTTCGTTTCTGGTTAAGAAACACTTTAACTCCGCCAAGAAGCCAAATTATAGTGAACTGGACAATCCTACAGGTAAAACTGATCTTGGATTGGTGCATTAATTGAAACTGGTTGTATTTACTAAAATGTATTTGCTAAAAAATGTTGATGCTGTCTGGCTTGAAACATTATGTAACTTAATTTCATTCTTTTCTAGAGTTTATTTGAACTAGTTGCATTTTTGTAGCAACGTGTATTTAACTGCTGAGAGTAAAGTTAGTATATCTAAGTTACATCAATGTTAACAATTTTCTTTTCTTTTTTTCTTTCTTTTTCAGTGTTTATTTCACCCTTTCTGTACAAGGGCTACCCAGTGCCTGTCATCCCGCAGCCAGAGATCCTCAGTTCAGTAGCCTACAACCCCATTACAGTATGGACTACGAGCAGCCTGCCATTAACCCCTCTGCCCAACGACCTCTCCCCCATCTCCGGATACCCCTCGTCCCTGGGACGGGTCAGTCCACCACCCCCCTCTGACACTTCTTCCAAAGATCACAGCGGGTCCGAGAGCCCCATCAGTGACGAGGATGAGAGGATGCACAGCAAGATCACAGACCCGCACGGCGTGGAGGCGGAAAAGTTTCAGTGCAGTTTGTGCAACAAGTCGTACTCCACGTACTCCGGATTGCTGAAACACAAGCAGCTGCACTGTGATGCTCAGACAAGGAAATCTTTCAGTTGTAAATATTGCGAGAAGGAGTACGTGAGCCTCGGAGCCCTTAAGATGCACATCAGGACCCACACTTTGCCTTGTGTCTGTAAGATCTGTGGCAAAGCCTTTTCCAGACCCTGGTTACTGCAGGGACACATCAGGACGCACACCGGTAAGAGTCTATTGAAAGTAATGACGGGCTAGATGCTGCAGAACAGGAGGGGAGGGGGGGGGGGTGGTATTTGTGCATTGCTTAAACTGGGTTTTCTTAAATGTCCAATATGTTTATTTGTTGTTTGTTTTGTCAAGTCAACATTTCTTTGGCTGCTGGGCTCCCTAAATATTTCAAAATTGGACTGCAATGCTACTTCCTGTTAGCTGATGCAGGGACCAAAGGGTTAATGAAATCTAATATACGGTTATGTGGTTGTGTGCATACGCTCCCACCCCCAGCTAAATCCGTTTTGTGACATAGTTGGACAGGACCCTTATTTTTTTGTTTAGTTTTTAAGCTGCCTCCACAAGTTTGCTTATATTACATCATATTTAAACACGACAATGTTTCGAATTTATATGTTTTATACAGAAAAGAGAAATGCATTGTATTGCTTTGAAAAGGAAGCTCTATTTGGAATTGGACATTGCAGGCACCTTTATTGCACCTGTAATATACATGCTTATTTAATTTGTGTTGCTCAATTAGTCATATTACTTTATAATTGTACTTTCAGTTTTCATATACATTTAATTAGAACCATGTATCAATGAAACGTATATATTATTAATTATGACAGGTTTGATGCTGTTTGATTGCTATACAAAGGGAAGTTTACTTATCTGTAAAAACAAAGGTCAAGATATTAATCTTCTTAATGTTATTTTGCAGGAGAGAAGCCCTTTTCATGTCCACATTGCAGCCGAGCTTTTGCAGACCGATCAAATCTCAGGGCTCACCTACAAACCCATTCCGATGTGAAAAAATACCAATGCAAAAACTGTTCCAAAACTTTCTCCAGAATGTCTCTTCTACACAAGCATGAGGAATCTGGTTGTTGTGTAGCACACTGAGTTAGGATACCAACAAAGACTTTGTACTACTCCAATGGAGGAAATAAGGACATTTTTATAAAGACTTAATGGCTTAAAAACAAAATCCATTCATTTCATTTCAACATCAAACTGAGCCTATCAGCTTTGTTACATACATTTCATTTCAGAACAGTATTTTTTATTGTACTTTTTCCCAAAGAATAAGTGTTTTCCTTTTTCACAAAGTGCCTAATTCATTGTACTGAAACTGTACCTTGGGTATGCTTTTTGTTCTGACCAACATCAATCATAGGATTTTTAACAGGGATGATAAGACATCTGTTTTTTATACTTTTTCCTCCATTTGCACCTTTTAAAGCATTGCACACACAAACATTCCAGGTGCTTCAAAAAAATGTTGATGGAACTTGTCAAGCCTTTGCTGTATAGGGGAACAAGTACAACATGTTTTCTTTTTTTAATGGAAAGTATTTTAACTTTTGTTGCACAATGAATAATGCAATAACTGTTTTACAGCACTCAAAAAAAGCAATACTCCATCAAGTGCCTTGCTTGGTTTTGGCATTTGTATTTTGTTTTGTTTGATGTTTTCTTTCAAAAAAGTTAATTTTGCATTTATATTTTTATATATTTGAATGTATTATGTATGAGTGAGATGATGATTGTATTGTGTGAAGAGAGAAGATGAATGAATGCTGTTAGCTGTGTTTTTTTCTACACACTTTTTAAATAAAACAAATGCAGGAATTTTATACAGAGTGTGGATTTAATTGTGATTACCTACTAAAGTAGTGGTATCTTTTGAGGTGATTTACTCATTACTGTGAAATTGGATCTTGTTAATTAGCATTGCTTGACTAGTGTAACAGTAAGTACCTGTGCATTCTTTTACAAATGAGCAATATAATGGACTGGAGTTTCGACATTTACATTTATATAGGTTTTGAAAGTGTTATGCAAATGCTATGCAACTCGAGAATACATGAGTAATTCACAGTCTGCAAAATTCCAACAGTGCTTCTCAAGAAATGCATACACTGAAATAATCCTTAGCCAAGAGTAAGGTTACCAAAAAAAGAACAAACCATAGTAGTCATATTACTCTGTCCCAAACAAATGTCTAAATGCAACATAACACAATTCTCATATTCAACATAAAAAGTGTCTATTTAATGTTTAATTCTAGAACATGCATAGTCTTCAAATAAAGACTACTATTGAATTTGTAAATCAAGAGTTGCATATACTTGCTTTCCTTATGTTTCATGATCATTTACTGGTGGAGACTAAACCAAAGCAATTTTAATTATAGTTATTTCAAATTTCAATATGCACATTAACTTGATAAGAATTATATGCATTAAAAGTTTATACAGGTTAGGGTGGATAATAGCTTTATGCCACGTGACTATCACTATAAGTATAGATCTCACATAATATGATTTTGAACTTCTGTAAAATAATAATAATGCAATGTAATAATCACAGCAGCACTGTAATTAATGGAGAGAAACAGGGTTGTATTTACTTATTTTTACATCATGAAAGGCATTTGACATTCTAGGTCTAGATATTTTAATTACTTTATAACAGCAGAAACACAATCACTACTTCTAGAATGTTTACATGTTAACATGTTTCAGTATATATGTATTATTCATGGAACATACTGTGGAGTATTATTATTATTTCATTATGGCATTTGCTTCCCATACTGTAAGCTACTATATTGAAATTTAAGAGTGAAAAGTTCATATCACATGTGACCACCTGTCATTTGCTTTAGCCTATATATAGTGCATTGGAATTCGAGTGATTTATGGACCAAATTTATTTGACTTTATCTTCCAGAAGATACAGGTGGTTTATTCACAAAAAGCTTGGCTTACATTACATTGTCTACCAAAATCTGTCGTATTTTCTACATTCCTACAAACGAGTGTGTCTGTTGTTCATCTAAAACAAAATCTTTGGATGCTTTCAAAAAGGTCTCCATCTCAGCAGATCAGTGGGGACTTTTAGGGCAGAACCTGCTGCTTGTGAACCTGTCCAGACATCAAACAAACTCGAAATGTAACACATGGATACAATATTGATCTGCAGTCACACGTTATTCTCTTTGAAGGCCTCAAATCTCCCAGGTCTTTCATTTGCTGTTGTAGGTGTTACTTTAAAGAGTAAAAGCTAATCACAACCTACAGACAGACACCTGTGAAAAGCTGTTGTTTCTGTAAGTGTGTGCAGTAAGCAACTAGTTATACATTCCACAGAGCATTTTGTGTAAGGGGACCGATTTAAAACAATGCATACACACATCATACTCTGATCTGATTCTTTATTTAATTGAAATTGTCTTCCTGACAATCTACCCCCTCACAAATGGGATGGAGCTGCATTGTAATTTTGTAATAAATTATATCTGACAATTAATTACTATGCTTTCAATTTACTGTAGGTCTGTGGATTACATATTATCAAGGCCATTCTAAATGTATTATTTTGTTCCTTAGATGGAATATCTTGATGCATACAAATCACAATTTTAAAGATTGTGCTTTTGCTAAAATAATTTCAATAATTTTGAGAGGGGAAATTATGGTCTTTAAACTACAGCATTGACAGTTAAATCAAACATCTGAATCCACATAGAACTGGAAAATCGCCTAACTAGCATATACAAAGGCAATTTACAATGCAGCATTATGATCAATGTTATAAACTCAAAATAATGAACTCATGACTACAATTGCTTTATTCATCAGCTAATGTGTTTAAGTCATGCTTTATTTTAAGGGAGAAGTTCATTAAATCAGCCTGTTAATGTCTCCCTCCCTCCCTCCCTCCCTCACACACACACACACTCTATGCCAGTATATGTATGGTATACAACCTGTTAATCTCATTATTATACTTATTGCTTGGATACATTTTATTACTGAGTAAGTTGTTTCCTTGTTGGAAGGTGTCATTTATAAATTGTTATGAAGACAACACTGGTTTGGTGTGGAATGCTAACTGTTCACGTTAACCAGAACTTCTGTTTATTACACAAACATGTTGCTATCATTAAAAGATAATATTTCTCTTTGTAAAAGATTTGATAAAGAAAAATACCAGGTATGTAGACACTCAACATGCCCAGTTAAAATCCAGAGTATACTACCTAAGTTATTATATCATTTATTTATTACTATTTGTAATTACAATTATTTGTTCCATAAAAAAAATCATACAATCATACAATAAGCAGGTGTATTAAACACATGCTGCTGAAAATCTGTTGTAAATCATATAAGCTTTTGGTGTTATCTCCACTTCTGCAGTGTCCCAGGAATTCTTTCAATCACAACAACTAATCTCACTGAGCCTAGGTTAATAATTTTACATTTGAATCAATTAAGGTAAAGAATTCTGACTACTAGCTATTAGAGTGCTTTTACGTATCCCAAGTCAAAGGTGAATCTCTATATTTATGGTTAACTCCTACTTCAGCCTGTATTTGTTTTTTGTTTTTTCAACTGATGAAGTCAGCAAAATATTAACAACACTGTAATCTTTTCTAAAACAACTAAGTACAAGCACATATATATATATATATATATATATATATATATAGAGAGAGAGAGAGAGAGAGAGAGAGAGAATGAAAAAGAGAGGGAGAGAGAGCGAGGAAACATAATCTAACTCAAGCGAGACACTGACAAGATTTGCAAACGAGAACATCAAGGAGACGCACTCTCTACAAAACTATTCATGGTAACTTTTAAATAAGTGTTCAAGACTGGGAAAACAAAGGAATCAAGATAAACGGACCTTGAACATCTTATGAGTTTCCAGCATCATCATATTTGCAAAAACACCTGAAGACCTGTAGCTTCAATTTCAGATGCAACTAAGAAAACTGAACTTAAAATGAACCTGAGTAAAAGCAAAATAATGTTTAAAAGCATTGTTAAGGTTTAGAAAATTGAAGTAGATCACCAGATAATTGAGGAATTCAAAAGGTATGTCTACCTTGGACAAGAAATCAGGGCAGACGTAGATATTATGGAAGAAATTAAATGAAGTGTGAAAATGGGCTGGAGTACATATGGAAGAAACAACACACTGTGGGAAGGAAATCTACCCATTTGTCTGGAGAGAAAGGTATGTAATCAATGCATACTACCAAGGATCACTTATGGTTGTGAAACCTGGTCACTTAATAGAAAAATGTTACAGAAACTTCTGACAACACAACAATGCAGAGAAAGAGGTATGCTTGGAATAACAAGAAGAAATAGAAAAATGAGTGGATCAGAGAACCAACCAAAATAAATTACATAATTGAAAGACTGAACGTGTTCAAATGGCAATGTGTCAGACACATTGCAAGAAGAACAGATCAAAGATGGACAAAGGAAGATATTAAAATGATCCCAAGAAATTAAAAAAGACCTAGAAGAAGACCACATGAAAGCTGGGAAGATTAAATAATGACACGGAAAAGAGAAGCTATAGATAGAAGCAAGTGGAATCATCTTAGGCAGGTCTTCATTGCCAGCAGTGGATCGATATGGGCTGATGATGATATATACATATATGCATGCAATACATTATACAATGATTACTTCAGAACACAAATGTAAATGTTCACAATGCAAAGATATACATGCCCCTTCAAATCACAGAAGACAATTACAGACTAGCATGAAAGCTACCTCACCCACATTCTCTCCCAGGGAGATCAAAAGTTTTTTTTTTTTTTTTAAATACAGCTGAGAGTAAGGTTGGAATTAGAAAGTCACCATTATTGTTTTTCCCCTTTGTGTACAGTAGGATACATGCTGGATTTTCCTAGAGACTGTGGGTGGATTCCCAAGAGAATGAGTCATGATCACCCAGTCTCATTTCACCAGGTGGTTTACTGGACCTCTTTTTGCTGAGAGCCTGGGGATGCAAGGGGTGTCGAATTTGTGCAAGAGTGCAATAAACAGGTGTTTCCAATAAAATGATTTAATATAGTTGACATGTATAACTTATGATTTAAATATTTAAGTGACTTTTGGAAAGCCGGTAATGAAAAAATGTGATGAAAATATTAATACTGTAGTTTTGGGGGCACACTGTTGTAATGATTATACCTTTCAACCCAACAAATAGCAGGAAGCTCAGTTCATACATTTCTTTTTTAACTTTGGGCATCAGTTTCGTTGCATTTTTTCTAACCCATTAACCAGGAAAAACATTTAATGGGAAATACCTTTTGGAGTAGTATATTATACCTTACACAGTTTAATAAGCAACATGACAGTATCATGTATTGTTTCCCTGAAAGACATTTTAAAGTCCCGAAATATTTCATTACTTAAGTGATGTACAGTGAGGGAAAAAAGTATTTGATCCCCTGCTGATTTTGTACGTTTGCCCACTGACAAAAAAATGATCAGTCTATAATTTTAATGGTAGGTGTATTTTAACAGTGAGAGACAGAATAACAACAAACAAATCCAGAAAAACGCATTTCAAAAAAGTTTTAAATTGATTTGCATGTTAATGAGGGAAATAAGTATTTGACCCCTTCGACTTAGTACTTGGTGGCAAAACCCTTGTTGGCAATCACAGAGGTCAGACGTTTCTTGTAGTTGGCCACCAGGTTTGCACACATCTCAGGAGGGATTTTGTCCCACTCCTCTTTGCAGATCCTCTCATTAAGGTTTCGAGGCTGACGTTTGGCAACTCGAACCTTCAGCTCCCTCCACAGATTTTCAATGGGATTAAGGTCTGGAGACTGGCTAGGCCACTCCAGGACCTTAATGTGCTTCTTCTTGAGCCACTCCTTTGTTGCCTTGGCTGTGTGTTTTGGCTCATTGTCATGCTGGAATACCCACCCACGACCCATTTTCAATGCCCTGGCTGAGGGAAGGAGGTTCTCACCCAAGATTTGACGGTACATGGCCCCGTCCATCGTCCCTTTGATGCAGTGCAGTTGTCCTGTCCCCTTAGCAGAAAAACACCCCCAAAGCATAATGTTTCCACCTCCATGTTTGACGGTGGGGATGGTGTTCTTGGGGTCATTCCTCCTCCTCCAAACACGGCGAGTTGAGTTGATGCCAAAGAGCTTGATTTTGGTCTCATCTGACCACAACACTTTCACCCAGTTCTCCTCTGAATCATTCAGATGTTCATTGGCAAACTTCAGACGGGCCTGTACATGTGCTTTCTTGAGCAGGGGGACCTTGCGGGCGCTGCAGGATTTCAGTCCTTCACAGCGTAGTGTGTTACCTATTGTTTTCAGCTGCCTTGAAATCATTAACAAGATCCTCCCGTGTAGTTCTGGGCTGATTCCTCACCGTTCTCATGATCATTGAAACTACACGAGGTGAGATCTTGCATGGAGCCCCAGACCGAGGGAGACTGACAGTTATTTGTGTTTCTTCCATTTGCGAATAATCGCACCAACTGTTGTCACCTTCTCACCAAGCTGCTTGGCGATGGTCTTGTAGCCCATTCCAGCCTTGTGTAGGTCTACAATCTTGTCCCTGACATCCTTGGACAGCTCTTTGGTCTTGGCCATGGTGGAGAGTTTGGAATCTGATTGATTGATTGCTTCTGTGGACAGGTGTCTTTTATACAGGTAATGAGCTGAGATTAGGAGCACTCCCTTTAAGAGAGTGCTCCTAATCTCAGCTCGTTACCTGTATAAAAGACACCTGGGAGCCAGAAATCTTGCTGATTGATAGGGGATCAAATACTTATTTCCCTCATTAACATGCAAATCAATTTATAACTTTTTTGAAATGCGTTTTTCTGGATTTTTTTGTTGTTATTCTGTCTCTCACTGTTAAAATACACCTACCATTAAAATTATAGACTGATCATTTCTTTGTCAGTGGGAAATCGTACAAAATCAGCAGGGGATCAAATACTTTTTTCCCTCACTGTACATCTATCTTTAAATGTAAAGTGTTCTTTCTTGTTTTAAATAATATATGTAAACATATATATTCACATTCAAGTTTATAATGTGATCTAAAGAGAGTTTAAATACCATTAATACCAGCATTGCAAGAGAAATGAAGGGAAATCAAATCAGCCTTAGCATGTGATTTTTAGCATTATTTCTAAATACAGTACATACAGAGAATTCAGTACTTGTGGCACCTGGAGCATAAACGAATGCTTTTGTAGAAAACGAATGGGTCACCTCTAACCCCATAAACTGTCAACATTACATTAGCTTGAAAACACTTGTTATGGGAAAATTACTCCAAAGGAATGTGATTGATTTGCATTTGATTTTATTATTTTTTTAATTGGAAAAGATTGTATTCCCATTGCTTAAGTTAAATGCTAAGAACTTCCTGTGCTTGGATTTACATTAAGATTGTTTTGCCTGTTCTCCCCAGGAGAGAACTACCGAAAGGACTGAATTTACATATTCATCCTGACTTTTAATGTAATGGGAGTATTCCAATGGTCTTGAGTGGAATACACATTCTTTAAAACCTGCTGACTGAACAGTGAATGGACAGCATGATTCCACTATGACTATCAAGTGGAACAAATAAAATTAAGTGTCTCTTCAGAGCCCTGATTGTCCTCCCCAGTGCGTGATCCCACGAGTCCTTCACAGAGCTGACCTGTATATAATGAGATGATTGTTTGCTCTCAATTACTTCTACTGCCTAAAGGGATGCTCTCCGTTTATAGAACTGAGATGTTTACTAAAGTGACTGGAAAATATATTTGTTCATTGCACCAATCTGTTCAGATGACTAGATAATATCTTTCATAGAGCTTGTTACAGGGTCAAACAATTTAAACAGAACATGTTTTTTTCTACATAAAAGTAGTTCCAGTACAGTAAATAAGTAAATAAATACAGATAAAGAAAGGAAGAAAAATATAAAGAAATATACAAACATGCAATGTGAATGATGTGTGTATGTAGATAACTTATTCATATTAATCCATAGTTCTGGGTCTAGAACTACTTTAAATGTTAATCTTTTTAATTAGCTTTTGAACTAATGTTATATCTTTCTCTTATAATTAGAATATACAGAGTTACTCTAAACAACTTTATACACAGCAGTAAGGTACTATTAATTATTAAATCCACCACAGCATGCATATAAGAAACATTAGCGCTATGTATTAAACATTCACTTTCCCATTAGGTTTTTTCTCTGTAATCAATCATCTGTTTTTATTTGGTAGAGCACCCTTCAAAAAAGTTATCACAGAGCACTTTCACAGATTTAAAACAACAAGAACAATTACAATATGTCGCTTTGACCATAATAGTTAATACAATCATCAGGCATGAAAAACTAAAAATGTCAAAGGAGAAAAATAAATCTCTGGGCTCCGAGCCTTGATGGTCTTGATGGTCCCCTCCAGGCACCCAGTTATGGTAAGAGTAGTCATGAGGATGAGAGAGTTTTCTGGTGGTTAAAGCAGATCAGGTTTGCTCAGTCAACGAACAGAAAGGAGTCTGTGGACTCATGGTTCAGCAGTATGTTCCAAGTAATGCATGGAGAACATCATCCAGGAGCCCAAGTTTGTTGGGGGATGTGCTTCAGATACCTAATAGGACTCTGGGGTCTTGGTCAGGTGTCGGGTGTAGCTCAGTGCCATTCAGAGGTACCACATTGAGAAAGGGCATGGGGGAGATGGGGAAGGAATAAAATATGTAATTTCTTTTTCTTTTTTGCCTGCTCACATGGCAGCCCGAAGCATCAGTGGCATTGCTTGAATGCCCATGCTATGCATAATTAGTCATGAGTAATAAAGATTAAAGAAGTGTATCAGCCTGGATACAGAGGCAGAAACGGATGGGACCGCCTTTACATAGAGTGGCAGGTTGTTCCACAGTTTATGGGCCACATAGTTAAACAGACTACATACTTCTTTGTTTTTTAGGAATTGTTAGGAATTTGACACTGTAGTGGTCATGCTGGTGTGTAAGTACTGCATGAAGAATGAAGAGTATAGGTCCCAGGGCAGAGCCATGGAGCACTCCACAATCTCCATTCGATGTATAGGAAGAGTCCTTGTTTATATGTACAAAAACTTTTTGTGAGGTATGATTTAGACCTTGCTGGTCAATGTCCAGATAAACCTATTAAGGATTCCAGATGGTCTCGCAAGATCAGATGATCAGTGGGTGGTGTCAAAGGCTGCTGAAACCTAGCAGAACTCGAACAGAGCCCTGACCTGTGTAAGAGGCCAAAAGCACGTCATTTACAGCTTTAGTTTCAGTACTATGGACAGGACAGAAGCTGGATTGACCTTTTTCATAGATATTGTTTACAGTGAGAAACTAATGCAGCTGGACTGATATCACTTTCTGTGTGATCCTTGATAGAAGGGGAAGATTTGGAATAGGCCTGAAGTTCTACCAACTATGGCTGATGGCTGATAATAGCGTAAAACACAGCTTGATGCTTTACTGCAGCTTTATGATAATTGCTATTGCTCTGGGCTCTATCTAATGGCTTTTTATTTTGTATTGTTTTATCAGTCAGTCAGTCAGACACTGTATCAGTAAAGCAGGTCTGAGAAAGTTGGTTTCCTGATCAGTGGACATAGTGAAGACCATAGACTTTCTTATCATTCATAACATTTTTTTGTCTAATGAAAGGGACATTGGGTCTTTCTATGTTGAGTTGTTTTCTATTATTCCATCGTATGTCATTTACACTTCTCATTGTGACTTATTATTATTATTATTATTATTATTATTATTATTATTATTAGTCATCTATGTCAACTGTCACAAACCAAATAATGTAATACATACTGTAAGGCCCATACTAGTTTGGCATGTCTAATAATCAATTTATGATTTATCAATATATCACAAGAAGGGTAATTTCTAACTTTATCATGTTTTCCCTCTGATATTCTCATAACCTGGTGATGCATGTGTCATTATATTGCAGTATCTCTATGTAAAGCAGTCTTTTTGAAAGGACCTTGCCTCGTCTTAGTCAAATCTTAACATCTGCTCTTTGTTATTCCTTAACCTGCTGTAATGCTTGGAGTTGCATGAGTATCAATGATCAATTGCTGAATATCAATACTGATATTCATCTTGTAAATCATTACTCGTTTTATCTCTCTCACACTCTAGTATGTATTTCATATGTATGTATGCGTATGTGTGTGTGTGTGTTTTACAGTTAAAGTACTTTTAATTGAATCTTGTATCAGTTATTTTTGAAGCCTTCTGTAAATAAATTAAATAAATACATGATTAATTGGTTGTACTTTTCATAAAACTTTTTATCCCCTAACATAAGCTAATGGATTTATACTGAATTAAAAACTGGACATAAAAACATAAACAAATGATTTTGATAAAGACAACTACATGGAAATAAACATTCCCACAATAATGTTATTTCATTTTGCATATTATATTTTAGCACTAAGCACTTAAACAATGAATTGTTCCAACATGATTCACACTTCACACTGTACAGCCAGACTAGCCAAATGATTGAGCTCTTTTTCTCTTATCTGGTTAATAAATGCTAATTTTATTTAAGACCATTGTATATAAGATATACAGCAAACTTTTAACAATTGCAATGCTGTTTGCGTTCTCACAAGTTCCAAAACCACATGCTTACAACAAAAGATGACAAAATGCCCAGCAATGATAACAACACACAATTGTTTAATAAACAGCATATTCCAGGAACCCTTCAATCATAACAAAACAGATGGATTTATTTTATATATTGCTGTGTTTTATATAATGCTTTCAAATACTGGGGAAACTATGACACGTGCACATCCTGTATAAATGGAAATGTCAATGTATATTTTGTATGATTATAAGACCACATGCTATATGTGTATTGAAATGTTTTAGGCAACCATGCTGCAAAAGTATGATTTTATAAACCTGATATGAATTTCTACAAATCTATAATATAGATTATAATACTGATTTTAATATAGTAGAGACAAACAATGATTTTATAACTAATCTGATTTGGTTAAAAGCAAGTAATTTTCCAACATCAGCCAATCTACTACAAGGTGCAGTAAAAAAGTGCAGTGCATAAGGCATTATTTAATTCTTGACTACCATGTGACAAACATTGTGTGCATCCATTCCAGAGTTAGTGGTCTAGAGTACATGAGTAAATTGTGAAGTTTGAACAGATTTACCATTTCATGCTATTCATAAAATATTATTTAAAAGAGATATTTTAATTTATTTGATTTACTTTCATATTTAGATTTTTTTAAAGACTATTTCCTTTTCTCAATTTTGGAAATCAAATGACAGCATTGCTTAGATGGAATCTTTATTTCTATAACGTAAACCATTGACTCAAAGTCACTTTAGAATGATAATTATAATTAATTTAATTAATTAAACTACACATCCTAACTTGTAGCAGAGCATACTTCCACACTCTTCTGAATTGGGTAGGATTGTCCCAATTGCTTGTGCTGTTATCACCTATTTTCCTAAATCCCGTTGAATGAACAACTTGGCAGTATACCAGTATAATCCCTGGCATATTCAAATACCACACTAGGTAAAGCCTTCATTCTGGCAACTTAAACCAACACAGGTGCTTCAGTCAATGTAAAGAGTATATATTTAAATGTATCCGGTATCAGAAACTGATTAGTATTTTATTAATTGGAAGACCATTCATGTAATATTTGAAAGGTTAAAAGACAATTATCATGATTAGGCAAGTAGTTGCCAATCTTGTTTAATAAATAATCCATTTATGGCTACCAGTGTAAGATAAAATAAACCTGAATTAATAAACCACAGAGATCTATCTTCCTCTACACTATGCACACAATTCCAAATAGGAATACATAACATTTTAAGACAAAAACTTTTTACCCAACCTAACTATCCTCACAAATTACATAAACATTTAACCCCCCACCTGTACTGCTTGGTGCATTCTTCTTCAATTTGAGACATACATTTGGGAGATACAGTAAAGCATTTCTTCCTGATGATGTCAGATGACAGCCTTAGACAACTCTTCCTTATATAATTTTACGCGCACCCACTTCATCCCAATGAAGCCCTGCTCTCACTCTGTCCAGTGGGAGTCCAAGTAAAGGAATGGGGATACACCAAACCTTCAGTTTCCTGTCATTAATCTTGTGGAACAACAGAAAGTCTAGAAGAGCAGCCATGCAGTCTGTTAAAAAAAAAAATGTTTTAATGGAAAATGAGAAAGACAGTTTGATGTTGCTGCAAGTTTTTCTTCTGAGTCACTTATTATGTTTGTTATTTTCATACAATCAAGAAACAAACATTTAAAGGGGGAAATCTACAGTACGATGACAAAAATGTTGAAAAAAGCATAGCTGCAATTTAATGTTGAAACTTACAACCATAGAGAACATTTTCCTACACTCTTACCTTTTATACAGTCTTCCTTTCCCTAACTGCACATTAGGAAATAAAATAATGAGTAAACAGTCTCATGAAATGTAAACCATTGCCATTTTTGTATATGTTCACAGTACTTTCCTTGAGATTGGGACATCAATGCCCAACAGCCTGTCAGCAGTAACATTCATATTAAATGCAGATGATTAACATTCACCTTTTTAAATGTTTATTAGCATTTAGAAATTGTTACACTAAATATGTAATGCACAGATGGTCTTCTCCTAACTAGAATGGTCTGATCTACCATGTGACCTCGACAAACTGAATACAATCACATGGCACTTAACCAATTAGATTTAATGTCATCAGAATCATATGTTGTTTTGCAGCATCTTGCTTTCTTTCTTTTTTTTTAGGTCCAAAACTGTCTCTAGTCACAAGTGCAACTCTTCAAAAGATTTGTTAAGCAAGATCATTTAAAATACAAGTGAACAGCTGGTGAATATTTATAATCTTTGTTTAATTTAGATGCTCAAGTTTACTTTTGAAGGCAGAAGTTAGGAAAGATCTCTTCAGTTTGGGGCTGAAAACTAAACTCTGTTTATAGTTTCTCACAATAATATTCAGTCCCTTTAGGCAACATACCTCATAAAAAAAGAAACTTCACACCATTAATTTTGTAGCCCCGGAAGACCCTTGTACAATTGTAAGCCACAGGGGGGTCATAACCCTACACAATTTGTAATCAAAAATTGTAGTATTTGGGTTATTTGGATTAGTGTAAATTTATTGTGATAAACTGTTTAAATTATGAATTCTAGGTTTCAGTGCAGAATGCATTCTAGCCAAAAACACTGAGCTGCATACAGCACTAGATGTGAGATAGGATCTTATATTTATTTCTTACTACTTCTTCATCTTCATCTTTTTCTGTTTCTTTTTTCACATTTGTATTTTTAATCATGTAATCTAACAAAAAGAAACTCAAAAAAAGTTTCAGCGTTTCAACTTTTTCAAGAATGGAAAAGGGCGAAAACGCCAAAAGCTTGACTTTTTTCAAGTTTCTTTTATCACTTGAATTTGAAAAATATGTTTTTACTAATAAAGTAACCTGCTAGTATTTTTAGCCTATGGGAAACACAATGAAAGATGGTGATGTGCTGATTTATTATTGATTTTAATCATGTCATCTAACACCATACAGATCATGCTAATTATTTTATTATCAGATATTGAGTGAGAATGTGATCTTTGAACTTTGCTGGCTCCCCCTAACAGTGCTACAGGAGTCTGCAAAAGGTGTAAGGCCACATCCACACATGCCTGTCTACAAACCAGGATATCATACACCAGCCCTAAGCATTCATCTATAACGTACCTTCAGGTAGTAATATTTAACACATACTTCAAGTACCCAACACTTATGTAAAATAAATTACAGCAGACAACAGATTTATTGTTTTTATATTTGGATAAAGAGACATGTTTGTTGGAATCACTTGGAATCTGTAAACAAACTTGATAGAAAACAAGTATTTATTGGTTTAAAAAGTCAAATAGGAAATGCTATGATAAGGTGAATTACAGTTAATTATACTTCTTGCAAATCTGTTTATCACCTTGGCCTGGTGCTATAATTGGCAAAAGTAACATATGTGTATGACAAAAATTCTTATAAATATAAATATCGACATATTAAAAGGAAATTGTTTAAATAAATACATTCAATTAAATGACTTCGGTAATTAATATATTAGCCTTTTTAAAGACAGGTAGAAAATGACCTTCCTGTAACTGGGAAGCAATTTAAATAATCCAGTGGAAACACTGTTAGACAAATGCATTTGACCACATTTTTAATGACTAGACATTTTTCATTCGCTATCCTAAAGATTCAAGAAGCAGTTTTTTAAAGAGTTTAGAAAAAAGGGAACTGAAGAATTTAACCCTATCTTGAAAAACTCTGTTATGTTGGTTGCCAAAAAAACATAATTATACACCGATCAGCCATAACATTATGACCACCTGTCTAATATTGTGTAGGTCCCCCTTTTGCCGCCAAAAAAGCCCTGACCCGTCGAGGCCTGGACTCCACTAGACCTCTGAAGGTGTGCTGTGGTATCTGGCACCAAGATGTTAGCAGCAGATCCTTTAAGTCCTGTAAGTTGCGAGGTGGGGCCTCCATGGATCGGACTTGTTTGTCCAGCACATCCCACAGATGCTCAATTGGATTGAGATCTGAGGAATTTGGAGGCCAAGTCAACACCTTGAACTCGTGATTCATCAGACCAGGCCACCTTCTTCCATTGCTCCGTGGTCCAGTTCTAATGCTCACATGCCCATTGTAGGTGCTTTGGGCAGTGGACAGGGGTCAGCATGGGCACCATGACTGGTCTGCAGCTACGCAGCCCCATACGCAACAAACTGCGATGCACTGTGTGTTCTGACACCTTTCTATCAGAACCAGCATTAACTTTTTCAGCAATTTGAGCTACAGTAGCTTGTCTGTTGGATCGGACCACACGGGCCAGCCTTCGCTCCTCACGTGCATCAATGAGCCTTGGCCGCCCATGACCCTGTCGCCGGTTCACCGCTTTTCCTTCCTTGGGCCACTTTTGATAGGTATTGACCACTGCAGACCGGGAACACCCCACAAGAGCTGCAGTTTTGGAGATGCTCTGACCCAGTCATCTACCATCACAATGTGGCCCTTGTCAAAGTCGCTCAGATCCTTACACTTCCCATTTTTCCTGCTTCTAACACATCAATTTTGAGGACAAAATGTTCACTTGCTGCCTAATATATCCCACCCACTGACAGGTGCCATGATAACGAGATTATCAGTGTTATTCACTTCACCTGTCAGTGGTCATAATGGTATGGCTGATCGGTGTATATGTCATTATACAGTGCTGGAAGTTACTTTAAAAAAATAAAAAATATTTCAGAGTTATAATTTCCAGTTTCCCAGTTTCATTGCTTCTGCAATGTTAACCTTTAACATTTTCATTGCAAGTTCTTTGCAATTTCTCTAATTGATAATGGCTGTAACAATGAATAGTACCTGGAACAGGGCATGTAACAAAGTACTCTCTGAAGTCCCTGTTTTATATTTTCAGTCCTTTGATACTTTAATAACAATAAGTAATAATGCAAAAAGAAGAAGAAGAATCATTATATCTATATAAATTATATGCATTATATATATACACTCACCTAAAGGATTATTAGGAACACCTGTTCAATTTCTCATTAATGCAATTATCTAACCAACCAATCACATGGCAGTTGCTTCAATGCATTTAGGGGTGTGGTCCTGGTCAAGACAATCTCCTGAACTCCAAACTGAATGTCTGAATGGGAAAGAAAGGTGATTTAAGCAATTTTGAGCGTGGCATGGTTGTTGGTGCCAGACGGGCCGGTCTGAGTATTTCACAATCTGCTCAGTTACTGGGATTTTCACGCACAACCATTTCTAGGGTTTACAAAGAATGGTGTGAAAAGGGAAAAACATCCAGTATGCGGCAGTCCTGTGGGTGAAAATGCCTTGTTGATGCTAGAGGTCAGAGGAGAATGGGCCGACTGATTCAAGCTGATAGAAGAGCAACTTTGACTGAAATAACCACTCGTTACAACCGAGGTATGCAGCAAAGCATTTGTGAAGCCACAACACGTACAACCTTGAGGCAGATGGGCTACAACAGCAGAAGACCCCAACGGGTACCACTCATCTCCACTACAAATAGGAAAAAGAGGCTACAATTTGCACAAGCTCACCAAAATTGGACAGTTGAAGACTGGAAAAATGTTGCCTGGTCTGATGAGTCTCGATTTCTGTTGAGACATTCAGATGGTAGAGTCAGAATTTGGCGTAAACGGAATGAGAACATAGATCCATCATGCCTTGTTACCACTGTGCAGGCTGCTGGTGGTGGTGTAATGGTGTGGGGGATGTTTTCTTGGCACACTTTAGGCCCCTTAGTGCCAATTGGGCATCGTTTAAATGCCACTGCCTACCTGAGCATTGTTTCTGACCATGTCCACCCCTTTATGACCACCATGTACCCATCCTCTGATGGCTACTTCCAGCAGGATAATGCACCATGTCACAAAGGTCGAATCATTTCAAATTGGTTTCTTGAACATGACAATGAGTTCACTGTAATAAACTGGCCCCCACAGTCACCAGATCTCAACCCAATAGAGCATCTTTGGGATGTGGTGGAACGGGAGCTTTGTGCCCTGGATGTGCATCCCACAAATCTCCATCAACTGCAAGATGCTATCCTATCAATATGGGCCAACATTTCTAAAGAATGCTTTCAGCCCTTGTTGAATCAATGCCACATAGAATTAAGGCAGTTCTGAAGGCGAAAGGGGGTCAAACACAGTATTAGTATGGTGTTCCTAATAATCCTTTAGGTGAGTGTATATATATATATATATATATATAATATAAAATAGTCTACTGTCATGGGACTGAACAGAGTGGTAGCAATGTTGGAAATCTACCACCATTATTTCAAGGATGGATTTTATCAAGCTGTCACCATTGTGCTTCCTTGGTGACAGAACCAAGTGCTGTAGAACAGCGTTAAACAATTATGAGGCCCTTTGCCCAGGCACGATTTTCTAAATGTTTTTTTTTCTTATTCTTTAGTTGGCCATTATAGTATTTTGATTATCTGCACCCAGAAACCTGACTGGATATTATGGAGGGCAAACAAAAAGCTTTCTGAGAGAGAAGCCCCGGGCCCTGTTCCTATTACAAGCCCATGCACTGTACAGAGGTGCTCAGCTGACAAGCCACAACATGCTGAGACCTTCAGATGAACTAGTGTAAAGATCTGCAAGATCACATGGTTCCAAGGCAGCTGCTGATACCATATGTAAATGAAGCAACAAAAAATATAGTCATCACAAAAAAAACTGTTTCTTTGCAAAAGAAAGTTGCCATTGTTTGACCAAACCATCACAGAAAATCATATACATTTCGACTGCCAAGTTGTTTTTTCCATGCACACTGCTGAAATGTTATTGATTTCAGTTTTGTTTCAGACACACACACACACACACACAATTAGAGGTGTCCTCTTTCCCTCTCAACTCTCTCATTCTCTCAATCACTAAGCCACACCTGTCAAGAGAGATGTTTTTTAGAGGTCTCATTAGGATAATTGGATTCATTAATAAGGAAAGTGAATACTATATATAAGAAAATATACAGCAGGCAGTTATTTATAATACCTTGGCCTAAACTAAATCATAACATTGACCCACCCACTGACGTCAAATGACAATTTCAATACGTGAGTTTGTATTAGAGAGGATTCCTCCTTCTACCCTAATGTGAACCTTTATCAAATACCGCACTGTGTTTTTAATTTGAAATTGGCAGGTGGGTTAACATTTTCATTTGGTCAGGGTCCTGTTTACTAATGAAAATGAATTATACCAGTTAGATAAATATGCATTATGAAGTCATTTTGGCTTTAGGTCGCATTCTGAGCAGAATATGTCATGCCTTCAGTTATGTATTACCAACAACAATAGCAAATGTGTTGGCCTAAAGGAGAATTTGATTATATTTTGTATAAGCAAGGGTGCCACAAAATATTATGAATGTATTCAACAGGTGGAAAATGAGTTGCAAAGTTCTGGATCTAGGCATGTTTTCAATTTTTCTCCTAGCAGTGCAGATAACGATGCCTGTGTGGAATTCTACATGGATTTGTCTTTAACAAATATTTTTTTCAAATTATGGGCCATCTTCTGTGACTTCAGAAAGGAAATATTTCAACACCAATTAGAAAAAGTAAAATAGCAACAATGAACTCGGGAAAACTGAAATCCAGTGCTGAATTCTGTAAATCTGGCCTGTCTTCATTTCTCTTAAAATATTTTCAGTTATTTATGCTGTAAGAATGTTGACTAAATTGCAGATTCACACACAGAGGTTTCAGTTCTGCATTTTTGCCACTTTGCATAAAACAAATTATTGTATTTATATATTTGATCAGTAAACAGTGGTTATATTTAAAGAGGTTTCTTTAAAGATGGTTCTGTATTGTATAATTAAGGTACACATTAAAATAAATCTATGTGTCTACAACAAAGTGCAATGTAATGCAACAACTGCTTGTACTTCTATTATCTGAAAAGGATTTCAAAACATCAATTTTGTGCCAATTTTACAGTTCATCCTTGTCATCGGTCATTTTAACTACTGCTGCATATTAGCTGTAATATTCAACTGAAAATTAAACGCATTACCTCAAATGTACATTAATTAAGATCTTCTTACTTATAAAACTACTGTAGATGTCATATTCTCTGAGATAATTTTTCTTCATTCCTTTGTTTTCAGAAACCTTTTATTTACTATTTCCTACACATTTCTCGTTTCTTTTTTTTATTACTCATTTTGAATGGAAATTAGTTTAAACAATTTCCTGTAAGTTGGGCGTGAAGTTCTCATCCAGAAGTTAAAACTAAAATACGCAGCAGCCTTCCCAACTCCTAATTACTATTAAGGAAATGACAAGTAATTTAATTTAACTAAACGGCACTGCTTAAAAAATATTACTCTCCAAGTAACCTTATCACTGGAAACAACCAAAAAAGTGCTGAAGGAAATAAACATAAATGCCAGTATTTATGTATGAAGGAAGTTTAATTATAATAACCATTATCCTGTTTTCCAGGCTGAGGCTGAAATGGAGAATAACAACTGACTTTGATTAATGAGATAACACTGCTCAGGAGAATTATGTATTCTGGCATTATGCAGGAATACAGAAAGTGAGTATTCTTAACACTAAAATGTAACTTGTTTAAGTGTTTTCCACGTGTTTCTAAATTTCACCCAATAGGTGTATGCTTTCAAACCAAAAAAAAAAATGTATGTGACCAAAGGTTAAATGCATAGGTGGACTGGCCACTGGGCCAGAACCACACCTTGGCAACCCCCACCAGGACCATACTTTATTGGGATCCAGACTTCGCCAGCTGTCGCCCCCCTGGGTAAAAGTCCAGGGCCGTTTTTTGGTCCCAGTCCGCCCCTGGTTAAATAGTGATGTGAAATAAGGGATTATTGTGGCTAGCATCACTTCCTTTTCAAAGATTTTTAAGCTTTCAGAGGGCTGATAGTTTAAACACACAGCATAATGTACTTTAATTGTATCTATTATAGTTCTTAAAAGAGCATTTGGAATTATCCACATGCACTTACACTTAGTGACATGATTGTCTGACATTTTACCTTTTCACCCTTTAAAATATTTCTGGTTCATTTTCTGTTCACAATAGTTGAATGCGGTGTATAACAAATGGGGGGGATTTTTTATCAAAGAATCTGTTTGTGTTTTAGATTTAAGAAGATGATGTTCACGTTGGGTATTTAACCTGGATTTTTAAACAGCTTAACCTCTGACACCCCTTTTTCTGACTGATTTCTGATCTTTAAATAATATTTAATATATGAATTTAATGACTGAGAGTAGTGGCTTCCTAAACAATAAATACTTAGAAAAAAACACTCTCCAGTTGTTAATCAAATGCACACCTTGCACAAGCAATGGTGAAATGGGCAAACTCCACACATTTGTTTTAATCTGCAAGCACACAGCCCTGTGGGGGAAAAAGCTAAGGGACTATAGAGAACACTAACACGGCTCTCACTGATAATACTGTAGACAAGTCAAATAAACACTGGTGGCTTCAAGGACAACTTCAACCTACTGTTCATCACTTTTTGGTGAATTTCAGATACACTTGACTGTGACATATTTTGACTCACTTTTTCTCACAAAGTGGCATCTTACTAAAAATGAAGACACAACTGAGTACAGTTCTGTAGTTTTCTATTAGTGGGCGGGTCAAAGTTTTGATTTAATCCAGCCCAAGATCTTGCCAGGATACCACCAGCTACTTAAGATTCATCCGAATAAATGTTTTCTGTTTTTAGCATAACACCTTAAGACCGAGCATTGGTCAACCCAGGATGGTATATTTTCAGCAAGTGGTAGTGCCACAAACTTGTACTTATCTTGGGAATATTCACTCAAGATGATGATGAGTATGTGATTAGGAGATCCTAATTAACAAAAACAATTTCAAAATATATTATGAATGTTGATGTGTGACTCACAGGTGAGAGCAGTGTTCCTCATGCTATGATTAACATTTCATCCTGTCCTCCACATAAGCTGCTTATGTGTAACATCTTGTTTTTTTTCCCCATGTTTTTTCCCACCCATCCCTACAATTATAGGATTGCATTTCTGTCTTGTCCCATGGACCTGCTACCCACACAAGTTACAATGTTTGTTTCTTTTTACTTGCTCTCCAAATCACAGGTGCATTTTGGTATCGTGGTGTGTATGTATTTTGTGGATTATTTTGTATCACTCACTCTGTTTTATGAAACTATAATGAAAAGCAGGTGCTTCTTACATCAGTGTTATTTTTTCCTGGATTGAAGTTAAAGGGAAACGTGAATACTAACCAAAAAGTATGGTTATGTGCATCTTTGCATGTTGCTATAGTGTATTAGTAAAATGTGTAAAATGTATATCACTCGTCCAGATGGATTCTCTCCCTAAGCATTTTTCCAGTGCTTTATATACAAGTTGTTACCTAGCTAACAAACAATTAGATAGAACAATGAGAAATAAATTGCCTTTTAACAGTTCCCATTATTTGTATCATTAATACTGTCAATGTAATGGTGGTAATACACAATTATGGTTTATACATCTAAACAAGTTGCTATAGTGTATTAGTAAGATGTATTGTATACCACTCAGCCAGATCAATTCTGCCATAAAAGCAAATTTTTACAACTTTAAAATGTTTAATTTACCAAACAATGGCCCATGTCAAAACCCAGCAAGTTTGCTCCTTCAGTTTGTAATGTAAGATAGCGCTCAATCCACTGGGCTCCCATTATTGGAACCAGGCACACCTTAATTGTTGGGGAGAAGGAGCTGGAGAGTAGGAGCTAGAGAGATAGAGAGAGAACTGTAAACGTGAAAGGGCCTGGTAACAAATATTTCATTTTGGACTTTGACTCTGCTTTTTGCATACTGATTTGGACTGTTGTCTGTCTGTCTGTCAGCCTGTTAATGTCTTGTGAAGGGAGGGACCCCAAGAAGTGAGGTAGACTCAAATAGGAGCTAGGGTTTGTTTTGGTCTTCTTTTGTTTTCATTCAACCCTTTGGCACTGTAAATAAATCATCACCTTTGCACCATAATCCCTGTCTTCTGCATGTGACCCCGCCTATTTCAAGAGCCCAGCACTATGCTGACCCCCCACAGTGTCACAATGTAGGCTATATCTGTAGGACTTGAGTCTGCTTGAAATGCTATAAAGATCCATAAATTGGGTGGAATTTCTATTTATGTTCCACTTCCACAATTGTGTTTGTAGATTTAAACTTAAAGATGCAGATTCTTAACTTTTCTAGTTAAACTTGCCCATATATTAATTTGGTTTTAAGATCGAGAAGGCAAACTGAGAGGGGTTAACCAGATTTTCTGCAGCCCATTCATTTCTAGAATCTATCATATGGCATGGAGTATTAAGCAGTTGGAAAATAACTTCAGAAGGCATGGAAACAGGAAACCATTTATCAATTGGGGGCTTCTAAACTTTGTCCAACATGTTTGTGTAGGTCTTAGAATTCAACTGACCCTCTTAACAAAATAGTTTGTCAGCTGCTGCTGATTACATATACCCCGGGACCATAATGACTTCACTGCCAAATTTGACAGTACAGGCCATGCAGACACAATGCAATGCTTCATCATCTTTGCAATTAAATTGTAATGAGTTCCAAAAACCTGCAAAAAGTTTAAATGTATCAGCAATTGTGAAATAACAGCTTTTTAAAAACATATTTGATTAGCATAACCTCTACATTAGTTACTTGTCAAACAATACAATGTACAATTAAACTGCTCACATTTAAAGCTTTGCATGGACTGGCACCATTTTATCTCTTTGTTTTAATCCATCCAACTTGAATACTCTTGTCCACTGAAACATGCTGACTTATGTGCTGTTTTGGACAGCTACATTTAGGTCATGTTCTCTTAGTTACCTTGCTCCAGCTTCTATGAACTCCCTGTCCACAGACATTAGGGACATTTCTACATTATGCATTTTTAAAACAGGTGTACAAATATTCCTCTTCTAGTCACTTTTGAGATTTTATTTACATGTTTAGGTTAATATTGTTCTTATAGTAATGTGTATAGTGTGTAATACACCCTGCACACACTTTCTGTGTATATGGGGCATTCGATTAAATTAAAATTGATTCATTGAGTGTTTAATCTATATCTGCAGTCAATGATTAATCATAATTTTCACTGGAATTCATTAAGTCTGATCAAAACATCTTTGCTCATTCCTCAGTAATTTATCATAATTTGCTTGTGCTGTAGACTTAGTGCAGTTTGTGTATCTTTTCACTGTTCAAGCTAGTAGGATAACACACCCCATGCAGAGCTGGGCAAGAACCAAACAGTTTACAGGAGGTGTGAGAGTGGTGAGTGGGGGAGCTTTTTTCTCTACTAGCAAATTGAAACAATGTTGGCTAGTGACATCACCAACTGTGTAGCCTGCAACTGCTCACGTACAGTGTTCTTTTTTAATTATGTTGTACATTTTAAGTATTATTGAAAACACTCAACTTTCTATTTATTTGTATTTGTAAATGTGGTAGTGTATCAAAATCAGTAGCAAGTGTAACCTCACAGAAAACCCTTGATAAGGTGTTAGGTTAGGTTGTAGATTTCTATAGATTGTTGCCTTTATACATAATACATATAATACATATATAATACATAAATATGTATATAATTGTATGGCTGTCACAACATTTCCCCAGTTATCTTCTGACAAATCTGACTAGATTGCTTTCCAACTCTTCATCCCAACATGGGGTCCTTATTCGTGGCAGTTCCATACTTTACACCTCCCATGGTAGAAACTGAAGGAGAACTTCACACAAATGTAAGATAAACACAGATGTTTATTCCCTATGACATATTGACACTGAAACATAATTTTTTTATGTTCAGCCTCAGACACAATAAGTATATTCTGAATTTATTTTCCCATTCATCTCACACTAATTAGCTGCAGGCATCGCATTTAGCCCTGAATTCTCTGTGGCACACCCAGGACTAGACAGACATGTTAATTTTACAGTTACAGGTGTTCCTGTTCCCATTTCTCAGGTTTATCACTGTCATTTTGAAATTAAATACAAAAATAAATATATAAATAAAATATAAGATGCAATTGTTATCTGTCTATCTATCTATATATTTAAAGACAGTATATTAATGTTTTTTTGCTAGCATGTAAGTACTGTGGCTTTATATACTGCATTTATATAAGATCAAATATGTGCACAGTTGTATATATCTGATTCCAGGATGCAGCCAACCCTGCCACATAGAGGGCCACAAGAATTTCCTGAGCAAGAACAGTGACTTAAAGTAAAATACACCAGGTACACCAACACCAGCAGGAAGTAAATAGGAATGATGCCATAATACAACACAGAATACACAGGTCAGAAATATATTATGTTTAAATGTGAAGTCTGGGCTTACCATGTGCTTTTGACTTTTCAGTTTCCAAAAATATTTCAAAGCTAACCCCCACATTCATGCAAATGGGGGATTATGTTTTTTCTAAGGTTAAACCTGCCTACTCATTATAGAATTAGATAAATCTTTACCCTAACTAAGCATATAAATTCAACTATGTTTTTCTTCACTGATCTATAAAAATTCAGAGGCAATTGGGAATAAGCAATGTACAATATACATTTGGGTGACACATGACAATTATTATTTATTTATTATTACACACATTTATTTATTTATTTTCCTCTACATTTTTAACCAACTGATTGTACCCTTGGGCTAGACCTCAATCTGATCTTACATTCACTGCTGCTGCTCTGCACCACTCCCCACCAGCAGGAGAGTTATGGGATCTAGAGTCTAATTCTCATTAATCATATAGCCCCCCCTAGAGCATTCAGATGAGACCAAGCTGGGTCAAAGCAGGGATTTAATCTTCAGCCTTTACTGTAGTTTATTTGGTGTAAAGCAAAGTTATTTTGTTAAATATTGTTATGTTGTTTCTTTGTTTTGTAAGAAATAAAATATATTTCATTTTATCAATAATTGTATTATAATTACTTATATTAATAATGTGTTTCTTTTATAGTAACAAATAAGAAGAGGCCATTCTGGCTATTTTGCTGCTTTGGTATGAATCACTGAATTTTTATGGTTGTATAGAAAGTCTACAGCCCCTTTCAAAAGTTTCAGATTTTGTTGCCATATGGCCTGGAATTAATGCAGTTTAAAAGTTTTTCTTACCCATTTGTACATTTGTAGCAAATTAATTATACAAAAAAACTATAATAGCTTTGTTGGATAAGTGTACTGTAATAGCAATCCTAAATTAGCTCAGGTGTAAGCAATTACCTTCAAAATCACACACCAAGTTGAGTGGCCTCCAGCTGTGTGAAATTGTAGTGATTCCCATGATTTCAGGATAAATTCACCAGTTCCTGTAGGTTCCCTCTATCGGGTAGTGCATTTCAAAGCACAACCATGAGCACGTATCTTACTTGATTATGGATTATGAACTGGATTGATTGCTATATGTGTTTGTGCTTATGATTAGGTATTCTATGTTTATAGAAAGACCCGTTTATTTGTTTAGTTAGGCTCAATGAGGAGCTGGGGTTTTGGTTTGGTATCTTTGTGTCTGTTTGTTTAGAGCAGCTGCACAATGTTTAAAATAAATCACCTTTTTGCACTATGCCCTGCCTAAACCTCGCCTGAGAGCCCAAGACACAGTGTCCAAACCAACACAGTGTCGTGATATATATATATATATATATTATTCTCATGAGTTACTTGTGTCAATGAGCATACAGTGACCTTTGATGATATCCAGAGAACGCTGGACAACTTCTCTGTCTTTATTGCACTCAGGCTTCAGTAGTTTAATTGTGACGATCAGAGGAAATACCAGATAGGCCATATCATGTGCTAAAACCAACAGAGCACTTTAAACAACACAAGCCATTGAGGTAAGACACTGATTGATGTGGGATCAACTGAGGGGTCTGATGGCATTCAGTGTGAGCACCATTCTGACATAATGAGGAGACAGTGACATGCTTGGGAAGGGCATTATACAGATGTTGTCAGGTCAGCTACCTTTCAGGGCTTTATGTTGGTATCAGTGGTTATCTCTTTTATTTGATTACAAGAGGTACTGAAGGGGACTGGAGAATTTAGTCCTGGATCTTGATTGAGCAAAGATCACAAGGTAGCTGACACTAAAAATGCAAGCACTGTATATGACCACCCAATTTCACCCAATAGGAGAACAGAAGAAGGCAATGGAAGATACAGTGCTTGTTTTTTGTGTGCTAAGAGGAAACCGATATTACAGCTCCACTAAAACCATATGTGGTGATGCTATTCAGCCCTCTGCAAAGCTTGTATATAAAAGTTTCTTACTGTAATTTACATTTTGCAATGACCAATTGTCATTGAATACAAGATACAACAGTCAGAAACTCTGTGCAATTATAGATTTTTTGTTCATATTGGGTAATATACTTTTCCATCTGTGTCTCTTAAATGTGCTTACATATGCATGTATTATTAAGCTACATATGTCATACTTTGTTAGAATATCTAATTGTATCTATTTGCAAAAAGTATTCCATCTGCCTAATTCTATATTCATCTTCAGTACAGCTGTAGTAATGAATGCTGCAGTCTTCTCTGATAACTGGGTAAAACCAATAACAGATTTCAAAAGACTAAGTATTAGTCATTGACCCTGCTGCACCAGAAGTAATGAGTCTTAGCAGAAACAAAGGGAGCTTAACACAGAAAAAAAAACTGTACTATTCTTTTGAGTTCCATTTCAGTCTAAATGATATTCAGAAGATATGTTGAATTGTCCACGTGCCTCTGAAAACCTTGAAATGTTCTGTATTTTAATAATTTTCCTGAATAATTCTTCCCTTTTTCCCCTGTAATACTTTTTTTTTTCTGGAGGGTTAAATGCATTGTTATGGCTTTCCCTGTTGATACTTGTCCTTGCCTCACTACCTACTCACTTACCTGGTATTCAGATAACAATGTACTTGTGTAATACACAGCCCACAGAAAACTAGTAACGAATCCATGGCAAAACAGCGGAAACCTATAATAATAATTATATTAAAATGTGCATACTGACATAAGGAACAGAATCAACGCATGATTGCTTTTGGAACAAATGTAGTGCCACAACAAACTCAAATGTCTGAATTGTATTGATAGTGATCTTACATTATGTTGATTTGCAGAATACTATATATAGTGTTACCACTCTTTTTTCCATACAGGTCTAAAAGAAAGTAAAAAAAAAAAGTCCAGACAGCAAAAGACCTGACATGTTTCTATATTGAATCAACATCTGCTGCCATATTGTAATACAGACACAGGCCAAGTCAGAGCACCAAGAGTCATATTGCATCTGGGTAGGGCATTCATACCTGACAATGCAACAGGGAATGTGACACTCCTCTGACAAAAAGCAGGACACAGGAGGGCACGGGCCCCCTTTGTTGTTTAAGGACCCCTGCTGCTGCTGGACCTTCACTCTAATCCCTCAACTCCACTATCTCGGCTGGTCAGCTAGGCCAAATGGTCAACCCTGACTGTAAAGCAGCAGGTGCTGCCCTGTTAAACGGCCATTTGCGCCTCTCCCTCTCTCGCTCCAGCCAGCCTCATCACCCAGCCACCCACTCCCAGTGTAAAGAAACACTCCAGTCATGTGGAGCTATCAGTTTGTTTGGGCTTTGATGTTTGCCTGGGAGAATCTGGGTTTTGTTTATTTGTAGGCATCCCTCGGTGTGCGTCATGACAGCCGCTTGCATGAGGTAATTAGCAGTGAGCGGCAGCGTCTGTGTGATAAGGTGCTGAGGTAGAGGAATGGGTTAGGGAGAGGCATGCCTGCTGTCTGGACCAGATCTTAGTCACTAGGATGTGGTGTAGACTGAATTAATGGAGGGAGATCCAGGCACTGGGATAAATTAAACTCTCACCTACTCGGGACTTTTGACTGACAGAGAGCTGTTGATTTTCCCTTAATACACCTATGAGGGGGAATATGTTTTAGACTAGGAGAATTAAATCATTCAGTTTGGAAGTGTTTAGTTATTATTATTATTTTACAATGCTTAATATTTACTATTAACATTTTCATAACTAAATATTTACTGATAGATATTTTAATTTGGAATATACATTTTAAATTTAAAAGTACTGCTTTATATGTTCTTCATGGCATCTCCAATTATTCACATTAACAGTAATTGCTCCAATTTCTAATACATAAAATGGTGGTGTATTAATATAATAATTTATTCATCCAAAGTGATTACAAATTTATTATAATATATATGAATTACACTACATTTTTAAAACATAATAGCAAGAACAGATATTAAGCATCAACAAAATAATCCACATGATGCAATTTGTTCCCATTCTTTGTGCATGCAACTTTGAGCCCATTGTAATTTCCATCTAGCTATGGCCTTCTTCAGAATCACTAAAACCATTTTAATTGGATTATGGTCAGGTTAATGCAATGGCCTGTCTAGCTCTTTGATGCCTTTTCTGTTTAAAAACAATTTTGTTGATTTAGATGTGTGCTTTTTAACATGCTAGTTGCTTAAGTGTCAATCTTTGTCCCATGAGCTAATAACCGTTACGTATGACTGCAGTCAGGAGTATGTCTTGATAACTGATCCATTTATGTTTTTTCAGTTAAACAGTAAAGCAGGCTAACACCATAACTTAACTGTTCCCAGTAGGAATTATGAAGAAAAAAGGAGTGTCTTGCACATCAACCTTTCTTCCTGTTATGGAAGAAAAGAAAAACAAACAAAATAACTCATCAAACTTTACAATCATCAAATAACTTTTTAAGCTATTGTACATGTGGACAAAAGTTGTGTATGTTTCCATTTTTACATTATGTTCCCAGAGATCCTTCCAAGAACAATTTTAATGCCAAACTATGAAAAAGTGAGCTTGACATGTTTCAGGAATTTAAGATGCCTGTAATTAACTCAGCAGGTCAAATTATGCCAGGGATCTTTTTAAAAATGAATGTCTGAATATCTTCTCAACCAGTGGGGAGCTGAGGCACTTTCACTGTAGGGCATCATCATTATTTATTTTATTTCCTGAACTCATGTTATATATTAGCAGTGAACATGATGAGGTTACCTGGAAATCGTATATATCTCTTATTGAGAAAAAGGACATTCATAATATAGATACTTATGCAAACACTAGCAATATTTGAAAACTGCAAAAGTGTTCAGTAATAAATGAAGATGCTAAAGTGAAGGCATGTGTTCGTGCAAGACAAAGCTGGGATAGAAGGTACATTTCTAGCACAACATCATTCCAGTAGTTTACAACCCTGATTGCGAACCAGTGTGAGTAATTGTAAGGAGGTTTGGCTTTACTCACTTGACTGAGGGAATGATGCTCTGGCAGCCCCCCCTCCTCCTTCCAGAGAATGAGCCAACGAGCTGCTGCAGAGGCGGTGACTGAGGAGGTGGTGGGATGTGAAGCAACAAACGAGAGGGGGGTGTGATGGGGACCGGTTATTTATACTTTATTGCCTGGACGTGAGAGACCTGAATCAGAGTTGTCTACTCTCTAATTTATATTATAAATTCCAATTAGTTCTTCAGCATCATGTACTATCGCCAGAAAGGCACATTGTGGGTGAAAGTTTTTTAAACCTAAACCCTAACCCTAAACACACAGCCAAACACAGCCTAAATGTCTTACAGCAGTAAGGCTATACACAAATGAAGAAGCATGTAAATACAATATTGGTATCATTTATAAGAGAAGATTTCACTCACAGTGACACACATCATTGTTTTCTTTCTTTCTAATTGTATGTAGTACTATCATGATTCATGTATGCAAACTCTAACCATTTGAGGTATGTTCATCCTTTACCCCAGTTAAATTGCATTTTTTTTCAGTATTTCATTATCTTATAAAATTCATCAAATTCAAAATGTCACTAACCTTGTGCTACCCTGTGCAAGTACTAGAAAGACATAAAAAGTTGAGTAATGTAATGAGTAGATCTATTGTTTTTTGTCCAATTGTTTAAATTGCAGCCCATTGAATGTAGCATTTGGACAGCCTGCAAACAAATAATTACTATAATCAATCCATGAAAGCCATAAAATTACCAAAATGATGTCCCAGAAAATGTTCGCAAACAGATTCTTCCAATATTTTGTGATTACACAATCACAGAAATCAATGCATGATTCAGATTTGGAAGCAGAAATCCTTGACAAACACAGACAACTATAAACCGTTGCAGAAACCAGAAAAGAACACACATGAAGATAAAATGAAATGCACATTCATTAATTGCTTTCATCACCGAATGCCATTTACGAATTGCACCTGATCCTGCATAAAATCTTGCTTTTTTTAATATCTTCCATACAAGCATGAATTTCCCTTTGGCAATTAATAAAGTATAATCTAATCTATGATGGATCAAATTGACTCCTCTTTTTTGTAAATTTATCTTCTCTTCTTTACTCATGAAACATTCAAACAAACATATAACTGCAAAAGCTCCACCTGTATAGTACACTAATATCCTCCATGAAGAATCTGGGAAACTGATCTTCAGTCCATGCAATGTTGCAATGTTGTGCTGACACATTCAACAATTTTTCTTAAAGAAGCAAAACTATATTTCTGCTTCAGGGTCTCACCATTGATATTATAAATGTATTATTATATTATACTTATTAAACTCTTCTTACATGCCATATACCAAATGTAGAAATTCGCTGTGGAATCCATGATAATCTGTTGCAAGATTTAACTTTTCCATCAGATATTTAAAAGTAATTCTTAGAGGGACTGTTCAGAGGTCAACAGTGTTAATTAATTGGCATCACTGCACTTAAATCTACAGCTTTTACTACAGGAGCCAGAATATTTTCATCAATATATACAGTAAATGATGGAGCCAAGTTCCAAATCGTGTAAGGTCCAGGAAGAAGAACCTTTGTATGAATTATTGTTTGGCTTTACAAAACATTCAACACCAAGTGTGTTGATCTGAAAGACACTGAGGTCTTACAGAAATGCTACATCTGTGTTAGATTAAAGTTTGCAATAAAGTGAATCTTTACACCATCATGTAAATCCAAAGGTTTATTTTTTAATCTCTTCCATTAATTAGCAAGGAGAGAACAGTGTTACAGATTAGGAGGGGATAAACTGAAAAGAAAATAGGTTTTTGTTGTGTTTGTGTACGGATTGAAGTAATCACTTTATGCTGGAGTTATATCATGACTAAACGAAAGGAAATAAAAGTTTATTAGCTTGGACTACTGCTATGCTATGAATTATAATTTTCTACAAATTAATTTAAGTGTTAGAACTGAAAGGTCTGCTTTTGATTGAAGGACAGTGTCGATTTTTTGTTTTGTATTGCTAATCAACGTCTCTCATCAAGGAAAACCACAGAGATGCAGAAGCATTCTTTTGTTCTGCCTGTTCTCAATTTACTATACATTGCTATTAGGTACAATAATACCATATATAGCGAGTGAACATTACCCTAACCCTAACCCTAAAACCTAACCCTAACTCTGTTATACATGTGATTAACATCAGAACTCAGATGAAGTGCATGACATATTCATGTGTTTATCCTGTGGTATTCATATATTAATTAATGAGGAATCACGGTACCTTACTGTAAAGTGTGAGCATTTTATATATATATATATTTGTTGTGTATTTCAGAAAGGTTAAATGTTAATATGCAGTCACAGACTCATTGATAGAAACATTTAAAAATAAATCTTACTTGTTTAATAAATGTATATTTTTCGTACTAAATTTGTAATGGATATTTTTCTGAAAGCAGCCGTTTGTGTGGCTTCAAAGAAAGGACTACTGCGGAAGATCTTCAAAGCATCGTTTAAATCTGATTTCTTCCCTGGTGTTTTCATTTGTGGGTGTATCTGTTGTTATCAAGTGCCCACGGCCTTCCTGCGCTGCTGCCTGCTGCATGTCTTATCACAGAAAGCAGCATCTGGGTTTTAGGCCAAAGCACCTTTCAAATTTTGCACCGTCTCACACTGGTGTGCATTGAAAAATGAAAAGGAATACATAACATGGAAAAATATGGTGTCAGTATTGTATGAAATTAAGGACATGACAGTTTGATATTTTCAGCGATATTTTCTTGAACACTCCCAGATATGTGACATGGTATTTTTTAGTGTCTGTAGTTATATGTGATATAATTATAATATTACATCAGTGCTGGATATACATTGTGGTTCAAAATGTCACATTAGATACTAGCAATAAGTGCCCTTCATAAACATCCATTACATTGAAACATTGAAACATTGAAAAGCAGGACTCAACACAATATACATCACAGGATGTATATTCATTGTTATTTCCCCAACTTCTGATGCTCTCAGGACCACTGCAGGGCCACCTCCATGCGATCATATTTGTGATCATCGACACCTGCAGCTGCCCTGCAATAAAATCCTTGTTCTTGTCACATAGAAGTGGACACATTTGTTAACACACTTGTGCAGTTGATGATGAGTGATAGTTTTCAGGCTAAATATTCAATTTAACATCGTTTTCAATTACTTGTTTATCATCTTTTTCAGACTAGTCTGGGTTGTGTGTGGCACATCCCACTATATTACACAATATTATTTTCACTGGATACTGGGAACAGTGATATCTTCCCTGTGAAATTGGAACCAACTGTTACTCGATATTAAAATGGTTAGTTCTGAACCATATTAGCAGGATTATATATATTATATATTATATATATATATGAATTACTTTCTGTTATTAGAATTGCCTGCAAGATGCTGATTGTCTGATGTGTGTGATTTATAAGTATATATAAATTATACATTTGCACAGATTTCACATTACTTGACTGTATAACATTCATAAAGAGAACATAAGCATTCATCTCTATATGTAAGCCTGCTATATTTAAAATACCATCAACTATGTGATGGATTTTCTAAATATAATATTTAATAATATAATAAAAAAATAACAACATGGAATATAAAGTAATACATGTAATCTTACTGTAATGAAGCATAGTTATTTCCAATAGAAAATGCAAGTACCTCATGCTGAAAACACAATTTGAAATAGTTTCATTCTATGCTTTTTTATTTTGTTAATTAATCCTCACAATAAAACTCTAAATAAAAGTGATCCTGGAAGCATCTCCCAGTCTTCTTGAATTCCTGTAGACCAAATAGCAGCTCTCCTCTTTAAGAGAGACAGAGCAGGAGCAATGGCTGACCTTGTCCTTCGTTGCTGTGGGTCTGTGGGTTTTGGGCCAGGGACAGGAACTCCCTGTACAGACACTGTGTCTGCGAGCAGAGAACCTACTCCACAGTAGAACACTTTGTTCATTGCCACCAAGGAAAACTTAGACAACAAAAACACACACACGATGGAAAAATGAACATTTGAGAGGTGCACTTTTCCCCCCGAAAACGTGCTTAAGTTTCAGTGGTAAATAATATTCCCATTTGAATGACTAACGCTAACTAGAATTCAAGGAATAAGTCTCAAGATAACAAAGTGCCTGTCGTTAATAACTCATAAATCAAACCTCACCAAGTTACTTATCGGTTATTATGTTAGGCTTTCAAAAATAAGAAATTGCATGGCAGGCTAAAAAGTCAACAAAGCTGTGAAATGACCTGTGGTATATTTATTGTATTTCATGATTGGTCTTGACCTACACAGCTATTTTTCAGTCATGAGAATAATACAAATGTAACCTTTGGTGTAATCAAATGTTATTCAGTTTAACCTTCTCCCATCTCTGTTGAATATATTTATAGGTTTTAAAAAACTATTTATATTTTATCTTCAGCATTGACCTTCCTCACTTATGTTTTTATTATTATTTTGAAAACATTAAAAAATATTATAATATAATCACAAAATAATGATTTATATTATGGAAAAAATATAAATCTTAATTTGAACTAGATCTGGGCTGTGCTAGACTTGGGAATATAAGCATACATATATTATTATTCATCTCTGCAGGAAATAGGGTTAAATGAGAATCAATAGATTTTTTAAATATTTTTTGATATTCCAACACACAATTGTTTAGTATCAATAAAACTCTATGTCTGCATGTATTCTTCTTTGTATATACAGTATGAATGTATCTAGCAGATAAGTGTGGCCGTACGGTCATGGTTTCTGTCATTCATCACTCGTGGCTGCCTGTGTTTTAAGTTACTGCTAAGTGTTTGAAATCTCTATCTGGAGTTACTTTATTTGACTGTTTTTTGTAGACATTTCAAAATGTTTGACTGGGCTCATACACACACGGCCTTCCCCAAGGTACATGCAAAACCACCTACGACCTGCCATCACTTTTGCCCAAACACAAATTTATTTTACTGCACCACCCCCACACATCACAAAAAATGACTGGGGAATCACACAGACAAAAACCAACAAGACTAAAAAAAAAGAATATTCTTGCTCTGCAAATCTTGTATTTATTTATTCATGTATGCAACCTGCGCACAGTATTATTATTTTTCATGGTAAGCATGTAATACATCCCAAACCTTTGACATACAATGTGCTGAATTCTATTTTTAATCTAGTTATAGAAGTCCACAAACCATTTCAGTTATAAATCTTAACCACAGAGGTTAACACATTAATCACCGATATTTGTTTGTATCATTTTTCCATTTAAATGCAGTTAATGTTGTTAAGAAGATGACATTCCTAAACACTTAAATATAATTGACCGTGGCAGGCCAAGCAATGAAACTGAGTTCATTGGCTTGAGTGCTTCTTCCTTTGCACTGTCGGGTTGAATGATTGGCCGATATGAGAATGCTTAGTATGCATATAATGCAAGACTGAAGACCTTTATCGTATTGTCATTGGCAGAGACAAATGAAGTCACTGGTCAACCTTTTGCTTTTCTGTGTATTTGTTTGATTTAAGCCTTAACTGTGAGCCTCATGAACATCTCTGATCCCATCACAGTCCACCCTGTCTCACTGGCATTACAAATGTGTAGTGAAACGCTTGAGGTCCTAAGTTCAAATATAGCAGAGGTCCAGACAAGAACAGCTGGAAATATTGCAGCACTGAGAAATACATGACAACTGATTCAAAGAGCAAAACGTATTTATTCCCAGTAGCTAAACTGAAGCCTTTAAAATATTAAAAAGGAACAATAAAGGGTGGCTCTACCTAATATTTCAGACAACTAATCCTGCAGAAAATGGAGACATGAATGTGTTCTATATGGGTTAATCCATTAAATTAAATTAAACAAAAGCATAATTTTAGATAACTTTGGATAGAGGATTTATAGTGTATTTTTGCATATGTCAGCATTCTAGTTACCAAACTCTTACGGTTTCTTGTTTTTTCTGGAAAGATGTTTTTCTTGCTTTTGAGATATCATGAAGCAAAAAAGACCCCCACTTACAAAAAAATGAAATCAAGAAAATATATAGTATATAAAACCTTGTGTAGACCAAACTATGTATATTATACTGTATATTCAAATTAGAAAGTTGGTCCCCAATCAAAATTACATTGGCGTAACATGAATGTTCTAGTTGCTAATGGCCGCAATATGTTTTTGAATTTATGAAATGCATAATTTTGCAGGGAAACAAATAATAAGTTTGGACACTCTTAATAATTTGAATATATTACTGTTGAGCTATAAATGTAAAGTATATGGGTATATGAAGATTGCTTTAAGATTTTGGCATTAAACTTTAGTTTGATTATTCCAATCTTAACCTAAAACCCTGTGAAAGAGGTGAAAGGTCAGTGCCCTTACTGTGTAGAAAATCCCCAACTGCCACCAAGCCACCAGATGGTCAGTATTTCCCCACAGGAAATCAGTTTGATGCATGAGACCTGGGTCATTCCTGAAGAACTCAAGTTGAGATTGACAAACAATGAACAAGGATTAGTCAATCATGGCTTACTGCTCTTATGGTAACCAGATGGGGATGCTCTGTGATGTGAATGGTCTGTATCTCTCACACAAGTCACATCTTCCTCTGAGCTGGCAGGGCAGACCAAAGCTCTCCACAGTTCATAGAATCTCTATCACCCAAGACTGAACTGATGATGGTACTTTGTTTGTTTTTTTCTCTTCGAGTTTATTGCAGTTACTTTAATGTTTGAAAACAAAGACACATTGAAATCATTGCCTAGCCCTACATCTGACATGGTAAAGAGGTGTTTTCTGCATCCTATGGTTGGTAACAATAAAATAAAATAAAATAAATGTGTGCTTTTTAAATAAACTATTAAACTTGTTCTGTATATCTGCATACAAATATTAAAGTAATACAGAGTTTTTTTTTTTGTAGTTATCTATATACATCTAAAACTTTTTATAAAAAAGGCCACTGATGTACTTATGCTGCAGTTTTAGTTATGAAATGACAGATCGATCGATGGGTGGATAGAAATAATCACAATTTTAAACATACCAGCAATTTTTTAAATAGAACATAAGAAAGGTTTCAAAGGCCCCATCTAGCATATCCAGTTGTTAGTCTTTTTATTGTGCTAAACCCTATATGAATGAAGTTGGTGGTTGGTTGTTCCCAAATCGACATGCTTATATTTCAGAAAAGGAAGATTAGCGGTTCCAGTCAGTTCAGTTGATTAAATAATGGCTTTACATTTATGGAAGGTATAGTCAGTTGTGTATTTGGGAAGGAGGAACAGCAGATTAATCGACCGGCCATATTGGTTTGGTTTCTTAAAAAATCGAAATGCTTAAAACAATATCTTAACGCTTATTAAAAATGTAAGAAATAGGAAAAATACCTGTAAATATGCACAACAAACAGTTTGTCATCTGTTCACAAAAACTCTGGAGGTAAATGGAAACTTTTGGAAGTGACCTTCCCTAAGTTTAAAAGGAGGATGTGCATAGAAGCAATCCAGTCAACATTATTCATCATTGTGGGAAATGTCTGAAAATCTCAGGCAAAAGGTTATTGACACATATAAGTGAGGTGACACATATAGAATAAATGTATCATGTATATTACCCAGGCAGGAAGAAGGTGCAAAGATGTCTTAGTCAACCATGGTTATAAAAGTGGAGGCTACTCATACTCAAGCACATTGATCAGGGACCTTCATGGAACTGTGGCATTATGGGATAAGTCTCCAAGGCTACTACTCTAAATCAGCTACTTGATCTTGCCTGATGTTAATGGCAGTTTCATGCATCTCTTGAAATGGCAACATAAAAACTGTCAAAGTGATTCCCCCTTTGATTGTGAGTGTGTTTTCATGTTGTGTGAAACAAAAATTAAAAGGGTTTTGTGTGAAATGGTCAGTATTGAAGTGTATTTGAAGTGCAAAACCCTGAAAAGCATATTTTATATAAGTGCTGTTTCATCATCTCGTTCGTTGTTTTCTATCTGTAACAGTCACTGAAGACTTATAACTCCAAATAAATTGATCGTATATAAAGAGCTTGATGTGAGAAGTTTTATTCTTGGACTTAAAACATCTGAGCTATAAAGGGGAAAGTGCAGTTATTTACTAACAGGAAGTGTAAATGACAGTCCTAGAATACCTATTGGATGCTCCAAGTGTCTCAGCAGCTACAATTTAACCTAATAATTTACATTGTGAACAAACTATTTTTTAAGGAAATGAGTCCTATTTCCAGTCTATAATGTAGTTGTTATTATCTGTTTTTCGATCAGTTTGTAAGGTTAGTATTTGTTTATATCTTTTTGACTTTTAAAGACTTTATTTATGTCTCCCTGAAGTAGTCAATGTTCAGTCCTTTGGGTGCTTCTGGAAGTCTGACATTTCAGTATCAGTATGTTGCAATATGTTGTTTGTAGTTTTTTGATCAGATCTGATCAGTATTTTCTCAATGAATGTGCACAAGTGAATAAAATTGTTTATGCATGACATATTCAGCAATTACAAAGTACAGGTGTGTATCGACTTATGATATACACTCACCTAAAGGATTATTAGGAACACCATACTAATACTGTGTTTGACCCCCTTTCGCCTTCAGAACTGCCTTAATTCTACGTGGCATTGATTCAACAAGGTGCTGAAAGCATTCTTTAGAAATGTTGGCCCATATTGATAGGATAGCATCTTGCAGTTGATGGAGATTTGTGGGATGCACATCCAGGGCACGAAGCTCCCGTTCCACCACATCCCAAAGATGCTCTATTGGGTTGAGATCTGGTGACTGTGGGGGCCAGTTTAGTACAGTGAACTCATTGTCATGTTCAAGAAACCAATTTGAAATGATTCGACCTTTGTGACATGGTGCATTATCCTGCTGGAAGTAGCCATCAGAGGATGGGTACATGGTGGTCATAAAGGGATGGACATGGTCAGAAACAATGCTCAGGTAGGCCGTGGCATTTAAACGATGCCCAATTGGCACTAAGGGGCCTAAAGTGTGCCAAGAAAACATCCCCCACACCATTACACCACCACCACCAGCCTGCACAGTGGTAACAAGGCATGATGGATCCATGTTCTCATTCTGTTTACGCCAAATTCTGACTCTACCATCTGAATGTCTCAACAGAAATCGAGACTCATCAGACCAGGCAACATTTTTCCAGTCTTCAACTGTCCAATTTTGGTGAGCTTGTGCAAATCGTAGCCTCTTTTTCCTATTTGTAGTGGAGATGAGTGGTACCCGGTGGGGTCTTCTGCTGTTGTAGCCCATTCGCCTCAAGGTTGTACGTGTTCACAAATGCTTTGCTGCATACCTCGGTTGTAACGAGTGGTTATTTCAGTCAAAGTTGCTCTTCCATCAGCTTGAATCAGTCGGCCCATTCTCCTCTGACCTCTAGCATCAACAAGGCATTTTCGCCCACAGGACTGCCGCATACTGGATGTTTTTCCCTTTTCACACCATTCTTTGTAAACCATAGAAATGGTTGTGCGTGAAAATCCCAGTAACTGAGCAGATTGTGAAATACTCAGACCGGCCCGTCTGGCACCAACACCCATGCCACGCTCAAAATTGCTTAAATCACCTTTCTTTCCCATTCAGACATTCAGTTTGGAGTTCAGGAGATTGTCTTGACCAGGACCACACCCCTAAATGCATTGAAGCAACTGCCATGTGATTGGTTGGTTAGATAATTGCATTAATGAGAAATTGAACAGGTGTTCCTAATAATCCTTTAGGTGATTGTAGTTCTGTTACTATGAACTGTCGTAAGTTGTCGTAGGTCGGAACGTGCCTGTATATCCAAACATTTAATAACCTTTCTCATTAACTACTAGTGCCAAAGTACGTTTTTCTAACTAGTAGAATGGTTTGATTACAGGCTGAAACACAGAGTGTGAACAACAAATTGTAGTTTTAGAACAAAAATAATTATAATCAGAAAAGGCTATATAAGTTATTCATATCATCTGGTTTTAAAACTGCAATAACTCGTAACAACAGGATCTGCATTCTTTATGTGGCAATGGTTGATGATCATGTCAACATACCTGTTTATCTTCATGAAGTGAAAAAGATCTGTGCCTCAATGTAAATTTGATATATTATAGGGTTAGACATCCACTGCTCAAAAAGCAATCTGCTATCATATTTCAGTGTATGTGTTTCTTTATTTAAAACAAAAATTAAAAGATGATGAAGAAGAAGAAGAAGAAGAAGAAGAAGAAGAAGAAGAAGAAGAAGAAGAAGAAGAAGAAGAAGAAGAAGAAGCTTAAAAAACAAATATAAATCAGCTGGATGATGGGTAATTTGGTAAGAGTTAAAAAATACTTCCCCAAAAATGTGTTCATTTGAGAAACACATTACAAACAGAATCATACTGTGCAGTCTGACCTTTCACTTAGAGTGTATCTGAAACAATCATTTCTGCAGCCAAGGCACACTTGGAGACAATATGCAATAGTAAATCACATTTCATGTAAAACCTCATTTCAACAGACCTTATGGTGACCTATGAAGCATATAGTTGTCATAAAAATAAAAAGCTGCGTCCAAACAAACATGCTTGTTAAATTGGAATCTGTAAATCCAACAGTTAAGCAAAAATGTATTGACTCTGGTGCACGGTTACATAAAATTGGGGTGATATTGCTGTAGCCTAAAAGCTGTATTTTAATAATTCATGAAGAATGTCCATAAAAGCAATATAAGATCCCATGTGAGATGGAACACAACAACAGGTCTGTTCATTTACTTGTTGAATACCTCTCAGCAGTGGCATTTTTAATGGCGATTTTCCTAGAACAGACAGCCGTTAACAGCATTTAAAGTTTTTTTTTTTTGTCCTGCCCTTTATACCACAAGTAATGTGCTGTGGTGTTGTTGAGACCAGTTAAGGACTGCAGTGTGATGGTTATGCTCCTACTTTAGGAATATTTAATTCATTCTAAACTTTGTGTTTTGATGGCACTGTGAGATAAGTCACTGTGTGCCATTATTGGACTGATGTCACTCTTCCTTTTGATTCTGGCAACTTCTTGATTTTACTAAGGTGAAATTCCAGATATGTACTTATTTATATTTTTAAATTATTCAGTTAAACTATTTAAACTACTGTTCTTATGTTATTTAAAAACGGAAATGTGCAATACATGATATGTGCCTGAAATTAATTGTTAAATGCAAGTAATTGGGTATTAACAAAAGGTGTCACAAAAGTTGACGTTTTTGTTCTGTGATGTTGATATTGTAGTGCTTAATTTATTATGATTATAACTAATCATCTCATATTCTAAATAAAGTTGAATTGAATAAATCAAAGTACAAGTCAATCTTGATAATTTGATTACAGACCCATAATGTAACTATTGTTTTGTAATAAGATATATACAGAGACACACAATGTTCTATACAACAGAATTGTCCTCTTTCCATATGCTTTTACTATGGCTTTTATACTTAAGATATCCAATATACCCCCTGTCTTTATGTTAAGATTTACCTTTGAAAATCAATACCACAGATAAGTGTGCTTAAAGCACCAAATCTAAAATGGTGTATGAAAGGGAGTATAGAGATATGGACAAGAAGTCCCAGGGAGGTGGGAATGATTAGGTTTAGTTAGTAAAGTAACTCTCCACACCTGGTTTTCTTTGCCCGTGACTCCACTAAGGCCCAGTACAGAAGGGTTGTTAAGACTTTGGGCCGAGTCCAAAACCAGGATAATCCACAGATCTATGGCAATGAGGTTCTAATCTTATCTGCTTCACACTATGAACTACAGCATTTAAACTTTTAGTAGATGCAAATGGCATTGTTTAATGTCACATAATAATGCATCTTATGGACTATTTGTTGAGTTTGCATTGCCTTTACTTGATTCTGACTTGAATAATGTGTTCCAATTAATTGTATATTTTTAACAATAAACATAAGGCCAGAATTAAATGCTAAACAAAATACTATCAAAATTATGCATCGTTATGCAAATCTATTGTCTTTTTTTACTTGTTTTAGTTATATATCTATGAACAGTAAAAGATAAACACACACATGTTCTTATCTTGAGATTGAAGACCATTTTCTTGTTTAATTTTCAAGAAAATGACATATTAAAATTATTCTAAGGACTAAGTAATTTTTTTCAAGAAAACACCTGATTGTTATTCTTCTGAACTAGAATAACTATATGACAGGTTGCAGTTAAGTGATTACATTTATTTTTATGAACTAACTAAATATTCTGTCAACTTAAACAAGCCTCAAGTTCTGACTTTGTTAGACAGAATCACTGTCTAAAGAGTTTTAGGTTTCAGGGAGGAATATTTAGGTCAAAATTATATTCTCCTTCAAACAGTATGCATTCTTGAAACGTTAATCCAAAGGATGTGGAAATTTCAAGGAGAAGGGGGTTGTTTTCTTTCTAAATATCTCTTGTGATAATTTAGCCATGTGAAATTGAGCTTATTTTTTTAAGTATCTTATGGTGCCTTTTCTTGAGAAATCACATCTTTGAACCAATCTCTATTTTCCCAGCCCTGACCCAGAACCAGTCACATCATCAGAGAAACAATTCTCCACATGCCCTTATTGAAGATGTTATTTTAGTATTAAATGGTGTCCAGTTGCAGTATTTTTGGCTTAAATGTTAAGCAGAGAAGTAGCAGAATGCTATAAAAAAAAAAACTTCACTAAAATATACGGTTATATTTAGCTAACGTATGTATAAATGTAGTTTACACTTTCTTCATGTAGACAAAAACGAACATAAGGGAACTGTGGTAAAAATGACAAAATAGACTGACAACTGAAGTATGTTTTGGGCCTTAAATTAGTGGTAAGGAATGCAATAAATGAATCACTGCAAACACAGTGGCATGTAGCTGTAATATTAGACTGGCAATATAGCATACTGATGGTTTGAAAATAATCCCTTCTTACATACATTTTATATATTTTTTTTCTGTATTTTCAGATGATACACATGATGTGTGTAGTCAGCCTACATTCCTGAGCATGTTGAACAGAAATTATAGCTTGTAAAAAATATCTGACAATGCTGGTACTTCTGTCTTAACCCTATGAGTTTGTAATGAACGTGTATTAAATCTCTTACTGAGGTCCTGCCAAGCTGCCTGTATACTTTGTTGTAGCAGTAGTGCACGCATGTTCGGGTCCTGAGGACTCAGATCCAATCAAGTACTCAGATCAGACCCAAATATATCATCCCAACGTTCAAAGGGTCATAGTAGTTTAATGTGGTTGTAAAACCTGATAATTATTATACTTTTTTTTCAAAGTTAATTTCTAATTGTTCACATCACATTAAAGAGAAATTCCAAGCAATCCAGTCTGAGTGAACATGGAAATGTGGTGTCACTGTGATGCAGTGGATCAGTTAAGGATGAGAGAACTGCTCAAAAGTCATAGTCGCTGAACACAAATATTTTTTAATTGTAAACACCAACGAACAACAAATGCAGTATTTAGTTTTACTTTTTTTCTTCTTCTGGAACACATTCAAATATAATCTTTCTGCAACCTATTATTTTGTTGTTTTATATGACATTTCATCTGTTTCTCAATATTTTAACTGCTTACAGGTTGACGAGGGCTGGTGTTCCCATGGTGATTAAATTGTATTTACCTTTTAAACTTTTCCATGCCCCAGAAACAAAAGTAATTACCCTAGCTCTCAGTGTTTGGAGTACATTTTCAACACTGTGAGTATGATGCCTAATATACGTATATATATATATATATATATAAAGGAGTTGAAAGTATTCACACCCTTCATTTGAAATAATTCACACATATCAATATAAAATTTGCATATGAAGTCATTGGATTTGTGGAATTGTAATATTTTTTTGTAGGCTTAACAAACTCTGTAATACATATGTAATACAGCATATATAATACATAAAAATATATAGTTTGCTTTTGGATGTTCAATATTTTTGCAACACTTAGTTTAATGGAATTAATAATATGCTATAGAGTGTATTATTTTGTTCATAGATTTTAGACTGATTAATTACTTTATCTTAATTTTTCATTAGTGTTCAATAAAACTACTTTCCAAACCTCATTACATATCAAATATGTGGATATCTATTTTACCTATTCACTTTAATAATGAAAGAGGCAGAACTGGCCTTATTTGGATGTCTCAGATGCTATAAAGGACCAATCAGTAAATTTGTCAACATATTTACACAATATGTTGCCACAGACCACTTTTTCGCAACTTTAATATAAAACAATAAAAAATGTTTTGGTGGAGTGATTTAAAAGCAGGCAAGGAGTCAAAATCTCTAATATCCATATGATGATATCCCATGGCCTGGGGACATAGGAACAGAAAACCCTATCATCCTTTGTTAGTCAAGAGTCCAGCATCAGTGGATCACAGATTTAATCCATAGGTATAATTAGACAGAAGAACAGTTAAATATGAGGGGGGCAAGCCAATCAAAGCCATTAAGCAAATTTTCCTATTATTGTATTATGTCGTTTTTTCTTTAATTCATTCTCATTTGGTTACTTTATGCATCTTTAAGAATTTAGTTATTGTAAATATGTAGCTATAATCTCCTCCTAATGCATAGCTTTATGAAATTGTTTTGTAAATTTATAATATATGCTAAATACAGTATTTAATCCACAAGAAAAAACAACAAAGATAGTATGGATATTAAATGGAAGCAAAACTGTATTATAAAAGAAGTCTGACAAGGTCAGAGCATGGGGTATGCATTTCCTGTCAAATTATTTAATTTAAAAATATAACAACTTTTAACATGTATATGGTTCCTTACTTGCAGTTATGTGAAGCTTTTATAGAATGATTAATTCTGTATGAAATACTTAAGATAAAGGAATATCTGAACATATTGAGGTATTTTCTCTAGCATGGAAAATCAGGTGACATTATGATGCTATTTGTTTCAGCTCTCATTGTGAGTTGTAATGCTTTATTAAGATCGTTTTGAACCAACCTTATTTGTAGGAATGTAAGTATATACATACATTGTATATTTTCTGAATAAGGTGGGTAATTAAAGCACCTGCCATTTTTTAATGATACTGAATTAAGGAAAACTGGATGTGTATGTAATGTAATGTTGTTGTGATTGTTTTATAATTATTAGATTTAAAAAAATATCTTTCTCAATGCAAAAAAGCACGCAGATGTTTGAAGAATGCATGAAAACAACAACAACCTTATAATTTTCATTAAATATTTACATGTTAGAGATATCATCGTTGCCCTCTAAATATGTGATTTACCAGCACAGACTTGCATATCCAAACCACATATTGAGCTAATTCTTTTAATATGCATGTTTGAGTGGGTGTTACCTTACAAAATGACACAAATGCTCTTTAGCAAGATGGTGCTAGCAAGTAAGGCAGGGTCTAAAACATTGTCTGAGCACTGCATAAAAAGTATATTATACAAGTCTAAATGTATTGTTGAAAGATGTATTTTAATATTTACAGTATGCTTTGAAGGAATATTTATGTATTTATGTAATATATGTGAATGTACACAAATATATGTGGTGATAGTAATAGTTAAATTTACATTTTCTTCAAAAAGACTGCATCATGGTATTAGATTATGCTAATGAGTTAAGTATTGATCTTAGCTTTTGGCAAAAGATGAATACAAAAATGTATCCAACTGCTTCATTTTGATTTACATGTTCTGCTTCACAATTATCTCATTACCAGTTAAATGGAAATTATGGGAAAGCAGAGGAAAAATATGTTACCTGAAGATGTTTTTATAATAATATGAAAATGAATCTGAATTAACTTCTATTCATTACCCAATGCTAATGTTGTTGCAGCTAGAAAGTTATAGCTCATGCTAACAATTTATACAATAGACAGAGTTAATTATTTGTCATATTACCTTTATGTAATGTGATAAACACTCCACAATAATTCAGATAGGTGAACAACTAATTTTAAAAACACAAGTGATAAAGAAACACATTTTCTGATCATTAGCTTTCAAGGTTTAATAATTAAAAAATAATTAAAAAACAGACAACATAAATACACAAAATAGATAATAGAATGCACTTATTTACACTTTGTGAAGCAAACTAGCAAATGCAATGTAATATTGTAGAATCGAATTTGTTGATGTATACATTTCTACCATTACAAGAAGCTTAAAGACAAACAGCAATAGCCAAGTAATTTGTTTGATAAACGTTTGATAAAGCACTTGTGCCAACAGGGAAAATGTTGATTATTTACTGTTACATACATTTACTAATTAGTGCCTATGGTGTGTATATATATATACACTCACCTAAAGGATTATTAGGAACACCTGTTCAATTTCTCATTAATGCAATTATCTAACCAACCAATCACATGGCAGTTGTTTCAATGCATTTAGGGGTGTAGTCCTGGTCAAGACAATCTCCTGAACTCCAAACTGAATGTCTGAATGGGAAAGAAAGGTGATTTAAGCAATTTTGAGCGTGGCATGGTTGTTGGTGCCAGACGGGCCGGTCTGAGTATTTCACAATCTGCTCAGTTACTGGGATTTTCACACACAACCATTTCTAGGGTTTACAAAGAATGGTGTGAAAAGGGAAAAACATCCAGTATGCGGCAGTCCTGTGGGCGAAAATGCCTTGTTGATGCTAGAGGTCAGAGGAGAATGGGCCGACTGATTCAAGCTGATAGAAGAGCAACTTTGACTGAAATAACCACTCGTTACAACCGAGGTATGCAGCAAAGCATTTGTGAAGCCACAACACGTACAACCTTGAGGCGGATGGGCTACAACAGCAGAAGACCCCACCGGGTACCACTCATCTCCACTACAAATAGGAAAAAGAGGCTACAATTTGCACAAGCTCACCAAAATTGGACAGTTGAAGACTGGAAAAATGTTGCCTGGTCTGATGAGTCTCGATTTCTGTTGAGACATTCAGATGGTAGAGTCAGAATTTGGCGTAAACAGAATGAGAACATGGATCCATCATGCCTTGTTACCACTGTGCAGGCTGGTGGTGGTGGTGTAATGGTGTGAGGGAAGTTTTCTTGGCACACTTTAGGCCCCTTAGTGCCAATTGGGCATCGTTTAAATGCCACGGCCTACCTGAGCATTGTTTCTGACCATGTCCATCCCTTTATGACCACCATGTACCCATCCTCTGATGGCTACTTCCAGCAGGATAATGCACCATGTCACAAAAGTCGAATCATTTCAAATTGGTTTCTTGAACATGACAATGAGTTCACTGTACTAAACTGGCCCCCACAGTCACCAGATCTCAACCCAATAGAGCATCTTTGGGATGTGGTGGAACGGGAGCTTCGTGCCCTGGATGTGCATCCCACAAATCTCCATCAACTGCAAGATGCTATCCTATCAATATGGGCCAACATTTCTAAAGAATGCTTTCAGCACCTTGTTGAATCAATGCCACGTAGAATTAAGGCAGTTCTGAAGGCGAAAGGGGGTCAAACACAGTATTAGTATGGTGTTCCTAATAATCCTTTAGGTGAGTGTATATATATATATATATATATATGACATATCTTGAATAACAAAACTTCCTCATGCATTGCCTTCAGCAAAGGAATAACTGTAAACTATCTTTCCCCTGTTACTATGGTGATTTGGCCTGTCAACCTAGGATGTTGCCTTTAACCTTCCAACTAAGAGAGGTGGAATTTTCTACCCCTCGGGCTATACAAAATCTTATGCTGCACCTTTTTCAAATATGGCGTCTGAGTCACAGTACAATATGTTTGAATAATTTATGAAAAAAGGAAAGGACAGCAGAAAAGGACAATGCCTTGCATTATATGGTGCTAATCACTATATTAACAACTAAAATGGTTAGAAGCAGATCACAAAGATAAAGGCATGAGTCATCTTCCACTCCCTGTCTCCATCGAGGCAGGTTATCTCCCTCCAGCAAGCTGCCACGCGCCTCATGCACCTGATTGTCTCATCACCACATTCCAGGCAACAAAGGCTGGCGAGCCGAGACACAGCACCGAGACACTGATACACTTGTTCTGTGGCCGCAGGTGTAGTTGCCTGCTGTTTTGAAAGCTTCTGGGTGTAGGCGTTTTTGGAGCTGCATTCTTAAACTCAGGCTGCTGAGGTTTTTAAGAAAAATGCAAATCTTAAATCAGAGTCAACCAAAGAAAGAAAGGAAAAATGTATCTTTTAATTTATGTGTGGGTAAACTCATTTTTGTTAAGAATCTGTACAGTGTTAACGAAGTTTAAGAAGAACAGTGTCCACAAATAATTTTTCCAAATCCCTGGTACTTTTAGTCTTTTATACATTTTCTGTTCTGGTTTTGACATATGCTTGAATGCATAGAAATTACTAAAGATGAAAATGTATCAAATTCAGATTAATTATAGTATCATTATTCAACAAATTCCTTTAAGATTGAAACAGGTTTAAAAATATAAATCATTCTTATCTATAAATGCTGGTGTTTAATATAAATAATTGACTACTACCAAAACAGTTATTAAACCTTTATTATAAGACATACAAATTATCTGTTTGAAAATAAATACATGTCCAAGAATTCAAAATAAACTATTCATGATTTTTTTTAGGAAAATAAAAATCTGAAACCCATAATAGCACAGTACTTTCCATGTATAAGTAAACAGATCTCACAAAATCTTCAGTGTCAGATGTAAAATACAAATCTTTGTATTTGATTATTAAAAGTAGAACAGAACTAAACATAATAGGAGTTGCTTATTTGGGGGTTTAGTAAATAATAACTTATTATCAATAAATCACATCTTCTAATCTAGCCTTAGAAAATCACATGCACAATCTTAAAGCAGTGTTGTGTCTGGGGAAATCTACTACAACCTTGAATAATACAGCTCAGAATCTGACAGACATGCATGATTTTTTTTTTTTTTTGCATAAGTGGTGATAAGAAGAAGGACATGTCAAATATTTAGTCTACTATTTGTTTTGTTTTTTTAAGGAGTTTGACACACCTGTCAATGGCAGCAGAAGTTATAAATACAGGAGCAGGTCCAGCAATACCATCAGAACCTTGTTTCTCTCTACAGATTTGTCCAGGAACACAATTTACCATCTGATAGAGCATTTCTATAAGTTTTGTACTTCACTTTGAGTGCCATAATTAAATGCTCAATACTATTAATCGGGACCTGCACGACCAGCTTTCTTGACGTATTAGAATCAAAGGGATGCTTGTACTGTTAAATAAAAGTCTGTAGATGATGCTGTTTAATTTAATTAAACAATGCAGGTTAATGGAATGAGTAATTGAAATGATTAAAGGAAAAGAGAGATTATTCATCAATGAAACATGAAAACCTTGCACTAGGAGGAATGATGTTCAGCTTAAAGACGTTGGTCATGTAAAAACAAGATCTGGCTTACATAAAATAAGAAGTGGCTGCAATCTGGAACAAACTCCCCAGCGATGTGGTTGAAACCAACAATTTGGGAACATTCAAAATCAGACTGGATGTGATTCTTGGATCACTTCTTAATGGACACCAAAGGAGCACGATGGGTTGAATGGCTTCCTCTCCTTTGTAAACTTTCTTATATTCTCATGTTCTTATAACATGTAAAGTAAAAGTTATTAAATATGGTGTTACCCTGAAAAATTATGGTGATGGCCAACATATGTATTATTTGCATGTTAACTGACAATTTCTTAATTCATAGAAAATAATGTTATTATATCTTAAACATTTATTCATGATACTCAAGAGAATATAGCCCTTCTGCTCCACACTCCTCCAGCAAGCTAAGTCTTTGGTATTAATACCTTATTGACTCCTATTTACTCTAAGCAGCTATTTACAGTCTAAGAAGTCATCCCCAGCTTTGTTTAGGGAGATTATTCTTTATATGGTTTATAATTACAAGCATTTAAAGACTTGAGGCAAGGCTATTAAATGTGTTTGTTATTTTATAAATTTAAGGTACCTACTTGATTTGCCTTTTTACTTCTGGTGTTTGCCAATTTCCCAATCTGTAAATCTTTTTTTTTTCCTATACAAGTCATAGCATATTTTCAAATATTGTGAAATAGTGATTATCTCACTATAGTCCTATTTATATTAAATTACAGTATCTTAGTGTTCATTTTATTGAATGTCTCTCTTAAGAATTGTGTAAAGTACTGGTATTTAATAATAATAATAATAATAATAATAATAATAATAATAATAATAATAACACAAAATTATTGATTTGGAAAAGTAACCCATTGATTAGAAATATATAATTTTTAAAGAACATCCTCTTCCAGATTAATTGTATTTTATCTCATAAAGCATATGAATATATACTTAAGGATGGTTAAGAAATAAGTTAAACATATTATGGCATCAACAAAGTGACATGGCTGGGGAGTGGCTTTGCGTTCACTTCCACAGTTTGGCTCTCTGTTTGGAGGGGTTCATTTCAAAGTGAACATAGAATGCTTTTGCTATCACACTGCAAAAACTATTGCAAAGCAATATCGCAAAAGTACAAAATTTGCTTTCAAATGAGGTAGGTGTGAAAGTCCACTTAGAAAAGGAAAGCAGCTAACCTGCTTTTAAAAGTCTGCTTTTAAACTCCGGAGCAGGAAAGCCAGAGGTTAGTACTAGGTTAGTACCTAGGTTAGTACCTTAGACATTAGAAAGTACTAGAGTAGTTTGTGTTCTAGAGTAAATGTAGCCTTCATTTCTTCATTCTGAACTACCTGCAAGCTTACTTGCTGGAAAAAAATATGGGTGGATGCAGTTACAGCAAAAAATGCCAAATTATTCCTTGGAGCATCAGCTTCTGCAAATCATTATACTGGAAAGTGCCAAGAGTGGATCAAATAGCCCTTTTATTTGCTAACTTGTTGACAATAGGATATTCAAGAGAACAAAAAAGAAAGACAAAAAAAGAAAAACACACAAAAAATGGGAAAATGAATAGCAGGATTCAAAAGTCTTAAGTAAATGAGGATACATTGCACGCTGGGACCTGCACTGGCAGCGAGATATGCCTCTGAATGACAGAGGCACTTGCCTGTGGCAGGTGCAGGGAGCAGGCAGGAGGCTGAATGCTTCTGAGAAGTACCCAACCTGTTGAATTGTTAGAACATGTCCCGAGGTTCAGAAACTACTCATTTTGAAAATACTTTAGCTGCAGTTTATTGTGTTCCTGCAAGACTATACCTCTACAAGCCTTGTCAAGCTGTGCCAGCAGATCTGGCTTAAATAAAATGAGAAGCTGCTGCAGTGCAGGTAGAATAAAATACTGAATAGTTTATTTATTTATTTTGTAATATATGTATTGACATTCCTTTTCATGTTTTGTTCAAGCTAATCTGCAAATACAACATAATTAGCCATAGTGCCCGTGATGGTAAAATGCCACTCATGTTTTATTTTTCCATAATCACCTTTGTTCTGATCATTTCTAGAGTTACAGTTTTGCTTTCATTAGAACTGAAATTCATTTGGAAAATAAAATATCTCAATACATTTGTATTCTTATATTGACTAGTTTTGATTGTACACTATTCAAAATGTAAAGAATTTATCTGACAGTGTATTTTCATTACCTAAGATTTTCCCATCATGTTTACTGTTTTTGTTAAAATTATATTTTTTTATAATAAATTACATTACAGAAACTCACATGCATACTGTGGATTCTTATAAGTGTCCCTTCTGGGGATATAGGAAGATCCTCAGGAATTTTGAAGAGAAGATTAACTCTGCACTGGCAGTAGTAACTTGAGAGAAAGCAGAGTTTAGAGGTGAAGTTAAGCAAGGTGTAGCAGGAAGAATGTTGAATAAAAGTCTACATGTGATAATTTCAGAAGGATATGCAAGGTTTATATAATGCATCTTGTATTTAATTTCTCAGCTGGGATGACTGAGATTCAGCAGCGAACTCTCTCTAATTTGGAGATTTACATTTATGTGTCTCTGCAGATTTTTTTTTTAATTAGGTGAGGATAGACATTTTGCCCAATGAGAATCTGTTTTGACATTTCCATTTAGCATGTTTGAAAGATAATCATGGTATGTGCAATAGGCACCGCGGAAAAGAAAAAGGGCTGTGAAAAAGTGCTGGACCGTCAGTGTATGAGGTTTGACTGCAACCATAACAAGTGTTGCAAAACTGAATGCGTGTAACTAGCAGACAGGTAACACTTAGGGACCTCCCCTTCTTCTGTCAGACTTGCCACCACTAGTAGTAGGCCTAAAGGTTGCAGTGTCCTTGTTTAGGAGCTATATCTTACCACTTTTTCTTTGGCTTAGACTAAATCAAAAGTTTGACCTACCTGTGAACAAAAAACACAAATTACAAACCTGCACCTTTTTGTGGTTTAATATACTGTCATGAGCCACTTTCTACTACTTAGAAATTAAACCTTTAGGGTACAGGTTTGTAATTTGCAATTCACAGGTAGTTCAAAATAAGACCTTGGGCTGGATTAAATCAAAACTTTCACCTACAGACTTAAAGCAAAGTATAAATCCGTTAGCAGTTACATTTTTGTTTTGAAAAATGACCATCTGACAAAGAATAAAGCTACCACTGGGAACAGGTTTGTAATTTTCTTTCAGCAGGGTGGACAAAGTTTTGATTTAATCCCAGCCTTTGTGTCTGTATAGTATATGTTAATATACAGATTTCCCTCACTTATGTTTTGAATGACATTGTGGAGCTGTTTTGTGTGTGCGATTATACTGCATTGCCGAGGTTGTTGTGAGAGGTGTCAAACACAACAGTGAATTCTGCTGTGAAGATTTGTACTACAAAACTGGAAAGAAATAAATACAATACTCATAAACATAATACTCCATTTTGCCAATACGTCATGAATCTAACAAGTGCATTCTGGTTTTAACATTTCAAATGCACCTGTTCCTGATAATGCAACAGGTTCAAAATAATTTGGTGAACAGGATTGTTCATGTGCTCATGGAAAAATGCCAGAAATAAAAGGTGAAAGGATAACAATAAGCACAAAAAAAACAATAAAACGTCATCAGCACTCAAGTGTTTCTTTCCCACAGATTTAAGGCCATGAGCAACCAGCATTATGAAACAGATACAACCGGAAGTTATACAACCACATTTCTACAGTATTTCAATCCCACCTTGGCATCTTGTGCAACTTTAAGATTTATTTAATTTCATATAAATATAATTTTTAAAACAGCTTCTAATACTCTTTCCACCACAATAGGCACTATAAATTAGAATACCTTAAATGCATCACATGTTAAATGAACAAACCAAGTCTTACTAGATCTTCATTGTAGAAGAAGCATCTTTTAGGAACAAAGGGTCCCAGGTTTTGCTTTAAAGCGTTCTTATAGCATTTTGTTCGACTTTTTTGTTTGTATCCAAATACCAAAAGTAAGTTTTAACGATGCCTGCAAAAGAAGTAATACATGTGAAATTGTGTTAATACTTTTTTCCATTAAATACAGTACACAAGACTTTGCAGGTAGGTTCTAAAACACTTATTCTTCTCCTTACACCAATCTCTGTGGCACCTGTACATACTGATGCACTGTCATAAACCCCAAAGCTATGTAAACAAGCATGCCTGATCGTGTTGGAGAGTGATTCCAGTAATCACACTCAGACAATAATGATCTGTAGAGGAGTCAGTGAGACAGGAACGGAGTAAAAAGGCTAAATGGAAAGAATGCATTTGAAGAACCTCCGTGATTCTTTAACATTTTTCATCTGACTTTAATGGCATACTTGGAATCTTAACAAAGGAGCATAAATCTGTTGTTGCTTTTGTTTTGTTTTATATTTGGATAATATGGTCAGGGAAATAAGCACTCTTATAATGTAGATATATTTACTTATTCTTCAATGTATTGCTGTCCTCGATAGCACAGAAAATGCAGGTGTATGCTCAATATTTTTTATATAAATACATTCAAATGAAAAAAGATATGATTATCAGGGCTGTGTACATCAATAGCTGTAGTTCCTCTGACTTGATTCTTATCAACCTGGAAGTCTTTTATTTTAATGCTGCCACTTCAGGTATAAAAGTATGTTTTATCTGAAGTTAATAGGTACAAGTGTTAAGTGAATGTAATAGTTAACTCTCTCTGTCTCTGCCTCTCTGATACTTTCTAATATTGTAAATATATATACATATATGTTTCACCTCTATCAATAATAATAAAAAAAAACATAATCTGCCAATCCAAGGAACTTGTTTTGGCCTGTGTACTGAGATATTAAGAGCTAAACATCTCAGATTCAAAGAAGAAGCAGGTCAATGCATGACCCCTATACCTGCTTGTTTTAAAATCCTTGAATTAGGCATTCAGTTATGACGTTTATACATATCCAGAGCCAGCGTTTAATCATGTTTCATTGATTAAAAATACTTCAACCAGATATTTACGAAGAAGGTTTTTTCAAGAATAATGTTTTGTTCTGAGAATTATATATAGGCAGTATTTAATTCTGAAAAAAAATGAAATCAAGCAAATTCCTTTACAGAAACTTCTAGGAAATCTTAGATTATTCCCATGTTGTTATATTTTAAAATGAAACCAGTTTTTGAATCTAATGTCTTATAACTGCTCGGTGGGGTGGGTCATATGTTGTACAGATTTAGGAGTTTTGTTTTTAAGATTAATAATGTGGGAATTATAGGGGGTTTACTTTACTTCTATTTCACAGTTATTTTTTATCAGCCTTTGGCAGAAGGGGGAGAGAAATAATGCAGTACTGCACAAATGAAAATGAAATAAAAATACATTCACAACAGACAACATTGTTGCAATGCTTTAGGCATCAGAACCTGCCTCCCATTTTCAGCAACAGAGATTACTGGGTTATTGTATATGCCACTCTAAATTTAAAGGACTTCAATTCGGACTGGGTGGCACCCCATGAACTCAGTGGGAGGCCATCAAACAACAGGTGTTAATGAACAAGGGGTCCATAACTTGTCCTTCTTGTACATTTGCTGCTCTTCTGCCTTGGATGACATTACATCCCTGTTTAATAAACACAATTCCTTTTACATTAATATGTAATACTTAGACTGTTTCCTAGGATTAAAAGAGTGCCCATATGTTAAGGGAATGTTTTAACTTCTCACGGTTGATTTAAAAACAAATGATTATTTTTTTCAGCATTAAATTAGTGTGCGAACATGTTGTAAGGCTTTTGTTTTGTGCCTTTTTAAATTGTTATCTGATTGTTCTAAATTCCCTCTATTATTAATTGCACAGGCTCAGGGAATTCAGAAATCCTTTCATGTTTCCCCCTAATCTTGTTGTTACAGTAACCTTGTTGAGATGTCAGTAATTATACTCCTGCTGTGTCCATACTGATCTGATCATCTAATTCTGTAAGTCTTTAATTTGTTTATTTATTGGCATAATTGATTCAAGTTGCTGTGGGAAAGAAAATACTTTATATACACATTTCACTTCAGAGACTATTCCTATTTCCTGCTGTATAATTCACTTCATTGGCTACTACTTTAATATGATTATTTATCTCATATGTCATACAGTACATCATATTTGTTCAACTCCCCCCTGCCCCGATAATATCTGAATTTACATTTCTCTGTGTCACATTTAATCACACAGGGCCCATAGAAGGTGTCCATTTAAACTAAATAGATAATTATGAATTCTACATTTTCTGCTAGGTTATTATTTAATTTCTCCCCCACTTTAGTGCACATTATTCCAAATATAACTGAAGGCACTGTGTATGGATTTCTTTCCCTAAGGAAATTGAGACTTCTTCAACAAAGGACAAAAATCCCATCATGGAATGTAGAGTTCTAACTAAAACTATGTGAACTGGTAATAAAGTAATTAACAATCTATTGGAAACTTTGTGAACTGTTTTCTTAGTGTTCACCAAAGATCATTTTTAATATATATTTATACATATATATTTTTTAACTGCACTAGAGTCTTGATCAAACTTAAAAAGGGTATCCCCTGTAGCTGTAGCGAATTGTGCAGCTTTCTGATTAATTGAACCAAAAGCCTTGCAGTGATTTCCCTAAAATGGCAGATTCACAGACTTCCTTGATTCAGAACAGATTACCAGCAGGCTTCATCTCCCTGGCTTTAACAAATTAAACACCCCTGAGGGAACCCTCACAGGAGGGGTACCTGCTCAGTCAACTTAAGGGGCTGACAGCTGGAAAGGACTTATACAAACAGAGGAAGTTCGAACAACTGAAACACAATAAACAGAGGCAGAAAAGTTATTTAGCATCTTGTTCTTGACTTGTCCATTGACAGCTGAGCACCATGTATTGTATCAAACCTGTTAAGTGTAAATAACTAGGAACTACGTGTTCTTTTTCATGTGGTAATTTTATTATTATTATTGATGATGATAATAATAATAATAATAATAATAATAATAATAATAATAATAATAATAATGTATTGGATATAATACCACTGTGGAAATTAGACTACACTTTTAAATTAGATTCTGACAAATATGTTTAAGAAGAAACATGGTGCGCATATTTTTCATTGCCATGTTAACGATTGTAAAAGGTATTTGTACAGAATTGTGTGATTTAGTTCAATAAATTCAAATTACATGTCTAGAAACACTTTCTTTCCATAATTGTTACTGATTTGGAAATACCTGTACATTTGTATCCTTCAAAAGTATAGCAGTTAACTAGAAAAATGTAATAATACACATTTTAAACAACATGTGTTGCATATATTGGTTTGTGCTTTATTTTAAAGTTATTTCCATATTTTGCATTTTAAGGCCACATTCTTATTGAACCTCTAACAGAATTTAGCCAAGAGTTTAATCAGAATTTGCTTGAATAAAAACAATATTCATAAAGTGAAAATGTGTTTTTTCAATACAAGTTATCATAGTGTACTGCTGTGAAATGTAATGCATTCTTCTGCTCTATAAAGAGCAAGATAAACTGAAGCCAAATCCTTATCAGCCAAATAATCTGAGCATAGCCTCAAGCTAACTTTTGTGCTAGTATGGTGGACAGGCAAGAAGGATTATTTTTACAAACATTGAGGTGAGTTTTTGCCCTGTGGAGTAATGGGGGGAAAAGGAAATGACCATATACATGGTTGAAGGCAAATTAGCATTGCTTTATTGACAAAAGAATGCAGTTTAAGCAAATCAAAAGAGAGCAAAATGTGTAATTTATTAACAGTGTCATATCCAGCTACTGTGCAAATATGTGCCAAACCTCTCTGCCTACTGTAACTAAATATCCATGTAAAAATAAAAAATAAATATATATATATATAAATCCCATTAATGTTATATAAACTAATGCAATGTCGAGAACGTAAAATGGCATTACATCTAGGCTGTTTGCTCATACTTCTTTAGAAACTAAATTGCAGAAACTTTGGTGAATCAAGTGGTGTAGAATAGTTTACTATTTTTCCCTCTAGTCTAGATATTTGAGTTAGAGTCACTCACTGAAAAGGATCAAAATAAGAGGCTTGAGGTTCTCATAGTACTCTCTAATTTTGTCTCCAGACTTCTATAATATTTTCTGGTGATTTTAGATGGTGGCGGCAAGTATTCCAAGTTCCAAGGAACTAATAGACATGCTCCATAGATTTAGATCACTAATCCCTCCATAATGTTGGTCTCATAGCTGAAATGAAAGGAAATAACCTATTAATGTGATATTCTATAACATACCTTTAACTCAAGTCAGGGATGTTCAGACACAGTCAAATGCATTTGCTATGTTTTCATTATTCTGCCCATACATGCAAATAGATGTTATGAGATATGAGATGAGTTGTTGTGTTTTATTTCTGTGAGGGTTCAAGTTCATGAAGTCATCTTCTTTGTGAATATATATAAAACATAAGCTGGTTCATAATGTCTTTCCTTTTTGCCTTCAGGGAAAACCTCAACGTTTTAAACTATTTAATTTAGCTACTGCCATTTGGATTTTATGTATTTGTAACCAATCATTTATGCTTTACTAGTATAATAATAATAATAATAATAATAATAATAATAATAATAATAATAATAATAATAATAATAATAATAATAATTTGTTCCTTTATTTAAAATACAGGATGAGAGTTAGACATCATGGATGCATACAACATAATTGTACATCCATGCCTGACAATATGACACCTTTACCTCAATTAATATAGTTATGCACACCTCTTGTCTATACTGAATTGAGAAGCTGAGACAATTTAAAGAAAATAAATCTCAAGCCTGTCACTATTGTTTTGTTAATTAGTTTCAGTTATTTGTGTAATATGTGGTTATAAACACAATCATGTTTGTGCTACAATTGATAAACATGCTATTACCCGTTTATAACCATATTTAATTTACATCTAATTTCACTGATTTAATTTCATACCGAATGTATTGCAGTGGTGTGTCTGAAGTCACTCAGTCCAGATTTGGCTTCACTGCCTGACTGCTGGGGTCTCTAAATTGGACTACATTGTTTTGATTTCCACATAACTGACATTAGTTGCAATGTTTTATTGTTGTTCCATGGTTTAATTTTATTTTTTGTATCACATATTATGTATTTGCTGAGAGAGTTGTCTAATTCCATGACCCACTTGGAATGTAGGGATTTCTTATAATCTGTCTGCATCATGAATGCAATATACACTCACCTAAAGGATTATTAGGAACACCATACTAATACTGTGTTTGACCCCCTTTCGCCTTCAGAACTGCCTTAATTCTACGTGGCATTGATTCAACAAGGTGCTGAAAGCATTCTTTAGAAATGTTGGCCCATATTGATAGGATAGCATCTTGCAGTTGATGGAGATTTGTGGGATGCACATCCAGGGCACGAAGCTCCCGTTCCACCACATCCCAAAGATGCTCTATTGGGTTGAGATCTGGTGACTGTGGGGGCCAGTTTAGTACAGTGAACTCATTGTCATGTTCAAGAAACCAATTTGAAATGATTCGACCTTTGTGACATGGTGCATTATCCTGCTGGAAGTAGCCATCAGAGGATGGGTACATGGTGGTCATAAAGGGATGGACATGGTCAGAAACAATGCTCAGGTAGGCCGTGGCATTTAAACGATGCCCAATTGGCACTAAGGGGCCTAAAGTGTGCCAAGAAAACATCCCCCACACCATTACACCACCACCACCAGCCTGCACAGTGGTAACAAGGCATGATGGATCCATGTTCTCATTCTGTTTACGCCAAATTCTGACTCTACCATCTGAATGTCTCAACAGAAATCGAGACTCATCAGACCAGGCAACATTTTTCCAGTCTTCAACTGTCCAATTTTGGTGAGCTTGTGCAAATTGTAGCCTCTTTTTCCTATTTGTAGTGGAGATGAGTGGTACCCGGTGGGGTCTTCTGCTGTTGTAGCCCATCCGCCTCAAGGTTGTACGTGTTGTGGCTTCACAAATGCTTTGCTGCATACCTCGGTTGTAACGAGTGGTTATTTCAGTCAAAGTTGCTCTTCTATCAGCTTGAATCAGTCGGCCCATTCTCCTCTGACCTCTAGCATCAACAAGGCATTTTCGCCCACAGGACTGCCGCATACTGGATGTTTTTCCCTTTTCACACCAAAATCCCAGTAACTGAGCAGTTTGTGAAATACTCAGACCGGCCCGTCTGGCACCAACAACTATGCCACGCTCAAAATTGCTTAAATCACCTTTCTTTCCCATTCAGACATTCAGTTTGGAGTTCAGGAGATTGTCTTGACCAGGACCACACCCCTAAATGCATTGAAGCAACTGCCATGTGATTGGTTGGTTAGATAATTGCATTAATGAGAAATTGAACAGGTGTTCCTAATAATCTTTTAGGTGAGTGTATATACACCACCAGAATTTATATTTCTAGCCTTCTGTGATAATATACAGAAATTCTCCATCTACACATCTTCCTTGATCTCCAATATTGTTTTCTGGATTGCCAAAAAACCCAGTTTGATACAATATATCTACTTGATACAACTGCATATTTATCAAACATAAAATGCATGAAAATGTATGAAACTGATTAAAACAAACATAGTTTATACAGAGCAGAAAACATGCATGACCATGTCAGTAAAGTTTTTCTCAAAATTATGGTTCCCACAGTATGCAGAAAACAATATCAAATATATCAACTAGAGTCTTATGATATATGTGGCTATTGCAATCAATGAATCATAAGAACAATAACAAGGCAGAATTGTACATATAATGATGTGGCAGTCATGTAGAGGTATGTAGGAGTGTTACTAATGTTGTAGTCATGGATTAAATGTGTTTCCACTTGGTTACTGTCACAAAATCTGAATGAAGGAATTACTTTTAATTCTTCTACGAATTGACACTCGGGTATTTTACTGTACCATACATACCTTAAATGCTTTCCAATGTAAAATACTACTAAAACAGTGCTGTTCAAATCCCTAAACAGATGTGTTTGAAGAACCTCAGAAAGTACAAACACACACTTTCAACTACACACATACAAGGTTGTTAATTATTGAACTGGGCAGCAACAACCAGGTAGTCCCCCTTACTTTGTATCTGGAGCTCCTGATCAGTGAACCAATCACCTCATCATGATCAGGAGTGACAGGGATTTCCTAACCTTTCAGTGTTTGTTGCGAAATGATGCACTGAACAAATTTGCTTCGAGGCTGTGATCTGTGGAGAGATTACACTGCCTGCAGGTGAAGTGGTGTAAAATTCTCAACCCTTTTGCCAACCCTAGTCCTGAGCCTTAAATTATCATGTCATTGTTATCAACAGCCACCCCATTTGTCACAGGAAGGCATTCCACTGGAACAGAAGAGATGCAACTCTGTCAAGCACAAGGAACAAGACTCACTTCCCCATGCAAATGGCATCACACTGTTTGGGTGTTTACATTACATGGAGGGGTAATTATTTGCTTCAAACTCTTGGAAACGTCTTCTAACAAATTTTAACTTTGTCATTTAAGTTTTATATATGCGCTTTGAAAATTACATTTACAATACCATTTTCAGTGATTTCATTTAGTTTAATATATACTATATACTGTATATTGAAACATTGGAGAGGCAGTCAAAAGTTTACACAAGTTTTCTCCCAATCTTAACTTAAAGGTCAATCAACTGCCATTGATAGTTTTCTCTATGCTGAATCAGTGTTCATCAAGCTCTGACTATGTATCATTGGGAAATCTTAGCAATACACACATCATTTGTCAGCATCCTATCTCTAAGAAAACCCATGCTCCTCTTGCATCATGATGCACAATTATTTTACTCCAATGAAACACTTCAACAGTAATCAAGGGTATAAATTGTCTCTTGTCAGTGTGATTAAAAAACTACTCCCCAAAAACAGCTGAAAATGTTCAGGTTAAGGTGACATAGCATTGGTGCCTCTGCACTAGTGTTTTGACATTGTAGAAAAGTGAGGAAGCAGATAAAGGTGCAGAGTTCAGTGAACCTTCGATGCAGTAAATTACAATATAAATCAAAGATGGCCCAACTTGTGGCACCATAAGGGTCCTGACATTGGTGTCTAGTTTTATTTGAAAACTTGTTGTGATTGCATTAGGGATTTCAAACCAAAATGTATAACTCTTCTTATCCAGTTTCAGGTGAAATCTGCTTCTACACTCTTTAACAAACACCCTTAACACAGCACAGCACTGTCTGCATTGCTCAGTTCTTAAACAGAGGGTGTGGACTCAAGAGAATGACTTGCTGGGAATCTGTAAAATTCCTCATTTTTGTCTAAAGCCTCTGTGTAGACCACATATAGTGACTGCTGTCTCAAAGCTAGTTATCATCACTGTCTGCAACCACACAATTGCACAGAAGCAAAAAGGCTAATAGGTTGCTCAGGTACATATCAAAGAGTATATAATACAAATGGAAAGAGGTTCTTGTTTCAAAATCACAAAATACATTGATTTAATTTCAGCTCAATTCCTATTTTTTCTATTTGTGAATGTATATGAAATAAAATATCCAAACAAGCGTTCAATGTAGCAAGAATAGTTCACAGAAATGTATTGTCAACACTGGATGCACCAAACCAGCTACCAATCAACTATAATGAGTCAAAAGTCATACTCTCGGTTGTAACCTTTCATATGTTCCTAAGTTGTTAAAACAGATTTATTTATATGTCCAAATCAAACACGTTTCATGTATTTTCCTTGTTTATTGTGGTTGCTTTTTATGTTGATTTATTTATTTATTTACTTATTGTGATACAATTGAGTATCAGCTCTCAATACATGGTGTGATTCCAGAACAATTTAAGACATGTATTGAATGTGTGGATGGAATGAGACAAGTACCTCACTGGGAATGATTTCAAAGTGTTTTGCTACATATTATGAGTCCATGCAGATCTCTCTGAAAGTAATAATAGATTTCCTCCAAAAAGGTGCCTGCCCTGCCTTCTCCTGAAAGAAAAGCACTGCATTCCAGAGCTTTTAGCCACAAATCTATACAGCACCTACAGCAGGTTAAAACACGCTGCTTGCAGCAATCATTGCTTTTGTAAATACTTTTAGTGGCCTTGTGGAGGTGCCATTATGTGGAAGCCGGGTGTATTTTGTTTCCCCGAGACACCAATCAAACTTTGGACCTGCCTGGGCCCAGCCCGTACAATATCAAAGGACGTGTTTTTGCAGGTCTTGGTCTGGAAAAAGTACACAGTGCACCTGTTTACAGTTTGCTGTTCAGAATCAATGTTCAAGGTATAATGGCCACACTGTGATGCTTTGGAATTGTATGTATATAAGACAATGTAAATAACAAACATAGTTTATACAGAGCAGAAATGTATATATAGCCATCAATATATGCACATTGCAATGGGTACTGACTCATATAACTGTCTAATAGTAGTGATCTGTTTTACAATGTATATGTATAATTGTTTTCATATATTATGGTATTCAACAAACAACAAAAAGTCTAACCAGTCAAACTGAGTATTAAACTGTATTGTTCTCAATTTAATCCTAAGGCCTTTATCATTCTTACATCTTTAACACTGTACAAATACACACTGAAAACCTTAACACACATATGCTGCTGCCATTTTCTATTTTGATATGAATGTATTACATAGAGTATGTATTGTAGTGAACTCACAACATGAGATTTCTTTGCTGACCACTACCTAAATTACAGAGATTCCAACATTTCCATGAACCCTAATAGCAAAAGTATAGTAAATCTCTTCAGTTATATTTTCTGACAGATGATTAGAAAGTCTTTTATCCTCCCTGGTGTGTGGCTTTCTTTCCCAAAATACTCCAACTGACATCAAACACTTCTGCATCTTAAAATATTCTGGAGCAAAAACTTCCCATCTACCACATATCTTTTGTTTCTGCTGTTTCAGGCTTGTGGTAAAAGTAAGTTAGCAGAATGTCAGGAATTGCTAAAGCTGCCCATTTACAATGTAATGTGAAACTATGCATTGACAACGATTTCTGCTGAAGCTGGGCTACTTCATGGTTGGTGATGTTTTCTTCAAATCTGTGTTGCCCCCATTGGATTTTTTAGGTCTTCAGGGGAGGCTCAGTATGTTTTGTGTTTTGGGTGTAAAAATATAAATTGCTGGTTAATTTAAAACAGAGCTTTATTACTTACATTTTTAAGTTAAATTTAAGTGGGATTTCTAATATGGGATAACAAAGTTATCTAATATCTAACAAAGTTATTTGTTCCGTTTTTAATTAATAGATTTGTTCCCCCTCATAAGGTATAAAGCGGAAAAGAAAAATGACTCATAGTCCCTCATATCAGAGCTCCATTCAGGAAGACCTAGTTTTTAGAATCAGAAAGTTAAACCTTTCTGGAAGAAAGATGAAGTGATAATAGTATACATATTATAAACCAACTGTAGATCTATTTTTAACTTCTCCTTATGAGAGCATTAAACCTGAGTTGTTAAATCCCCAAAAACTGGAACCAATTACGCACAGGAAAGACATCACAGTGTTGCTTAACATTCAGTTTCACCTCTCACCTCTTTCAAAAGTGTTCCAAGTGGAAGAGGTTCCTCTGTCGGAGAGAAATTAACTAGCAGTGAGACTGTACTGGGTTGTTCCAGGAGGACTTTTATGTAGCTTTGCCTTGCACATAAAAAATACTCATAGCCAAGTTACTAATTGCCTTTAGGAGGCATAACGTTTTACTTTATTTTTTATGTATTATGTTTAATACAAACCAATACCATTGACCATGTATGTAGCATAAACCTTGGAAATGTGGTATCTATCGTTAAATAACAGACAGTATGTTATATATTAACCAGTGGACACTGCAAAAAAATAACGTACATGAATAAATTGTCATGGCTCATGGTTCACTCATGTTTGATGCAGAATGTATTAATAAATACTCAACATTAGAAAATGCTTCCCATGCTTATTTGACTTCTGTATTTATTATTTTTATAAGCAAATACGGGATCATTTGTAGCTGTTGCTAGGGGGCTAAATAAATAAACATTAGCTCATATTTGTATATTACTTATGTTTTCACATACAGTTTTTGATACTATTCAGCTATATGTCTCATTTCCTATGAGCAGCAATAAGTGAAACTAAAGAGATAGGATCTGTTATTGTAGAAGGTTACAACATTCTTATTCTTTGGAATCGTCCAATTGGAAATGTATGCAGGATTGCCTCCCATAAGAGAGAGCTGTGGGAAATCTAAACAGATAATTACAACTGATCTTAACAGATCGCTACAACACATCCAGTGCTATGTATAGAAACAAGCCTTGCGGAATACATGCCCATTTAGGTTTGTTTGAATTTAGCAATGCTTGTCTCTTTAAGATTATTGTGTTTTGCTTAAGCTGAAAGTAAAATTATCTTACTTTTGTGATGTATATACCTTATAGGCATAAGCAGAGAAGTGAACCTTTATCACTGACCCTGAGACAACTAAGTCCACACATCCCCTGGACACTAACTCCTCCCTGGGGGGACAATGATCATTCAGGCACATATATCACTTGTGCTACATGGGCGAGCATTATTACATTGATCATTAAATAAAAAAGCTTTCAATCCATAATTAAAAGTCATCTTAAAGTATTTAATCACCTGTTGCAGGACATAAGACTATGTGTTCTCTTCAAAACCACGACTTAAGTAGATGCATTGTTAATATTACAATTTCTAATGCAATTGTAATTTTTTACTAAGTTATATTTATTATTTATTTCTTAGCAGACAACCTTGTCCAGGGCAGCTTACAAACTACAAGAGCAATACAAAGTGCTTATCAGCAACAGAACCGTACACTTCAGCTTGTGCATCCTGATTTTGGGACGTTCCACTGTTGCCAAGACTAACAAACTTAAAATGCAAGCAAGTAAGATGCAGCCAAAACAAATTCAATTATTCTGCAGTAAGTTCAAGGTACAGTGCTGCCTGGCATTTATTATATGTCCAAAACCTCAGCTAGACCATATAATTGTGAGTTATTCTCATTCACCACAGAAGGAAAAAAGAAAGACAAACGAGAGAAAAGCAAAGTTTGGCTCATAAAGTTTCCTTAAAAAAAAAAAACGGTTCTAGATGGAGTGTTGGAAAAGATGGGAGGCAGTCAGGCCGTCCCTGACACAGGAAGTAGATAACACCTGTCAGTAAAATCGAAACCACCTGCTTCCTCAAGGGAGTCTGTAGCCAGCTGGCGTTAGAGGGAAAAAGTGCTTCGTCCCTTGTTTTGAAAAAAAGTTTAATTCAACCCAGCACTCTTTTCTGTTAGACTGAGGAAACTATTTTGAAACAGGACTTCTTTAAAATGCTTAGTAGAGAACTCCATCTGATAATATAATTATTTACCCAATGTAAGGGGCTGTAAAAATCATCCGGACTCTAAAATGGTTCAAACCTCAATGTTTTTTTGCTTTTTACTACCTTGTTTTCAGACACTGACTTAAAGAGAATTAAACTGTTAATTATTTGTAATGCTGGGGTAGAGAGAGTGTAGAATGTATTTAATTCCATGTATTTATTTATGCGACTTGTTCTTTTCAATTGTAATTCTACTGCTATGCCCTGCAGCCTCCCCATAATAATACATTCACAATTAAGTAATAAATTAAGTAATACATTAGAAAGAATGAATAGCATAAATGGTAATAAATAAATATTAAATACATTATTAATAAATAAATGATGTGTTAAATGAAATATTGACCGAAGCGATCTAACAGGAATACTATACTAAGTTGCCACCTCAGCAATGCATAACACGATGGGGTGCTTGGTATTCTGCTGCTGAATATCATTCCAAATACATCCCCTTTTACACAGGCTTCATCGAAAATAAAATGCACATTTCACCAAACTCTGTAGTGCTAAAGAACCTCTTGAAATTGCTTAAAGATGTGCAAAGTTTAAAATTAGTCTGTTTTAAAAGCTAAATATTTATTTTCCAATTTAACACAAAAGGCTAAAAGATGTTTGTCAGTTAGGCAGACAACATGGCCACCTTGCATGGGGAGGAATGAAGTGCAGCTTTAGAAAGCAGGTCACATAAACTGCAGGATCCTGCTTATGTCACAGTTCCAAGGATGAACATAGTAGTCTGCTTAATGCTTTGTAAGTGATTGGTGTCTGATGCGTATCCCAGACAGTTATTCCCGACCATTGTAGCAGAAGTAAAGTTAGCCTGTGTGTGGTTTTGATCAAGAATACACTGCAGATGAGAGGGTGCAGTGTTATGTGAATGCCATTTGGTACATGTCCAAGGATGCACAAAGCAGCCTTTAGCAATGTACTAACAAGCTTGTCTGGAGTAACAGTGATCAGAGTTTGATCCCTCACCCAGACGGCCACCACTGCTTTATACAAGTGTTATTTTTACTATAATTATTACTTAAATGTCTGTTTAGATTGAGGGATAACTAAACTCAAAACTAAACATCAGTAATGATGAGCAGATTTAATCAATTTCCTAATGGTATCATTTATTAGCATGAACATAAATCTATAACAATGTTCTTGGACAAAAACAATATTTAAAATATAAATATTTCATAGGTTCCACAAAAAGTGTGACTAATCTACCCCTTTTGATAATGTTGATTGTCATGTATTCTTACTTGGAAAATGGTAATAAGCATCATTTTTAGGATTCAGGGGCATCTGTGTCCTGTCAACGCATAACAGAATGTGGCAATCAGCCAAACAGAACACAAAATATTCATCTTAGATCTCAATGGCTGCTGAAATTGAGATTTTTTAATATGGATTTGTTAATATGTAAGTATTTCAGTGTAATAAATAGTACACCGTCCATAGCTGCTGCGCTTAATCAATGCTCATTTATAATGCGTGATTCATTTAAATAATTAAAGGTTTAGATCAAGACTATTAAGATTCATAATAAGGCTAAGGAATGAGGTTGTGTAAAATGCAAGGCTCTGTTGCATTTAGTGTAAATGATTTTGTGATCATCTATAAATGCACAGATTGCATCATACTAATCATCAAGGCACCTGATTATGGAAAACAGGCTACAAGAAATCAGATGCATGACAAACACCTGCAGGTATTTCTCTTGCTTTAGTTGTGTGTTGGTGGAGTAAGACCACAAAAATAATAACATCCTACAAGGCAGATTACTCCTCACAGCATATTACGTTTATCGTGGAATCCAACATTATTACGTCATTTAAGTAGCACATGTACAGTAGCCTCAGCCTACCTCATGTCTGTCAGTGTATTTTAGCCATCAGGCCAGTTTCTATGTGGAAGTAGTACTATTATCCCATCTTAATTTTTGATAATGTTTTTCATATCCATTTGTAAAACTTTTCTATCACATCACCCTTTGCTCTTTTGTGTTTTCCCAACAATATGTGTACAAATATGGTAAACCTGGTAGTGGTGATATTTTTTCCATTAACCCAGGCAATACCAATTTGATACACAAACATGAGAATAATAAAGACTCTCCTTTTCAACTTTTCATAAAATTACAGTTTATAAATAATATTTTGTCTGAACTGAAATTAAGACAAATTGTGGCATAAAGGGATTCTGTAAATTAGTTGCAATTTGTTCAATAAATAATTTGCAGCAATATACAACAATATACTGAAAGTAACATATTGCTGGTGATAAGCAATGTAATCCTTGTTTTACTGTAGGTAGTTAATTTCCTTGTTTCTGGTTAGAGTGAGAGACAGATAATTGTATATTATTGTAATCTATATTGTCACGTTAGATGTTTTTTAAACCATGTTACTGTCATGTCATGCAGTGTGTTTGAGCACGCTAGTTATTGCAAGTCTATCCAAGTCAACAACATTCAACAACATATATGGAAGCCGGATTCCAGGAAGCAGTGTGATTAGACCTGCCAACCTGTACGCATTTTGACATAAAGGTACACTGGTGCATTGAAACACCATAAGATGCAAAAATTGGGCTGACGTTCTGCACACTTGCTGTTATTAATTGATTAAAGAAATTAGCAGAGCCAATCCAAGCTCGAATTATGGAAGATTGACAATATCACAGCGTCACTCTCCCAGGTTGGGAGGTGAGATCCCGCCACTTGTGCCTCACTCTGTCGCTCAATAGACTGCACTGCGTGCCCGCTGTGATGGCTCAGTGAGAGCAAGACGCCCGAATGCAGAGCTGCGGTGCTGGGGTTCAAGTCGAGCACTAACAATCTTGGCTGAATGTATATTCGTTACACATGAAATAAAGCATCTCAATGTTTATACATTAAGAGGCACTTATTCACTTGCAGGAAGGTGGTGTGGGTGGGGGGGGGTCGATGAGGACTGAGAATATCTCATGTGTACATGTGTGTGAACCGATACGTGAGCAGCGCCGTAGGGACAGTCACAGCAATGCAGAGTGAATTTCACGTACAGTCCTCCCCCGAAGTTACGTGCTAATTGGTTCCGAGGCCGAAGACAAAAGTCGACACCACGTAAGTCGAGACATATGTTGAATCAGAAGCATCTCTACTCAAAACCATAGTGACAATTCTATTAAACCACAAAGACTTATATTAACTGTAAATTAGAGAACTGTGAGATGATTTAATTACAAGCACCTGTTAAATTAACAAGAGATGACAACAGTTAAAACAATTTATTCTCTCCACATATTACTCGTTCTCAACACGTGACTGCTTTGTCTCTCCCTCAAAACAACCACAGTGCGCAAGATCCTAGGAAACCAAATATACCATAATTACACATATACATGGAGAATTAGAATACTGAACATAGAACATACCGTCATTACTTGTGTAAAAGGAGTATTACTGAACATAAAAGCAGAATGAAGCTCTGGGGCTGAGTATTGATTAGGTTCACTGCTTATTTTATATAATTATAGTGCCAGATACACTCATTAAATGCCTGGCAAAGCCCCCTTGGAATCCCAACCAGGACTTCGCCCGTGGACCCCAAAGAGGTCCTTGGCAGCCCCCTTGGCCTAAGCTGTAGCTCCTTTTCGGACTTTCGGACTTTCGGACTTTCCACTCTCATGTCTGAGTGTTGGAAACAAAACTAACGTGTGTGATGCCTTCTTTCCATTAACAGCTTAGCAATGTTAGCTAGAATAAAAGTGCACTATTATTTTAGGTATTATTCATTGACCGTGCTGCTGTTCAATGTATTTAGTCATTAAATCTTGTCTTTCTGTATTGAGAGCTAAAGTAGACAGCAATGAGATACATATACGTATGTTTTCAGGTAGCTACAGAAGATCTGTTTTTATGTATTAATAATGTAAAGTGCCAGAGGGTAATGTAGTGATCTGGGCCTTTTATTGATGCGGTAAGATCGCTGCATTGTGGCACAGGGAGAACGGGGTTCAAGTCCCTCGTCTTGGCTGCTACCCCCAAAATGTTACAATAATTTACGTTATATTCAGAAAACGCATATCAGGGAGCACTATCCTGATACCAAGACACCAGGTTAATGTGAAAACAAAGTAATAAAGGAGTTGTTATCCAAAGTATATGAATATGATATAGTTTTCCTGTTGAGGGATAACTTACAATTGTAAGTGTCTTGTTTAGCTTATGCCACTGATGTGGTAAAAAAAATCCAGGATTGGCAGGTCTGTTATCTACATTTCAACTACTCTGCATTCAGCCTAATTAATATCCAACTGCCAAGGAAGATGTAAAATAATCACAGTGCTGCTATCATGCTCAGATTTGGAAAACTTTTATATTTTTTTAGGCATTTTAAATGACATTGTAGAAGCATTTAATTGAAAGAAAGAGGAAAGAAAGATCTGGCCACTAATGTCAAGACTGGTAAGTTTATTTTTTCTCCCTATAAAATGCTACATGTTAGTTGAAATATATTTTGTCTTATTTCTGGTGGCTGCAGATTGTTATAAGTTTGATTTAAAAACGGGCATGAGAAGAGAGACTGAGAGATCAGCCTTGATAATAAAACATAGATCATCTACTGAGAGGTTAAGTTCATGCTCTTATTTTACAAGTCTTTCCCAGTATTGCCTGGGTTTGTTTTTGTTCATGTGGATCACAAAAAAATTAAAAGTAAATAAAAAAATCAAGAGGATGGGACATTGAAACATTTATTCTGTGAATATGCATATTTCACTGAAGACATCTGTTGTAAACATACTGTAATATTGTTTGTGAGTGTACATAATAATTGGTAAACTGAATAATTTGTAATTAAAAAAATATTTCTGGAAAAGTGAAAGTTTAAAATGTTGCAATTCATTTGTGAATTCTGTATGGTCAAGTTACTTCTCAGCATCTGTTGTTGTTTTGGTATATTGAGTAATACTTAAGTAGAGCAAGGTATTTTTACAGTGCAATACGTAAGTGTGTCTGTTATTATTTGGTTTATTCTGGTGAATAATGTTGTTGCAGTTTTTAATTTAATTCAACATTGATGACCAAGATGGACTGGACAAATCAATTATAAAAGTCTAAATCTTTAAATCAATAACTCACAATAACAATATTATACTAAAGAGAAAAAGTTTCAAATGGACGTTTTCAACACAAGTGATTTGTCTCTCTTTCATCTAAATCTCCCCAATTAACAATTAAATTATGCAAACATTTTAGCAATGCCAAAGCTTTGCTTTAATTTCTCAGACACAAATGTTGTTTTCTTTGAATTCTAATATTCGAATGATTGACATATTTATTTTTATTTTTGTGTTTGCAGATTTGTATTATGGTCTGATTCCACAAAAGATTAACATAGGATCATACATTTCACTCTGTAACACAATGGTAGAACTTAACGGCAGAAAGCAAGTGGTATCCTTTTAATTTATTAAAATTGAGCAGTTGAAAGTGTGTTTGAAAATATTTGTATATAGCCTCCAGGTGTATTTATACTCTAATACAGTGCAATGAAAAACACTTAACACTTAACGCAGAATATAAAGCAAATGTATGAAAAATGACAGTGAAGAAAGTATGTGTCCAGTGCTGGTCCTGGATTGTCTGGACCCTTGATTCACAGTGCAGACTTAGTTTTCAAAACATGTACAGCTTGAAAAGTAGGCCTTCCTGCTTTAGTTGTAAAAAGCACTGCATGAGACTGTATATGCAGCCCAAGTAATATAATAAAAAAGTGTATTATCTGTATTAAACAATGTATCAATTAAGATTAGAATTTCTGAATAAATGGTGTTTCTATTATTTTATGAATTTTCAGAACTACATTTGACCCTGGCTACTGTTATAACCAATCCAGGGCATGGGGTCAATTGCAACGTCTGACTCCTTGGATTTGAAGCAATATTGCAGTCTGCACGTTAGCTCTAAAAAAATTAAAACAATTTGTAATCGTAGCAGATAGATGTAGGTTGTTTGTATTAAAGAAACGACCAAACCAGCTCAAACGGTCTCAGAATAATGGAGCAAAAGGTTAAACAAAATGTCACAAATGTCCCCAGTCTCCCCTATATTAACATTTGGATTTATGGCATTTATATGTTGTTGTTTTCAGAATTAAACTTCATAATGTAGTGTCAATTATCATTAAAATGTGCTTACACAGTAGAATAAAAAATATACACTCACCTAAAGGATTATTAGGAACACCATACTAATACTGTGTTTGACCCCCTTTCGCCTTCAGAACTGCCTTAATTCTACGTGGCATTGATTCATCAAGGTGCTGAAAGCATTCTTTAGAAATGTTGGCCCATATTGATAGGATAGCATCTTGCAGTTGATGGAGATTTGTGGGATGCACATCCAGGCCACGAAGCTCCCGTTCCACCACATCCCAAAGATGCTCTATTGGGTTGAGATCTGGTGATTGTGGGGGCCAGTTTAGTACAGTGAACTCATTGTCATGTTCAAGAAACCAATTTGAAATGATTCGACCTTTGTGACATGGTGCATTATCCTGCTGGAAGTAGCCATCAGAGGATGGGTACATGGTGGTCATAAAGGGATGGACATGGTCAGAAACAATGCTCAGGTAGGCCGTGGCATTTAAACGATGCCCAATTGGCACTAAGGGGCCTAGAGTGTGCCAAGAAAACATCCCCCACACCATTACACCACCACCAGCAGCCTGCACAGTGGTAACAAGGCATGATGGATCCATGTTCTCATTCTGTTTACGCCAAATTCTGACTCTACCATCTGAATGTCTCAACAGAAATCGAGACTCATCAGACCAGGCAACATTTTTCCAGTCTTCAACTGTCCAATTTTGGTGAGCTTGTGCAAATTGTAGCCTCTTTTTCCTATTTGTAGTGGAGATGAGTGGTACCCGGTGGGGTCTTCTGCTGTTGTAGCCCATCCGCCTCAAGGTTGTACGTGTTGTGGCTTCACAAATGCTTTGCTGCATACCTCGGTTGTAACGAGTGGTTATTTCAGTCACAGTTGCTCTTCTATCAGCTTGAATCAGTCGGCCCATTCTCCTCTGACCTCTAGCATCAACAAGGCATTTTCGCCCACAGGACTGCCGCATACTGGATGTTTTTCCCTTTTCACACCAAAATCCCAGTAACTGAGCAGTTTGTGAAATACTCAGACCGGCCCGTCTGGCACCAACAACCATGCCACGCTCAAAATTGCTTAAATCACCTTTCTTTCCCATTCAGACATTCAGTTTGGAGTTCAGGAGATTGTCTTGACCAGGACCACACCCCTAAATGCATTGAAGCAACTGCCATGTGATTGGTTGGTTAGATAATTGCATTAATGAGAAATTGAACAGGTGTTCCTAATAATCCTTTAGGTGAGTGTATATAACAAGTTTTATGGAATTGTAAAAATGTTACGAAAACAAATATGCATGGACTACATTCCAGTAATAGCAATAAACCAACATGCAGATGTAGTCATTACATCATCAAACCACTTAGGGGAAGCCCCTTGACACACCTCTTGAATTGCTGCTATTTGTACTGTATTTACACCAAGTAACTTATTAATTCAATCAATAAAAGTATAGAAAATGTTTTTCCATTAATTAATTAACACCATATTTACCATTCTCAAGACCAGGGCATATCAATTGAGGGATTAGAGATTGATTTATATTTACCAGTATATTTAGCAGCTGAAAACTTACCAGGCAGGACAACCAACTAATAGGGAAGGCATCTAGGACACTCCAGGCTATGAATATTTTATAAATAACACATACTTTGCTTTGGAAAAGAACACTGTGGTTAAGAGTAGAGCCATGAATACAGTAACATGGAGGAAAAAATATTATTATCATGCTAATAAAGTACACCTGTCTCACAAACTGTTCACTCAGCTCTTAACCCTTTCTTTGCTAAAAGGATTTCTAGGTCCACACGTGTTAGAATCACTTTATTTTTATTTTTTGTCCTATACACTGGTTGACAGGCTGAGGAATACGCACATACGCACACAACAATTGTAAGTGTCTTATTTAGCTTACACCACTGATGTGGTAAAAAATGTCCAGGATTGGCGGGTCTGTTATCTACATTTCAACACACCTACTAATAGCCAATTTAAAGTGTTTTACTACTTATAATAACTGGTGATTAGCCAGTTGATTATGCCGTCAAAGTGCTTAATTCTTATTGTGGTGTTAATTCATTTCACAGGTTTAGATCTGTATTTCAATTAATGTTGGAAATGTTAATCATTTTATGGAGTTTTAACTTCTGTTTGATAAGAGAAACAACAGCTAAATTATGCATTTAAGTACCAGTAAACCAAATCAATTAGTCAAAATCAGCATAAAGAAGATTAGACTAATACTTAAGATATCAAATCAGTCGTGCAAACTGCATGCTTAAGTTTACCTCCATACATTTCTTCATGGTATCCACACTATGAATTTCATATGCAACATTTTTATCGCCAACTTTTTATTTCCTCATTGATCAGGTGGGGGTTGCTCTGCATGGCAGGTCAGTATACAGATCCTCAAGCCAAGTGTATAAGGAGGCCACATGTATACACATGAACATCATACTCCACTGTCTAATTAATAGGAATGCTCCAGTCTTTTTTTAGTATATCTTATTGGGCCAACTTTAATAATAACATAGAATTAAAATGGCACAAGCTCAAAAAGATTAAATCCAAATTAAAACATTACTTTTTCTAAACAATACACTTTTCTGTTCCGTTCAACATACAAATTGATTTAAAATATTTGTTATATCCCAATTTTGACCAGCCAAATTAAAACCTTGCCCTATCTTCCAATCACAGATTAAACACACATTATTTGATGGCATTAGATCAAACAAAGAAGGTCTTGTTAATCAAAAACCTGCAACAATTATTTGAAGCAGTAATTTAGAAGTTGTGGGTGGATTAAAGTTTTGATTTTGACTTAGTTTATGCTTCCTGTAGGTCTAACCCACAATGAAACATTTTTCTGTTGAAAAATAAATAATCATAATTAAGTAATTTATTAATTTAATTAAAAAAAAGGCTGATGTTACAATTACTATTTTGTATTACCTCTAAAAGTACAGCATGTGTTTCCCTTCTTGACTAGGAAAGAAAGGTTTGGGATGAATACAGCTAATAAGAAAATAAAAACATAAATAATGTTTGACTTTTCTGAGCTGAACTTCCTTTCAATAAATTCTGTTAAAAGTAACCACACATATGCTGCCCTGTGCACATTCAGGTCACCAAAACCCAGCACAGAATTGGCCATATTTTAAACTCAATGTTAAGTAATACAGATATTATGTTAAACCTTCTCAATAAGCAAGAGCAGTAAGGTATAGCATAATAGTGTTGAACTCATATAATATGATCCTTGTGTTACAAGGGCTAATATAATGTATTTAAAAGAAAACGCTTTGTGACTTTTTAATTTAGTTGTGCAGCACTTTATTTCTGTTTATGGAGCCACTGAAGGAACCCAGTAAAGTCTTGGCCAACTTTTTTTTTGCTTAAAATAGACACAGATTTCAAGATGATCATTGACATAAGAGAGGTTAAAGAACTACTATTTATCTTAATGTGTTTTCCAATGTGGTTTCAATTGATGCACACTAAAGCATATCTAAAAACCAGAAACAGGATGTGCCATGATAAGAAATTATCTCGCACTCCAAAAGCTTCACATACAGAATCATGCATTAGTTGTAATGGGAATAAAACAAAGTATAAATTAAGCTTTAAAAAGCAATAAATACTCACCAGGAGAGATGAGAATTTTCCAGGTTGTGGGTTTGTGGTGATACAGAGTAATATAAGCATTGCCATGTCTGCGTCAAATCCATCATCCAGTTTTTGTCCAAGATTTTATCCCAACATTTTTATACCATTTTTATTAACGGCTAAAAAGCATTAGATGTTCTATGTAATGCTAATAAACGATAAGCAATTTATAACAAAGAATGATGGTTAAGTTTGAATTCAGAGTCCAGGTCTTCAAAATGAGAACAGCTTCATGCTTAAGGTAGTTCACCTTTTCTTGAGTATGACCTTGAGTTCTGAGCAAATCAATTCCAAGAAAATATTGCAGGATTACAGTTACTTACTGATGGAAATGTAAAATCTTGAATATATGGCAAAATGCCCAAAAATATCTGGAAAAACAAGTCATCCAATAAATATTAAAACATTTTTCATTTTGCCTGAGTAAACACTAGGATGCTTGCCAGATGTAATAGAGCATATGAAAATATCATAGAAAAATTAGGTCTACAGCATTATATACTATTTTGGCAAGCAACATTATGGTGCGTAAGACTTCATATTTTAATTTTAAAGGGTTGCTTAGGGCCCAGGCTTTTACTCACTCGGACAATCAGTAGCTTGATTGGTCTTTTTTTTTTTTAATCTTATTAATCGGACAAATGTAATGTTTTGGATATAGGGGTAGACCAAATCAATACTTTGACCCAGACACAAATCACACATTATGAAGTTGTACTCTATCATGTTTCAATTTATTAATAGTATGAAGTGGCTTATAACAAAGAGTTTAACCATGATAGGGCACAGATTTGTACTTTGCGATTCACAAGCAGGTCAAAGTTTTGATTTGGTCTAGCCCATAGTGTGCAATAATCAAGTGCATCTTTAAAACAATCCACTAATGGTTAAATAAAATAGGTCTGAATGAGCAAATAATTCAATCAAGTAGTGTAAACATTTTAATTGGAACAACATCAAATGACATGTATCTACAATCAGTATTTCCCATCACATGTGGATTGCAGATTGAACTAGATTGGGTGCCCTGAGAAGGAAAAGAAAAATAACTCAATATAAAGTTGAGCATAGTGATTAATTGTGTGGAATATCTTTATGATCATAATCCCTCCATTATTTGTGAACTCATACAGTTCAATGCTGTGGTGGACAACAAAGTGTCCCCACGTACATCAAATGTGCTGATGTTAATGATGATCTTAACAGACAATGCATCTGCCTCTAAGGTAAAATCAGAGCTTAACCTATATCCACTATCAAAAACAATATCTATTTTTTTCACTTAATACATGCGATGTTCAGAGTTCGTATTCTGAGATATCACTCAGAGAGACCTTTGTTAATGAGACAGGGCTCTACAGTGTGGGCATTTTACTCGCATTTGCTTGTAAAAATAATGTTGTGCGAATGTGAAATACAATTTGGGTGCACATTGTGAATACAATTTTTGAACTCTATAAGGAAATACTACATTGAAATGATTATGATAATAACGATATTTTATATAAATCATTATTACGGTAGCAAATGTGGGAAATGTAGTTCGGTTGTGGATTATCGCAATTAACCGAAGGCAACGAAAACTACAAATCCTGTGAATTACGTTTATGACCCAGTCTTGCAGCGGTTCGTTTGGTACAGTACATACAGACAAAACAAAGTCAGCATTAAAATAAGCAGCTAGCTCAGCCAATAAAGGAGAGCAAGCAATTAAAAGGCTAAAAATATTATTTTAAAACTTGTAACTAACAGAGATCCTTAAAATCTTTTTTCACAGAGGTGATTTGTAAGACCTTTCTTCAAACTATCATGTGTAGGGGCGCTTCTCACAGCCTCTGGGGCTGCATTGCACAGTCGTGGTTCATTATTACTGAAGGGCTGGTGCGAGCCACTGCCCCTTTTCTTTCCCCTGGCTTTATTTCCCTGAAGTGCCCTATATGCCCCAACTGCCTGCCCTGGACCTCACTTCGCTAGCTGCCCTTTTTTGGTTTGAGCCACTGCCCCCACACGAGGCTGAGCACGGCATGTCTTGAACATTTTTGTATTTGTTTTTCATTTGAGCATTAAATATGAAACATGTATGATGGTGTGCCACACTTTATTTTTTTAGTGTGCCCCTACATTTTGGACTGTGCCCCTGAATTGAAAAATTCAGGGGCACAGTACTTCTAAGGGAAAAGGTAAGAGTAGAGGCCGGTGAGATATTTTTGTTCTATTCAACCTTTCTTCGTCAGTCAATTTGACTACTAATACAGTTTGTTCAGTTTGCCCATCTTTGCTCAAATAATCAATACCAGATCGTAGCAGTTTTTGATCCAAATACAGCTCTGAAATTTTCACAGTTCCACCTGCAGAATTTGCATTGTGATACAAATTGAAAAGCTTACAAAGCACTCATTTCAGTTCTTCACCAAAACTGCTTAGTATGTAGCATCAGTGAAGAAACACATTGACACAGTTTCAGAAAAGACACAATAACTTTATTATTATTATTAATTATTATTATTATTATTATTATTATTATTATTATTATTATTATTATTATTTTAAATAATACAGTTTACATTAAACTCTATCCCAGTGTTTTTAATTTTGGTTTCAAATGCGGTTCAAAAATTAAAAAGGAAGGGAAAACATGAAACATATACAATTTCCAGCAAAGAGTTAATCATTGAAGATGAAGTAATTATGGAAAAACTGATGACTTGGTTTCCCATTCTATTACACCGTTTCCCAGCTGGCATGGTATGTCTTAAATCTCAAATCACCCACAACAAGCACTTTCAAATGCAAGGCCAATTTATTCAAATTACTGCTGGCTCCACAGTAGCATCTACCCATGAAGCCAAGCTTGTGCACTGAAACCTCCATCTCTGGAGCAACAATTTGAAACCGTGGTCCTCAAATAAATTAATTTTATTGCTGTGACTTAAGCCTGATTCTAGTCTATGATTCAACTGAAAACTGGCATCTGTAATATTATGAAAGTAAGTAGAGTATTTTATCTCCATGAGAAAGTGTTACCTGCTTTGAAACTATAAACAAGACTAATGCTCACTATTTAATAGTGAAAACTATTATTAACTTAAATGATGACCTCAATAAAGCTTAATGAAAACTGTTTTAAATGCAATCAGTTTTAATCACTCAGGTGGAACCTCCAGAAATATTCACAATTAATTAGGAATTAAGTAGAAAATAGAGCAGTATATATTTATATTTAGACAATCAGATTTATTTTGGTTGATTCCAAATGCCATTCACTTTTTATCCATTGCAGGTAGTACTGCAAGTAGGTGGTTTAAATGTGAATTAAAGACCAAATCATTACTAAATGGAAAATGTTTAATTATCTTAAATGTCAGTTTTCACATGAGTCCCATTAAATCACACTATCCCATTATCACACTGTATGCCTGTATGCAAATGCATATGTCTTGAATAGTAAGAATCAAGTGCATTGTGCAACGTGTACTGTCACAGCTTGCTCAGATTCAAACCACAGTCTCAGGCACACCTCTGAGCATCTGATCTAAGAGCAACAAACCTGCCACAGACAAATACCGGACCCAAACGGTATGAACACTCTTCCAAGTCTAGGGAAGTGATTTACATTATATTGGGTGAGGAGTGCTTTATTTTTCACTGCTTTTACATTGTGCCCTCTAATTGGTTCTTGTGGATTCATCTTGGTGGAGGCAAATTGGTGTAGATCCCTGGTGTGATAAAGCAGGGAGCAGACTGCTTCCTGGTGAGGAGAGGTAAGGGGGAGAGATGGAGAGTGAGAGAGAGTGGTTATTCCCCCAAAGTGCCACAACCAGTGCAGAATGTGGGCATAGTCTGTTCTGTCACTTCAGTGAGGAGAGGGATCTGTGATGCCATGCTGGGAGGGATGAAACAGATCACCCAGGACACACGGTCCCTAATCAGATCACAGGGGATGTGAATGAATTGGGGAAGAACATGATGGACTGTGTCCCCTGTGAGTGGATCCCTGGCACAATAAAGCAAGAAGTGATCCAGATCCGTAATCAGGCCAAGATTGTTCATATGCATTGTTCTTCTCACTCTCTTTCTCTCTCACTCCCGACTCCTCACTGGCACTCATCCTGCCTCTCCTCAGCATGAAGCAATCCACTTCCTGCTTTATGGAGGAGGGGAGAGGAGCCAGTCATTGGGGAGCAGCAGGTCAGGTGCTCCCCCTGCTAATTTGCCTTCCCAGGTTACAGGGAGGGACAGTACATCACATGGCGGTTCCACTGTGCCCTTCCTAGCACAGCATTGCTATAAATAAATATATAAATATAAAATAAACCAGGGGGTCCACTGAGATACAGAGGAGGGCTTAAACAAATTCCGTGAAACCCAACACTGCGCACAGCAAGAATTCCTTTTTTTCCATTTCCTGAATTAATCAATGTTCTCTAAATCTAATATCATGTTTCCTCATCTATTGACCAGGCTGAGAAACTCACACTCCACCTTTCACTTTTTTTTTCACCTTCATGTTAGTGAGAGACTATTGAGTAACTTAAACATGTACCTATCCCTGTCACCACAAATATTATTAAGTCTAGTGGCAGCTGGTGGGCTTTTTTAAGGTGGGCCAGAAACCTGACAACCCCTCCCCCCTCCACAAACAGATACACACTACCAGTGGTAAAAATCTCAAATAAATAACATTTATACAAACTCATATATATAAATCCAAAATAAATAACACAAATAAGTGCATCGTAGGCATAGGTTTGGGGAGAGAATGTAAAATTGTCCCCCCAATAGTTTCTGCCCGGCTCCATATGCATGGTGGACGTGTCCCCCCCAATATTGCCCAATAAAGCCAGGGCTTTTTCCAGTGCCATGTTCTACAATTTCCCCCTATCACTGCTTTGTTGAGGTATGGTAATATTTGCCTGAGTTCTCCATTCAAACTGACTTTGCAGTAGTGAATTTTTTGCCATAGTGTTACCTTTGCCATACTGCGGGAGTTAATCAAACGAAACAAAACCCCAAAACAAAACCTTGTTGAGGCTACCTACACAGTGTAAACAGATCCCTCTCTAGACATCAACTGCTAGCCAAAATGGCAGACAAAAGACAAAACAGCAAACAGGTCCAAATTGTAAATCCAGAAGAATAGTTACAGCCCATTAGCCAAAAGTTTGTTTTACCAAGTCGGGTTCTTACACAATCAGGGTCACATTCACAATCAGTTGGGGTTACTAGGTGCAGCTCAAAGCTAGGCTACAATTCTGGCATACACTACCGGTCAAATTACCTCAATTGTTTCAGTTTTTATTGAAATGTACACAGTTTAATGTCTCAATATACTCTGAAATTAAAGCATAGAACAAATAAACAATTGGAGTTAAAAAATAAATGGAATTGTTTTGTTTAACAAAAATGAATTCTATGGGGGGATACTTGGTGAGTAGGAATACAAAATCTCAGAAAATATTGACAATTATGACATATTCTGGAACCAGACAGTCTACTGATCAAAACAAGACCATCCACGTTTTGGTAGAAGCAACACACACCTGTAGAGAGCTCACAATCTCAAAATGGAAAATTCTGTTTACAGTGTACTGATACACAACGCTTTTACATAATTGGATCTGAATGTCTCTGTGTTTGATAGAGCTGTGTGTAACACTGCCAAATAATGCTTAATAATGCTTAGTAACACAGTATATAACTCTGAAATGTATATTATTTTTCAGTTTTTGGAAACCTAAACATTTTTTTTTAACCTCTGGCAGTTTACTTCTTACCTTTGTGTAACATTTTAGGTTATTCACTGGACTTGAACTGCTTAAATGTCAATAATAACTGCTTTATATGCTTTTATTTGGTTTCTCGTGTTCTGCTATGGTGGGGCATCACAGTCCCCCTAATGGACAATCGGCCTCTGTTCAAGTCACAGTTTCAGGGAAGAAGAACTTATGCTACTTCTATATAATATTATATCATTTTATATTCTTGACAAGCTTCAATAAGAAACATATTGCTCAGGGATGACTCAGTTCCTATTAATTATTTAATGTTCGTATCAAAAGATAAAACTTGTTTTGTTTTTAATATAACAACAAAATAGGTATTTTGTCCACCCTGTGAGAAACCATAAAATAAGTGCTCTTTAATGTACCTTAGACTACAATAAAAGTCAAACTTATATACACAAACTTATGACTTTTTTCTCGTTAATGGAAATTAGCTGTATTTGAAACCACACACTACTACATACCAACATTTCAACATTACTGAAATGTTGGTATGTAGTACTTATGGTATGTGTAGTGTGCAGTTTTGAATACAGCCATTGACTTCAGATGTTACTTGTAGCCTATCTAAATTAAACATTTGATTTGTATAATGCCCATTACTTAAATAAAAGTTGTGGGATATAACAAAGCCATCGTGTCAGCAGCTATTTGACCAGATAAAATGTAAACAATGTATTTCGAAAATGGACGATTACACTGAAAATATAACTATTTGTTTCTTCTGAAATAGTACTACCAGCATGCATGTGGACCACTCTCTTATTCTGCATCATTGTTTCTTTATCCGCCATCGTGAAAGTGTCATGCAATATAATGCAAACGTTAAAAAACAATACAAATGTCTCGAAAAACATCTGCTGTTTGGATTTGTTTGTTAAATGCATAGAAGACCCCAAAAAGATGAATGTAAGCTGTGCAACTGAAAAGTGTTATATAACCGAGAAAGAGCCAATCTATGGAATCATTTAATCAATGTAAGTCAAATTATGTATTAGGCTTAATAGGTCAACTGCACTGAACTGAAAGCAGTGCACTAACACTAACTAACTAGTATGCAGCTCATTATTATTATTATTATTATTATTATTATTATTATTATTATTATTATTATTATATAACGAAAAAATATATAATGTTGACACAAACTGTAGAAGGGAGTCTTTTTCTTATAGTTAACCCCACTGTTAAGGTTAATGTGTTCCGGTGTCTTTATTATTTCCTACTTTCAGTATATCTGTTTCTTTTGTTACTGAACACCGTGGTATATTCATCAAGGGGTTCACATCGATTCCCTATTTCCAACACTATTTTATGTATTAAATAAAATACAAATTAAAGTTATGCACACGTCACCATACATTTTATTATGAGTAAAGTGCTTTTACTGGAAGGTTAATATGTTTTGTGCAAGTTCAAGCCTATATATAAACCGTGTGCTTGTAAAAATAAATTTAAATGATTACTGTTCGCAATAACTTATTTTAAACTACAAGGGGATGTTTCAGTTTGTTTATTTGGATTAGCTGGTTAAAAAAAAAAAGTATTTTCATTCAATTCTATACACTTACAAGCTAATGTGACGTCATCAACAAATTATGCAAATGTATCCAATTTATTAAAATGTATTTAAAAATGTGTTTTTGAATGCATTGTGTGTGTAGTGGGCCTCAAAGGTTTATGATATTGATCAAGTGGGCCTTAGGATGGAAAAGGTTGGGAAGCCATGATCTAAGGGAACTAAAGTAGTGAGTTGCCACACCACTCTACACTCCTTGATAAGCAGATTTTACCTAGTTACCAAGTTTGAGATATTTTCACTAATATTTTTTGTCTTTGTGGTAAGCATCTTGTTTTTGTGCACAAAGGCTTTTTTCTCATGTCTCATATATTATGTGTCAGGATGTGAGATAGACAAATGCATATTTTACTTATTTATAGTATGTGCCAAATCACATAATCATTAATCAAACATTAATCAAGTGAATAATATAAATAATGCATTATTAATTTATTTCTTAGTTTCCCATTTTAAATAATATTGGATTGTTGGAAACATTGTTGGAAAAATGGTTGGAACTTTAAACAATATTTAGGCACAGGATATCTGTGATGTTATAAGTGTAGGTATTAAGTGTGATTAGCAATAGTTGACTAAGAGGAAATACTCCTCACTGCTTTTGAAATGTGACCAGAAAAAAAGTAATAGTTTTCACTCCCCTATCCACCCCAATGTGAGCTCTCAGTGTGTCACTCCAGTGAAATATGAAGCATGCATCACCATTCTGTCTATTACCGCGTCTGAGCACTGTTATTTATACCATGATTTAAGCATGATTGACAGCACCCACACATTTTCAGTACTGTTTTAAACATTCAATAAAAGATTAAATAGAAACACTGTGGAATACCCATATGGATAGCAAATGTATTAATCGACTAAAATAAACTTTTGGCGCCATAAATGCCGTGGAATTCTTTTCTCAAGAATAGTAATCTGATTTTGTCCTGAAGGGAGGGAGTTGGTTTTCCCAGCACTTGACATTACAGGATGTTTATTATAATCCTGCTAATCATACTATTACTAATCGCACTGGGAATATGTTTCAACATAACTGCAAAGCAGGTGTATTCCAGAAGAAGCAAAAAAACAAAACAAGAATTGGGAAAGCATGCTGTGTGCCATGATTCATTTTGCCATAATAATGCACCACTTCTATTTCCCCAGGCTCTGGTGAACTGAACAGTTAGTCAGAAAGACAGACTGGACTGGGGTGAAATAAAACAGCAGATCAAACGGCAGGCAGACAATTGGCGTGGGAGGCGGCATATGAATTGAAACAAGCGACTCGGACTAGAATTCCATCAGGGAAGCGAACAGGAAGCTGTGCAGAGCCAGGAAGGACACTGCCCTGGCTCTTCCTCTGCCACTTCAAAAATATATCAGCTCTGCTAACTGGGCTCTTTAAAATTGCACAGATCCTGTTTTTCAGTGTCCTGCAATTGTAGGGGGAAAAAGGGAGAAAAGGAACAAAGCATACCCTTTAATAACCTGACACAAATAGGAGTGTTTGCACTGGTACACAGGATTTTAAGTTAACTTGTTGCCCCATGTTGTTTATTTAAATCACTTCAACTTTGGCTGGAGTTTGAAAGTTTGTCAGAGAAAAAGCCTCTTCAGTGAAAGACTTCACAGTTCAAATGTTATGTTTAGGAATCTTGTGGTGCAACAGATTAATCTCATAGAAAACCAAAGAGTATTACGAGTTTATAAAACATGATGCTTCTTGAAATTACATTTATGGAATGCATTTTATTGTACAGCTATGAAGGATTTAAAATTAATCTTGTTAATCATTTAGGTTTTTTGTGTTTGTTTATAGATTTTACAAAGGTTTGGTGGCAGCTTTTACAATGGTTGCTTTTAAAAGAGACTTTTCAGAGTATTACTATTCTTGCGCAATCTAGTGCATTCCACAATACCACTTAGTTGTACAAAACTGATTTGTTTATATATATATATATATATATATATATATATATATGTGTGTGTGTGTGTGTGTGTGTGTGTGTGTGTGTGTGTGTGTGTGTGTGTGTGTGTGTGTGTGTGATTTGCCTAACTGTTTCACAACTTTTAAATCTTTGGCTACAGATTACATCACATCAGGTATGCTATTTTAAAGGGATATCATTTTCTTACTTGGATAAATGAGGAATATTGCTTTGAGGGCACTGGATACTTCTGTCTGTGCAAAAAATGGTTCTACCTGCTACATCCATCGAAACATGTGTCTAAAAATATGGCTAGGATTGAATCAAAACTTTGACCCACCTGCCAATTCCTAATTGTAAACCTACTAGAGGCTTCTTGCTTCTACATAATGGATCCCTGCTATCAAGTGTGGGTCATATTTTTGACTTCATCTGGGCCTCAGTGTAGAACCTAGAGGAGTTTCTGAATTAATCTTTTGGGAAGGATGTGAGAAGTTGGTGCACTCTTATGCCCACTTAATCACTGTTCTTACTTAATATGAAAGGTTGTGTTATTGCTGGGTCATAGTGTTATGAGTTGGTCTTAATGTACTACAAGGTATGAGCTATTATTGCCAAACTGTGTTTCCCACTGGAAAGAGGTATGGTTGTGTATGTGGGGGGCCATTTCAAATCATAATGAAACCACACGTTCAAATATTTCATAAAACACAGTGCCATTTTGCCTTGTCTGTTCGCTTCTGCAGGACTTGCCTATGACTCCTCTAAGTATCTTAAGCAGTGCTGACAGGGTCGTATAAACAGCCACTCCTCTTCTATACTACAGAGAAGAAGCAACCTCTCAGACAACTGTTTGTAGCAACTGCTTGGAAATGCTGCCACCATGCTGTTTGTATTCAGCACTCTGGAATTAGTATTTATAAAGACCTTCATGCAATCACAGAATTTCCTTATTAATCTTACAAACTTCGTTTTCATTGCATTGGAAGTAGTTCATATTATTAGTGGTAGTTTATGTAGTGGTTCTCTTGATAAACATTGCTATTTTCTTTTCACTACTCTCTCCCTGTTAATTGAATTTGATTAATATGGATGGTACAATGTAAAGAAAATACAAGATTCTATTTCCCAGAAACTAAAATAAGGTTTCATTTTCAATCTGCATTATTCAAGAACATTTGATTTTACTTAATACACTGATTTACCGGACGTACGAGCAAATGGAATATAACCTTGTTTTAACATTACTTTAGGTCCCCAGATACATGCACTCTCGGGTCAAAATGTTAATTTTAAAACATTTGAATTTGTGGAATGTTGTTCCTGATGCACACAATGTCTGTGATAAAGTCCTAGGAGGATTACAGGGCAGGATTTCATTCAGATGGCAATTCCAGTCATTTTGTGAAACATGTTTCTGCCTTCAAAAGGAAGTTAGCTTATATTGTGTGTTTAATACAAACAGAGATACTCAAATTTGACTATCAAGTTGTATCAGTATAATCTTCTGCTAACTCAATTTTCTTAGTTGTGGCTTCTGTTTTTTATAACATTAATTTCTTCAAAAATATATATTAGCTTCTGTCTCAATAAACAGCATTACAAATTAGCTGGATTGTGTGCCAAGCAGAAATTAAGTTAATTGACATTTTCAAAAACTCTTTGAGACACATAAAGCATCCTGTACATGTACCAGAAATATATTATTTTTATACACTCAGAACATGAGTATATACAGAAAAATTGGACTTTGTCATTCAGTAGCCAGCAGTACATTAACATAAAAAAATTGTTGTTGTTGTTATAAAGTATTAATTCCCAACCAATTCCCCGTCCTCCACTCTATTGTCCTTGGTATCTCAGCTGTCTTGTATGGGACTGCTGTGTAGCCATGATTGAAAGTTTAACTGCCTTGCATGCCTGTGGCCCCCTATTCATTTATGTTAAGTATTCCCCCACCTTGTTCTAAAGTATAACTTATTTATACAGGGTGCTATAAATTCCCAGGGGTGAAATCTGTGTTCACATAAGTCCTGAAGTGATTCCACCTCATTAAAATACTTCACATCTGTGTGTTAATTTAATGCACCTCCTGTGTCCTAAAGTAAAGCACATACTGTATGGTGTGCAGAAAACAAATGTGTTATCAGTGTCTTCCAATAGAGGTGTATTATGAACGAACAGAAATCTGAATGGGGTCCAGTCCTTCAATATGTGCTATGTGGGAAATGCAGACAATGCCTGGAATTTAGATTGCACACTGACTTGGGCCAAATCCACCTCCACTTTTTCAGTACTTGAAGTCTGCAATGGAGGTGAAGTTTAAAAAAAATATATAATAATAATAGAAACATTCTGCCTCTCAGTATAAACCTAAAAATATTTTGGTCATGAAAAATTGCAGACACAGTAACCACATAAAATCTTTAAATTGCCGTTAACAGTAAAATATGGTATGCAAGTATTTGTTTTTTGTTGTTTTGTTTTTTCTGGTTCTTCACATAGTTATCCACAGCTTTAAAGTGTTGGCAGTGAATCTGGTTGTTGGCCTGTTGTTTGAGCTATTGTTTTACCCTACTGAAAGTATATCTTAATCCTCCATCGCATTAGATACGATTATTTATTCTCTTCATTATGTACAAACATAAGAAATACACAAAGGCACAAGGGGAATAAGGTAGGCCTGAAATTACTGGATATTACCACTTTTCTTTTAATCAAGCCATCTGTGAATCGACATCATACGCATTAGGAAATCATTTTCTGAACAGCAAGAGATGAATTTATTACTGCTTTTGAATTGACCCTCTTCCTTCTTGGTTCTTCAAAGCCATGACTTAAGTAAGCAAAAAAAATATGGGAAACTGCAGCTTTAAGAACACAGTAATTTATCGAGGAGGGGGGGAGGCTACAGAAAAGTTGGCGTTGCTCTAACAAGGCCCTGGCGTCCCCGCAGCCGTCACTGGGATCCACACAGGGCCCTTTTGCAGCAATCAGCCTGCCTGTCTTGCTCTAATTGTTTCCAGATTTGTGTGGGAGGTCAGGGCCCCGGAGTGCTGATCCATGCCAAGTTTATAAACAGAGCAGTGTTTCCAGATGGCCACTGGCTCCAGCCTGGCTAGCAGGTTGATTGGGACCAGAATAATAACAGGTGGAGAACAGACAATGAATTCCTTGACACTTTTTACCTCCCTCATGCGCGCACACTCTCACACATGCACACACACACACACACACACACAGACACCCTCCCGCTCCCTCCCCAACCGCAAACACCAGCACCACTGCTGAAGTGCTTCACAGAAAGAGAGCACACTGCACTCTGAGAAACTGTTTTTTTTTTTTTTTTTACAGAATGTTTCACTGCATGAGAAAACAGGAATATTACAGCAAGGCCCACTGTGTTCTAAAGAAGTACCCTAAAAATAAAAGGATTTATAATAATAATAGTAATAATAATAATAATCATCATCATCAATATTATTATTATTATTGTTGCTATAATTATTATATATATATATATATATATATATATATATATATATATATATATATATATATATACACATGAGGTATTTAAAAGCTATTCTCTTATGACATCCAGGCTGGGGAAGTCATCAGTGATATATTCACGGTCTGAAGTTTGTCTTTCAAATGTTAATTTCTAGGAAAAAAAGGGTCAAGGTCTCATAAGGCGGCCTCTTAATGCAATCTTTTTTATAGAGCATCGTCCCCAGTGCATGTACAGAAACAGGTGTGTCTTAACTACACTGACATTAAGGAAGTGATTTAACTATTTTGCTTTCTCATTGAGGTATACATCATATATCACATATCTACATCAGCTATATACATATCTTTCAAGAGAAGCTAAACAAAAATATCAAATTTCTATCATAAGCAAAATTTAAGGTCCAAAATCATTGTAATTTAATTATCAAAAATTATGTGGTAGCAGAAATGTGTTTTCTAATCTACTGACCACAGCTGGAGAGAGCATAGTAATGGTTTGTCACTATAGCTGTAATCAGCTTTTCTATAACCTCACTTAGGGCTAGAAGAAATCAAAACATCAGCCTACCTGCTGTACCCTACCTGTACCCCATCACACTTTAATATATTGTTATGAACCACTTTCTTCTACTTATAAATCAAAACACAACCATTTTGATTTGGTCTAGATCTTAACCTTTAACTACTTTCAATTTAATCAGAGTATACTATTCTCTGGCTTTCTTGTTTGTTTGTTTGTTTGTTGTATTTCATTTGCCTGTTTGTTTTTACTGTGGTCCAATGTTAAGTTAGCAAGAGTCTTATGTTATCCTATGAGAGCCATGTTGACATTTTTCTTATTTTGCTTTACAGAGAAACTAGCTAAGAGATAAAGAACTGTCAAAACATGGATGTTATATTGCTTTCTTTTAAGTTGTTGTTGTTTTATGTTTTTTGGGGGTTTTTTTTAAGAGGATGTGGGAGAAAACCATTTGTCCAGCTCCCCAAGCAAATAGACTGTAGAGGACATCAGACATAGGCCAGCAGAACACTGTTCCATGTCACAGGCTGAGCACTGGCAGGTTCTCAGAATCCATTGCCAATTGTGAGGGAATCCTGTTTCTGGCCAAGAACGCTGGACGAGAAATTTATGTTGATTATGTTTCTATATTCAATCCCTAAATGAAATATACTTGGTATACACTTTGAGAAACATACTCTACACGAAGATGTGCCATCTTTAAATATTTTTATTTGTATGTACTATGTATGTTTAATAAGTATTTCAGATCTGTATGTCGATATTAAATTGTATTAAATTATATTCATTATCCTGTAAATCTAAGTAAAGTCCAATAAATAAATGCCCATATACTCTAATACACTGGATTTCATGTTGGAACATAATTTAATGTTTGACACTTTTCACAAAGACACATTTTTACATTTTACAAAGCACCTATGCATTATGTGAACCATATACTGTAAGGCCTAGTCTGTGTCCATTCTAATATGCTTTACATTAGGCCTTACATTATATTCAAATATTATATTGTAATATATCTTATTCAAAAACAAGACATTTACAAAACAAAAACGTAACTTTGTTCTTGAATAAATATTTGGATCTTACAAGATTATCTAGTAATACATTTTATCTTTTGCAACACTGAATCAGAATCATTTTCAATACATTGATACATATTTCAGGAATGAAAATGCGTTATGCCCATCTGGTTCCAATGTCCTAATTTCCAGTAAATGAAAAAGATAGGAACATGGGACAGGAAAGGTTAAGATAAAGAACATCACTATGAAATAACTGCATTGTGCAACAACTACGGTTTCTTAAGACTTTATCATCTTTGGGCTGTATCAAGTGCCAGAAAATGAAGGTCATTGCAGGAGTGCTTTTATACACAGCTTTGATATTAGCAAAGCCAGCATAATACCTGATTCTATCAGTCACTATTTTATTTGTTCTTTTTCCTATGGCTCTGTGCCACAAAATTGGAGGTTGATTTATTCAAGTTTTTTTTTCTGCCAGATACAATTTGAATTCTGCCTTCAGATTAGTCCTTTAAAAGTGAAAAAGGGAAACTATCAGCAAATCTCCAAAGATTTGAGGTTGTTCTGGCAGTTTTCCAGATCTAGAATGTAATGTAAACTGACCAGCAGTAAGGAATAATAGGAAAAAATATGAATTCTATATATGTCCCTCCTTGTTTTCACTGCTGGGGCCCTATATCTCTTCTGAAATTTCAAAGTACAGAAAAAAAGAAATGGAAGCAGCTTCTGTAAGTTTCACAGTCCTAATGAAAGGCATTCATTAAACCATCACAACTGCTGAAAATTCATAACCATGATTTTAGATAGTCATGTGCAAGTATCACTTGAAACGTTTTCAGTGATGGACACTTAAATCAGTTATGTCAACAGGACAACACGTTTAATACTGTGGCCTATGCTTTAAAAAGGTAGTACATGTGTTTGGAAACTATGTTTCCTACATTTACTGTCATCATTTTATAGGGTATACAGTTGAAACTTTACAATTTAGCCTAGACATAGTACAATAAAAAATGTGAAAACATAGAAGCAATTTCTTAAGTAACTTATTGATGGTATTAAGTTGCCTGCAGAATAAAATGAGTACTTTTCCATTATTTCATTAGTTATTTAAGTTGGATATTTAAGGTATTGTTGCATATGCAGACCAGTTATTTTACTGTTTCTAAACATAAACTACTTGCTTTAGTGAACAATATTAATTAGCTAAATTGATTCACATGAAAGGTGTGATATATATTAAAATAACATACTAGGAACACATTGTACTCACAGAAGAAGAGACAACAGCAGGAATGAGATGTTTCATGATTGAGTAAAATATATTACATTTTTATCAGTTTGCACTCATTAATAATTTTCCCTAAAGGACAATAGCTATTAAGTCTGTCTGTGGTGTCTTGTAATACATATAAACTGGATCTAGTTATCCTATCAGACTGCTGCTGAGAATTATTGATCAAATTCAAGTTTCCCATGTAATTACTTAGTAGCTTTAGGTTAAATCCAGTCCAGCTTGTTCTGAACTGTTATCATAATATCCCAATTCAACTCATTGTATTTATTCTACATCTCAAGAAAGGGCCTTACATATTGTATCATCATTTCATGTCAAACTTTGCTATGAGAATAGTAACTTTACCCAGTGTGTATTGTGTTGCGATATTTGCTACTTTCTACAATGAGATGCAACCAAGACAGGCTAGGAAAACCTTTTTAATCAGCATATATGAATGTGCAAGGATGTGGGAAGAAAGGGAAAAATATGATTACAGTGGAAACAAAGTCCCAAGTGTTATACCCCTTGGAGTTCTATGAAATACACTTGGTCTCAGCTACCCAGACCTCTATAGTGTGGGGGAGGATTGAGTTGGGGGGGGGTGGGGACAGGAAAACTCCTCTAGAGATAAGACTGGTCTGGGATTGTGTTTGCTTTTTCGTTTGGTTTTGATGTCACAATGGGGTTTTTAATGAAAGTCTATTTCTCCAGGATTTTGAAATAAGATTTAACACAGGCTACAGTGCATGAATGGAGATAAGTGATGATCTCAATGAAAAATACTGTGAAAGTGCATGCAAGTGAAAGGAAAAGGAAAGGGGGAAACTAAGAGAAATGATCTGAAGCCACAGCGAATGACAGGAAACAGAGCCCAAGATGCTGCCAGGCATGATTTATGAACAACTTGGGATAAAGACATTCATTAGCAGGCATCCAATGCAGATATATCTAAAAAAAACACAGCTTCTTCATAACACACTCTTTACAAACTGTTTCCTATTAAAAAATGCCTTGATTTAGTTCAGCTCTCAAACCTCACTCCTGTGCTTCCATTGGAAATACCTTTGCCACTCAGGGCTGAAGGCTTATTTTATTAACTATGGCCATTACTTTCTATGGGTTCAGAAGAACATGCCTGGCTTTTACTGAAGATAACATCAGCACTACTTTCATGATTTCTGGATTTTAGCAGAAAGCCCTGCAATGTGCATCTGGTTGTCAGACAAGCAGTAATAAAGTACCATCAAAGACATCATTATCTGAAGGGTGTCAAGAAGATAGTTCTTGTGCGGGGCCTGTTATTTCATAGTGAAGCCATTCTGTCTCAGGGAGGGGCAGCTTTGAATGTGACGCCACATGATTTCCTACTGAGATGTGCTGGCTCTAAGAAAGTGATTTATTTTGTTGTTAAGGCTTTAAGGTGCCATAAGGAAGAGATTAAACTTAATGGCACTCGCTGCAGAGGTGAGACGTGAAACTTGAGTGAGGCCCAGTCTATTTACACATTGCCATTTTATTATCAGCTTTTTATAATCATGTTTTCTTTAATTATCTTTGTTTCCTTGCGCATTAGCAGGAGGCTGAATTAACTTGGAGTGTACTGTGTCGCAGGATTGTCACATGAAACTGTGTGACTAATGAGACGGCTCCATGGCAGTTACTGGCAAAGATGGTGGGTGACAAACTCTGTTTTGGAAACCAGAGCCTCTGGAGACGGTGAAGCTAGCCATTGACAGGCGTTCTGCTTTTTTAACCCCTACCAAAAATATCTTGCATTGAAGAACATTCCTGCACTTGTTCATAGCTCACTACAAATATTTGTTTGTGTGCTTAGGTTTGTATATCATCCAAAACAGCATCATTAGGTAAAATGCCTTTTGTGCAGAATACAAGGTATAGTAATGTATACTGTGAAATGTGTTGGATAAGATAGGCGCATTTATATGTAAACAGCTGTTTGTCTTTCTTCTTGTTTGTTTTTTCTCAAAAGCACAATCTTGTATTCAATGACATCTTTTTCTTATCGAGAAAGAAATACTTTGTTAATACTGATTATGTAACAAAGGAATACCATTCAAATTACTGTATCTACATGAAATCATTAGTGACCAAAAAATACTATTCATAAGAAACTATTTCAAATATAAATCACAAAGGTACATCGACATCACAAGCCTATGCCTAGACTCCTGTACCAAAGCTTGTCCCATCACCAGATACGAGCTCCACTGAGCACATGTAGGCAATCCTCAAAGATTTGATTTCTGGGACCTCACATTAAATGGTATATTAGGAGTAGACATAAATCCTGAACATCAGAATGCCTGATCTCATATGTAAGTGTGTGGTGGCTTTAGCTGAGGAAAAGGGCGGTACCACAAACTATTCATCACCATTTACATTTTGGCAGTACTACATATGGTTCCAGAACTCATTTAAAATGTGCTCTTATGTGCAGTATCTGTATATTTGTGGGGGGTTGATTAATTCCAAGTCTAGCAGTGAAGGAAACACTAGAGGATATTGTTCTTGCCGTTATTAGTACCAGTACCTGAGGAGTATATTATAATACTAATAGTACTGAGTCACAGCATTTTAAATTGCTACATTCCTTATCCGCCCTTTCTGTTGCAGGCATAGCATAGTGGATGCTGAAAGGCCATCATGATATGATATCTTCATGTTTGAAGACAAAACCAAAAGCAACCTGAGCACATAGTGAAGCTGTTCTCTGCCTTTAACAAAACAATAACACCACATTGCTTGCTTATGCTTTTTTATTGGTAAGTATGCCAATTTCAAACAATCAACACCATCATGATCTGGCTGTTTGAGAATACTTTGTGTGGGAGATAAATACCTACAAAAGTAATTGTAACTGTCTATATTTGGTGTAAAATCTTTATCTTAAATTTTAAACCATTATTTGATATCAAAATGTACTTATATTACTAATTGTTTAAGCAACTATTACAACAAGAATATGGATTGTATGTGCATGACTTACGTAGTATCATAGTTTTTGCTCTAAATAGGCATTCTTGATTCTTGTTTTTTTGAAAATTTTAGTTACCATAGTATTGAAAATAATATTTGCAGAATTAGAAATAGAAAATCATGTAGAACAGGTATTATGCAACAAGTGAAAAAAAATCTATCAGGGTGAGGATAATTCATTTAAATGTCATTATTTGTCATCACACCTAAAAGGAAACCAGTAAAATCATGTATTGAATCTTGACCATGTATTCTGTTTTACATTGTTCTTTTCTTGTATTTAATATCACCATCACCATTTGTTATTTTCTTAGAAGAGGTGATGTACTGTTAGAGGAGAAGCACGTAAAAGAAGACAACATTCTCGACCGATTTAAAAAGATTGTATGAAAGAGAATAACCTCTGTGACAGTTCTGTAGCTGCACATGCTCGGGGCTGTATTAAGAGTTTCTGCACCCTGTTTCTAAGTCAAGTTCTGTTTACAGAATGAAATCCTCCCAGGGTTTTGTAATGGGGTGAGGGGGAGGGGGGGTGGCTCCTTTCATCGGCTGCTCTCTCCTCTGCTGGCCCAGGCCAAGGCTGGCCCCTGTTTCTCAGTAAGTTTACTCCACTCCAGATGTGCCGCGGCTCCAGTGTGGCTGCCATGTACAGTAAATCGGCATCTGAGGGCTCGTCAATCTGTGGGGTAGAGCGCTGTGGTGTCGTCAGCCTGAGCCACTGGCATAAACGGAAATTTGTACTGCTGAGATCCCGGGAGGATTGGAAGGAAAAGGGAGGGCGGGGGGGAGGATGACTGGGGGTGGATTTGAGACGCTGGAACTGGAACAGCTCCGATGAGCAGCAAGGGAAATGTCTTGTACACATTCATGAAACCGCTTGTAAATGATTGAAGATTTTTCTTTTAGTTTTCTTTCGTCCTAGTATGACATATCCAGAAGTAAAGGTCCTTGTCTTAACAGCACTCTAATCGACTTTACAGCAGAAGGGGAAAACATTATAAAAATAAAAAAATGAGGGAAGGACTTTTTGTGTATTGGGGAGGTTTTTTGTAATTTGGCAAAGACAGATAGTTAAGCTGAAGTTGCAACTTCTCTTTTCTGTGACCTTAAGCAAGTGCTGTTAATGTGTTTTTAATACACTTAATTTATGTATTTCCATCATTGTTGTTTCACAAATGCCTGCAGTACTTATTTCACTATACAAATACACATGGGAGACACTTACAAAAGTCAATTATTATATTTTACATGTTTGTTGTTTCTTGTTGGTTAATAAAAGATTGAAAAGGACATTCTCATATGATTTCTAATGAACACCTATGTGTTTGATAAGAATTACAGGTTTATTTGCCTGGTTGTCAAAGGCATCAAGCTTTTGATGTGTAATGCAGAATCTAGTTAGATAATAAGTGTTAAAGAAACACTTTTAAAGATATTGAAGAGCATATTAAGCATATTATGAAATATTAATTTCCTCACCTGTGAGAATATGTCATTATATATTTAAACAAAGCTGTCTTGGTCCATGGTATGTGTTTTTTTAGCAGGCGAAATCAAACAAAGTTAGAGTAGGAAAACCAATTACTTCAACCTAATTTAAACAGTAATATATAACATATAACTATGAAGTTTCTTATCGACAAGGCCTATCTTTAAGGTCTTGCTCAGAATTTATTTTGGAAACTTTGTATATATCAGGTGATGTTTCCCAATACTTTCAAACTAAATGTCGAATGCAAATTAATGAAATGTTGTGCTGTCTGCTGATCAAGAGAGATATACAAAACAAATTGCACTGAACATATCCCGAATAATTGCATCTGTTTGTAGGTATGGCTCCCAAAGGCTATGAACTGACTGTTTTACAACATAACCATGTGTTGCTGACATGCTGGAGTCTGCTGATGGGAATGATACAAGAATGTACCTAGTTTTACAAAATGACCACATTTATGCATCTTTTCTCAAACAGCCTGTGGGAATATCCTCCCCACAAAGGAATATGCATACAACATCAGCTTTTCATTAATGTACAATCATAATTCATAGTAAAACTTGCTCTAATATAATAAATGCTTTATAATCGAATGCATGAATAACGGTTCCCCTGCATGCATATTTGATTTTACCCAGTTTTTAGAAATATTTCATATTTTTGTAAAATGAAAAATAGACTGCCCCCTAAAGTTAGGTTAGGTAAAGTTAAAATGTAGGATGGTGTAAGTCAAATATAAAATCAAAAAGCTTGTCAAACACCTGTGTAGGAGTGAGCTCGGTGCTTGAAATCTCAGACATAAAAGTATCTTCTGAAGCTGCATTGCTTTCAGCCACTTTGATTCATATTAGTATTCTCCATGCTTAAACAGACACATCGGAGAATGTTTTTGACAACTGTTTATGTCATCAGTACTATTTTATCCTGAAGAGAGAAATACTCTCAAATGTAACGCATAAATGCACTTCAGGAGAATTTGTATTCTTTTGAAACGTGAATAACTCACAATTGTTCTGAAAAAAATGATACTGAAAATGGAGGAATATATTGTATTCTGTCATTTGTGTTAGCATATGTTCTCAGAAATAGAAAATAGAGTTATAACATATTAAAGCACATTAAATGGAAGATGTATGCATTGTGGCTATGCACAGTTTGCATTTGTGTTTATGGACTAGGGTTCAGATATTATTGGAATATTTATACATTTTACCAGACTTATTAAGAAAGTTAACGTTTCTAATTTATAATCTACTGAGCATGGAAATATAACCTGGCAGGAAAATAAAAAAGGAGGGTTCAAACAGGATTACTGTACACTGAAAAATAATTAAGACTACACTGCCAAAACAATGTATGCATACACTAAAGGTGTGTGACAGGATGTGCAAAGTACAGTGTAGACAAATATGATAGATGATGGGGGTGCATATTTTGCAAAGAAAGTTTGCAGTGAAGTGAAACTAAAAGATGATCTGTGCAACTTCTTTTTAGAAGTCAGTAGTTCTTCCTTCCATTGCTGTTTGAGTAAGATTGTCCATTAGTCCCCATCATTTTGACACTCATTGTATAGTTGTGTGTGTGTGTGTCTTTATGATTGTTGTGGTTTTATCTTTTCATATTAATTATTTCCATTATGATAAGCTAGGTGCTTTATTAAAATACCGTTTTATCTCCCTGCCTAAATAAATGCAGCGCGCAACCCCAAATTGATGAATCCTGTGCGTAAAGCAAATCAGCCAGTACTGTGCAGGTTGTGCTGCTTGGGTTAGCATTCCAGAAGGCGCTGGAGATTACAGAAAGGTTACAGCTGCACATGCTGTTGAAACAAGTGTGTAGAGTTCCAACACTCCTGGTGGAGAGGGATTTCTGTGGACTATATAATATGTGCAGCTGATAGGTTTTTCAAATTTAGCCGGTGAGTATTCAGTTCTGTTATTGTTGGAAGACTGCAGAGGCCCTTGTCAATTGTAATGTGTCCAATTCCCTGTGCCCAACCTGCTGCTGTCATGGTGAATAGCTACAATTTAGCTTTTTTTTTTGTTCAAAGCACTGAAAAGAACTTCTTGTTCTTTTTTTAGCTTTATTTTATTTTACTTTCGGATATTGTGCTATTCAAGTATTATCTGGAGGATCACAAGACTGTTTTTCTCAGTTATTATTATTATGATTGTACAGTCTAAGAAATGCATTTAAAATAAACTATATTTTAATTGGGCTGGCAAGTTGTTTATATCCGTTACTTCCATATATTTGTTCTACTGTTTCTGGCCTTTGTTGTGAAACCAGCTAAATTTAGAGCTTGAGCTTCACTTCATGAATACTAAATAATACAATATAATATAATTTGAAACGGGTTAATAACACTGATAGAAATAATGTTTTCAATCACTGTTACATTGCACATACACATATATATACATACATACATATATTAGACCTAACCATCCTAACCATACAATTAAGAAAAATACAGAGTCCACATTTACTCAGAGAAATTCCTTCAACCACACCCTGCTCTCTAGTGATTTTAATAAATGTATGTATAAGCATGAAATTTGTTGGCCTGTCGTTGTAGGCGAGAATAACTATGGTGTTGAACAAATTCCAATGTCAGGTCCTCTCATCTTGGAGAATGATTTCAAGGGAGAAACGTGACCTTTTTCTTTGATACACAACCTGTTTTATCTGATTTATTAGAAGAAAACCTTATAAGACTCCTGAGTGATAACTCAGTGTGACTTAAATCCATTTGATTGTCACAGATATACATGGAGGTCTGTGTTCACTAATTCATGAATTAACAGTTTGAAAATCTGTCTATGCAAGAAGAATAGAAACACAATTCCAAAAACAACTCAGTCACATGTCTCATCCTTAAAATGTATGTCTTTTTACAAGACTTCAAGCTCAAAGTGCCAGTGTCATCATTCATAAGCCATATTGCTGAATTAATTAAATGTGTAATAATTTTGTTAAAAGGATTCCACTATATTTAACAGCTAAACTCAGAAAAACAAAAGGTAAGTCTATCCTAGCAATGTGGTTCCTAATAGATATTCTGTAAAGCATGTTATAGCTATTATATATATAGAAATGTTTAACATAGCGACTGCATTTTTTGTTCATGACTGTATTTCAGTCATTCATGAAACAGAATTTGCAAACATGTAAACCAAAAAATAGGCAATAGCTGCCTTTCTTGTATGTATGAGTGTATGTATTTGATAATTTAGTTTATGTACTAAATTGGTTTATGTTGATGGGAATTGCTACTGATACAGTCATTATGAAACATTTTTTTGTGTTTGTTGTCTTCTGTTTCAGATAAGAACATACAAACAAGAAAAGTTACAAATTAGTAGAAGTCATTTTACCCATCTTGCCTTGCAGTCAGAAGCTTAGTGATCCAAGTATCTTATCAAGTCAAATCATTATTTCCAACTTTGAAATTATTGAGTACTATCTGATCCAATGAAGGATTAATCTACAAAACAACTATACAACTACAATACACAATGCATGTATATGGGTGTGTGTGTGTTCTTTTTCACCTGTCCCAGGGTAGAATCACTGGAACAGCAGGTGTCTAAGCGTGAACTATGTAACCACTCAGAATTCAAGGATCATAAAGTTTTGCCTCATTTTATTACATATCAGTGTTGTGTATTAGTTTTTTGCTTTGTCCTTGGTTAAATTTGACTCCTTGATCATATAGACCTGGTTCATGTGTTGTTCCCTTGTATCATAAGCCAGACTGGACTAAAGTCTTCTAGTTGAAAGGTCATTAATTTACAAGCTATAACTGTGTGTCGGGCTCCACTGTAAATCTTGGAGAAATTTCACTCCTTGGCGTCTCTCTGAAGCCTGAACAGTTAAACCTTTGACCTCTGCCATGATTTGTTTTGCCATGAATGCTCCCAACTTTGATGGCTAGTTGAAAGGGCTTGACTCTTGCTATAGCCAAGTGAGTCTAGTATATACAGACTTTTTTTATTTAATATTGTAGGTCTTTTCATAACTTTTAATTCCTCATGAACCAATACAGTAAACTGATGTGTAAATAAAACCCTATTGTAATGTTACCATCCCTTTAAAAGATCTCCTCAATATAACGGCATCCTGTTTCAACCAAACATATTGTATATCTACAATATCAATAAATTTTTACTTTAGAATTTTGATTAACTTTTTATTTATTTATTGATATATATATATATATATATCTGTACTTACATGTATAGGTAATTAATCTATTAAAATACATAAATATGGCTCTACATTAACACATAAGTCTTAAAGGGTTTTGATACTACTGACTAAACACACAGAGAAGATATATACATGTGATTCTGTTCCACAGTTTTGAGTCTCAATTAGCGAAAGGAGAAAAAAGAAAATAAATATTTAAATAATGCCTTATACATATACTATTAAATAAAATCAGCACTCAACTTCTCTACTAAAAGTCTTTGAAAGTTGTTAAGTCATTACTGAAACCCCATCCTTCCTCTTTTCACTAATGAAAGGTTAATAGTCCCCCAAATTAGCCTAATTAGAGACACCTCTCTTTATAGAAGGCAGAGTCACAAAGGACTGTGCCAGCCACTTGGTGATCCAATTAGATGTGCATTTTAGACCATTACAATCTCAGTCTGTGGAGGATAGTGTTTTATTTGTCACCTGGGACCACAGCTCCAAGGCGAGGTCGTGGTTTCAAACAGCAGGACATCTAGTAAATTGCCTGGTCCTGCCGCCTGGGCTGATATACAACAGGGCAGCCATTCAAGTGATCTTGCGAGGAATGTCTCCAGCACTGAAGGAGGGCGGCCGGAAGTCAGATCTGGTTAAAAGAGAACAGAGGGATGCACCTCTCTGGGACAGTGGCTCCTTTGAAAGAGGCATTCCTTTACTTGTCTTCTGTATCAGCTGACACGGTGCAGGCCTGCAACCCGAAGGTTCACATAAAACTGTATGGGTGTCTCAAGCAAACGATAAGGGGCACATAACTGATAAATCAGCATTGTGTTTTTAAGAAAATGTAATTGTTAAATACGCAGAAAGATGTTGGCTGGCTCTTCACTGAGATGTGATGTGAATCATATTTGTTCTTTTTATTGGTGGAAAAAATGTTACTTTACAAGTGTATTGATTGTACATCAGTGTATTCTCTCAAGGAGAGAATAATAAGATGACCAGGGACAGAGCACAGCACTGGTCCCACTTCAGAAAGAATGCATTTCTTAATTCCCTGATTTCTTTTCTTTTCTATTGTTTGAGACAATTATAAGCCATGCTATGTATAAGGAAAGGCAAATGGTTAAGAAAAAAAAAAAAAACATTCTCTTTGCCAAAACACAGGTTATTGTGGCTGATATTTGTTTGTTTTAAGAAACATTTCTGGAACTGATAATGTGTTTTAAGAGGACTTTCATAAATTATGAATTAGGACATGTAGAATAAGGGATGGTTTCTTCAGGATTTTCTTCTCTATCTGCCATCTGGATTTCATCATCAAATAATGCAAGTTTAATAAGTTGTCAGTGAATAACATAATGAGAATGCTGTATTCATTGTTTATTAATTCCAGAAGAAATGTTATGAAATATCATTAAAATATAAAACTAGCATCTAGCAATTGATATAAAAAACAGAAATAGCTTTGAATGCTACTGAGAGAATATAATGGCCCATATAAAATCAAATAACAAGAAATATAATAAGGGACATTTAGATTATATAACTCGATCACTTAACTTCACTACTTTGGGACCCAGGTTATTCCATCTGTATCTCTGCATGGGATAAGAAAAAGTCATGACAATGAGGTCATAAAGGTCATAAAATATTTTGCAGCTAAAATATGTTTTAATATGTTAATATGTTCTTTTCATGCATGTACAGTAATACAGATGATCAAATTAGCTGGGCCATCCAAACTAGGTTGATCATCACTTGTATAATTTCATGCATTTCTAAAAAACGTTTAAGGTGCACAACTCAGACTCCAAGATCTTTCCTGATTTGTGCCGAAATATCCCCAACATTCTAAGTCACTGTTAATATTTAAATATCCAGTGCATTTCACTATTGGTTTCACACTATACTTAGCTTTGTACAAAAACAGATTGGTGAATACTAATTAAGACATTTGTAGGATTTAATATTGTATTTTTGTGACCTTTTTTTGCATAATGCATATTTTGCATATTACAATAGCTTCTGTCAACAGCCTCAGTCCAAAGCTGTCTTTATCTCTTGCTTGTCCTCAACTCTTTAGAGAAGGAACACATCCCATGATTCACCCAGTATCCTGTACACTTTCAATGGGTTCCTTTGGTTGTTCTGGATTTCTACAGATCCTTTATCAGGACTCCATTCACCACTCTCATTTTATCTCCTAGTGTCAATTATCCAACAGTAGATATGTTCACTTTGTTTGTTATTTATTTAATTATGATTTTATTTCATTTGATTGGCAGATTGCCATAGTATCAATTTAGTTGTGTGCAGTTAAAGGGGTCGGCGAAACATTTTTTTCTCTCTGTATATAATTTCATATAACTTTTGCAAAATATGGTGAAACTACGTATCTAAGACAAAATAAAATTATTATTCTTCACAAATGTAATGTATAGTTTAATGTGTTCTAATGGAAAACATTTTAAAACATTTCACTTTTATGGGCTTAGTGCAACCTTATGTCTGCACATTAAGGACAACCAAACATTTTCTGCAGAAACAGCATTTAAAATGAATCAAGCCTACTGAGATGATTTAAATTTGCCTTTACTGTTAAAATTGTTGTACTCAGCATAAAGAAATAAAGAGAAGAAAAAGACAGATGCTGATTATCCTTACTTTACTTCAAAGAAGAGTTCAAACAACACCTTGATATCTGCACAGTATGTTACTCATGCCTGTTGGCCACAAATGATTTGGTTCTTCTTTTTCTTATTACTCAGCACACAATTCTCCTTTCATTTCATCAGAATCAGAATAGTCTTTATATTTCAATGAAACTATAGTTGATAGGAAGAGGGCACAGTGTAATTTGTTTTACACATCATCCCAGGCATTATCATTTTACGAGTATATCATTTTGAGACACTATATTCAAATGATATGTTTACTTCAGATGCATTTTCTTTTTAAACTTAGGTTTCAATGAAATAATTAGGTTAAATAAAGGACAAAGGTGTGCCTATTCTGCTGTAAAAAAAAATAGAGAAAAAATGTCTATACTATTATTGCACTTTGGAACAATTTACTATAGTATGGTTATTGTTTTAAAAATAATTGACACTTTATAACAAGAAAATGCATACAAATAAATTGAGCAAAGTTTGACAAAGACTGCTTAGTATAAACTGGTAAAGGTGCTAGCTATAAATGGTTTCCAATTTGCCCTAGCAACAGGGTGTCTAACTTTACAATGGTGTTGTTTTCCTCCAGTCATTCCTATTCTGTTTTATAACCTCCATTATGAGGTATAACTGGGGCTTCTGCACATGGTGATTAACACTTTTGTTAAGGGGTTTAAAATTAAACAGCATTTACCCTAGGAAACTGCCAGTCTGGGACTTAATAAGAGCAATTTGCTTCGAGGTGATTTTAAAAGCCTGTGATGGTTTGCTACATCATTTGGACTTGTTCTTTGTTTGCTTTTAATACAGTTGCTAGCTCCCACTTCCTGTGTGGATCTATTTTAATTCTCTGTTGCTTTATATATACATATTTTGAGCAGTATAAACTAAAACCACAGCTATTCTTTCCCCCAACAAAATGTAGATCACCTTAAACGCCAATGATGATTAACTAACATGACTTTTACTTTTGTGTGTGTCTAAGTGTCTCTGAGGCTGCAAAGTACAGCAGGGGGCTCTTAAGAATGATTAGAGAATGCCTAAGTTGTTATTATATTTGGCCCAAGAGAGAATTGGAAGTGTTTCATAGGAAGTGTTTCCAGATCTGTGGCTCTTTAAGGGGTTGCATTCCCATGTACTCACTGGAAACTTTTCAGGAAACCATGCATTCCCTTACTCCTCTCGGTTGAGCAATGCACTCCCTCTTTGTCAGGCTCATTCTCAGACCACCTCATCATCTCAGCCTGGGAAAGAGTTGTAAGTAGAAGAAAGAAATGACACCAAGCAATGGGAACTCACTAAAATCAAAGTCAAAAGGAAATGAACATGTAATTCACAGCAGTGCGTGCTCTTGCCTTAATTCACTGCATTATTCCATCCTGTTGATTTTTCACTGGCCTGCCTTCGTAATGTTACGAACTGAATACAAATTGTATGAATTTCAAAGATACAGTGCTTTTCAAGACACATGCCATCCTGACAATAAATACATATATTGTACCATACCCCCTGTCACCCGACCTCAGGCCATGGTACAATATATTTATTTATATTCCAGCTCGCATCTCTTCCTCACAGCTCCCCCATGCACAGGGAGGGAGACGTCAAGAAGAAACAGGTGTACCACTTGCCAACGATAGAAAAGTTTTGCCTCTAGGGGTCTTAGTATCTTTTATGGACCACAGTTCAGCAGTCAGTGAGTTAAAAGGAATTGCACTCATTCCAGTTAAGACAGGTGTGTGTGTATAAAAAAAGGAACTATCCATATTCCCAATCCATAAAATACACGTGATGTATTCCTTAACCAGAAAGTGAAAGCGATCTGTGTCAATAATATTATAAATATGTTGTCCTATCTTGCTTATCAGCTTCAACAACTACATGCTAACCACACTTCATTTCCTGTTATTTTAGAGCGTTTAACATGACTTCATGATCTTGGGGAAAAAACATGTTTTAATTCTCCTTGCAAGGATCCTTGTAAGCATGGTCAGTGTTTCCCAATCAGCTGTGTCATGCTTAACGTGGGTCCAGTAGCCTCAGGCGGTTTCCAACCACATCCATTTGATGGGAAGGCATCCTGGTGTGAGGACACGAAGGGCTCCTATTGAATAATTTCACCCACTCTTAACCTCCTGTCAAAAGATGCCCTTTATCCCTTCCCACTTTAAAAAGCCTTTGACTCAATTGAGATTCACAAGGTAAGCACTGTTGGCAATCCTTGTGTCTTAATGGTGCCGCTTATAATTTAAGTTAAGGCTTAGAGTTCAGGCTACCTTAATGACTGAGGATTAGCGGGAAGGTTAATGTGATAGAGATTGATTATTTTATGTTTTCCTTTGTATTCTATGACATTGAATTCTCAGCATGGTTAGGGGCTATATCTTCAAAGCTTTCACCATGCCTGAAACTTGAAACTTTCAAATTCTATTATATAATGTGTATAAGTATGAATGTCACTGAGCCGTTGTTCACATGTGCAGCTCAGATGTTTACACTATTCTCTTATTTTTAACTTTATAGACAAAGAAATGCAATGTGACTACTATTATATTTGCTTGTAAAATATTATATTATAATGTTAATGTAGTATAATAAGTCTGAGTAAATAAATGAAGGGGTACCCTTTTCTTAGAAGCAATATAAATTGTTATATCTTAGCCTAGACCGATTTTTGTTCTGGTTTGAGTATCATTGCATATGCCTTTAAGTTTTGCTAATGCAAGCCTTAAATTATACTGAGAAATATGGGAAATAAAGCCTCCACCCAGAGTGAAGAATGAATCCAACAAACTGCTGACAGACCTGGCTGCATGCTTTTTGGAGAATCCATATGATTGTTCTCAGTTTTCCTAAGCAGTCACATAAATACATTGATGAGGCAAGCTGAATGAGTTTGCATATCTTTCCTTTCTGATTGGGTAATTGTTGGATTTGCTGAGAAATAAGCCACACTCAGCCGTTTGGTATTTAGTCTTTTTTTTTTTTTTGGCATGGAAATGTGTTTTAATTTTGTGTGGGATGATCTGATAAAGTTAGGTTACATTTTTTTGATTAAGTTCAGTTGACCCCCCCCCCCTTGTCCACACACTGACCACTAGGTTTGATAGAGAATGTTGTTGCAGACAGCTTGTGAATGTTGGTCCCGACGGGCCACAAAAAAAAAAAAAGAAAGCAGGGGAGTGAGAAAGTGAGCGAGAAAAACAACCGCCAATAAAAAGATATCATAAAAGGAATTAATTGAGTGAAATCGAGCGGCTCGGGGCAGGCTGAGAGAGAGTGTGTCATTTAGGAAGAATTAGCCCAGTCAGGCTTGCGAGTTGAAAGGGTGACAGCGGCGGCGGGTTGTGCGCTGAGCGGCTGAGGATAGACCCGCAGTGTTTGTGCAGAGAGGGCGGCCAGGCAGGGAAGGGGGGGGGGGGCTGGGAGACTGTAACTCATTGTAGCTGGACTCCACTGGCCTGGGTGGCGAGGATCCTAAAGTCCTGGACATTCATCAACCTGCCGAGTGGGGCCGCCAGGCTGGAGCCAGTGCCTTTTTACCCCCCCCTTCTTTTCCCTTTACCGTGTCAATGTGATCCAGTCCAACTGTGTTGAGGCAACAGCCCTGAGGAGACAGACTCTGGTCAGTGCAAATAATCACGGCTCTGACGCCTCGGCTTGTTACTCACAGCTAAATAGACTGCAGAGCACGGGGATCCCACAGGAAGTCCAGGGCAGAGCTTTCCCTCTATGCCTTGTCAAGCTTAATAAGATTAAGGAAAGATGTGGCATTTCACAGTGAAAAACGCAGGCACACATGGGCTGCTTTGGTGGGGGCAACAGTGAGTTAATGGAAGGCCTCCTAACCCTAAACTCCTTTAGTCTTTCTAGTGCATACATTCAGTTGTTCTATCTCAGGTAGTTTAGTGATGTAAGGTTAACAGAAACATGTTGGAATATAGTGCCAATCCCTCTGTTCTTTCAATGTGCTTGTCAGGAGGACATAAAGGGTGTGTATGAGATACAATGCCTTGCTTTTGAGCAAATTTCATTACAGATCATTTACCACTTCTACTCTTAGCTCTGTTAAACAGGCATTTGTATAATTTTGTAGAACACACAACAAAATGTTCTTAGTTTAGAAATCCAGGTGCATTTTGCTGTCAAACAATATACCAATTAGTTAGTCGATAAAAGGGAGAGACATTCATTAAAGCCATGAGACCATGTTTTCTTTATCATTCAAATGAAACTGCCTCAAATAGCAATCTTGTTTTTCATAAAGAATATAGTCATTGCACATCAATGGCATAGAACATGTTTATGCTGTAAAATTTTATGTATGTTTACTGATATGTTCAGAGACCCCTAAAGCTCTTATGAATAATTATGTATTTTGATTAACTAAAATAATGTTATTGTGGTTTCAAAATGACCAATTTACTGCAGTTACTGGTTTCTATTCTCTTTTTTTTTCTCCTACAATACAAACATGATATATATTAAAGACATCTAGTGATTAGTTTCAATTTGGATTGTTCAAACTGTTCAACTGGGTCATTATGCCATATGCACTGACATCTATGTCTGTCAGTCTTTTCTACTGAATTTGTTCTAGAATTATTTTTGTATTATTATTTTGGAGTTGTCATCCCAATAACTTGTTATATTATCTCATTATTTTGAAAGATTATTCTGTGCAGTTTCACATGTGTGTAACAATATAGAAAAACAAATAAAGAAAAGCAGCTTCTTCTTGTACTGCCTTGCTGTACTTTGTATGCCCATTAACATCAAATTACATTTAACTTAATTCATTCAAAAAATATTTTGTCCAAAATAACGTCATCAGGCGGCTGAATGTCTTTGATCATATGGGAAACTGAAATACAACTGCATGGTTTATTTTTCTAACTGCTGATTCATTTAGAATTAAGAACTAGCTTGTATACTAATGAATGAGGGATGTTACAGTGAATAATAAAGGCTTAATCCACATTTATTTAAGTCATATTATTAATAATAAGTACTTCTAATACTTTCAATTTAACATGAATACAAAAAGTCTGCCTAATTATACTAATACTACTAAGTACTACTACAAGAATGTTTCTTTATAAAATTCCATAGCAGATAAAAAAAATCATAATTTCTGTTATTGTATATTGATATATTTAAATGTATACCTGAAATCACAAAAATACTTTTCTTACTTTACAATGGTAGTTCAGATATTTGATTGGATGTGTTCAGGTTAGTCAGAACAATAACACTACATACCAGACTCTGAGTTAATACAAATAATTAGCCATGATTGACTCAGCTCTGAGGTCAGTCAGAGACAGTGATCTATTAAACATGGCTGTTAAATACGTCACCACTAGCATCATGAAAAACTGAACACATAACTAGAAACATCTTGTTTCAGCTCTGAACTGACTGATACTGTGTAATTTATAGGAAAGAAAAAAGTTGTGTCATACTAAATCCCTAGCTTGTGGAAATAATAGGAAATTCTTATAAGCCAGCATGCTGGATATGTCCTATGAGTAGCAGAGGTGCATTATGTGGCAACATATTTTAAGACCTCCTGCATTACTTGGCCAGAATCTAAAGTCCTTTAACTTTTAGTGGTCTAGGGCTGGGGTCTGAACTCAGTTTCTGGCAGGCCTGGCTTTGGTTACAGCTAAGCTCCCGGCTACCTCTGAATAGTTGATAAGTAACACACCTTGAAATAGAATAGCCATTGTATTGTATAAAAAACAATGGTATTTATTTGTAATTGATAAAATCACTAGACTAATTAAGTAATTGGGAATTCCAGCTGGAATAAAAACCAGAAGGCGCTGGCCTTGGCTGGCTTGCAGGAGACTTTCTGGTAAAGGTCTTCTAGTCTTGAATTCTGTAGATTAAGCTTCCAGTTTATGGCAGCTAGGCCCAAAAAGCCTCTTGATTATGTAGAGTAGTTGTCAGGGCTAATCTTTCTCTTGCAAAGGACTTACACTCTGGAGTTGGCTGTCTTGTAGCTATTTTCCATCTCTATCAGCTTTGATTTCTAATTTATTTTGAATTTCAAGTCTCCTACCACCCACCCTTTTAAATATTTTCCTTTACACACCCTTATAAACATACCCTAATTTTTAAACATATTTTAGAGAATTTATCCAGAGACTGTATAAGCAGCCTGCAGAATCTGGTTAAGTTACAACTTCAATGTTTGAGTTGCCATTACTGTGTTTAACAGCTTAGGTGCAAATTCATCATCTTCATAAAGGACCCATTCTACAGAACATGAACTGAGCAAAATTGTGATGCTGCAGTTCAGTGAAAAGACCAAGAAAAAAGAGCAATTTGTCAGAATCTGCTACATGATCTCTACATAATCTATGATAGCTAGTATGTTTAAAGGTCCTTGGAAACATATCCTTAACAATAATTATATATGGGATTGTATTATTCATGGATTGTCTCTCCTAAAATGTAATATAATGACACCAATAGCATGCCAAACTGTAAACTAAATTACTTTATGTTTAGATATATAGAGAGGTGAGTGAGAGAGAAAATCACTTTTACAAGAAATAATACACATTAACACAGTTAAAAAAGGAACCAAACAGTTAAAATGAATCCAGGAAAACACATGAGCATAGTGCCTCTGGGGCTCAAGGCAGGATGCAAGAGCAATCAATCATATTTATGGATTTTCTCTGCAATTAAAATATGTTGGGTATCAATGTGTACAGGTAGTCTAGCTCAGATTAAGAAATAGTTAGTTAGTTAGTTCGTTTTTAATTATTATTTTACCATAGAAACAGCTGTACAAACGATAAGGAAATACACTTGAGAAAGTTGCAAATATAATTTATAAAACAAGTAATGGAGTGAGGAGAGAGATTAGGAAGGGGAAAATGTATCTTTTATTTTCAACCAATTACTTTTTTGTTTGGTTGGTTGGACGTTTGTTTGGGAGTTCTTTTTTTTTTTTTAACTGACATGTTTTGAATAATCTAAGATGTAGGAATAAGAACTTAAGAAGGTGTGTGATTTCAAAAGTCACTGCACTGGCCTAAGGAATGTACTGCATATGTAGTTTGTGAGTGACTTTAAAAAATACAATTACAGCCAAGTTCTCTGGTCCTGTTTAAAATGAATAACAACCCTGTTTTTTTTTTATAAATTAACACCAAACAAGGGTATGGTTCTTTGTGGTTTGTTTGAATAGCAAGTCTCGTATTTGTTTTGTGCCTTTCACTTTATTAATATAACATTTTAATAAAGAAAATGCAGCTAACGCAAAGAAATGAATAGGCAGACCGCAAAATTTGTTTCTTGAGACTGATAGCACATACTGACTCCAGAGATAACACTTTTAAAGTTTATATGACTTTAAATATTATCCAAAAGCATGTATCATTCTGTGGGAAAAGGTTACAAAGTTGTATATCCATGTGCCTTTGCGTGCTAAGAATGACCAGATTTAAATACTTTCAATGAGCTCAATTCTCTCAGCATGGAGAAGGGATATTAAATGGTCTTTGCAAAGGCAGTAATTGAACTGTGGTTGAAAACTGTTATCTAAGTCTGTCTGGAGGTCTATATTACTGTCCAGTTTATGTCAGTGATTATGTTCTTGTGGTAGAAGCTCCCTCCAACACAATAAGTAAACTGATTCAAAAGTGTATTTTTCTGCAATGTTCTCTGTGTGTGTGTGTGTGTGTGTGTGTGTGTGTGTGTGTGTGTGTGTGTGTGCATGTGCGTGTGCGTGTGTGTGTGTGTGTGTGCGTGCGTGTGCGTGTAGAGGGGAATAGTAATCCCTGAAGAATACAATTTTAAAAAATGCCTAGTTTTTCATTTCAGTCACACATTTGATCTGCTTATGTATATCCTTCCACAGAAGTGACCTGTAGCATAATTTAACTTTAACTTTGGGTAGATCTTTGTTAGAATGCACAAATTTCACTCTAAGTTACCCTTAATACCTTATTTATTTGAAATATTTTGTCAAAGAATGGATGAAATATGAATCACATAAGTAAAAAAAACTAAATCTAGTGATTCGTAAATTTCAATTTATTTAACCTTTTCAGTGATTCATAATCACACAGACTATCGACTTGTTGTTGAAAAATGGCAGTACCAATATATTCATGCTACACATTTCTGGGTATTAAATACAGCTGTTTAAATTATCCACAATTTGGATTGTAAAACTGTCCATTTAAACAAATGAAATCCTTTTAGGTATTTTGGTACTACTTTGCTACAGACCTATCATTCCAACACAAGGAGAGATGCCTCTTCATAATTACTGTACAGTAGATTGCCTTAATGCTCATTTGGAAGGGAGGAATAGTTCATTTGTCCTTCCCAGACAATACAGCTTGTCCCATCTGCTGTGTCGTCTGTCCTTTGCTGGGAGAGGACTTGGCACATTGCTGCTCATTATGAACACACAATTTCCACCATTCAACTGAACCTCCTACTTTGACTTTCTGTGTCACTTTCTGCTGGCCATGCTGGCTGTAAAAATAGACATTTTGCCATGACTTTCATTTGGATGGATTTACTGTAGTACCACCCACAAAAAGATTATTCAGAGCTCTAATTATCCATTTTGCTTTACAACGTCTCATATTTTAAACCCACAGTGGTATAATTGTGTAAGGCTCTACAGTCATCTGGTGACTGAAACCCTTTGGAAATAATGTGTATTACTTAAAACCTCACCTACAAACTGACTAAAAGGACCAGGTGAAGGAGTTGACCAAGTCAATGTATTCAATAAAATCTCCAGACAGAAATACTAAACTCTGCACCTCCGTGAGCTTAAGAGAAAACACCTGTAAGAGAATTCACAATAGCGTTTCATACCCATTCTTTGGCACACACCCCTGCTGTCTGCCCTGCCAATGGACTTCCTGACCTGCAGAGTAAAATTACACCTCACTGAAAATATATACATATTTATTTAATTTTTTAGAATACTGGAAAACTCCTGAGAAAATTCCAGGCATAGTCTTCAATACACTGAGCAGTAAGTGGCCAAATCCTGAAAAAGAAGAATCAACTTAAAATGGAAAAGCATGCCTTTCAACTTCCAAGCAAAATACCATTTAGTATTGAATAAACATTTGCACACCCTTTGCAAAGTATAATAATATTATAATAGAATTTGAATCAACAATATATATATATATATATATATATATATATATATATATATATATATATATATATATATATATATTACACAGAACCACAAAAATAATTGTATTTAACAATTTTACACACCCCTTTAAATGTGTGCAAATATTGTGTTTTGCAGCAAATAAATGTTGTCATAAAATCAATAGCCTTGAAACATTGTTCAGATGAACTGCAGTAAAGTACAGTGGGTCAGTCTTTAAATGGTTGGAACCAGTGACCAAAGACATTGAGCTGTCTCTTAATTAAGATAAATGATGCATTTATCAAACTATTCAATTTAAAATAAGTGATTATTATTAGATACTTGTTTTTCTTGGATGATACTAAAGGATCAGTCATGGTAAAATATGAGACTGTCTTGAAGTTTAAAAATCCATATTCAAAACATGATATGATGTACCAAACAATAATGTGGTATTTTGTAAGACTACATTTTTTGTGTCTAATAGGATAATTTATACATTTTCCTTTCTAAGTTTTCTTAATTATGCCAGTTGCTGACAGTCAAATTTAAAGAAAAAACTTTTCAAATAGGATGAATATGTCAAAATATGTCTCTTTATGTTATATATATATATATATATATATATATGTCAATTTTAGCACTTTTCTAAATCCCTTTTCACTACCATAATGATTCATGTCTTAGACATTCAGGGCCTCTCATGCTGAACATGATATTTCTATTAAGGGAATTTCTCTCATTCTTGTTGCTTGAGTTGTGACGTGTGGATGCTCTCCTAAGAATCACACTGTTCATGAATATACATTCAAAAGAAGGTGAAAATTCACATTATTGGGAAACACTGTAACTTTTCATTTCATTGAAAAACACCAAACAAATCCTGGAAGACAGCTTAAAGGTTCTGAGAGAGGGTGTCATCGCAATGGTATAAATTGAATGACTGGTGGGAGGTCCAGAGCCAAAAGGTCTCCCGAAAGGGCCAGGCACCCTGCCGGAGGAGAGGATTAATCCACTTGCTGGTAGAATAACCTCCCACAGAACCTTTCAGAAAACCCTACAGCAGGCAGAGCTGCAAACACATAGAACATTCTTGAACATTTGCTGCAGTTTCTAAACACGTTTCGATGTCTTTAATGCAGGGGATTAAAATAAGAATTAAACATTGTATTGTAATTCATTTTAGGGATGTAAGATTGTTGTGAAAGAGTAAGAATTTTACTTTGCTTTTGCACGAAGAGAACATTCATTCAGAAGCTTTCTCTCCCTTGAAAACAAGTATGTTGAGCTCTACAGAACAGGTGCATAGAATCACCACAAATCAATAGATTGTTGGATGCCCATTCTCACAAAATAAAGTAATCCACCAAAACCAAATCATAAATGTTTAACACATTCATTTCCTAATGTGTTTAAGAATTGTGTGTCTAATAGGAAGAGGTTACAAGGTCAGAAAACACCATAGCTTAGGTGAATTCAGAGAAGGTTGAGCAAGGAAAGATAAAACAACTAGTATGGAAGGAACGCCCGAAGGCCTTAAGAAAAGTATGGAAAATAATCCCAGATCAAGGGAAAACTCGACACGGGGAAATTTAAGTTAGAGTGAGTTAGTAAGTGAGATAAACTACCTATAAAGTGTTTTGTTCTTTTGACCAAGGTCGGTTGTGCTCTCAGAAATCCTTTTATTCCATCAAAAAGTAAAATAATATACACAATTTAGACAATGCACAGGGAAGAATCTCTTGATAGGTTTTCTATTCCTGTTTCATGTAACATTATAAGTAAGTGAAATTTGTTTGCTCAAGAATTGTCCAGCTTTTATGCATGACATCTCAACTGTTTGTGAATGTTTCTCCTGTGTTTCATAGCTTTTTAAAAGGACCATATATAGTATTATTATTTTTTTGTAATTATTATTTTTATTTCTTGGCAGACGCCCTTATCCAGGGTGACTTACAACATAAGTGCAAACAAAGTGCCAACATACAGAGAATATTGTATGTGCAAATGCAGTAAATACAGTGCCACCACATGAAGATAGGAGGACAGAGCTCTCCTGTTTTACTTCACATAAAATACTTGTAGTCACCAGCACAGGTTCACATATGAAATTTAAAATGTCACAGCAATGTTAGCATATTTGTTTAGCTTTTAACACACATGCAATATTGCAACACACCAGAGAAAGGTGTTGCCAATCCAGAACATCTGGCAGGTCTGTAGACCACGAGGTGGCCGATGGCTGGGTTCATTTTTCTGCAGCCGTGGTTCCCAATTCCGCTGCTGCTGCAAAGTATATTTGTAACTTTCCTTACTTGAAAAGCAACCTATGTCCCCATAGCCACAACGCCTTCCTTGTGGAACTCAACACCAGACTTGTTGAAGGTGAAATCCAGCAGGGCCCTGAGGGACCCTGAGCTCTGCAGATACAGCCTTAAACTGCCCTGGCTACATCATGCTGTTTGGATTTTTGCCTACAGTCATCCTTGGAAGCCCTGGAGTCCAGAAAAGCTGTATTCAGAACCCTACTTAGAATGTTCTGAAGAGAGATCAAAAAAAGCATAAAAAGTTGGAGGTCAGTTATTTTTAATTCACTGGACAGTTGTTTTTTACTTAAAGTGAGAGCATTCAGCAAGGAAAGTGAAAAACACCTATTTACACACTTTCTGGGACTCAGGAATGAGCTGTTATTTTTTTGTCCTCACATTTTTAACAAAGAGGTATCACAGAACACGTATTTCGACTTAAAAGAACAGAGTCCGAGATTTGAGTCTTTGCTGAGAATCCTAGCATTAGTAATTCTCATTTATTCACGTCGTGGTGAAATTGATGAAGCAGAGTGCACCAGTTTCATATTGATATCTCTGAAGAGTCTCTATGGAAGAATGCAGGAGAAAGCCAGGGACTTCAATAAAGCTAGGACTAGAAATCTCTCAGGTTGAAAGTTGCTTAAATGTTTTGATAGTCAATTCAGTTTCAAAGTGAATTCATAGTTGAAGCTTTCCTGTTGCGGCACATGGTTTATGTCTTTAAGGCGTTATTGGGTTTTTGTTTTTATTTAAAATAGGAACCCATGATACTCTGGTATATTTCTCAGTCTATAAAATATTATTCTGAAAAACAAAAACCAGTGGGGGGAAATCTGAGAAAGTTGCAGGGATGCAGATATGTGCAGATATTTCATTATACAAGGCACATCTTGAAAGTCATTTAAAAAACGATTTTATGTCTTATTCATACAACTCCACATTGTAAAGACTCAGCCCACTAGGGAAGTTATATATTTTGTACAATGACCATTCTTGCTGAAGCCAACTTTTCTGAGTGGCCCTTGATAGTTTTGGCAGGAATGATCCCTGTGTAATGTTCCTGACACGTCTTTAATGAGTCCTCATCCATCAGAAGAAAGCCCATAGTCATTTTCTTATCATCAATAATTGTAGAACTTCTCTCCCCATAACATTTAGATCTCTGGTTCAGTAAATTATCAAATGTTGCTAACCATGCAAGCTGAATGAAATACTCTCTGATTCCCCAGAGCTATTTATAAACCCATCTAGTGCATAGAGAACAAGGAATTCCTTTCTTATTTTTAGCCTTGAATGTGGTCTTACATATAATACATATATGCAAATATGCTATTAGACTATAATTTAGCTTTTATACATGAGCTTCATTGGAGAGACTGGGAAGATACAGCTCAATAGACTTTCTTCACAACAAGGAGTGCAAATGCATTGTACTTGCATTATTCCCATGAAATTGCAATAAGCCCCTATTATTTTCTCGTATTAATACCATATTAGGTGTTACGGAGTTCGACGGTCTGACTCAGTCAAGTGGTCGGCACCTGTTGAAAAGCTCAGACAGCAGGCTGCTCTCCCTCCCTGAGGCTCTCTGGAAACAGTGTTAATCTTCAGAGGGGCTCCACAGGCCTGTGGTGGGTCGGCTCCACCGATCAGCTGGAGACAGTGTTGGGAAGGCCACTTCCTGCTGTTTGTGTTGCGTCAGGCTCAGCTCACCAAAGGCCTTCTAGTGTCACCTTTTTATTTACATACCTCCGTGGTATGTGGCTGCGAAGCTCCTGGGAACCAGACCATCTGAAATTCCTCCCGCTGGATGCAAACAAACAGGCATCATACTTTACTTGAAATATGTCAAATATGTTGTACCATTTATATATGTAAAGAGGCTGGTTTGCTTTTGTACAATTCATACCTCTTCTGACTAATATTATTTATCCACGCTCACGTTATTTATCCACACTCACAAAAATGTATAAATTCATTAAATTTCCACATAAAAAGATTGCTGTAATCATGTATACACTGTATATTAAATGATGTATATACAAAAATTTTCTGTACAGTTTAGGACAACCATACCATTAACTTTAATATTTTAAATCATACTAGGATGCATAGAATTTGTACTTATTTGTATTTTTCATTCTCATATCAAACATTTTCTTAAGCCTATTAAAACAATAATGAATTAATTAATAGTACACATTTAAAGTAAATTCACTGACATCATACATAGTGATTTGTCTCTTTTTACTTGGCAAGAAAATTACTTAAACTTTAATATTACTTAACCTACCTTCGGATAAGTCATCTAATGATTAGTAGTTGACTACATTATCAAATAGAAATGTATGAACATTTTTAAACTCAGTGGTTTACGTGATAATAATGAAAGGAAGAATTTAAAACTTGGTTTAACAAGAACAGGGACTGAGAGGAACCATACAATTGTCAATTGTTACTGTGGGACAGTCAGGGATGTTTATTGTGATCTGTGCTCTTCCCAGATGTTAAACTACACATTCTCTTTATTTATTTATCTTAACTGCATGTGAATGACAGAGACACTGTAAGCCGATAGTCACCTGTCATCAGTAGTAACCAAAGTATATTCAGCTTTTTCTTGTTTGTTTGTTAATTTGTTGTAATAATACAAAGTGTTAAATATGTGACATAGAGCTAGACCAAATCAACATTTTGAACCACATGCAAATGACAAATTAGTTGCACCCTATAGTGTTTCGATGTATAAATATGGCTTCTAACAATAAATGAATCCATGATTGGGTACAGATTTGTACTTTGGGATTTGTGGGTAGATCAAGGTTTTTTATTTGGTCTAGCCCATAGACTATTTGAACTAGACTAGTTTATAAACATTTACTTTGGATTTTATAATCAATTGTTGGAAGCTGGGGCTAAAATATCCACTTATTACATTAGAAGAAAAATGCACATTTATTTAAATATCTTTTGTGGTATTTGAGTATTGTTAATTTTTGAGTAATTTTAATTGAAATATCCAGTATCTATAGATGTGTTATCCAAATTTGAATTTGAATATCGAAAATGTAAAATGGATAATCCCACTGGTGTAATTAATATAATCAAGAAAATTAAATAATATAATAACTTAGAATTAATTAAAAAAAATATGTAACTTTATATCTTCTGACAGCTTTTTTTGTATCAAGCAATTATTTAAATTTTTATTTTATTTGACTTTTTTTTTTTGTTCATTCTCCTCTGACCTTTGACCCTCCTGTTGTAAACAATCTGAGTGGGACAGACTGTCTGGCTTTGTTATGACTCCAGAGCTAGTTAAGACTGTGAGCCTTTCCTTCTCATACACCAGGAGTTCAGATGTTGAAGAACTATCCTGTTGACATTAAGCAGGTATGCATTTTGGGTAAATTAGAAATGCATAACCAAATTAAACTGACCTCCACTTGAATGTATATCATTGCAAGGTATCCCCAACTAATCCATCATGTATTTTTAGTGTTTTGTGAATTTTTGCTTAATTTCTTCATATCTCATAGCATCTTTACTATGATATCCAACAGACTGAAAAAATGCCTTATCTATGATACCATTAAAACCTTTCACAGTGCTCTTATTGGACCTGAAATTAGCAGATCTTACCTAGAAAAACAACTAAGTTGTCCAGGTCATTGGTGGAGTTTCCGTGTGTTGTTATTATGAAGAAATTATATACAGACTTGCTCAAATTTGTTGGTTCCCCTCCACAAAAAACGAAGAATGCACAATTTCCTCTGAAATAACTTGAAACTGACTAAAGTAATTGGCATCCAACATTGTTTATTCCATATTTAATAGAAATCAGACTTTGCTTTTGATTTTGTTTTTCAACGTAATATTGTAAATAATAAAACAAATGAAAATGTCATGGACAACAATGATGGGACCCTCAACCTAATATTTTGTTGCACAACCTTTCGAGGCAATCACTGCAATCAAATGTTTCCTGTGGAGCTCTCAATGAGACTTTTGCACCAGTTAACAGATAGTTTGGCCCACTCTTCTCAGGTTTGATAGTTTGGCCCCGTTTCAGGTTTGATGGGTGCCTTCTCCAGACTGCATGTTTCAGCTCTTTTCATACATGGCCTTCTATGTGTCCTGATCTGAATCCTATCGAACATCTATGATCGATAGGATTCAGATCAGGATTCATAGAAGGCCACTTCAGAACAGTCCAATGTTTTGTTCTTATCCATTCTTGGGTGCTTTTAGCCGAGTGTTTTGGGTCATTATCCTGTTGGAGGACCCATGACCTGCAACTGAGACAGAGCTGTCTGACACTGGGCAGTACGTTTCGCTCCAGAATGTCTTGATAGTCTTGAAATTTCATTGTGCCCTGCACAGTTTCAAGGCACCCTGTGCCAAGCGCAGCAAAAAAGCTCTAAAACATAACCAAGCCTCCTCCATGTTTCCCTGTAGGTATGGTGTTCTTTTCTTTGAAAGCTTAATTTTTTCGTCTGCGAACATAGAGTTGATATGACTTTCCAAAAACCTCCAGTTTTGACTCATCTGTCCAAAGGACATTCTCCCAGAAGGATTGTGGCTTATCAATATGCATTTTAACAAATTCCAGTCTGGCTTTTTTATGTTTTTCTTCCAAAAGTGGAGTCCTCCTGGGTCTTCTTCCATTGAGGCCACTTTAGCTCAAAGCGATGGATGGTGCGATCAGAAACTGACGTACCTTCACCTTGGAGTTCAGCTTGTATCTCTTTGGCAGTTATCCTTGTTCTTCTTCTGCCATTCGCACTATCCTTCTGCGGCCGCGCCCAGGGAGGTTCCATGGAACTTAAACTTCTTAATAAAATTTGCAGCTATTGTCACAGGAACATCAGGCTGCTTGGAGATGGTCTTGTAGCCTTTACCTTTACCATGCTTGTCTATTATTTTCTTTGTGATCTCCTCAGACAACTCTCTCCTTTGCTTTCTCTGGTCCATGTTCAGTGTGACACACACAATGATACCAAACAGCACAGTGACTACTTTCCTCCATTTAAATAGGCTGAATGACTGATTACAAGATTGGAGACATGTGTGATACTAATTAAAGAAACTAATTAGTTTGGAATATCACTATAATCCAATTATGTATTATCTTTTCTAAGGGGTACCAACAAATGTGTCCAGGCCATTTTAGAATATCTTTGCAGAATGAGCAATAATTCATATTTTTTCACAGCTTCTTTGCTTTATTCTATGACATACCAAAGGCATGCAAGTATAGAAGATGTTAATGAGCTCTTTTGGAAATGCTGCTTGACAGTAAAAAGTAAAATTCACTTCTTCCCCATGCAGGACGCTTTGTGAATATTCATGGAAGGTGTGTTGCACAAAACTCCCATGGTGGTCTATAATAATTGGATTGGATGGTGTCATAATATAACACCACATTCATTAATATTATTTATTGGTTGCAATATTGATTTGATTTTGCTTCCTGGGAAAACAGTATAAGAACTCTATGTATGCATGCATATCACAGCATATATACATAATATGCATATCACAGCTGGCCTTTTACTTTCATTTGTATGATATTTGATGGACAACTCGTCTTTTCATGTTCATTAAATTGAGTCTATTGAGGCTCAAAACAGGAATAGGGGCTTATTTAATTTGAAAAATGAATATTTTCTAGAATAAAATTAAAACTCAGCCTAAACCAATTAATTGACCCTAAACTGCTTTGCTAGACAGTTATTCATTTCATACATTCTTTTGTGAAATCTCTTATTCACTGTCTTTCTCATTTATAGGTTTACATACATTCACTTAGTACTTTTTCACATATGCCTTCCATCCTATGTTTTCTATAAAACTTTTTAATATCAATGTAGCTTGCTATGTTTAAATATATTGTAAAGGTTTCACTCTAGCAATTATGACTTAAGATACAGACAGAAAGGGATAGGAAAGGGTTCACTGGACACTGTTATAATAATGGATAGACAAAGGTACCATATAACTCAACATTTCCTGCTACAATTATTTACAATGTCCCCTGCCCCAGCATTTAGGGCTGCCACTCCCAGCATCCCTTACACTCAAAGAATGCTGAGACAGTACTGTAACAGTGGCACCCCCTCAAATAAGCATTACATTATAAATACATTAAAACATAGCAGTAAAGTGGGTTTAGTGTTTCACATTTTACTAGCAAAAAAGTCATTAAAGCATTACATGCTACATTTTGAGAGCATCTTGCTAGTCAAGTAATAAATTGTGACTTTAAAAGAGCAACAAATACATCTATTTTCATAGATATATTAGATACCAGGTAGATCATTTTTGTTGGGGTTATATTTACTGTACTTGTGTTGCATCTCCATACCATGTGCTTCCTTTTAAATAAGATAACTCACTTAAGAATTGCAAAATAATTTATATTGTGCCTTTTGAAAATTGAATGTATTGTCCTTATCAGACACCTGTACTTTCCAATTGTATCAGGGTGTTTTACGTTATTTATATCATGTATATTTAGATGGTAGGTATCCCATGTCAAAGTATAAGGATACATTCATGAATGGAAATAACAACAACAGTAAAACACTTTATAGTATTAAAAGATATATAAATGTCCACTTTCTTCAGGCAGAAATTGCCCTATAGTATGAGATTTATGCCTTAAATGTAATTTTCTATTAGTATTAGTATTTTTTTTTTCTTGGACAGGATACTCCACTTGTTCTTACTCTTAAAGCTTGACCACATGACTGTATTACACTAAAATATTCTTTAAATAGTTTAATTCCCTTTATTTGTGATTCATCACATGTCTGTCAGCTTCCAATTCAGTTAATCAACACAAATATTTTAACCCAATTTGCTCCATTGCACTTGTTTGGTGTGCAGAGCTACATGAATGGATGATTGTTTTGCTAATAAAAACTGGAATAAGTCTTCTCTGCAGTATTTCTAAATGTAGCTGTATTGAAGAGATGTGAACAATAACCAGATTCACAGAAAGCCTTACATATACAGTGCTGACTGCAGACCCTTAAAAAGCAAAAGAAGCCCACAGATCATCAAAGAAAGTTGTTTCACATTGAAATCCACTTCACCTTTCATCAGCTGCTTCCAGATTACATTGGCCAAGTGATAACAGAAAAGCAATGAATGTGTCGCCAGCTGAGAAAGATGTTGTCCTGCACACTGCAGGAATATTCCCTCCAGGAGAGAGGCACAGATTTGAAAGTCTGCCACAGAGCTTGCTTTTCATGTTTTTGCCTTTTTTCCTAAGTGTGTCACTAAGTGAGAGAATTCATCAGTGGACAGGTTGACTCATTTGGATACTATATTACAAAACCGTGATACAATACGTGAACATCCACACATAATCCTCAAAGAATTACTGTAAAATAAGTAAACTGCTAACTGTAGAGTGTATTTGTGCATAAATATTTGAAATTAATGTAAATTTTACATGGAAGTATCGTGTTTTTACATTATACGTTTTTAACGTCTGTACAGTTAAGAAGTATTAAAAAGTTAACTTTGTATTAAAAAAACTAAACTAAAGGTATGTTTGCACACTGTAAACAAATGCTGTTAATAGAATTATAAAATAGCATTTTTTATTGCAGTAACTTGCTTTATTTAGAATAGTGTGTTTATATATGTGTAAATATTTCTGTGCTTGTTAGCTGCAGAGAAATACTGATAGTCCATCTGAAATCGTTTACTTTGCCAATCCTCTCTTTGAGCACCTGCATCCTATTGCTTTTGCAAGTAAAGAGCAAAGAATCAAACTGAAATTAGCTCCACAGACTGTATAATGGACTCTGGAGTCATGAGGTCTTCTGCAGAAACCGCTGCAGGGTGGATCTCGCTCTAGTTCATAATTAGAAAAACAGGTGCCAAAACTCTATGTGTAAGAAGCAGAGCAGCCAGCTGAGCTGACTATTGCGTATTTTAAATGGGGAATGGGTTATAATATAATTTCATTGCAAAAGAACGACACTTTATTTGGATGCAAACTATATAACCATTACACTCTTAAATAGTTCTGTAAGTACATGTTGTTGTTGTTGGATTTGTGTTTGTGGAAAAATATTTTAATTAGGAAAAAAATACTCCAAACAAACTGGTATACAGCATCAATTAAATATAACCTGTATTATAAATTGCTTTCAAAAATTGTATCAACTGTTTACAACTATATATTTGATACATATTTAGTTTTTGGTTAATTGCATCCTGTTATTATATAGACAACAATTATGTTAATACATATACATGTTATTTCTTTAAGACAAATGCCATATTTTAAATTAGAGACTTGACAAAACTAAATAGAGGCTACATTTTTGAGGGGACACTTATTTAATTTTATTTAATCCATGCATGGCGCTGACGAAATCTAAGAAGGATTAATACTTTGTGGGGTTTTTACAGGGGCTACACCACAACCACACATCATGTGGAGGTGATCAGCTATCCTGGTCTGTAGGATTGCCATTCATTCCTGGCACAAAATCTGTAGACAGTCCTTTGAAGTGAGTTTACAAAGATATTTTTTAAAGGGTCATAGCCAGGCCATGGTAGGATCGTGAAGCCCTGACTCTTCTCTTTTTTGAATTGCATTGGAGATGTCAGCTAAGGAACCATCTTTCATAAAATACTGCCTTCTTTGGACAGATGACCATCATCATAGGCAGGACAATGATTGTCTTTAAAGAATCTGCATGTATTTGGAATATATTATACTTTGTTTGCAAACTATCCTCTGTGACTCTCTGGTGGCATCTTACCCCATTGTCTACAGCATGAATTATCATAGAGCATGATCATATTTAGCTTTGAATGTAAGTACATAATATCAGGTTTATTATAACACTAGTGGATGTGCTGAATGTATAGGTTGCCTTTGACTGATCTCAGCATCTCAGTAAATCCACTTCCTCGGAATTCCATAGACTAGTATTCGTTGATGTTGTCCAATCAATAGTTTTTGCTGTCTTTTGTACGGAAAATGGAGACAGCACAAACTTTGAATCCAGAATACATATAAAAATGGGCATTTATGTACTTATTTCTAGTCTCTGTGGATCAAGGAAGTTTTAACAAGCATATTTTCCATTTGATTTTTTTGATCCACTTATTTATTTTATTAATGTATTACAATACAATCTCCATAAAGTTTATAGATATATGTTAAGTATGCCGAGTTACTTTATTTGAATTCCAAAAGTACATTAAAAACATTATGTACTGCAGGGACCCAAAAATCAAATGCATATTCAATCAAGATATGTCAAATCATTAAACTAGGTTCAAGCATTCATATTTTGTTTTGACACTGCATTTTCAAAGAAAAGTGTTTTGTTTAATGTCTGACTGCTTGTATAGTTGATCTAACATCCACCTGTGATGGAAGAATTCTGTGTGCTCTTAAAAATATTTTAAATGTGTATCCTTATAGCAAACAAGACAGACTAATGGAACATAGCATGGGAAGAGAAAAAGGTTCAATAACAAAACGCCTATGAGCTTAATAGGCATCAGATGATGTGCTGAACAGCAAATAAAATTATAGAATCAGATCAATTTAGTATAATTGCAAATGGCATGACGATACTGCTCTGGATAAAAGAGCTCCTCCAATTCCTTTTTAAGACATCTCAGTAACCCAGCGCTCAAAGACCCAGCCTGCCGCTGACACACATCTGTAACCTAGACCAGACCACTTGACGGTTATTCACTTTGAAAAAATGCAGCAACATACATTTTGAGATTGTGCTCAGGTTACTTTATGATGAGCACTGTTTATTCCCAGGGATTTTTTTATGCAAGATTTAATGTTATTTAATATAATACTGCATAGGATAAATTCAATCACGGGAAACTTCTGTCTCTAAAGGGGATAATGAATTCTGATTTACTTTCCACTTACATTTCCAAACAAGTCATTTCACACATAATCTCAACTATTAACCCTAGCAGTTATATATATATATATATATATAATATACAGCTCTGGAAAAAATGAAGAGACCACTTAACATTGATTTCTGAACTTGGAGTGGTCTCTTAATTTTTTCCAGAGCTGTATATATATATATATATATATATATATATATTGTCGTTCTTGTTGTTGTTCAACTGTTTAACTCTCCTGTATTTCGAGGTTCTTTGCAGTATTCAGACTTTCTGTGAATATTGATCTCAGTTTTTGTTTGGTTTGTTTAGTTTTTAATAAGGAGGTCCGAGAGGGAGACTCTGTTATGAACTCTGTGGCAGTTAAGTTGAGTAATAGATATCAGATTTGTCTGCCTGTTGGCTTACAGAGCCTGGGCTGTTGGCTCTGCAGACAGCATGTCTGTCTTTGGACAAGATGATCCAGGGCCCATTCTATCTGCTGCCTTTAATATAAAGTGCAGTATACTGATGTGGCATTCCCGTGGCTCCTTTAAAGATGTAAATGTTATCAGTAGTGCAGATAAGAAAGGGAAATCCTTTTTTTTCTCATCAGGAAAAATAAAATACTAGTTGTGAGCATGAAAGTCATATGGTTTCACAAGACAAGTATGTAACATTGGGATAGGTTTATATTGTATTGTAGATTTTATCTGCTTTCTGTTTGTATTCTTTGGGAATATAGGGGATAAGGTTAACCTACTGTATAAGAGATGTATTTTTCTGAAAATCCTGAAGACAATTATCTATTTAATATATGATGAAAGCTTTAAATAAATAGTAGAGCATCCTTAAATATGTATTTTACATTCAGTGATGACAGAAATCAAGCTAAGCTTGACCTTGCTTTGAGTTATAGCCATTGCTAAGAAAGCCATTAAGTCCAATACATGCCAATCTAATAATATAAATTAATCTCTTTCTGTATCAGTGGAATTAGCTTTTGAGGAAATAATAAATATCTCTCCTGAAATGGAAAAGGCAAATTTATGTATTTTTTGGGCCTGACAGCGATTTTTATCAGAGTACTTTTTTTACATCATTAAAAAGACAGGTTTACTTTCTTTTGAAGGCACTTCCTTGAATTAATTAGCTGATTTCGCAGGGCCTTTTCAAAAATACCTTTTCTAGTGACATCAAAAGAACACAGTGATCTGAAAGTCAACACAAAACCAAAACTAAATGACTTCAGCCACAACTGTATTTAAAGACCATCCCTGCAGTCTTCGCATCACTCCTGCCTTTGTCCTACATTTAAAGTGCATGTCATAATGATGATTAAGGAAATATTTTGTATCAGATCCAGTTTGTGCCTGATAGCTGCAAATGCATTCAACAATGAAGTACTCAGCCAGCTGATTAATCTCCAGTGGGGTAATCAAATGCTTAATTGGCACTGAGCCACTGAAAAAAGAAGAAGAAAGAAGAAACTTTAATACTGTAAGAGACTTTCCACATTTAAAAAATCGCATGTGGGCACTCAATGAATGCTAAGGATTTAGAACACAATTGCACTGTTTGTCTTAGATTTTTGGTACCATGTTGCATGACGTTATTCTTTTTGGTTTTGTCTATTTATCTTTTGAGAGGATAGTTACTGCGATGTAGTCATACCCAGTCTCTGTGAAAGTGACATTTGGGCATTCAGCTACATGCATAGTGTATACAAATAATATTCTGTTTGGCAATAATTATAACAGATTCATAAAACATAAATAATTCAGAAACTATTAACTCTGCTGTTGAATATGCTTCTAAAAAATAAAGTAAAATTAAGAAACAGGGAAACATTGAACTCTTGACACAATAGCTAATAGAAATTATATCTGCAGATGGTTAATGCTAAATGACAAAATGGTAAGTTGTTTAAAAGAGACAATTGTGAGTTAAGCTGACAAAGTTAGTATTCTTGTGGTTTATTTAACTTTGTTAAATGTTTTTTAACAATTTCACTTCAGCACAGTCTGAGTACAGAATAAGAGAACACGATAGCTGTGCAGTGGGATTTATCTCATTGTATTTTTCCCTTGCAAGAAGAGGTGCACACATGCTGCCAGTTTTGAACAATTATTTTGAGTACATACTTGTGCACTGGGAATGATTAGACTGAAAATTAGATTTTTTTTTGTTTTTTTGGTCTTTTCAGTTCACAGTGAATTTAAAACACAGGTGGAAACAGTGGTGTGTGATGCAAATATCCAGATGGCTAGAACGTATTCAGGTTAATTCAGGCATTTTGACAGCAGAAGTACATTAATCCATCCTCCTCTATTCAGAAGTTGACAAAAAAGAGCATGTTGTTAAATTCAACACACACTCACAGAGTCAAGGAAAAGAGCTATGATTGATTACAGAGAGCTCAGTTAGCATTGTGTCATGATGGTCATCAACCACAAAGAACAGCAATGTAAAGGAAATGCTTTTTGCATGCCTGCAAGACAGAAAACCACGATTGTACACCTTTTAACTTGAAATAACAAAGAAAAGAGACAGAAAATGCATTTTAAAAAGAGTTAAAACAGAACATTCTTGTCGAGAATGCTTGCCTTCTTGTCCCACTGAGTCTGCAAGTGACTGAGCCTGGATGAGAACTATTGTAAGATCACTAATAAAAAACAGATGTTAAACTAGTGTCCTCGATGCTGTTGAATGAATGGCTCTATTGGGAAGCCCAGCTGAGTCTCCGGGGACATTCCATTGAAGGCTGAGCTGATTGGCTCATATTGAAACAACATGTCCAAGATAAACTGAGATTTGAAGAGAGGGGTCCTGGATGCTTGGGCCTTAAATAAATCGTTAAAGCTAAGGGGGCAGCTTAGCTCATCCTCTAAGGAAAACAGTGGATGTTGTAAGTGACTGACATAGCTGATGACTGAGGCGCCAGGCAACCTACTCCGCTGGTGCACATATGACTGTTGCATGGGAAGCTGAGAGCGCCAGGGACTGTGCTGCTTTCGCATTGCTGTCACAAGGAAGCAGTGTGTTACACTTTTTTCCATCAAACCATTATATTATTTCCCCTCAGAGTTTGACCTCACTTAAGCTTTTTTCCTTTTTTCTTTTCTTTTTGAGCAAAGTTGCTGTTGCCAAAGGTAATTAAAAAAGTTAACAGCATGGTACTGCAACTCATCATCATCATAATAATAATAATGCATATTGCATGTTTTTTTTTTATTATTATATTTCAATATATTTTCAATGTCATGCATAATAACACTGATGTTGAGTTTGTATCACTTTTCAAAGTTTGTTTACATTCTCTAAGAAGCAATGACCTTGCTATGTTATCTTTTTTTTATTAATATAAAACAAAGCACCTTATAATATACAGAATAATATACTTTTTAGCCTTATGTAGAAAATAATAATATAAAATCTGTAGCTCTAGGCTAACAGGCTGCTATCATTCTCCATAGCTTGTCATATTCATGCTTGATCAAGTTCCATCACTGTAAATTGATGCCAACCCCACACCATGGCAGATCCTCCTGCATACTCTCCTATGTCAGTCTAATCGGTACTGAGTGGAGTCTTCATTGAGTTTGGTGTCACATCATTGATATTCCTCCTGACTGGATGAGGTGTCAGAGTTACACAAATTAACACTCCTAAGGAGCCCTGGCAGCCCTGGCAGCTCTAGGATCACCATATTCAATAATGGGCATATCTATCACAATAATATGCATACTGTTAGAGTAGTGGGATATACAGACATTGTGAAAGTGTCTTTTGTTATGCATATATGTTAATTATTATCTGCCAGCACACAAGAACCGTCTTAGATTGGCAACTACTTTCAATTGAAATATGTGTGTGTGTGTGTGTGTGTGTGTGTGTGTGTGTGTGTGTGTGTGTGTGTGTGTGTGTGTGTGTGTGTGTGTGTGTGTGTGCGTGCATGTGCGTGTGCGTGGGTGTGGGTGTGTGTGTGTGTGTGTGCGTGCATGTGCGTGTGCGTGGGTGTGGGTGTGTGTTTGGGGGGGAAGTGGCAGTGTCTTTCATTTTAAGTCTAATTAATGACTAGCATTCAAAATATAGTTCAGTTTGAATTAACTATTGATTCCATGAATACCTCACACAAAAACAGATCACTCAATGCATGGCTATTGTCATAGGAGGATTTTTCCATTTATATGCATTTTACAAATATACATCTATCTATAATTCGGCCACAGCACTGACATAAAGAAATATGTTTGCACTCCCATTAAAAAAAAAAAGTTTTTCCTCTCAGTAATACATAAATACAAGTATAATGACATGTAAGATGGCAATATATTGGCTCCCCTTCAATTCTGTGATTAATTTTCGCCCCCTAGAGGTGCTAGCATGTAAAGTCTGCCAAGTTTCTATTGGTGAGGAAAAGAACAAAATAATTTGTTTTATGAAGTTGTAGTGGTGTATCAGTCAAGGAGAGAAAAACAAATCCATTCATGTATGAGTCTGTAATGGTCTTTAACTTTGGGCACACAAATATACACACCCAAAAATACAGGTCCTGTAGTTCTAACTGTGTGGGACACTCAGAACTGGCTTCCTCTGCTACAATATACTGCATGGATCAGGACAATAGAAATGTTAATAATCAGGAGTGTCTAGATGATTTGAATAATATATTTTGATTTTCATAATGAGTGAAAAAATATAAATGTTTTCATCCTTTAGTCAGTTTCTAAATTGTATGATATATCCACATACAATTATTAACTCTAAGAAATGGTTTTCCAATCACTGTTTGATACTTTTCTGCAACTGTTACATTTTTTTATTTTATTAGTTTGAATACCTTATACCCACCCCTCGTTTGCCATTTTTAAAATATTTTACTCTATACACATTATCCCATTTTAACCCCAGTTAATAGAATATACATGTATGTTTACCTGTTTTACTAGTACATAAACACCTATTGCTGTTTTACAAAGGGTTACCAAATTGGTTACAATTATCCAAGATGTGGCAATGAATATTGGACAATTACCCCTATAGGTCTCTTAAATTTTCTCACATCATACCAACGGAAGGGAGAAGCTTGCCAACATGAACCACTTCGGTGAAAGTATTTAGCATGTGATGTATTTCCTGCTTTCTGATTCCTCCACAGAATTTACCAGTCCCCCTGCTATTAAAACATCTATCCAAAAGTCCTCATGTTTCAAATGATGCAAGCAGTTCCCTAAATTAAAACTACATATGGATCCTAATGATATATTTCGCTTCAAATATTTTAAGCAGAATATTTAACAACACATTATACAATATTAATTAATATTAATACTCAAATCCTTTTACATGTAATGCAATGTAACAAATGGATTTCCCTGACACCTTAACAAACATTTGTTATAAACTAATCTTTTATAGTTATGTTGAAAGCATTTGATCTCTTTTGTCTGAAACAGACTTGAGTGGAGACTTGATTTGGGTATTCAAGATCCTGAAAGAACATGCTACCCAAGTACACTACTTCAAGCTGGGATGACTAAAAAAAAAGTCCTTGATGAGCACCTTGGACCAGAAAAATTGCAGAAACAAACCTGGATTTGTCTTCCCTGCAGCAACTCGAGTCATTATTATCAAATCACCCCAAGTGTTAGCTTCTGGTCTTACTCCTTGATAGTAATTAAACAATTGACATAGACAACATAAAGTCTTGCTGTATCCACAGCTGTGGGAAAAACAGTGAAGCCAGAATTATTCTATTCTCCTTTCCAACAACTGAGGAGATTAATTCACAGTGGAGATTGTTTGGGCCAGTAAACAATCCCAAATTCAAAAAAGGGGAACAATCTGCAATCTTCAATGTTGATCTCAGTGCAATCTAACATTTGCATAAGTCAAATCATCCCACTCACCGACTCTGGTCTCTATGAAAAGGCTAATGCACAGTAATATATGTTACAGTGAGTGCTTTTCATGTTACCGTCATATGACAGTAGGTCATAGTGACTCTCATGAATAATTTTCAAAGTAATTAAGAAATAAAGACATTTCTTGCCTCATTTATCAGTATGAATGACTCAAACCATTGGGCAGCTCAGGATAGTACAAGTTTCTCAACAATACATTATTTTAACATATAAACAAATAAATGTGTACATTGGTCATTTTGCATTGTGTGCTTTTGTTCTGTTTCAGTATGTAGTGACTGTTTTAATTTCAACTTGGACACAACTTCATTTGCAATAATATTAATAAAGCAATAATTACTTTTTGTAGAGTTTTAACTGTTAAGGTTTTAAAAGTCGCCTATATGATAGAATTGATCTGGAAGAGTGATTACTATACACTATAACAATACATAAAGAGGCATAAAACTGTCAGTATTACAACTAGGATGGATAGTAGGTGAAATTAGTTATTTGAGAGGCATATGATACTTTAGACTTTAACAATCATCTAACCCTCTGGAGCTTCTACGGAAATTTAACAGTCCTCTGAAATCCTCTCAGCACCTTACAGGTGGAAACACAGGGAACAGATTTTGGTGGTTTTGCAAGACCGGTAGAATTGGTTAGCCACTAAGAATCCTTTCCATGCACACTACATAGACATCAAAATAGCAAATGTACTTTAAAAGAAAAGAAGAACAATAGTGTAACACGTTGTTCTGTAATCCATCAGGTCTGTACACTTTCGGGGGTGCTAAACGCTTACTGGATGACAACAATGTGCTCTGAACCTCGGAACAGAGTAACTAGACCTTCCTTCCCTTTCAACCTTTTTTAAGTATCTGGGGTCAGGCTGCTGCAATTAAAGCTTGGCAGGCGCCGTGCAGCTGTCACCGTGGTAGCGCATTGTGCCTGGTGCCAGTCAGCACTGTCACGGCAGCGGCCAAGGAGTAAGAGATTGGCCCTGCAGGATGCAGGACAATACGGGGAAGGAAGAGGAGGGAATCCTGGACCTTGAGCTGGAGCCTGCCGGCACGCTGCTTCACCTTGTGTCTTGACGCGTATGAAGAAGTAAATTCTTGGAAGCCTTAGAGGTTACAAGTGAAAACAATTTGAAGAAAAATAAAAAATAAAAACATGCAACTTCTTCATAAAAAACACAAAACATTGAGTTAATTATTTTGTTGTTGGGGCTAAAGCTAGAATGCCAAATGCTTACCAATTACAAGAGTGAAGACTTAAAGTCAAGAGATTTCTCTGAACATAACTGATAAGATCTCTTTTCACAGTAAACAGCAGTATTGACTATATTTATTCCTCCATTTTTTATTTTCCCACTGCAATTGTATCCAGCAAGCACTATAAAAAAATGTAATGTTTTGGTTTGTTTAAAAATAATATCTACAAAATGTCCTGTAAACTGTAGTGTTCTTAAAACTGGCTCTGATTTCCTGAAAATGAATATGCATAATATTTCTCAAGTTGAGAATTATCATTGTATTGCCAATGCAAAACATACATAGCTGTATTGTATACTTTTCTTCTATCTAGCTATCTCTTGGCACATTCTCACCACTTGTACTGTCCATATCCTGAGCTACCCGATGCTTTGAGTTAAGAAATGTCTTTATTTCTTCATTTCATAAGAAAATTGCTCAAGAAAGTTACTGTGACCTCCTGTCTTTGAAGGTAACATGTGCTTTTATTCAGTGGAGTGATTTGTAGGGGAAAAAATGTATTTCATTAGATGTTTTATAAGTTTATTAGGTAATTTATTAGTCTTGGGATTCTTAATGTTTGGGAAATTCACTGCTGTCTTTCTCTTATTCAGTGCAGTCCATTACACAGCAGAAATCTTGTGCATCAGCTGTAGTGTATGGACTACTGGTTTTTACATGAGCATTGTAATGTTAGAAATTATATAATGTAGGATGTCTGTGGTAGAGATATCATTTCCTGTCCCTCAACAATGGGATAAGGCTCTAGTCTAAAGTATTATTATGGTTCTGTCGCTTACTGTTAGGCATTGTTCTCAAGTGTACTACACAATGCTTTCACACACATATTTGAATGCCTTATGGAATTGAGTCATCAGATTTGCATGGAAACAACCATGAGCTTATGTCTGCATAATGACAATTCACAAATTTAATACATGGTCACGTGATTTACTGCAAGTCATGAAAAGTCACCTTCAGTCAGAATTAATCCATGTTTTGCGTTCATTTTTCACTGTAGAAAATATGTTCTTGAAAAATAAAAGCAAGTACATATATTAATAAACACCATTTGATTTCCTTTTCTTCACTGCTTTGTAGAGTTGCTGCTCATCCAGTAGAACTTATATAACCTTCATCAGTGGATTGGAGATGTTCATATCATGGGGAACTATAGTAAACAGCAGTAGGATTTAGACTGAAGCCCCTTATAGATATGAAATGATTTACTTCTAATTTGATGTTCCTTGCAATTGCACCCCCAAGCTCAACTTGACGTTCTGGGCTTCCTCTCACTATTGAGTGGTTGGGGATCTTCCTGATGACAAAGCAAACTATTTAAGCCCCATCACAGGTACTTGCAGCTGTGGCAAAAGGCAATGTCTACAATGAAGTCTGCATTCTTGAGGTTGTAGGGCTCAATGTGCACTCCAGACAAAGGCTTGTATCATGTCTACTCAGGAGCGTCCCTTCTCTTTAGATTTCAAAAGAAATGCCACACAGACTGTGGTCATGAAAATAAGTGTTTTCAATTAAAAAGTCATATCTGTCCTTTCATTCCAGGTTTGATCTGTGTTACACGTCAGTTAGAGTCAGTTATATTGTTTAAAAAGTGGAAAATAAACAAGTAACATTGCAACTCCATAACCCTTCACTCCTCTGTACATCATGACTGTGACACTCTTTGGAGGTCAGTTTAGTCATTTGAAATAGCTTTCATTTTTTATCCGTTCTGTTAGTTTAGATATTACAGGCTTAAAAAAAAGATGAAGAGACACTAAATAAACTTGCATATAAACCACATGTAGATGTGGTTTTTAACCAGAAATGATGATGCACTGGATTACATTTAAGAAGAAGAAAAAAAAAATCATGTACAAATATTTCCATGGCTCCTGTGGCCTTCAGCTAGCATTGTTCTGGCATGAGCTCATGTGTGTGGCTAGTTTGTGCTTTCTCAGCACAGTTCCCAGCCTTTAAATGTCGACGTCAATCCTATCCAAACCATCTTCCAAGCTCCCCCTGCCGTCGCTCTCTTAACCTTTAAACAGCAATGCTTGTTTTTGGGGCTAAAAAAATGAGCCATGGCATTTCTCAAGACTGTATGTCTGCAAACTGTTTAGATAATTCCAGCTTCCATTAAAAAAAAGACCTCCATCGATAGCCACCGGGCAAGGCTGCTCAGTGTGACTAAGCAGTAAGCGCTACACAGCTGGGCTTTAGGTTTAACTAGGTGAGCCTTACTGTTAGACTTTAATCCCGCAGTTGGCAGCAAGTGAGAAGTCAGAGAACAAAGATTTGAAAGATCAGATCTGTGTCTTCACTGAAAGCCAAACACAAACTGTTGTTGGAGGACATCCCTTTCTTAATATCACAGAGCATATCCAACAAAGCATGGTTATGAAAAGCATGCAATTTAGATGTGAATATCATATTCAAATACCAGAATTTCTGCATTCTTCTTTATTACTGAAGGCTTCCAACTCTGTCCTACAGTTACAGTACAATTGTCTGACAATTCACACAAAATAAGCAGATTAATAGGGATCAATGATACACAGCCCTGGGTAAATGATAAGAAAATGTAATATCTGAAAATTATATTCTTATTCACAAAACAAAAACAATGAAGAGACCACACCATAATAATAATAATAATAATAATAATAATAATAATAATAATAATAATAATAATAATAATAATAATAGAGATTTAGAAAAGGTCACATGTTGGCATGCTATCTTGCGCTATACCAACCTTAAAACTGTATCTAGACCACGATGGGTTAATGATACTGTTATTGTTTTTGATGTTGTTGATGGTTTAGTTTTATGTTTAGTTTAGTTTTGTATTGTTTTGAAGGAGAGAAGTATCCATTGCAAATACAAACTACAAATTGCGAAAAGAAAATAATAATAAATTTGGATGTGGATTCCAGAAGCTTTTATTATGGATTCTTTGCAATGTATCCAGTTACTATTTTGGCAAAAGCACTAATAATTGAATGCAATTTAAAACTAGCAAATGTATATAATTTGCATGATCGTTGGCCAACATGTCATCCTTGGAATGGTCATGTAGCCCTCAGACCCACAGTCTGTGGCTTCTCTCCACTGCGTGTTTTCATGATGCTCCCTTGTTGGTAGTTTTCCGTTTCACATTGGTTCTGTTTAATAGTATTTCAACTAACAAATTTAAATTGTCCCTAATCAATGCAGTACAACCCTAATCAACTGTAGTGCATTTAACACAATATGGTTTTATGGCATCCATGTTTCCAATAATTGCCTGGAAGACATATGCTGACTGGTAACAGTACTGAGTCTGCAAACAAAGCCATTCTGTTTATAAGGTCAGTTACAATTGCTTACAACTGTGTCCTAAAAAAAAAAAAAAAACTAAACAAAAAACAGTTTAATTAACTATCACAAATCTCAGGAGCATGTTGTGCCCCATTTTCAATAAAACTGAGCTATAATAATTTGCTTTCCAGCTACATTAAGTACTAATACAAATAACTACCTCAATTAAGTAACTTAATTATATATGCAGATCATTAGTTGTGCCCATTAGTGCTGTAATAATGGAGTGGGTGAACTGCCTAGACAGTTTGACTTGAGAAACTGCACTCAGCCAGGAGAACAAATCATTAAATAAATAAATAGCTGACCAAAACTCTGTAGGAAAGTGTCTCTGTGCTGCTAACCTCAGGGCCTATAAATCTCCATTAAATTCAATTCTAATAATGCAAACATTAGGGACAGAGCAGCCAGAAATAGCTCTTTCCTGCAAGATGTGGAAGAGATTAGAAGTGAAGGGGGAGCAGGGAGGGAGCAAGCGAGAGGGAGAGGGGGAGGCTCTGTGAAAAGGAACTCATAAAAGTCACATTTGTTGGGGATGCATAAGGAAGTGAAGCCAGCTTTGGCACACGTGTCCGCAGTGCTAAATTAACTGTTAACACAAATAATCAAAGTGCAGGGCCCATTGAGCACTGGCGCCAGTGAAATGAGGGAGAGGCTGGGTCAGAGCTGCCTCCAGAGTCGGCCTAGCAGGTGGAGACCAACCAGGGACTTTCACAGGATGGAAGTGCTTACAAAACACGCTGACCCACTGACAGAGGAAAGCACCACTGCACTCCTGCTTTCCAGCTATTGTGTACTGGTACCGCTCTTTTTATAACTCGCACAAGCCGAGATCTTGAAAGTCACAGGATGGATGAATCCTGCCCTTGCCCTTATATGGTTTTGGTTACAACTGAAATGCTCCACCACCAAATATGCCTTTTGTTAATCAAGCCCTGTGGCAGCTAGCAGAAAAGGCCCAGCAGGGTTTTTTCAAAGGGGAAAAGTAGGAGGACAATTAGAGAAGGTTGGAGGGCAAACTGTGGCTACAGAGCAGTTTCCTGTGTTGAAAAAGCCCCCCAGTTCATTAGCTAGCAGCTTGTCCAAAAAGGCTCCACAAACAGAGAGATATAGAGAAGTTCAACAACACTTTGTCCCCAATAAAGGGAGCAGAGACTGTTTAAAATCCCTCAAGACTCTTACATTCCGGCACATATGTCATGGTATCTGAGTAAGCCTATTCTTAACCACACTACAGGGTGATATTATCTAAGTAACCTTTGCACCTCATGCACTAAAGGTCAAGGGATAAAGTCCAACAAGACGCTACAATTCTGACAGTAACATGTAACATTCAAGATTTTATCCCTGTCCAGAGCTGCTCTATCATGCAAAACCAGCAATTTACAGTTTGTTGTTTTTTAAGAGAGGTAGGAGAACTTCTGGGGTTAGCACTTCAAAAGACTTCTGTATTTCACTGAATCCAGTCAAGTTTTGTGTGAAACCATACAGGCACGTATCAAAACACACAGGATCAAAGGAATCATTCCTAGCACGAATCGTTAGACCCTTTTACTGTAGTAACTCCAGCCAGTAACTCAAATTGTAAAACTTTTTGCCAAACCATATTGTAAACACAAAATTAACTGAATAGAACATTATTTCAATATCATTACAGGAATGAATACAGGCCTACAGATGACATTATTGTGTAGATGTAATTTGTGATCAGGGTACTATCAAAATTAAGGTTTGGGTACTTAGCTAGTGTAACATGTCAAGTATAACCTAAGCAATGTACATTTGTGGGGTACATTTTGATAATAGATCTGTCAATCAATACCCAATCCGTTATCACATGAAGCCAGTAAGATATGGAATAGCTGTAACTTATTCATCAGTGTGTGTGTTCAGTAAAGTTCTTCATTATTATAAAAACATTGTTTTGTTACTCCTTTCATATATAAAGATATGTTCTGATGAAATGCCTAATTAGATGCTTAAACTGTTATGTTGCATACCAACTCCATCAAAAAGTTTTCTCAAATCTTCATATGTTATAGACTACTTCTTTAAGTTGCATGTTCCACAATTGAAGCAGAAGCTTTTTTCATCAGGTATCAAATGTAACACTTGACTGTAATGCACTGTAAATGAAAAAAAGTCCTGTTATGTCAAGTACCCTATATTTTGTCTGTTTAACCTAAATGTGTGTGATTGGTTGCAGTTCAGCAGTTTCCACCTGGGGTGTGCGGCATTAAGTGTTTGTGTTTGTGACTCTGTGTTGCTCTGGTAATTATCTTGATCTTAGATTTGCTAAAGTAAATTCTCTCTCCAGAAGACATTCTGAGGGATTATGCATTTGGGTTAAGGCAACAAAATAATACATCTCACACACAGGACTTGAAAAGCAAAATACACTTCACTAATCAGGGAAGAACAGAACACGCAATGAAACAATGATCCTGTCTAATATCGTGCAAGATGAACACGTATTTACCTTGAAAAAATACATCCCATTTAATCAAGGTTACATGTAATGAAATCACAACCACAAAACCCAAGAAAATTCATAAATGTATATTCTAATGAGATTCTCTGAACCTTTAAATTAACTTTATTTCATCCACCAACCAAGAGTGGAGGGATTGGGGGGGACTGTTGAGGCTGTACCTACTCCTACAGACAACATTGAAGGGGAATGACACCTCCAGCAGAGTATCCATTGAGGTGCTTAGTGTGCAACTGAGGCGTAAGCACTGAGGAATGGGGGTTATAACAATAGATCTTTGGTTCTAAGAAACAAATTACATCTGAACATGTTTACAGCTCTGATTTATCATGATTACACAATCCTGACAGTGCCAAAGCTAGATAAAACATAGTAATCTGCACTGCAGTGTAATCTGTTAAATCTGCGTGTACCTGCCCTCCACAGAGAGCAGAAATATGATATTATACTTCTTTTAGCAAATCAGTAGGTTATATGAATAACAAAAGACGCTTTTAAGAAGCCTCAAAGGTTAGAAATTATATGAAAGCCAGATTGCAACTCCAATAAGACAGAAAGAAAAAACAGATGTAAGAAACTAAGAAAATAGGTCAAAAGGAAACATTTGAAGCATGTAATACATTTTCCACCAATGCCTTTGTGTGATTGGTTACTTATGTCTTAAATACATCAGTATTGGTTCATATAAGAAAGTGTCATACAGAACTATTTGTTGTGCCAGATATGTCTTCATTTCACATGTATTATTGCTGTATGTTTTTATTCTTACACACACATTTAATCAAATTATGATTAGGATATAAATTGAAACATTGATTGAAAAACTACAATTTTGTGAGCTGATAATACAGAACAGTCCCTGTGTTTCCAGCACAGCAAAGAAGATAAAGGGATTCCTTAAAAATGTCCTAAAATACAAAACGCAAGGACAAAGGACACTGGATTCCCTGACTCAACAACACTATTGTTGCACTAAGACGTTTTCCAGAGTCCTTAGAAAATTAATGATAATATTACTCATGGCACAACTGAAAGAGGGAGAATTAGAACTCACAGTGCTGGATTAAATTTGAGGCTTGGCTGGTATACATATGGGATTTGATTTTTTTTTTTTTTTTTAATACAGTGAATAAGAACCCAAAATCTTTTTCATTTAAGAGCAATTAACTGGATCCCAGAATCACTGGCTCCAGCAAGCTGCTCGGCTTTTTGTTTTATTACCCATTTCCGTTCCCTTGCGCCAGCAGGAGGAATGTGTTCTAACGCTTTTCACACACAAAAAAAAAAAAAAAAAAGAAAGGAAAAGAAACCCACACTTATGATGCCAGACTTATATAGGGGCCACCATGAGCAAGTGCCAGCCAGTGCTGTTCTGAACATGCAAGGAGTAGAACAAAAAATAGCACTTAGAATAGTGTTGTGTTCAAACGTTTATGTGTGGTGTAATTAAAAACATCCAGTGGTAATTTAATAGTTCCCACTAAGCAGAGACATGAAGTCTACTGACTTTTCCCTCTGTATAAATAACCCGGAATGCACTGAGTACACAGATTATTTGTTCTTTTCTTTTCTGTTTTTCTGTGTATTTTTTCATTCCATGTGTGGCCCCCAATACCACCACTCCACACATGGACCAGCATTTGAGAACGCACAAGGAACTTCATAGCTTTTATTATCAGTGTTTTGTTAGGTCTTTCTCTGGTTTTGTTTTGTTTAAGTGTATTTTGAAGTTAAGTATTTCCCTTGTTTGTTTAATGATATTTCAAGTTATAATCAATAAACAGAAACTGATAGCATTCCTGAATAAAGAAGGTTTTGTTCATTTCCTAGCCTTAAAAAAAAGTGTTAGATAGTCTTGAAACCCACAGAGATATTGTCATATGGTTTCAATTCGCCTGTGCCTTACCCCCAACAAAGTCTATTATATAAAGTCAATTCACAGAGTAAACATGTGACAGGCATCAGCAGTTTCGTAAAAGCAAACCCCCCATAGTCGGTAAACAGTGTGTTACACTTAAGTTTATGGACACCATTTTTGTATGTATACAATATTCACAACTTATGACAATATTAGTTTAAGCAATTCTGATAGAGGCAAACAATTGGCGCTATTGTAGGCTAGTTTGTGGGGAGAGTGTGCAAATAAAAATAAGGGCGATATACTGGATTTTAGCACTGAATGAACACTACTTCAGTATTCAATATGTATGCACTATGTATGAAAATGCTTGTTATGACTTATTAATGTTATCTATTGATTCTCAAATGTAATAAGATAAATACCAATATAAAAATCAATGAAGAAATGCCTGCTACAGAAGGTTAAGATAGTTCCATCCAGTGTAGGCATCAGGCTTCTTCATTTTGTTTTCACCCTTCTGGCAGATGTCTTCAGTCTGTCCTCGAGTTAATAAATTATTTTACAGTACATGCAGAAGGGAGATTTGACCTTCGAACCCTGGGGTCTAGAGGTGAAGACTCTCTGAGCCCACTGAGAAGAGCTGGCTCCATGGCCCAGCAAGCAGACTTGCCTCATGTGCTCCTTGTCACATTCTTTCCCAACTTAGATCACTCACCGTCCCAGTCTGCACACAACTGTCCAGACATATATCAGCCAATATTAATGAGCCATTTCATACACTACAAACATGTTTGCACTATGCACAAATAGAAGGAAGTGCCTCCAGCTTTGGCACAAGTATTCACTCGTTTTGTATATAATATGTGGCACACATATTGAAAATAAACATCCTCGGCCTTCCCACCAAAAACAAAAATATTGTGCCTGTAAATGTAGAGAAACAGCCATGAAAGCCCAGTCGTGGCAGAAGATTTCCTGAAAAGAGAGAACCGAGTACCGAGCTTCTGCTTCTTCCATTATCGCAAGGATAGGTCATGAGTGTGCTCATGTTGCATGGTACTATTGTTGTCTGCAAATATATCATCTACATAAAGAACCCCAATAGACAAAGATGAGCACTCATAAAAACTGTTAAAATGATTACTCATGTATTATAAATCAGGTATTATTACTTTTTTACATTAGTGATGAATACCTAGATACATTTGTAATTAATTGTACACAGTGCACTGGAAACTGATGGAAGAAGGATTTGGAATGGGAATGAATAAAGTGGAAACAGAAGGACAAACATTTGACCAGGATGGTGAGCTGCAGACAGTCCACTGAGTCTCCACATGTCAGTGGCTTTGAGAGAGACATCTTCAGAGGGATGCATGTCTGTTGGGTAAATAAAGCAATAAAGACTCCCAGCTCTGCCCAATGATTTATTGTGGCATTGTTCAAATACTTAAATAATCATGTAACCACTTCAGTACCATGCAATTAAGTTATTGACATGTTAGAAAATGGTTTTGTGTGTGGTACAGTGCAATCAGTCGACAGGCTGGCAGTCAGATGACTTGCATGTTCTTCAGAGATTCATTTTAGAAAGCAGATACCAGTACTCCCTGCTCATAAAACCATTTCAAGATTTTAAAGACGCATTTCCACCACTCACAAAAAAAAAGGTGAGAATTGAACATGATAAATGACCATTTCAGATAATTCCTAATGTAATTCACAGCTGACAGACCCTGGCTCCAGCCAGATGAACCAGCAAACCCAAGCAATGCTAATGTCGACAATCTGTTGACTGTTGTTTCAGTGTCACATGCTACGAGAGGGGTAGGCAACCCTGGTGCTGGAGTGCTGCAGACACTTTTTGTTTTGTACAAGGCCATTAATACATTAAATCATTCATTGATTGGTTGAATTGGTCAGAATTGCCTTAGTCCCAGGTATTTAGTAACTGACAGATACCTACACAACCCACAAGCTTTAGGACCAAGGTTGCCTACCCCTGGGCTACAAGGTGTTCCAACACCCTTCAGTTAAAAGTTATATTTTTTAAACGCAGCTTATATTTCTATGTAGATACATGACTGTTCTTCAAGTGCATCTACAATACTTTTTTGAGGAGTGTACCCCACAGATTGAGTGCTAAAATTATATTACTTGTTTGCAGTTCCAGCTTTGCCAAACAGGATACATTAATTCTCAGCTTAACACCAAAGATTGTGTGGTACTGGCTGCACTGACTAGTATAACACACTGGTTGATTTCTTTTTTATGTAAATGCAGGGAATTTAAAAAAGAGGCTTTGAAGATATGGAAAGATACAGTTGGCAAGAAAGTCCTCCTTGATTTAATGGGTTGTAAAACCCATGGCTCCTGACTTCTCTGACCCTTTAATCTCTAAGAGATATTTGCAGTACTGTCCAAAATTCATGTTTAAGGGAAAAAAAACAATATTACATACTGAACCCTGTTTTTTATGCTAAATATCCTATGTGTACACAGACAGCAGAATGTGAAAAGCACAGTCTGTGAGGCACCATAATATTTACTAAGGTACATTGTCCCCATCTCTCTGAAATACTGCTGTTACATTCAAGTTCCGATAATATTACAATAAATAACTATGTTACAAAAATCTCAGATTATTATAATATCCTTCTGCAATTTACTTTTGGTGCCTGTAGATTAATTTGCCCCATTAAAGATTCATTGTAAATACCACCAGAAAGAACATCGCCTAATTAGAATGGATTACTCATTTCCCCTTTCTGAGAACAATATATATAAAAAATTGAGAACATGGCATCATTTAAACAAAATGTGCAAATCTTCTCACTGGAAAATCTGCTGGTTAATTGTGGGACATTTCTTTCTGCACACTAACACAGCAAAACAGTATCTCTTAGTAAACCAGGATCTGACATTCAGAGGCCGGGTAAATTTGGATGCATTTTAATCAATCACTTTAAATGTTTGTAACATATGTCACACGATATTTGTAAAGATTAATTATTGTGATTATGTAATAAGATTGAGTTGAATAAAAATTAATAATAATGGAGAACCTCTCTGAGACTACAGGCAGGTTAAAAAAACTTCCAAATGATTAATTTATTGCTATTTCTGTTTATAATTATACTGAATATGGAGTATGAAGTGAAATCAGAATATCAACTGGAAATTTAGATTCTAGGTGATTGCACCACTTAAGATGGGGAGATAGTAAACTGTTGACTGTTGTCACTCTATTGGTTTCTTTGAAGTGGCAATAAACTAGTGTACACACTGTTATCTCAGTTAAATCAGTGTTCAACAAACACTGAAAATAAATAATGAATATGTATATAACAATATAGTAATTGAAGTAAATGATTCCTTGAATAATATTATTTCATCTTCATTCCACCATCATAAATATTGTACTTTGATAAAGTGTGTTTAAAAAATGACCAATAGGAGATCTTTCGAAACTAATTTCAACATGGAAATAATCCTTTTAAATATATTTATAGTAACAGGAAGTATAAAACAGTTATTATTCTTGATGACAGTTCTAAACTCATAGCCAAAGTTGTGTAGCTATAAAAGACAAAAACTGGATCATATTTACTGTGTAGTGTCACAGACTATTGAACTACTCTTCACACTACACATGTAGGAAAAAGCCATTCAGATGCAATTTCAATAAAGACTTGTAATCATGACTTTTATATGGTTTGCCTTAATCTTCAGATACCTCATTAACTTTCACTGACAGAACATAAAAGAAATCCCTATACTCATAAATTACTTCCAAGTGTCCAAAGCTATATCTATAAAAGGCTTTGCTTTGGATATAAAATTAAAACACAAACGATGTTGGGGGAGGGGGGTGTGACTTCTGACTGTATGAAGCAACATTGCACTCGAATAATGCTACCAAACTTTCCTAGGAAAAGTAAATGAAGCATGTCATTCCTTTTCAACATGTAATGTAATTATGTTCAGATGGAGCCTCAGAGATAACCAAATCAGCTTTTCTGTTATTGTGCATGTGGTGGTGGTATTAATACACATTACACTGGATGGAAAGTGCAAACTCTTTGGAAAAACTTCAATAAAGCCTAAGGATTTCTGTAAACCTGTGGTTACAGCGACATCTAGGGGACGGTCATCATGGACAGTTTGAATTAGCATTTTATCATTTACACTCTTTCCTGAAACAACTTTCAATCCAAAATCCACACACATATGATCTTGCTGCGTATTTTTAATATTCCATAAAAAAGTATTTGAATCAAAGTGTATAAAGATATATGTACATATGTGTGTGTGTATGTACATCCATCTATTGAAAGCAGAAATATAAGTGGATGAAGAAAAAACATGTTTTGTGCATCAATTGATAAAGCTATTTTAAGGAGGTCAGCACTTAATTAATACAATTAATTTAATCAAATGTTGCAATGGTAGAAATATGATTTAATACATAGCCGTGAACTTATTCTCCTTGTTAAGCAAAACTAGTCTTACAGAGCTGAAGGGGATATTTTAAATTTGAATTTATCATATACAACAAAGAAGCTAAGAGATCAATTTCACCTGGAGAGTTTAAAAACATGTTTCTATTCCTAAGAAGAGCAGATATTACTGAAATCACTGCAAAGATCTACAAAATAGATTTGTCTGATTTCAGTTCATTCTGATTGAGGAGAGTTGCATTACCAGACACATAGTTCAGATGTTGCGTAGTATACAGTTATATAATTGGCATTCAGACCCAGATGTGAGTGCACTTCAGTGTTAAATTGTTTGTTTAGCTGATTCATTCTTATGGAATATCTTACACAAAACTTTAGTTTGATTCAGTCAAGCAACACCCCTTCAAGTCAGTGGGATTGATTAAGAAAGAACAGGAAATAAGTGAATTTTAACTTGCACCATTCTTTTTGTTTTCTTTTTTTCCCTTCAAAATGTTGTTGTTGTGATTGTTAGCATTTTTGTTGGAAAGGAACATTCTTGCACAACATATTTCCAAAGTCTGGGGGGAGATCAGATACAGAAACTGGGTACATTTTGGTAGATTCCAAAAGTTGGATAAACACCAAGGATAAACTTTGGCAGAACACATTATTTCAAATTAACATATAAAAAGTTTTACTGCTGTCAAAGCACTGTTTTGTGGTATTTAAAAGCTGTTTTCTTGGTTTCAAGAGTGTCCAAATACCTTAATTTAAATAATCAAAATATCATTAACTATTCTATTGATTGGTTTCCCAAAGTTTCAGATAAATGAAATGTCACAGCATTGTAATGAACAAACACTTCTGTTCAGTAATTGTTTTTACATAGATTCCTGAGGATGAATCTTGCATTGATTTATTCCTCTTTGTGACTCATGTGTTACTGTAATTATTCTATTATTGAAAGAATGCGTTCAATTATGATTTTTTACTGAGTACAACCTTTTCACGCAGATAATTTTTTCCAGGTTAGACTCAATGTATTGAATTCAAACTGGGTTAAACAGATGTTCACACAAGTGCTCTGCACGTTTGCCAATAAAATAATCTGTAAAATAATAAAATCCCATTGGTTTGTAAAAGGATCACAGTGTCTCAAGAGATTTGAACTAAGAGTTGAGATGTTCTTCTCTATTTGTAGCATTTTTGTTTGTTTGTTTCTTTAAGGTTTTGTAAAAACAAGCTATTGATTTTCACATCTGGGAAGAAAAATGTTTGCCTCTCATATCAGTATGATCTGTATGGCATACCTCATTCAGACAGCACGTACAGACCTGAGCAGATTCAGCTCAGATAAGGCCATCTCGTCTAAGAAGGAACTTATCTAGCTACCTAGTTTTCATATACTTCACTTGTAAAGTATGGAAATGTGGAAAAGTTGATTGTATGCCAGGAGCAGGTTGTAGTGCCAGAAACCAGGAGTGTTGGTCTCATTACAATCACCATAAAACGAGGGCAACTGAAAGTACTGACTCCACTCATATTTGTACTACTGCTATGTATCGTTCCAGAATTAACAGGTGTTCTTTCAAACATGTTTCATACCTGTGTGCAGGAGCATACATATGGAAAGCAAATGTGGCTGTCTGAGTCACAATGCTGTTTCACAAAACTAGTTCACTGTAAACTCCCTTTACAGTTTTCTTTCCCAGCCTTCCCAGAGAAAAGACATTGCTGAATTCATACATCCGGACCTCTAGGAAAGGCAACAACAGATGCAATATGACAAACTCACTTGAGGTATATTTAGTACACAGATGGACAGGCACATATACAAATTAATTACATCATCTGTGCTTTATAGGCACGCATGAGCCAAATCTTCACTATAACAATAAATGATCTAACATGGTGCTATTTAGTTAATTTGGAATGCTTTTGAGTCAATAGAATTCATTTAAAACAGTCTTTTGTTGAGATTTTCCGGCTGGCATTTATTTTAACATCTGCTTTATTTATAAAACATAAAACTGTAAAATATATATATATATAAATATATATATATATAGGAATACTGCTTACTTTCAACGCTCTTTGTTGAAAATTTAGCAGCTTGGAAAGGCAGTGTTTATGTAAATCTGTGCAGCTGACACAGACACCATAAACAAAAGTGGGAAATATAATAAACACATTGTTCACAAAGGGAATGTTTGTATTTAGAGTTGGCGTTGTGCTTACCCAGATTGATGAAGAGATGCTGAGGGTCCAGGTCTGTGCGGCAATTTTCACCATGTTGCATTGTTCAAAGGATCTGAGGACTTCTAAATAATAACGAGGCACAATCAATTTCATACACCACTCACAATTCTGAAGAAAAGACACACTTAAGATATAACTTGTCAACATGCAATCCAGTCAGAGGCCTCCAAATCACTACTGCATTTGTGATAATAAATTAAGACTGTATTATTGCGGATGATACACTGTAGCTAATAACAAGTGTCCTGCTTATGACTTTAACCCTTTTGTAATTCTTATTTTTATACTTAGTGGTCAAATGGTCAAGAATAATAAAAATGGTTAGAATTCTTCACAAACATTGAGGCAACTAGAGAAGTCATGGCAGTGTGTTATTTATACAACCCTGAGTATGTTTTTTTCCTTCAAATTGTTTTCTTTTTTTTTTATTTGCTTCAAAAACTCATCTGGTATGATAAGACATGTATATGCAACCATATTTTGAAAGATTACTGGGTGCCACCACTATGACTGGCATAGAAGATCTCAGCATTTGTCAGGGTTGCATCACAGCTGGGGTCAAGCAAATATATATATATATATATATATATATATATATATATATATATATATATATATATATATATGATCTAGTGTCATGTTGTACCTTTACATTTTCCAACCAGGCTCTACATCTATCATTACTCAGCACCAGAGTAGAAATATCCACGTCTTACCCTGACTATACAAAAGAACAATCTTGAAACATATTTGGCACATGTCTCTAACAGCATTAATCATCCCCAAAGATGGGGCTAGGCATGTACCTTCAAGGGAAAAGCAGAAAATCTCTCAATTGCAGGTGAGTAGGCTCTTTATGAAACACAAATCACAATTGCAAACCTATCAGGCCTTTAGTTATATGAAATCTGACCTGCCCCTTGCCGTTGATGTTTGAATGCTTTTTAAAATAATAGTAGTATCTGTCTTATTGAATGTATTGAATTCATTCACATTTATTTTGGGTGTCCATATATTGGCTGAAGGCCCTGTACTGACAGGGTAACAGACTTGTAGTTTTGCTCAACATGGAGAATTAATTCACAGCTATGTATTATATCATATTTCTACCATTGCAACATTTGATTAAATAAAGCTATTTTAATGAGGTCAGCACTTCAAATTAATCCATTGATGCACAAAATGTTTTTTCTTCTTCTACTTATATTTCTGCTTTTCATAGATGGATGTACATACACATACACGTATAGATATACAAATCCAAATGTATCCAGCAATCACACAAAGAATAAACAAAATCTTTTTAAGAGCGTTACATTTACACATTACTTTATTGGTTGTATTTATTTGTTCTTTTAACTGTAAAAATTAGCTTTGCAGATGACATTGAGGCAGTAGCCTCGGCTGGGAGAGCACTTGGCTCGCTGAGATAAACAGGTTATAAAAGACTGGACACATTTGTGTCCCTTCAACAAAAAATGTAAGCAATCTGGAATGTAAACACGTTCTGTCTTCTAGAATAAATGAGTGTACACAAAATATATTTATAACAGGACACTCTTTATTAGATGTCAGTTAAAAATTCATTCACATAACAAATAACTTCATCACGGGTAATGAAACTGTTTAAGTGCCTGGAATGGTAGAAGTCAATTTACAGAAGGACCACCTGACAATTGATTTAATTTTAGCATAGATTTCATGAGTACTATCAAACTCTTCCACCCAAGATGTTTCTCTGGTGTCTCTGTAGAATCATCCCAGACTGCTGTAGTTGGGTTCAAAACAACTCGCTAGCCTGAGCACTGAAGTTTTTCTTATCTCTTATTGTTGTGTGATATATTCAAGAAATATACATACACTGCAAGAGGGTTCAATACAGTGAAACTAATTAATAAACAATGTAAAGGTCAACAGAAAAGAAAAAATAATGATTAACATAAAAACTGTCCTTTTATTAGTAGAAGTATTAAAATTATGTATAATTAGTTTGCTTTATCGTGTTTGGGAGCTCTGCTTGGATTAGATAAAAAACAAATCTCAATCCGTCTCACTGCCTGGACTGTATTTGTGTTACGCAATGCGCTCTAATTCTCTCTCTCGCTTCCTATGCACAGTACAGCAGTGCAGAAGTGTGAGATGAACATAGTACGAAACCATTTACCTATCTATTCTTTATTTATTTTTTTATAAAAGTGCTGTTATACAATCTGGGTCAAAGCCTTTTCTGAGCACTGGCATTTTTGTATTATAATAATTCAATTTTAAGCATTAAAAGCAAAGCTTCAGAATATGATAAAGCAAAACAAAAATACTAAATAATATAATAAAAAAATGTCCAGGAAATAATGAGTCTGCTTCACAGTACTTGCTGAGTAACTGAGATATATATCTAGGAAATGTTATTTCCAAAAGAATATTGTGAAAATTCTATTTCCTGTTAATGCTACCAATTAATTAATTTATTTTTCCAATGAAAGGAATGCAGCATTCCTGTGAGATTGGAGAAAGAAAATATGTTGATGTAGCAAGAGGACCACAACCTGGTTTCCAGTTTATATTTAATTAAGTAGTGTTATGAAACACAAAAGTGTGTTCAGGAAATATACTGCAGGTGTCTGTTGTTTATTGTAATTTCCCGTCAATGAGAAAATGCCTCTGAACCAAGACATTTTCTCCATAATTAGAAGGTGACACAATAGTTTTCTTCCTGCTGTCTTTTTGTTTCTGTGATACACGTTACATAGCAAAATAAGCCCATTGGTACGACAGTTGGAAACATTTTACAATGTATTCTATAAAGAATATAAAGATGGAATGCAGAGGTAGAGAGATTACTGTTTGATCTCATGAGCCAGTATGACACAAGTATAAGTGTCAGACGATACAGACAGGTTCCAGCTGACATTTGTCTTTATTAGCTAACCAGGAAATGCTCTGACACTGGCATACTGGTGGCAGAGAAAAGAATAACATTTAAAGCAAACTTGAGATCTTTAATACAATCTGTCAAAGCAATTATCCAAAAAAAAAATCTTGCATTCTGTGATGCCAACTTCGTTTTTTTTTTTTCATCTAACAGTTATTCCCTGTTTCTGTGTGAAATCTATCAAATATCTTTGCGAAGAATAACACTGTTTCTGATTTGACCACCAACCGTTAATAGTAAACTTCTTACAGAAATATAAAATTGCAAAACTTCTTGAAAGATATGGTTTTGAAATCAATCTGTTAAGTGTATATGTAGGCTAGTATTGTGATAAAAGTGCAAACAAAAGGAGTTTAAGTATAGATGTCTATAGAAAACATTGGAATCTCCCTTTCAAAACAAATAATCTGTAGTTTACCACATAAAAAGAAAGTAAAGTATAGTAAAACACAAAGTAATGTGTAATTGTGCTATGACTGAAAGAGGTATGGAAAACCATTCTTAAAACCGTGGGACAGCAGTAGAAACAGAAATAGAATAGAAATACTGTAAGCATGTGAAAAGTGTTCAATACTGATTTGCCATGGTGAAAAATTATAAGCGCTTACACTGTAAAGTTATTCTGTTTTTGTAACATACGTATCTGGGGATAATTTGAATTAGGCAATAATGGATAACAATGCATAATTGAAGCCCTTTTTCTATTCGAAAAAACTAAATGGTTGCCAAGTGTGAAGTGGAACACTGGCAGCGAGTGCCTGGTGTAAACTGGATCTTGCAACATATATGAGTCTCTTGTGAATTTTTGTGCTCAGAGGTATGTGGATTTCAATAAGGAGACTATTCTGTAATTTTTTTCTTTTTTTTGATTAGAACAACTTGAGTGAACCCATATATTTTATAAGTCACAGTTCAGATATTATTTTATGGGCCAGTTTTGCCATTGCCAGAACGGTAATTTAGAAGTGAACAATAAATCCCTTGTTAGCTATAGTTTGTAAAAAGGTTATGTATTATTCTACACTGCCAGCTGATGAAAGACAGTTAGATTGACACAATGTGGATAGAATCAACAAGAAGATAAATATGCTGTTAAATAAGATGCATTTGACATAAATAAACAAACAAACAAAAAACAAATGATTTTACCTTTCAAAAAAAGTTTGACCTATTTGTATATGTCTTATATATTATTGTGCTGTAAGTGTCACATACGTAGTTCCCAGTGTGACAGGAGCATTGCAATAATGCTGGGCACTGGGTTCACCGCAAACTAACCGTTTCCAGGGACTTGCCAGCTCAAGTGGAACAATCAGTTTTGTATGGCCCTGATGGATGGCATTAATGTCATTTTTATGTCATTTAGGATATCTGTAACAATCAAAATAATTGGAAAATTATTTAAAAAAATGTTTTGTTCTGAAATTGTTTATGCTGTAAACATTAGGAGCTCAGAATTTAGTAGAAAGCTGCATTTTATATTTGAATTACCTTTTTCTGAGATTTTAAGGTTTATGTTGGCCTACTTCTATTTATCTAGGATTTCAGCTATTTGAACAACGATATCTTTATGAACTTAGATTAAATGACCTTATTAAACCACCATCAGACATGACCCTGGATTTTTGTTTGTTTGTTTTCTTCAGTTGTTCTTTCAGACTAATATGATTTGAAAATGCTTATTTAGGCATATATTAGTAAACAGCCACTAAAGACAAAAGTATTTACTTTGGACCAGTTGTCTCTACTCCAGGCATTCTGCTAGACAGCACAGATTGAAGCCTTCACTCTCATTATATTTCATAAACAAAAAGCACTTCATCATAACACTAAGCTATGTGACTTTCCTGACTGAATGGAGGCATAATAGTTACACTGTTATGGTCTGTGTTTAACTCTTCGATATATCATTGTGAAACTGTTTCTCTCTACAACATTGTTTTAAATGTAACCAGCTGTGCATTGTCAATTGTTTGGTAAAATCCTTGCTGTCTTTAATTTGTTAACTATTTACATTAGATCTAAAAAAAAAAAAAAAGTACAAAGCTTGCTTAAGGCTCACAATTACCTTATTATCTGCCATGGTAACATAGGGACCGCAGTACAATAGCTTAGTACAATACATGAGGCTGTGAGAAGCATTCGATTTGTTCAATTAAAAATGGAGAAGTCCAGATCAATTAACAAGTAGCTTCTTTAAATAAATCCCTTTTTTTTTCTTACTTAAATACATGTAAAAAAATGTACCTCCATCAAATATCCATGTTGTGAGGGGCATTTCAAACTACAGAGCTTAATCCCCATAATGTTTCTTAAAATGCAGTGTGAAATTGTCTGAGGCAGATTCATATTTGCCTTTTTTATGCTCTACCTGCAATCATTCTTGCACTTTACAGAAACGATGAAAGCCCAATAACCAACAGTTATACTCAGTGAAGTTTAACATGTTTATGATCAGGTTCAGGGCCAACACTGGCTTGTAATCGACAGAAAATATTTAAGTATACATTTCTAAGGGTAGCACAAAGCTACAAACCATGCAATGCTGACTCAGTGACACTAGCTATACAATGTGTAAAAAATACCTGCAGATGTTTCCATGTTATGTATAACTCCTGATTTTTTAAATTACTGTAATGTTCATAAATATGTATTAAATCAGCTATGTGTCCTGGTGGCCGAATAGCAAATGAATTATCCAGACTATGAATTTCTACGTCTGTCCATTAAAAGAGTACAATTGAGTTTTTACCTCAGCATTGTCAGCACAACATAAATTGTTTTCATACCCAGTAATGTCATATTCAAAGCCATTTCTCAACCCCATTTGAAAGATTATCCTGTCACCCTTGGGACAGCTATGGGTGAGAGCACAGCAAGCTGACTTAGACATGAGAAAACAGAGGAGTCCAGATCTTCATTGCACAATTCCTGGGACAAAGAACGATCACTTTGTAATGAGAGCAATTACCCTGAGAGAATTATGACCCTACAGGGAATATGATACATTAATCAGTGTTGTGAACATTTATAATTCTCAATGGCATGATGTTATCATGTGAAAACAATGTATACATCTGTAAGCATTAGTATTCAATTAAGTGGTTAGTTAAGATTTCTCATCCATTTGGGCCCCACACTGAACTCCATGAATTATTTTTTTTATTTTTTGCACTGTTTTGGTACTTGACTCATAATAGAAAAAATACGTTTGAAGTTTAATCAAATGGCTTTAAAACTAAAATAGTACTAAAACATTTATTTTGAATACTGACCTAATGTTCAGATCTAGTATTGGTACCCTATAGGGAATATTTTAACTGTATCATGTGTATCTTTGAAGTGAAAACCTATGTACAGGTAGGTGGCTGAGCCTGATGTTGGCTGGTTTTGATCTGACAGAATTATGTGCTCCTGGTATGAAGTGTAAAAAGCTGAAGCTAGCTTGAAGGTGAATGTGTTTTGGATGATGTCTGCATTTCCTTAATCTCTGCCAGGCTGAAGCAGTGAACTAGTTTCAGTCCTCATAGACTATAAACAAATTGGTGACTCTAAATGCAAAATAAATCAAGCACAAAAAGAGTCCCGTCCCGTCCCCCCCAAATGAATAAGATAAATGGGAGACATTCTGCTATACCACTGCAAGCCGGGAAGATCAATGTAATTGTCCCTCAGGGGAGCACGGCAGATGTCTCCCTGCACACCTGTCCTTACTCTTTTCTTACATTAGGCCATTTAATCTCCATTACTTTGAACCATTTAAAAAAACGATTCTCTCATCAGCTCCATACAAAGGAAGCCCATTTTAGCAAACGAATCATAGTGAAGCATGAATACAGCATTTCCAAAGATGCCCTGAGGCGGTGCACCGTGTGTGCCAAGCCCAATATGATGCCACTGGTAACAAAGGTTTACAAATGAGGAGTTTGACATGGAAACACTTTTTTTTCTGACAAATGCGAATGTTACATGTGTAAAACATCTCTTAAACAGCTGTGCACATCACCCCCATTCTAGTCACTATGTTCTAGTGCATTTTGTCAACTGGCTGATGGCCTTTTATTGCAGAAATGCTAGATTTTTATGATGGTATTTTATTGGAAATGATTTTGACTTTTTGCTGTTTTTTGATTGGAACTAAGTTCAGGAGGCTGTAGTTAAACACAAGGCTATTCTTCCATTGAGCTGATTCTGAATGAAAACCAACTTTACATTTCTTTACAAAATACTATACAATCTGGCTTGACTTCACATTGTAAAAATTAAATTGTAAATTATATAGAATACTGTTAGATTGTTATTATTATTATTATTATTATTATTATTATTATTATTATTATTATTATTATTATTATTATTATTTCTTGGCAGGCACCATTATCTAGGGCAACTTACAAAACATAAGTGCAATACAGTAGTTTGTACTGCTCCATGAAAAAGATTGCAAACTATGGGGTAACAGAGCAGTGTTGTAATCTGTCCTGAATCTCTGGCCTTTCCCTGAAGAGCTAAATGAATAACAAAGTGCCTGTACGCTATGTGACAGCCTGTGTTTATCTATAGTCATAAGTGTCTTCAACTTCCTTGGTATGCGAGTTCATTTAGCTTTTATTATAAACTTTAATTGTTATTTCAGTGGTGGACTCCTGAGTATTGTTTAGATTAGATGTTTCTGAATATAATTGCTAAGAAGTATATTTTGTGTGTATATGTAGCATAAATGAGGGACCACCTCTGCTCAGAAACAACATTTCCAAATGTAAAAGAGACTAACTAAATAAATGAAAACTACAATATTAGCACGAATTCCCCCCCCCAGTTCATAACTGGATTTTCAGTATGTTTACTATTCATTCCAGAGTTCATTCCCCTTAGATTGAAAGCTCTAGCATTAGAAGAGTTATCTACTTAATATGTATAGTGTCTTCTGGAATAGAAATATGTAGTAACACTATAGTATTATGATTAATAATAATAATAATAATAATAATAATGTCCTATTAATTATATCACTCTCTGTGGGGCTGAGGTGCTTTGTTTAATTTATGCATTTATAGCATGTGCAGGTTGGAGCTGCATTCGGACCGTGACATCACAGACACTCCTCTGAGCACTTCACACCTGAGCTCTGTACATGTATCTGTGTTTATGGGTACAATTGCCTCAAGCCTATAATTATTTAGAGTTAGGATGATTATATTGCCCATGTTGTGATTCCATAATGACCAATCTGCTATTTACTCATAGACAGGATGAGCTACCTTGGTTTTACAGAATTAAAATATATTAAGAGTCATCTCTCAGGTAGATAATACTGTGGTGTGGTGTGGTGTGGGCACCAGGACTGCACACTGACCACCGAAACACGTGACCAGGCGTTAGGTGCAAACAGCAGGTGTTATGCTGCTCTGTTCAGATGAAAAAACACAAACCACAGATTGGCTATCACTGCTAATTGGCTCTCAAGAGTATGACCGACTAGTGATTGACTATCTAGTTTATAACATCACAATTTGCTCTGCAAGGAGAGGGTTTCTGAACGTTATTATTTTTAATGGTTTTAGAGTCATAGTATACAGTACTACTAGGTATCATAGTGAGACTGTATGAAGTTTGGTATGTGTAATGCAAGAACTGTGGGAGTAGTAAGTAATTGTTCAATGTACGATGATTATCATAGTAATAATAAAGTTGTTGCAAGAGAACTAGACTCTGCATGGGGACTCTCAATTGCAGACTAATAATAATAATAATAATAATAATAATAATAATAATAATAATAATAATAATAATAATAGTGGAAATGTAAGATGGTCCAGTGGTGACAAATTGTGGATTTTTTAAGAAACCACAGTTTCACTAAATTCAAGACTATTCAATAGAAAATAGAAAAACATATTGCCAGGGTTTTCACTTGTGGTATTTTAATATGGTTGTTTTTACTAGATTGTTTGGGATCAAAATGTTATTCTTATTATGATATATTATTCTTCAATTCTAAGCCATACATTCTACATTTCCTATGTCATGCCATGTCTGTGTTTCACATTCTGTATAATGCAGAGGAAAAGATGAGAAGCAATTGAAAACATTAGGGCATAAAAGAAGATCATTGCTATAGGTTTACACCCATCTTAGAATATGCCTAATAAACTTACACTAAAACAGTTAAATCATCTTGGTGAAGTATTTACGTCAGTAAGCACTGCCATTTCAATGCTTTGTGAAATCTGAACTCACTAGCCGTCTGATAGCAGTTTCTTAGTCCAGCCATAATTTCATTAAGCAAAGCTAATCAGATGTTAAATATCAGTGTTTACTGAAATAAGTGAAGCTATTCCATGAAAACCTTTCTGCATAAAAATAGAATAAGTGATGTCCTGCATTCATTGCATTCTGCTTGTTACTCCTAAACCATAAACAATTGTATTGTAATTACGTACACACGGTTTGTAATTTCCAATTTTGCCACCAGGCAATTCAGCATTCACAGGCATCTCTACAAGCCACCAACACATCTATAACTCGGTAACTTAATCCTGTCCTTGAATATGCCCCATTGAGCAATTTGTCCACAACCACTGGTCTTGATACCACTGCAGAACTTTGATTCAACCTGCACCTGATGTATTTAACACTCTACACTGTTGTACACAATGCAGATATTACAATTAATAAGTGAGTCTTGGCTCAGTCTAAAGCATGGACTGGTAGGGTTGCCTGTGGACAGGTTTGGCAATCACTGTATTAGTAAAAGTGGCACCACCAAGTGGCAAGTCTGGAAACTCTGGTAATGCATTCGGCATATTTGTTTAGTAATAAGTTGACATGTAATACATTATAGAACAGGAGAACCCAAACTTGAATAAAGATAATCATCAGTTTTAATTCCATAGCAAATTAATATCTCACCATTTGGGGTTACCAATGTGACAGCTAGTATTTGTTAGTATTGTGTTTTATTTGCAGCCATTTAATTTCATATTTATTAGAATAAGGTCTACTTAATTTTTCTGTTAACCTTTGCTGTGTGACCAAATATTTCATCACTTTTAATGTATTATTGTATATTTGAATTATGGGATACACTTAATTTAATATATGTTATCTAGCTTATTCTCCAAGAAATACAATCTGCAAACGACTCTGTAAATAATTTACCCACAAAAAATATATATTAATTTTTTTGTTGTTCAAGCATGAAAGAAAAATAATATTTTGACTCCATTTTGACCAGACTACCAAACAGGTAGGACTTTGATTTGACTCTTTTATCAGCTACCTCTGACCCTTAATCTTCCTATCCAACACCTATATGCTAATGTTCATAACACCAATCTGTTTTGTTGTTTGTTATTGTGCAACAGTACAAAATCTGACACAGGAAAATAAAGAAATTACTGTATTTTAATGTCTAACGTCTGCAAGACCAAGCATTGATGGTTTCACTAAAATTAAATTTGAAGCCATGACATAGGACAGTAATACAAGCAAATTCCTTTCTAATACTCTTTGAAGACACAAAATTTGCATGTAAAACCAAAAACGTTTACACCAAAGTGCACTTGCACAAAATGCAGTTTACAACAAATTAAAGCAGTGCATGGTCCATGATACTAAAATTAAACACACACATATACACTCACCTAAAGGATTATTAGGAACACCTGTTCAATTTCTCATTAATGCAATTATCTAACCAACCAATCACATGGCAGTTGCTTCAATGCATTTAGGGGTGTGGTCCTGGTCAAGACAATCTCCTGAACTCCAAACTGAATGTCTGAATGGGAAAGAAAGGTGATTTAAGCAATTTTGAGCGTGGCATGGTTGTTGGTGCCAGACGGGCCGGTCTGAGTATTTCACAAACTGCTCAGTTACTGGGATTTTGGTGTGAAAAGGGAAAAACATCCAGTATGCGGCAGTCCTGTGGGCGAAAATGCCTTGTTGATGCTAGAGGTCAGAGGAGAATGGGCCGACTGATTCATGCTGATAGAAGAGCAACTGTGACTGAAATAACCACTCGTTACAACCGAGGTATGCAGCAAAGCATTTGTGAAGCCACAACACGTACAACCTTGAGGCGGATGGGCTACAACAGCAGAAGACCCCACCGGGTACCACTCATCTCCACTACAAATAGGAAAAAGAGGCTACAATTTGCACAAGCTCACCAAAATTGGACAGTTGAAGACTGGAAAAATGTTGCCTGGTCTGATGAGTCTCGATTTCTGTTGAGACATTCAGATGGTAGAGTCAGAATTTGGCGTAAACAGAATGAGAACATGGATCCATCATGCCTTGTTACCACTGTGCAGGCTGGTGGTGGTGGTGTAATGGTGTGGGGGATGTTTTCTTGGCACACTTTAGGCCTCTTAGTGCCAATTGGGCATCGTTTAAATGCCACGGCCTACCTGAGCATTGTTTCTGACCATGTCCATCCCTTTATGACCACCATGTACCCATCCTCTGATGGCTACTTCCAGCAGGATAATGCACCATGTCACAAAGGTCGAATCATTTCAAATTGGTTTCTTGAACATGACAATGAGTTCACTGTACTAAACTGGCCCCCACAGTCAACAGATCTCAACCCAATAGAGTATCTTTGGGATGTGGTGGAACGGGAGCTTCGTGCCCTGGATGTGCATCCCACAAATCTCCATCAACTGCAAGATGCTATCCTATCAATATGGGCCAACATTTCTAAAGAATGCTTTCAGCACCTTGTTGAATCAATGCCACGTAGAATTAAGGCAGTTCTGAAGGCGAAAGGGGGTCAAACACAGTATTAGTATGGTGTTCCTAATAATCCTTTAGGTGAGTGTACATATACAGTGAGGGAAAAAAGTATTTGATCCCCTGCTGATTTTGTACGTTTGCTCACTGACAAAGAAATGATCAGTCTATAATTTTAATGGTAGGTGTATTTTAACAGTGAGAGACAGAATAACAAAAAAAAATCCAGAGAAACGCATTTCAAAAACGTTATAAATTGATTTGCATGTTCATGAGGGAAAAAAGTATTTGACCCCTTCGACTTAGTACTTGGTGGCAAAACCCTTGTTGGCAATCACAGAGGTCAGACATTTCTTGTAGTTGGCCACCAGGTTTGCACACATCTCAGGAAGGATTTTGTCCCACTCCTCTTTGCAGATCCTCTCCAAGTCATTAAGGTTTCGAGGCTGACGTTTGGCAACTCGAACCTTCAGCTCCCTCCACAGATTTTCTATGGGATTAAGGTCTGGAGACTGGCTAGGCCACTCCAGGACCTTAATGTGCTTCAACTTGAGCCACTCCTTTGTTGCCTTGGCTGTGTGTTTTGGGTCATTGTCATGCTGGAATCCGCATCCACGACCCATTTTCAATGCCCTGGCTTTCACCCAGTTCTCCTCTGAATCATTCAGATGTTCATTGGCAAACTTCAGACGGGCCTGTACATGTGCTTTCTTGAGCAGGGGGACCTTGCAGGCGCTGCAGGATTTCAGTCCTCACGGTGTAGTGTGTTACCAATTGTTTTCTTGGTGACTATGGTCCCAGCTGCCTTGAGATCATTAACAAGATCCTCCCGTGTAGTTCTGGGCTGATTCCTCACCGTTCTCATGATCATTGAAACTCCACGAGGTGAGATCTTGCATGGAGCACCAGACCGAGGGAGACTGACAGTTATTTTGTGTTTCTTCCATTTGCGAATAATCGCACCAACTGTTGCCACCTTCTCACCAAGCTGCTATGCGATGGTCTTGTAGCCCATTCCAGCCTTGTGTAGGTCTACAATCTTGTCCCTGACATCCTTGGACAGCTCTTTGGTCTTGGCCATGGTGGAGAGTTTGGAATCTGATTGATTGATTGATTGCTTCTGTGGACAGGTGTCTTTTATACAGGTAACGAGCTGAGATTAGGAGCACTCCCTTTAAGAGACTGCTCCTAATCTCAGCTCGTTACCTGTATAAAAGACACCTGGGAGCCTTAAATCTTGCTGATTGATAGGGGATCAAATACTTATTTCCCTCATTAACATGCAAATCACTTTTTTTGTTGTTGTTCTGTCTCTCACTGTTCAAATACACCTACCATTAAAATAATAGACTGATAATTTCTTTGTCAGTGGGCAAACGTACAAAATACTTTTTTCCCTCACTGTATATATGGATGGATGAATGGATACAATATTTCAGTAGGGATACTTAAAAGATATAAGAACAAGGGAATCTCTTGAGTAACAGAGACGTCTTTGAATTAAGTGAAGTAATTAAATATCCGCAACATCAATTAATATGTGCCCTCAACATAAATTGCAATCAAACTGAAGATATTTAAAAACTGTCAAGCAATAAAAAGGCTCTGGAATCACTGAGGATTACTGCACCATACGATGTCTGACATAACCTGAATCAGCATCCAGACTATTACAAGACTGTAATATTCAAGAATTAAAATGCACACACGTACCTCCTCCCTTGTAAATATGTACTCAGATGTTCTCAGATCCAACCCTGTCTTTGCTAGAGCCGATGATCAATCATTAATTGGGATCTTTAAGAAATCTGTACAGTAGACACTTCTATTTTGGGGTTTATTTGAGTTTTCAGAAGAGCACAAAGCTTTTGCTTCATCAGTATAAGACCAGGCATGTCCCAGATAGGATGAACATGTCATTCAAGTGTCAATCAAGGGAATAAATAATAAAATGCAAGAGAATTGCATTAAACAGCAAAGCCCTCTTAAAAACACAATAAGAATGTGTTGTCAAGTTTGGAGTAAAAAACATATTTTAGATAATTGCCAAATAAACATGAATCGGTTTTCAAACTTTAAAAATAAAAATGAAATGGTCCACTAAACAAATTGTGTAACCATTATGCAATTATGTAGGTTTACTCCTAATTATATATGTGAAAGAAAAGTTTAAAGTTACTGTATAATTTCACAATGAATGAGAACTAGAGTCTTGAATAAGTCAGGTTTTATTCTACCAATTCTAATGTTTTGGTGGCAGAAATATTTGTATTATTCAGATGATTAAATTAAAGGCACTATGTCACCCCTCGTCCTTTGCATACAAATATTGTCTGGAAATAATATATTTGGGACAGTTAAAGCCTCGTTGTGAAGCCTGAATTGACAGGGAGCTTAAAAATCATTTTCCTATTAAAGGTTTTTTTAATATGCCAATTTTCCTCTTCTTGGTGTGTGTATATTTTATCTGGCTGCATCAAAAATACAGATTGAAATCAATTTGATGTTGATGTGTGTGTATATAGCCACACACACATCTGTATGTACGTATATACACCGATCAGCCACAACATTATGACCACCTGCCTAATATTGTGTAGGTCCCCCATTTGCCACCAAAACAGCCCTGATTCGTCGAGGCATGGACTCCACTAGACCTCTGAAGGTGTGCTGTGGTATCTGGCACCAAGACGTTAGCAGCAGATCCTTTAAGTCCTGTAAGTTGTGAGGTGGGGCCTCCATGGATCGGACTTGTTTGTCCAGCACATCCCACAGATGCTCGATTGGATTGAGATCTGGGGAATTTGGAGGCCAAGTCAACACCTTGAACTCGTGATTCATCAGACCAGGCCACCTTCTTCCATTGCTCTGTGGTCCAGCTCTGAGGCTCATGTGCTCATTGTAGGCGCTTTTGGCAGTGGACAGGGGTCAGCATGGGCACCCTGACTGGTCTGCGGCTACGCAGCCCCATACGCAACAGACTGCGATGCACTGTGTGTTCTGACACCTTTCTATCAGAACCAGCATTCACTTTTTCAGCAATTTCAGCTACAGTAGCTCGTCTGTTGGATCGGACCACACGGGCCAGCCTTCGCTCCCCACGTGCATCAATGAGCCTTGGACGCTCATGACCCTGTCGCTGGTTCACCGCTTTTCCTTCCTTGGACCACTTTTGATAGGTACTGACCACTGCAGACCGGGAACACCCCACAAGAGCTGCAGTTTTGGAGATGCTCTGACCCAGTCGTCTAGCCATCACAATTTGGCCCTTGTCAAAGTCGCTCAGATCCTTATGCTTGCCCATTTTTCCTGCTTCTAACACATCAACTTTGAGGACAAAATGCTCACTTGCTGCCTAATATATCCCACCCACTGACAGGTGCCATGATAACGAGATTATCAGTGTTATTCACTTCACCTGTCAGTGGTCCTAATGGTATGGCTGATCGGTGTATGTGTATATAACCTCTCTCTGCAGGAAATTAATTGGGTTTCACTGAACAACACCTGTGTGAGTAATTTACCACTGTGAAGCAATAAAAACACAGAGTCATACATTTTAAATTCAGAGCCCTGATAAATGTTGGGGAAACATCTTCAACAGTTTATTTGAAAGTCAGTTGGCCCCAAATTCAAGATAATGATACACTACACAGAAAAATTGTTTAGTTCTAGAAACAAACATTAGTGAGCCCAGCATTAAAAATAAAAATAATAAACTCAAACCAACAAAAAATTTACCTTTAAAGTAAATTTAGGAAATTAAGCTTCCATATTCTTTCCCAGTGAAGAATGGACTGGAGTGATTCTCCCAACATCAACACTCAAATGTAAATCATTAAATCAACTCCCACCTACTGTCTCTTTATGCAGTGCATGACTTTATTTCTGTTAAACATTTCAAAGCCCAGTAGACTCTAGACCATCCAAAAAAAACCCAACATTAACTACATTGTAAATGGCTGCAGGTACAACAGAATGCTCCCTAAAATGTTGAAATAGCAACTACTTATTAAGGATTCTTGGCACCTCAATGGTTAGAAATTCACTAACCATGAAAAATAAACAGCAGTCACCTTTTCAGAATGTAACCTTGTAACTTTCAGAATCACATGCATTTTAAACAATATGTGATCCAATAAACAGTTATCTAATATAACACACGGGAGGGGGGAAATCCCATTGTGGACTTTGTATAATATGCATAAATTAGTTCAATATGTTTATTAGCTTATACTGAACAGACAATGCTGAAGGTCTTACAAAAAAAAAGTAATTGAAATTGAAAAGAAATTGCATGCTGTTGCTAGACAATTGTTATAACTTCTATTTTAAGAAAACATTAGCTTCATCAAAATGCAAAACAAATGTCTTAATTGGGGGAGAAAAAAAAAAACTAAAAACATCCCAGTTCTTAAAATTTGTTCCACACTAATGAAAATGCTTCTGACTGACCACCAACTTCTGAAGTGAAATTTGTAAATCTAAATCTAAATGTGTACTGTATGCTTGTCACCACTGTCTTCAAAGCAGCAAACAGAAACAAAAGGGCAACAAATATATCCTGACTATAGCTCTTAATTATGTTTCTCTGGAATTTGTCATAGCCTAATCCACCATGTGTCATGCAATACAAATAATTGCCAGCCTCTCTTTTTCTAAATTAAAACAAACTCCTTAATCCTGTATGTTAAGTGAAAAAAGGAAGTCCATACTTCAATCTCAGAGACTGATTTTAATCTCAGAAAATCACATTTCCATACACCTAGTCTTTATTTATCTTCACTAAAAGTTAGATGCAAGGTTTTGACTTCGAAGAACAAAGACTGTAAACAAATATCTGCAATGTCTGTTACATGTCACACATAAGAGCTGCTTTACAGAATTCAATCTTGTTGTCATAAATACAGGTATCAAAAACAACCCTTAAAACTCTGTGACACTACTAGTAGTCTACATCCACACTTCAACTAATATTCATGAACATAATTTGCAACAAATTTCAGTGTACCTGCTAATTTCACTAACATAGAACTTAATCTTTTGCAGCTTTTTTCTTTTACTATTGAGATGGGTTTTTAAAGCATGCCATTACATACACATCCTATTGTATTGTTTCTAATTGAGACCAGTAATTTTAACTTAATATATATAGCTCTGCAATCACCTGACCTTTTGTGTCATGCTTCTCTCCAAATAAAAAGCCCAACTTTAAAGGTTTCACATACTTCAAGCTTATGATCCAAAACAACAGTGTCGTGAATAAAGAAAAATAAATTTGTGCAGTTCTATTTTTTCTTTTTTCCTTTTTTTATTTTAAACAGTGCCTCACATAATCAGCAAACATTTTGTTTTTACTTAACTAACAGAAATGTCCCAATCCTGCACCTGCAGATGTAATTCTTTATGTGTGGGTGGTAAGCATCGTGAAAATTTACAAGACATTTTAGGAGAATAAGGTTTAAGACAGAGGGTCATAAGAATCTATTAGAATTAATTGCTGTAGGTCTGTCCTTCTGGCGGCTGCGCAAGCTTCAAATTCTCTTTGGCCATCATTAGGCGCCGTAGCTCTTGAAGTACAACCTTAATGCTATAGGAATTTTGCCATTTAGCTAGAATTGGTATGCTACGAGAATCCACCTGCAATGGAAAATAAAATCCATATTAATTCACAACCAAAACTTCACAAAACACATTTTTGCACGTGTTTACAACAATTGGATTTATAAACCCATAAATGTTTGACAGAACACCTTTAAGGATTAAACACAGAGAAAACTGAAATTCAATATTTATTCTTTAAATGGAACACACAAATCTCTTTAGATAATTGACAGTTTGGAAACAGAACTTTTCAATTCTATGAGTAGATTCAGATTCAAATGATACTATTTTAATTCTAAATACTACTTCAGACAAAATTAATTCTAAGTGTCACATCAACAAATATTGCAGTTGAAGATCTGGATACTAGATACATGTTCTCCTCAATCAACTGTTCAATTGTGTTGAATCAAGACAAATGTGTGTGCACATGATCTTGAACATTTTAAAATTGTCCCTTTCAATAATACAAGTTTTTGACAAAGGATAGTAAAGAAAAACATGTAATT